>NC_044323.1:216348306-216948306 GCF_007399415.2 Gopherus evgoodei
GTTAACCTCCTGTCTAAAGAAATTTCTTGCCCCAATGTCTTTTGCAGTTTTTCAACCAAGGTTGCCTGAGATCCTGATTTCATGACTTTGCCCATTTATTTCCTAGGTGCAGGATGTGGGGATGTCACTTACATATACCCACAAAGCTCACTATCTGATCTCAGAAACAGGATAACCACCCGTGGTTTGATTTTCCTGTGGGCCGCTTCCCTGTTGACCTCACATCTTTCATTAACATCTGACTTCATATGTAAACAAGCATCCACTGTGTTAGCCTATAGTGCTTAATTTAGTTCCCAACAGACAGCTCTACATTTCTTCCCTCCTGACTGGAGGAAAAGCTGTTTTCACCTCTGCTGATGATTTATACCTTGGTACATATTTTCAGTATATATACACATAATTCCTTACATAGTATCTGTACATACTTGTCACAAAGATATTAATGACCAGTGTGACCTTGGTTTTCATTTAAGACATATATGACATTCTTTGGTAAAACATGATGTAGATACTAGAATCAGGACATTCTGGTAACCCCCTTGCAAACTGGCATTAAGTTCTTGGGTCATAGTTCTATCTGCGCTATGCAACTAACTATACATATTTAGACACTGAAATCTTTACTCTTGATACAAACACAGTCTTTGAAGTCAGTCATTGAGGGTCTGAGCAAAAATGATAGGGTTTACCTAACATGATATATGCATAACACGACAATTGCTCTGGATTTGGCATAGCATAAACATTTGGGAAAGATGTAATAAAAGAGGTGATTTACAGGCAAAATTATTAATGTTTCTTCAGTCATCCCAGTGAATAGCCCCATTAATGGCATTTGGAAATTGTTGCCTAAAACCTGATGAGAGAGAAATTTCTCAGCTTTCTCCTTTTACATCGAATTCTATAATGTTCTGTAATCAATTTTTTTTCAGTTGTGAAGTAAGTAATATGGAGCTGGGTATGTTATAAGCTACTGTAAATACATCGTGCTGGATTGTGGTACCTCAGCAGAATGGATTCTACCCTGCCACAGATCAGATCTGTAGCAGATCAAAATTAATCTGAAATTTATATTTGATACAGTGTAGAACAAACATTGTGTCTACACTAGAGGACTGAACCATTCCTAATTAAACTCATTTGATTGCATTGGTTTAAGCAAAAGTAGTTCAGTGTGTCCACACTAGCTCTGCTGATTCATTACAGCTTTGTCATGCCCCATTAGCGCTGTTCTAAACCCTCTTGGTTGCCGTGCTTACTGGCTAGCAGCAGGTATCCAAGGCCACCACTGCATTGCTCATCTGTAGCGAGAGAACTCGCTAAGCCATTTCTGTATTACTTGTTTTAGTGCCATCCACATAGGCACTATAGAATGGTTTAGATTGAAACAGCTCTTAGAACTTCTCAAAGCAAGTATAATGCAAATAGCTTGAGGAACACATGTAAGCTGATTGGAGCCAATTTGTGTATGGCCACAGGTGTTTCACAAGCATTTTACAGGGGCAAACAGCTGTTAGAACAGCACATTTCTCTAGTGTAGACAATGCTATGATCTCTGTATCTTTAAGGAGCAAGTGTGAAGTGGATTCTAGTTAACACTTCCAGCCTGGACTACTAACATGCAAAAGCATTGTAGTTAGTCTAGAATAAAGAAGAGACAAAACTTGATGCTGGGGATGTCAGACAGAGCATGAGGTGCCAACTAACTTAAAAAGAGGGAAGCTGATTGTGCAGAAACTGAGCTGTCTATTAGGTGCCATGGAGCTTTCAGGCTGAAGATCAATCCCCACAGGGCTGTTGGGGGATCAAGGGAACAGAACACACTCCTTCCAAACCTCTCCTGGTAAAGATTTATCCTCCCTATATGAAAGAGCTGCCCTATAAAGAAGACTCTTGTACCCATCAGAATGTGCTCCCATCAGTATATTGGATGTGAAGCACAGCGTGACACCCATACAATTGTACAACATGAGTCATGGCATCGAATTGAAAGCAATGACATGCAATACAACCTGCAAAGTCCCTGCACATAGATTGTCTATGGTATTGAAGTTGTTAAAGGAGTGAGTAGTCAATAACCAATGCAGACAGATTTCTTAACAAAAAGGAACAAAGCGCTAAAGTCATCAATATAAATAGTGTAAATCAATCAAATAGGCAGCTGAAAAATGACAGCATTATGAGAGTTAAGATGAGGAGATAAAGTATAGGTGGATTTTTATCTTCTGGGTTTATAAGGCCATCTTTGATGGACCATAAGTTCTCGCCTGAGACTTAATAGGCTAAATTCAACCCTCGTGTAACTCTGTCAAGTTTGATTGACTTATGTCAGGATGATTTGAGACCCAAAGAGTTATGTACACTGTAGTAGTAGTTAGAAATTCTCCACTTTTAAGAGCTGCCGTGCCTTAGCTATATATTAAAATTCCAGTGCCAGAAAGCATATATTCAAAATCACAGAAAGGATGTAGTATAGAAACGAGTAGTAAATAGTCACTCTCTTTCGTCTGCCAGCATAATCTCAAATAAAGAGCCTGATCCTTTTGCCCTTGCAATCTCCAGTACCTGGTTACCATAACTCATTGTACATCCAGACTCCTAAATGACCTCAGACAGCATCTTGCTCTCACCTTTTGGGAATGCACTCTATTCTGCTCTAAGTCAGACACCCTTTAACTCTGTTCTGTCTCTCCTCAGATAACACAAGTTTGTGTTTTCTTCAGATGACTTCTGTGTTTTGGGTTTACTCTGCTGGAATGACAACACCACCTTGTGAGATAGGACATTTTGGTCAATGTCTATGATCAAGAATCCAAACTGAGCTAAAGTTCAGACCTTCTTTCAAACTCACCGAAGAGACTTGCTACCTTCAAACTTCTCTCTCTTCTGGATAGCTCACAAGAATCCCAACAGTCCACAACTACAATTTATCTTAAAGAAAATAGTTTATTCAATCTAGCAACTAGAGAATAATTGAAAATAAAAAGAGAATGCAAAGCTTCATGCTGCAGTTATGACAGACCTGCCTGATTACACAGAAATGGGTGTTGGCAGTTATCGGTGAATGTTAGGATAAAATGATCACATATCTTGAGTTTAGACTTCTATTTAATCTGACTTTTTTCCTTCCCTCTTCCTTTTATAAAAATACCTCTAAACCTGGTATTGGGATGAGGTGAGATACTCTCATATCCAAGATGCTTGAAAGGAGTAGGTCAGGAGTCTCCATGCTCCTTGGAGTCCTGGGACCCCTCCTCTAATTACTGCATGTTTGACAATAAATGACAAGACCAGGAAGAAATTAATAAATCTGCTCAAACAAAGGAGCTACAAAACAAACCTTGTTTCCTTTTGAAAATAACCTAGTTTAGATTTTCGAGAGATATCCAACTAGGTCCTATGTAAAAATGGCACGTCTAAGATGTGCGTATTGTCAGTGGGTAAAATTTTCAAAAGCACTTTGATTTAGAAGCCCAAGTTCCTAAGTGCCTAAGTCACTTAAGAGCTTTAAATTATTTTACTCAGAATCTAAAGAGGATAAAATAGGTCATGTTCTATGTCCAGAACTTCACATGCAACTTTATGAAGTCTTTACGAAAACACCACCCTAAAATTCTGGCATCTGTCTAGACAGGGAGGCCTTGCACACAGTGTTCATCATAGCAACATCTTGCCTCTGTGTCCTATAGCAAGGGATTTGATTTTCATTTTCAGATCCTAAGAAGTCTTGTACCATTAGAGAATTAAAAATAAAAAAATGTTTTTTATGTCATCTTAATGTATAAATATAATAAACTAAACTGGGGCTACTAAAATGATTTTTTAGTTAACTGAAATGGTCATTGGAAAAAAACAAAATAAAACTCACCCAGGAGCTCTCTAAATTGACACCATTAACTTGTCTTTGTGGCAGACTATGAAGTTTTATGATGTGCACTATTAAATGGTAAAATGTGGTTAGAAGGTAATAAATGCAAAAGGAATCAGCAACAGTGCTAATGGACTGATAGTACCAATGCAGAAGGTCGCATTATTTTTACCCTTACATGGATAAATATCTAACTCCATTTTGGGGTGGAGTGGGGTAGCGTGGGTGCGAAGAAGTGAAGGGAGAAGGAAGAGGTGGGGAAGAGAGGACAGCTATTTTGATGTACAAAATGCACCCTCCACCTCCCCCAAAATTGTGATGTTACACACAGTAAACAGAGATGGAGGAACCAGTCTGGAAAAAAAAAAAAAGCCACGAATATTTGCTTAAACTGAACCCTAACACAACCTTCAGAGGTTCAAGAAAGGTATTCATTGCTTTGTATATTCATCCTTTTTTAGGGTCCAGTCTAGACAGGCAGTAGCAATATCAAAATACTGTGAGAAAGGCTCCTCTTGTGCAATATCTTGACTGACCAGGTGCAAAAAATAATGGAAGTCTAAAGAGGGAAGGATGTTGCCATGACAGTTCACAATCAGTTATGCAGACCGAAGATAGTCCATGCCATAGCTTCAGGGTAACTCTTCCTGTGTTCCACCTCTCCCTCAAGGGCACTCATTTAAGGTTTCCAGCTCCCAGCCATTACCTCATTTGGATGGAGACCTATGTCTCTCTTCCCCTCCTGGCTGGGGGTGCGGTGTTGAGGCTGCACAGCTCCTTGCCTTATACTGTGATATCCCCAGCAAGCCAGACTGCCTCAAGACTAGCACCTGCAGGTTGCGTTCTCTCTGAAGGCTACAAAGAGCATATTGTCAGCAGTTACACTTTACAAGCTATCATGGCATAAACCCCCACTCTGAACCTTAGCGTCCAAAAGATGGGGTAGCAGCATGAATTCCTCTAAGCTCAATTACCAGCTTAGTACTTGTAGCGCTGCCACCAACCAGGAATTCCAGTGCTTGGTACACTCTGGTCCCCCTAAAACCTCACCCAGGGACCCCCAAGACCCAGTCCCTCTGGATCTTAACACAAGGAAAGTAAACCCTTTCCCTCACCGTTGCTTCTCCCAGTCTTCCCCTCCCTGGGTTACCCTGGAAGATTACTGTGATTCAAACTCCTTGAATCTTAAAACAGAGAGGAAAATTCACCTTCCCTCCTCCTTCTCTCTCCCCCTCCCAGACTCTCCCTGAGAGAGAAATTAACCATTCTCTCCCCCTTCCCTCCTTTCTCCCCACCAATTCCCTGGTGGATCCAGACCCAGACCCCTGGGGTCTCACCAGAATAAAAAAAAACAATCAGGTTCTTAAACAAGAAAAGCTTTTAATTAAAGAAAGAAAAAATAGTAAAAATTATCTTTGTAAATTTAAAATGGAATAGGTACAGGGTCTTTCAGCTGTAGACACTGGGAATACCCTCCCAGCCTAAGTATACAAGTACAAATTAAAATCCTTTCAGCAAAATACAAATTTGCACTCCTTCCAGTCAAATACACATTTGAACTCTTCCCAACCAAATACACATTTGCAAATAAAGAAAACAAACATAAGCCTAACTCACTGTATCTACCTAGTACTCACTATTCTGAACTTATAAGAGCCTGTATCGGAGAGATTGGAGAGAAACCTGGTTGCACATCTGGTCCCTCTGAGCCCCCAGAGTGAACAACCACCAAATTCTAACAGCACACACACAAACTTCCCTCCCTCAAGATTTGAAAGTATCCTGTCCCCTGATTGCTCCTCTGGTCAGGTGACAGCCAGGCTCACTGATCTTGTTAACCCTTTCCAGGCAAAAGAGATATGAAGTACTTCTGTTCTATTAACTCTTACTATCTGTTTATGACACAAGCTTTTTCTAAGCAAGCATATTTATGCTTCAGGCAAAAGCATTAAGGAAAACATAATACATAAACCCACCACAAGAATCTATGCCTGTACTAAAAGCTTACTAGAGGTCACCTCTCAGTCTTATGGCAAAGTCTAGGGCAAAGTCTTCCCAACACTTCTGCAAGAGCTATCCCCTCCCACTCCCCTTGGACAGAAGAGGTCCAGAATCAATTTCAGCTCAGCCTTTTATATCAAAAGACCCTTCTCTTTGCCTGTTGGTCTCTGGAAAGCCCAGTTTGAACCAGTAAATGCAAGCTTTCTCATGGGGTGGTACCTCTTTGGAGGTTTTTAGAACATGAGTGATTCACCATTATCACCTCCCATTGTTTTTGTGATAACCTATACCTCCAAAATTGCTACAATCCCTGACCCACAGTGATATGGCATGAGATTGCAATATCTGTCACAGGTTGGATAAGCACAAAATGTTTTAGTTCCTAGCTCAGCAAGGAATTGAAGCATGCACCTTACTTTAAGCACTGGAATAGTCTATGGAAGTCAATAAGATTACACACATGCTTGAAATCACACAGGCACATGCTTAAATACTTTGCTAAATCAGAGACTTCATGCTTATAAGCAGGGCCGCCCAGAGGTGGGGGGGGCAAGTGGGGAAATTTGCCCCAGACCCCGCAGGGGCCCCCACAAGAATATAGTATTCTATAGTATTGCAACTTTTTTTTTTAACGGAAGGGGCCCCTGAAATTGCTTTGCCCCAGGCCCCCTGAATCCTCTGGGTGGCCTTGCTTATAAGAACTGGATGTCCAAGCCTTTTGATGGTTCACCAACTACTAGTTATAGGCTAACCATCCAGCTAGGTATTTTGATTATCACACAAGAAGAATCCCAGATTCTTGCATAATAGAATTTACCTACAATGTTTGATTCTGTAGAGCAATGTCCCAGTGTTTCCTTTCACCCTTAGACCTCAGCTTCCCAACTACTAGACCGTAATTAATAAACATAAACATAACCAATTACTGCCACTACACTCTACTGACTATAAACAACCATCAACAGAGGTTGATTTGAACTGGAGGAGATCACAGGCAGAACTGCATGGAGGATAGAAGTGTTGTATTGCAAAGGATTTAGTTTTTTAAGTTTGTCTTTGTTCTGAATTGGAATGTAGATGGAAAATTGTGTCACTTGAAATGTTTAATTTTGACTTTAAGAATGAAAACAAAAAAAGTCAATTCAAAATGAAAAATCAAAATATGCTATGCAGGCAGCATCAAAACAGAATGTTCTGACATTCTCATATTTTTTTCCTTTCCCCCTCAAAACAGAATTCCAATGAAATCAACCCAATTTCATGACAGAAATGTAGAGCTGGAAAGGACTTTGAGAAATCATCAAGTCCAGCCCCCTGAATGGAGGCAGAACCAAGTAAACATAGACCATCCCTGACAGGTACTTGTCCAGCCTGTTCTTAAAAATTTCTAATAATGGGGATTTCACAACCTCCCTTGGACTCCTATTCCAGAATTTAACTACATTTATAGTTAGAAAGTTTTTCCTAATAGCTAATCTAAATCTCCTTTGTTGCAGATTAAGCCCTTCTTGTCCTATCTTCAGTGACCATGAAGAAGAATTGATAACCTTCCTCTTATAAACAGTCCTGAACATATTTGAAGACTGTTATCAGGTCCCCCCTTAGTCTTCACTTGGTTTGGCAATATTTTGATAATTCCGTAAAGTGATGGCATTAAGTACCCCTAGTTAGAGTGTGATCATGGAAAACAGCGTGGCTAATCTTAAAGAAATCAGTATAATCCAACATTTATCAGGCTGGCTCTAGAATTCTTTAGAGTGGGATAAACACTGGAAAAAAATAATCTGTGAGTATCCGTCCACACAAATTGCTGTGTTCAGAACTCTTTTGTGTTTTTTGAAATTCGATGAATTTCACCAAAATTTTATCTTGAAGAAAAACAGAAAGAAGTTTCAACAATGACAGAACATCACATTTTGACATTTTTAGAATGAAACATTTCAATTTTTCATTTTGAAAAAATTTTTTGCTTCAAAATTGTTTTGATTTTCTATTAGTATATATTAATAATAATTGAAAAGAAAAAAATGGTTAAAATTGAATTGTAACTTTAGATTTTGTTGAAACAAAATGTTGGAATCACCCAAAACAAATATTTTGTTTTCAGAATTTTTCTTTGCAGAGAAGTTAGAAATTTTTGGATTTCCCTCCAACTCAAAGTGAAGCCCGGTTTCAGAATCTCAAAATCCTTTGCCAATCAGAACTTCTCTCTACTGTACAGCTCTAATATATATAAACTCAAAGGTTAATACTTACACTAGTCTTTCCAGTGAATCCTCTATTCATTTTTCAGACTACAAGTATTTCCAGGAGGGATTTCTTTTGTTTTATCTTGTATGGTGCTAAGCATGTTGTAAGCTTTACAAATATTAAACAACAACTTCATTGGGGTCTTGTTCAAAAATAAGGACACTTCCTTCTGACATGACTGGAGACATTTTTGAAGGGGTTGACACACGTTGGAAGGCGAAAAAAACCATTACTTGGTGACCATCTTAAAAAACAACAAATTGTCACTGGTTGTGTGTGTGTGTGTGTGTGTGTGTTGAAATATCCTATATGAACTTAAGTACTGGGGAGGGATGGCAGGACCCCAGGCCTCAGTAATAACGGACCTATCAGTAAGGGAGACCTTGTATTTATCTCTAAAATCCTTTGAGGAATCTATCCCCTAGTGCAGTTCCAGTTCTATATATCATTCTTATCAGTAGGATTGCCATGTATGACATTGCACAGGGTAGAGACTGCTCCCACCACTGGAAGGACACAGTTTTCATGTCACTTCAGACATTATACAGCTGCTTCTGAGGAGATACACCTCAGAACAGGGCGCAGCTCTGCTACTGCATAATTCTGTGGAGTATTTGTGGGCAGCAGCCACAGAGACTGTTTTAGGCTGTCTATAGAGACTGTAGTCAGCACAATCTCTGAATTATTATTCTGCCTGCTTCATTTAGTAAGATCGTACCTTGGTGACTAAACTCATTATTATACAATAAAAGCAAAACAGCTTATGTTGTGTCAAAGTACTGAGCACTGCTCAGAACACAAAAAGAAAGTTGGTTTTGCAACACTAACCAAGACAACTGATGAGCTGCTGTTTCGCAGCATTTGCGATGTGCAGAACTAGGAGCTGGCATTCCTCCATGTAATGATCATTTGCTGTACAGTATATATGGGGAAGGCAAGAGAAGAGAAGAACTGTGGAAGCAATAGCCATTTACTTTTCTCCATGGTCATTGTAAAAGGAGAAAATAAATAAGATGAATTATTGATGGCACTTACCATTTATGCTTCTGTGAAATGGCCTGGGTAATAACCACAGCATTCTTCTCAGTTAATATTGTCTAAAAAGATGGGTGGGTCAGATATGATACATCTGTGGTTTGAACTATTCTCTAATAAGTCAAAACACTATGTCTGCTTTTTTGGGAGACACTGAAATATTTCCTCTGGACATGCCCACTCTATTTTTGATACATTGTACCATTACTTGAAGCATTAGTTAGTGCCATGGAAAACATAACAAGAGGAATGTAACACTACATGAAGCTCCTTTTCTCACCTGTTACCACCCCATGAAAGATTAGGAGAGTGTTTCTTGAGACACCCACTGACAGCTGAGATGGCAGAGATGTAATCTGACATAAAGCAATTGGACAGAAGCAGGACTTTTCTTGTGCAGTGCTGTGAGATGTTAAACTCCCATTGTATAACTCAGCCGTAAACATTTGCTCCAGGCTCAAACTTGGCACACAGTGTTACATCTAGGGAACAAGCTTCATTTAAGCAAATTAAAAAATATCGGGTTTGCTCATTTGAAAATTTATGAGAGCCAACATTCCTCTCCCTTGCACAGGACTCAACAGGGATTTGATTTATCAAAATTAATTTGGCAAATGATTAGTCCATAACAAGGAGTAATTGCCTCTGGAATTCTTTTTGGGGAGGAGAAGGAAGTACAGCAGCTGCCATTTTAACTTTGAGAAATAACTAACGTGCATGCAGAGATCATTTGCTTTTATAAGGATTCCTAGTCTGAATTTCCAATGTCCATAAATGCATGCAGTAGCTCTAAGCATAGATTTGCATGGTAGACTGGAGTTTCCCTTCTGAAGGGAGGGTCTCCTAACAGGGCAAATAAGGTTTTCTTTTATCACTGTTTTGAAGATACTTATTTCATTTACAGGAGCGGCGCCAGGGTTTTTGGCATCTTAGGTGGGGGTCCTTCCGTACTCCTGGTCAGTGGCAATTCAGCGGCGAGGGGGTCCTTCTGCGCTCCTGGTCTTCGGGGCACTTCAGCGGTGGGTCCCGGAACGAGTGAAGGACCCACCGCAGAATTGCCACCGAAGACCTGGAGCGTGGAAGGACACCCCCCCACAGCCGAATTGCCACCGAGGGGTGCAAAATGCCGCCCTCCCAAATCCTGGTGCCCTAGGCGACCGCCTAGGTCTCCTAAATGGAGGCGCTGGCCCTGCATATTTGCATTAGTAAGCAATGCAATGTGGTTTAGCTGGCATTTTTGTCTAAGTTCTAGAAGAAGGATTAACAAAAAGGCGTTCCACCCCTGTTGATAATTGATAAGTTGCACAGGAAAGGAGTTTCTCCTATAAAGTGTCCACTCTGCTTCAGGGGAAGTTCCTGTAAAAGATGCTACCTGCAGGTCATGGTGATGGGGGTATTATGAAGTTTGAACTTTTTCTGATGGATAGTACTCTCAATTGGAGCCACTGATTGGCACCATAGCTAACTACAATCATATGGCTGGAGAACATGCACAAGTAATTAGCCATTCTGATTCGCTATGAACCAGTTAGCACTGGTCAGAAAATGGAGTTTCCCCTCCCACAAAACATTTTGATTATTTGGAAAGACTTTTCATCCTGACATGAGATGAAAGTCAAAAATGTTGGAGGGAAGAAAGATTTTGTTTTTGGAGAATCAAAACAGATTTTTTTGGTTTGCTCAAAGTTGTCCAACTCCCCAGTGAGTTGTCTCCCAGGACTACCCAACTCCACAAGCAGCCAGCTCCTTGGGTACCTGGGCAGCCCAGGCTGTCCTCTGGACACAACAGCACCCTTGCCTGCACCATACCTTGTAACTGAAGAGATTCAGCTTCCAGGGAGATATCTGTCAAGTTAGTAAGGGAACATACCATAAGAAAGCTGCTTCTCTCTAACTCCATCCCCTACATACACTGGGCTGACCAACAGAGTCCTAAATGCATGGAATTGGGTGGAGGCAGGAGGGGCTCTGAACCCCCCCCCCGCTTCCATGCCATTCCTACTATCTTGCCCCTCTCTGTCTTTGTACTTAATGGGGAATGGAGCACTGGGGCCTGCATTGCTCATGAATGCCACCAACACAACTGTGTTAAATAAATAAAAAAATTACTGTGAAGCCTGAAAATGTCAATACAGATGGACAGACAACTTGAGTGATATCTCCTCTGTTTGTTAAACTCTTTGAATTTTTGCATATCATAATCAGTTTCATAGTGTGACTGGAACTGAAAGGGATTATTCCTTTTGTATTGGAATTTAAGGAGAGCATGTTTGTTCAGAGGAGAGAGGAGAACAGATTAGAACATGCTCCTGGAGCATAATAAATTCACAGTAATTGCAAACTAGTGTTCCGTAATTCTTCACTATTTCTAATATTCTCATCCTCTCATAGTTAGCTCATTCATGCATTTGTCCTTATTGAATTAACCGTTGTCTTTTCTTTCATACGGTCTCCTGAGGGAAGCCCTTTTAAATCTTTTCAGTTTAATTCCATTAATTGGCATATTGTCTGGTTTTATGTTTCCCCTCCTGCATCCTGAACTTAGATTTCCCTCACTTCTTAAACTCCTCAGCTATGTTTTTGTAGTTTTGACTGACAACTTGCTTGATCTGCAGACAAAGCATGTGCTTTCTTATCTTTCACTTCCAGGCTAATGTTTAACAATGTATTCACAGTTTATCGCCCTATTTGTTAAGCCTGGGCTCAGAAGTTCTCTCAGTTCTGAAGCCATCATAAAAATCAGTAGTAATCAATTCACTTATTCTAGGCTACATTGAAATATTACTAACTACAATAATTAAAAAATAAATAATGTAAGAAATCTGATGCCTTTATCGATTTATTAATAGTCCTTGCTTTTGACCTTCAATAGGAGTCTGGTTTTGGTCCTCTTTCAACTCAGAAAATGAAGCCTTAGCAACAAATACATGCAGCCTTTTTATTGCAGAAGAAAAGTGAGAATTAAAGGTTTTCAGTTCAGCGTCATAACTTTTCCAGGTACATTAACAAATGAAAATGAGCACAGAAAGTATGCAACATGAAAAAACTGCAATTTAGTTAAAACATTATTTCAGTAATACGAAAAATGGGTTGAAAAAACACATAGCTAGCAGTATTCCTAGTCCATATTTATTTTTTATAGTTATAATAAACTGAATTCATGACACTGAAAACACTGCTGTTGCTTTATTTTACAAGGCACAAGTAGGCATGTAATAACTTTGCAGTAACACTGCAGCTGTATTATCTATGAGCCATATGCATCGAAAGACAGAAGGGAGAAAATGAAAGAAAAATAGGATGGGAAGGCATCAAAATCAATGGAAAGGTGGAACCACACCCATGTACTTCCTTTTCCTTTCTACCACCATGCCAACACCACACTGTAGGAGTTCAGTGGGACTTCAAGGGACGATTTTTGAGGGTGTGAAGAATTGGGTTCAAACATGCTATCCTCAGAACCTGTGGAGATCCAGGTAGATAATCCAGGTAGAAAAATTAATACTGCTTCCAGCATACTTCAATGAGATATAAGGACTTCAGACAAACTGGGACAAATCTCAAGTGATGGATATTTCTCATAGACCAAATCCATCTCAAAGACAAAATCATCTTCCTTTCATTTCATGTAAAGAGAGAACCTACTTAGGCATCAGGCATGCTCTGATTTATCAAAAACAGTATATGAAAACATAGATGTCACACTCAGAGAAAAGCCATGGAGAAATGGTGTTCACTGCCAGTATCTTTATTGGGAAAAGTAGAAGCTATTAAAAATTAATGTAGGACCATGGTTAATGTATATATTTAGCTTAATTCTACTTACATTTCCTGCTTCAACTTTCACAGGAATAGTTATGCAACATTTCTTATGGAGTATGAAGACACCACAGACCCACAAGATACCTAGGAAATCATGACTAAATGGGAGGTGGGATTACCAAATTTGTATTTATATCACCTGGTTTTTCTATTCAGATTTTTAATAAAACAGTTCTGCCCTACCAACTCTTCCCAATCCTCACTGTGTTTTGAGATTGAAAAAATTAGTTAACCCCTTTGTGTCTCTCTCTTTGCACGTCCATTTTTAAAACAGTTGCCTGCACCTTTAAGGAAAAACAACATTTACCTCCTCTTGGAGTGTTCTTTAGAAAATCATGCCCATTGCCACTTCTAATCTCATCAACGTTCTTTCCATGCCAATCTGGAACAATACTAAATTTAAATTTGCTAGTAGCTCTAAGCTCAGATCTGCCTGGCTAACCAAGGGTATATTAATCATAAAAGATATTATTGAACAGACAACTTTAACCCGGGGCTGCCCGGGAGGGGGGTGGGGGGGCAAGTGGGGCAATTTGCCCCAAACCCCAGGATCCGCAGGGGCCCCCCCGAGAATGGATGAGACTCCCTCTCCAGCCCCAGCCTGACCCGACCTCGTCTCCGCCCCTCTCCCAGAGCCTCAGCGCATCCAGTAGCATCCCTGGACAGCGCTGCAGCGTGGGTCCCACTGGGCCCCTGAGCTCCACCCCACTCAGAGCCGCCTGGTGAGGGGGCGGAGCTACGAGTTTCAGGCTGAGCTCAGCTCCCTCCGCTTAGCCTGGAGCTCACAGCCCTGCCCCCTTACCAACCGGCTCTGAGCGGAGCGGGGCGGGGCTCGGTGGCCCCACCGGAGCCATGATGCCACTGTCGAGCGAAGCTCCTGGATACGCTAAGGCTCCAGATGAAGGAGGAGCCGGGGGGGGGGTTGGCTAAGGAGCAGGGAGTCCTGGGGATAGGGAGGGTGCAGAGGTTGGGGGGGCGGTCAGGGGACAGGGTTGGATTGTGGGCATTCTAGGGGTCTGTCAGGACTCAGCAGGGGTGGTGGTGGTGGTGGATAGGGGTTGGGGCGGTCAGGGGACAGGGAGCAGGGGGAGTTGGGGATTCTGGGGGGGGTGGGCAGTCAGGGGCAGGAAGTGGGTGGGGGTCAGATAGGGGCAGGGCCAGGCTGTTTGGGAGGCACAGCCTTCCCTACCCTAAAGCTCATTCAGCAGTTTGAGGCTTGCAGAAGAGCCAAGCTGTTAGCTTTTCCATTAGGGCTACCATCCCTTTCACTTCTCAGATGCCAAATTATAGTCTATATTTAATTTCAGTGCCATAGGGCGATTAATGTCAGGGGAGGATAGCTTCATTAAAAATTAGCCACCGGGGGAGGGATCACATGAGAAGAGCAATATCCTTCCCAACCCTACCAAGGGAGACCGCTCTCCCCTGCATTCTCTGAGGCTTCAGAGGGGTTAATTCAGTGGTTCTCAAACTTTTATACTGGTGACCCTTTTCACATAGCAAATCTCTGAGTGCGACACCCCCCCTTAATAAATTAAAAACACTTTTTTATATATTTAACACTATTATAAATGCTGGAAGCAAAGCGGGGTTTGAGGTGGAGGCTGACAGCTTGTGACCTCCAGTAATAACCTCGTGACCCCCTGAGGGGTCCTGACTCCCCAGTTTGAGAACCTCTGGGTTAATTTAATTTTAGCACCCTGTGTCCATTCACATGCATGTGCTATTTTGAGCATTTCAGTTTTCACAACATAGTCTCATCCCAGATTCTGGACCAAGCTCAAATGCTCAGTTCATGGAGTATGTACATAAGCTATACTAAAGACAAACCCACAGCAACCATCTCCAGTTTGTGAGGGACCCCATGGAGCCAGTCTATAGGAAACAGCTAAATGCATGGAGGTTAAGTCCATAAATGGCTATTAGCCAGGATGGGTAAGGAATGGTGTCCCTAGCCTCTGTTTGTCAAAGGGTGAAGATGGATGGCAGGAGAGAGATCACGTGATCATTACCTGTTAGGTTTACTCCCTCTGGGGCACTTGGCATTGGCCATTGCCAGTAGACAGGATACTGGGCTGGATGGACCTTTGGTTTGACCTAGTATGGTTGTTCTTATGTTTTAACCTAAATGAACCCAAAGTTATGGAGACAGATATGAGTCAAGGAAGCCAGCAGAGTATCAGAAACCTGGAAAAATCTCTGATTGGATGGGCTCAGGCGTTTGGTCACAAGCTGAGGTGGTTCAAAAGTTTTGGATTTTTTTTAAGCAGATTTTTTTTATTGTTTCTTTAAACAGTCAAACACAGCAAGCAGCAAATATTTGGCCACACACTTCTGAAACCCCAAACCATATTCAGATTTTGGCAGACTAATTTCAGCTTTTCAATTAAAAAAAACACAACAAATTTTGAAGGAAAGCAGAAATTGTCCATGATTTTTTCTGCTTTTTAAAAAACCCTAGTTTTCGATCCAGAAGAAGTTTTGACGGAAAATATTTGTCCAACCCTTTTAATGAGCTTTAGTGCCTTTTAGCACTAGCTGATGCTGAGAACCACTGATACTTTGTAAAGAAGTTTTCTCAAAACTGGGTGTGTGATGAGGTGCAGGTTTATTTTTCCCAGGGCCGCCCATGGGGCAATTTGCAAGTGGGACAATTTGCGCTGGGCCCTGCAGGGGCCCCCACGAGAATATAGTATTGCAATATTTTTTAATGGAAGGGACCCCTAAAATTGCTTTGCCCCAGGCCCCCTGAATCCTCTGGGCGGCCCTGCTTTAACCTCCTGTTCATATCTTTGTGATAAATATCTGCTACCAATAAAGCATGGTCCTTTCTACAATAAGTATTGACTCAAAATTATAAAGGAGCTGCAGAATTGTTGGCAGGCAACAAATAACACTCCACTTGAAGTGTATCTTGAAAGTATGTTAGCCAAAAACATTTGATAGGTAACACATACAAATCGCTGAATTCCTTCACTTATCCCTCTGGCTACACCATAAAAGAAAAATGGAGAAGGAACTAAGCACCTCCATTGCTTCTGACAGGTGGGATAGCATCTGGCACAATATATGCAGAACATCCAGTTCTGTTTCTGTATTTCTTTCAGAGCAAAATTCTAAATAAAGATTGCATAAAGTTGGGCACACTCTATGTGATGGAGTATTAATCTGGTAATGGTGCATGGACGTATTACTAGTTTACTGGCTGCATTGATACTAGATGGTGGTGGGATATAAGGGTGTGACTTCACTTGAGGGATGATACTTGAACATGTAACCTGAGGCTAGGAGGGAGCTGGGGCCAGGTGACAACTTCTGCCTGGGAAACTGGACAAAAGGCTGGAGGAGGAGCTGGTGTGTGTGGCTGGGTGAGACTGCTGGAGGGGGTTTCAGGTTGGAGCTGGCTGGGGAAATGGAAGGTGGCCCAGAACTGGGCTCCCTACCCCCCAAGATGGACTTGACTGGGAGATCCAGTTTTCTGTACCTACAAGCTCTGTTTTAGACTGTGTTCTGTCGTCTAATAAAACTTCTGTTTTACTGGCTGCCTGAGAGTCACAGTGAATCGAACGAAGTGAGGGGTACAGTGCCCTGATTCCCCCACACTCCGTGACACCCCACACAGTAAATGCTGGAGGTGATATGATAGCTCCAATGCAAACCTGTCTCAGATAGTCTTTGAATGTCAGAGTATATCCACATTTTGGAAGAAAATGTACGGTGCTCTAAGATGACTGTTTTGAGCATTCCAGAAGATCTACTTTGAGTAATGCCAGGAAAAGGATAGCTGCAGCACTTATCATGACCCAAAGAGTCATTTTCCACCCACATTCTTTGATTGGATAACTGAGCTAACCAACACAATCCTTATGGAAAAACCAGCATTAATCTATAGTAGTACAAGACCCCACTATGAAGACACTTGGTTTTCATGAGAACATTACAAACTGATTCCAAGTAGATTGGGCTTCGGACACTATTTTTTTTGTGGGGGGGAGAGGAGGGAGGATGGCTAGGGAATTATTTAGCTATGAATATTTCATACTGTGTGTTATTAAATGCATATTCCTGCTCTGTTTTTCTCATAGTCAAATACAATGTCTGTGTGCATGTTAAAACTTCTTAAAAAGAAAATGAAAATAAATAAAAAATAATCGTTATTAAAAAGATCTGGGAAGAAGAAGAAATTGGCTAGGACCTTCCTGAGCTGGGGAGCCACTTCCAGGAGGTTGTTAGGGTAGAAGAGTCATGAGACTGGAGCCTCAGGTGGATAGCCTAGAGTGTGTGACTCTGGAACAAGAGCAGAAACAAACTAGGAACCAAGTGCTGGTGGACTCATGGGTGGTGACCTGGAAGTATGTCCCTGGAGAGGGGAATGGATAATCACTGCACCTTGAAATGTTTTACAGGGCAAATTGGGAGAAGAGTTTTATTATGAGGGTATGGCAGATTACTGTATATGTACATGAATAAATTTATACCAGAGGCAGGACTCTGTTTCAGACAATTAAAGAAACTGTGCTCTTTTTATGGGTTGTCCCAAGGGAAATTGAGGCAGGTGCACTTGTCTACTGTGGCCTGACAATGGAGGGTGCTACAGGCAGGGCTGCCCCGTGACATAGTCCTAAATGGGGAAGGCAATCAATTGGCAGAAAAAGGAGGAGGAACATGAATCCAGTGGCTTCTCCTAGCACTGTTTCAGGAGAAAAGACCAATTTTTATTTTTAAGCGACCCCGTCTTTACGTGGGATGTATCAAGTCAAGAGTGTGATGTGCTGGACAGAGGGATCAGTTGGGTGAGGCAGCGGAGGCTGGATGAAAGCTTCTAAATTCCAATTTGTTGTGGGGCATTAAATCAGCTCTTAGATGGTACCATCACTGTTGTACCCCTCGGGAAGGGATACAAAGAACTTACAGTGGACAATTTCCCTCCCGTTGAAGTTGCCCATTTGTGTCTTAATAGATGTGTGCTGTACTTCAGGTTTTAGTTCATCCCTAAGCCGCTACCTTTTGAGATACCCATCACAAGTTCTTTTTCAAACTATTTATGTTTGAGACATATATTAAGTAATGTGACAATATGTGCTCTTTCCTTCTAAATAGTAGGTAGGTTTACTGTTACTGTATCTATTTCTTTTGCCTGCTTTCAAATTCACTTTCCATGTTTTCAGTCAAGATTTGCAGATATAACATTGCTAAGGGTATCACTCAGTTTGTATTTGCTTTATCACCAGTGACTCTCAGGTAACCAGTTCAAATTAGCAAAGGATGGTAACCAAACACACATTAAGATTCCAGGGGATGGAATTTCAGAGTGCCATGAAAATGACAGTTTGCTTGAAATCAGATCCAAGCACAACACAACTTCACATATCACTGCCAAATATCATTTTCCTTATTCAAAATCTGTGAAAGTGGGTGCTTCCAACACAGAGAGCCTTTCAAGGCCATGAATTCTCACGTGATCATGCCCTATGTGTAGTTTATATGCTCCTGGTGTTCTTTTGGAAGGCTGTCTTTATGTTTTGCAGCTTCCTTAGTGTCAACAGAACTACAACGCAGATGATTCAGTAAGGGACAGGAAATTGAGAACTATTATAAACTGGTGCCATCAACCCAATATAACTGGCAAATTTCAATGTATGAAAAATATTGTACTGATTAGTGTAGACAGTACCTCCATCAATATGTGGTCCTGCATCTCAGTGCTAAGTTATTTTGGTTTGATGTCATGTTGTGGTATCTGATCAGGGGATTTTGAAGAGAGAGTTTTAACCTTGCCTGTGTGGGATGGTAGTATTCCAATAAATGCTTTGATTTCTATAAGGGAGTATTACAATATTCAGATGACCCAGGAGTTTGTGTGTATCTTTGCAATCAGAGACAAACTACTGGCTTGTCCACACACAGGTTTTGTACTACTTTAACTATATCGGTTTAGAAACCAATGATATTTATAGTTGTAAGTTATATCAATATATCATTTTTGTACAGTGTAACTACACCCTTATTAGGGGTTGCACAGATTTAAATAGTTCAGTGAAAAAAATCACATCCTTAACTGAAATAATTAAATTGGCACAAGAACCATGTATAAATCATGCCTAAAATAGTTGTCACAGAGAAAAGCAGTTTGGTGCCTGAAATAAGGACACACTTACTTAAAGTAAAGATCCTCTTTCCCCTAACTGATTAGAGACTAGGCCAGTTAGAAAACAGGACACAAGCCATCCAATCTCATGGAGGTAGTTAAATGGTTTGTGGACAGACAGTTTTCTGATTTTTGTATGGGTTTTCAATCACAATACACAAACCACAGTTGCAGAATAAAACAAGAATTAACACATCATCAAATTTAGACATCATACTGACGTCTGGTCTAGACACAACACTTGTAACAGTATAAATTAATTATTTTTGTCAGAGATGTGATTTTTACAAAATTGTTACACAGATACAGCTCCTAGTGTTGATTTAGCTATTTCAGCATAAAAGTGCCTTATACCAGTATCGCTTATTCCCATTCTCATTAGAGAATAAACTACACTGGTATAAGCACTTTTATAAACAGTATAACTGCAACCACACACGGTGTGGGTGGGTGAGAGGTTGTATTGCTTTAACTATCCCAATACAGTTAAAACAATACGAACTTTGTATGTAGACAAGGCCTCAGAAAAAAATTCTGCATTTGTGGCACCACCACCTGAAAATACGTAAAACAGTTTGGAACTAGATTTTTGTTCACTCCAGCTACCTGTTTATGCACTCCCATAGCTGGATGCACCAACATTTTTTGTACTTTTGTTCATTATTTTTATTGCCAAACTTCCTCTTTTCAAGTGCTATGGAGACTGAGTCTAAACCAATATTATTCATTCTACTAGCTAAATGTACATCAACATTTCCATCAATATAGATGATTGGAAAAGGGGGGGGGAGAATCAAATATTTTCACAAAACTTTATTTCCTTTTTCCCATCAATTTAAAACAAAATTCTACTAAAATTTCAAAATTTGACAGTATTTGACCACTAAGTATAACCCCATATTTGACAAGCGCTTGAAACCCAGTCAGTACATTTTCTTCTGGACATGAATTTACTTTTTAAACCCAAGTTCTGCAATTAATGCCATTCAAGTTGGCCAGGCCTAAGACTTCAGACCCTGAACAAATTCTTCATGAAAAATGAAAACCACTTTAAATTTAGAGGGGTAAAAAAAATGTCAGATTCTTCTTCAAAAAGACTTAAAATCCAAAAATGGAGGACCACGATATTTTGCAACTCTCTTGTTCACATTGGAAAATAGTAATTAAGATTATATTTTTGGGTACAAATAACCAATTGACTATTTGGTTTCAAAAAATAAATTATTAAATTTACAATCTGTCTCTTTTTCAGCAAAAATTTCATATGACATTGTTTTAGCATGAACACATGAAATAGCTGCAATAGGACCAAGAATAAAAGCTGCAGACTGTCGTATCAGTGAGCCATGAATTTAAAAGTCTAAATAGACCAATTCACGATCAACTGTAATTGCTCATAAAGAGGTGGCATTATGATCTCGTGTCAAGAAGCAGCTAATTAGTGCCCAAGAAGGGTACTCCTGACATTAATGTAAATTAATGACATTAAGACCTAATATAAACAGTCCTAAATAAGAATTACATAACAAGATATATTATTCCTGTGGCTTAACTAGTCAATCTACATTTTTAAGAGATGCTGACATATATTTATCTGATAGACCACAAAGCCTTTCGAGTAAAGTAATTCTCCCTTTTAAAATGCCAGATGCTAAGATACAAGGCTGAAGTGAGTCCTTCTTAAAAATGTTGCATTTTTGGTGCCAGATTTTGTTCTTATTGTAGGAGAATTAAAAATGTCTTAAGCCTTATCAAGGGTCTTAAAGCAAAACATTAAAAACCAGAATATACCAAGGATTTTGGAGGACTCTGGATGACGAAGTGATAATTACATGACACCTTGGGTATGTCTACACAAACCTGCAGAATCAAGTGTCCTTCCTAGCCTGGGTTGATGGACTCGGGCTCATGCAGGCATTGAGGCTCAGGTCAGAGCTTGAGCCTGAAGCATAGAGAGTGGGGTGGCCTTGAGAGCCCGAGCTCCAGTTGAAGATGCAAACTGCTGTCCATACAGCTATTGGAGCATAGTCACGCAAGCTCAAGTATGTCAACCTAGACTGGGAGGGTCAATTACACAGGCTGCACAAACATACCCATTAGAGGCAACTTGTCTTGTCCTATGCAATTTAGACTAGCATATTAATACACCAGATTAGACAAAGAAAATAATTCCTGGCTCATTTGTTAAATCCATTTTGAAAGATTAACTAGTAGACAGGTTTACATAAACAAAATGTTCTAGATAAGATGGCCCAGAGTCACTGCATGAGTAGAAAATCCACCAGGAGACAAGGTGCAGCGTTGAAGCCATCTACAACCCTGCTCCTTTGGAGAGACCACAGCCACCCAACACTGCCTCAAAAGCAGTTAGGAACAACCTAGGAGAGACATGTCCAGGCCGACCAGGAGATTCGGCACTTCTCCCAGGCAACCTCTACTGGCACAGCTCCCATGGAGCCCCAACCAGAATTTAAAACTGCTCTCCTCTGGCACACTCCCTGGGGAATGGCAAGCAATAGTTTCACAGCCTGCCTCACCCCAGGGTGAATCCCTGTTATGGACAATAGCTTCAGATTTTATCCCCTGTGGCCTGACTATAAATCACACTCCCAGTTATTGCTAATATTGACATTCTCTGTTACCCATAACGTATTTCAGTCCTGCTGTATTATGATAAGAGTCTAAGGACTGTGAAAAGCCATGGCTTTCACAGCCCAAATTGGCAGAGAACAGGAAAACTATGGCTACAATATTAGCTGTTAAGTAGCCCTCCCATGATAACAGTAGCATTAGTAATGCCTGGGAAGTTGAAAATTAAGGGACTGATGATGTCAGGTGCTGAGCACGTACAGCAATGTGTTTAGTGTCCACTGACTTCAGTGGGAGTTGAGGACACTCTGCAGGAGGAACCGAGCATATTGCAGGAACAGGTCCTAAACTTTTCAGTGTGTGTACAATCTAAATAGACAGCGGCCGGTGAAAGGAAGTGCACATAAAAGTGACACAGGTAGCCTTATCCGAGAACCTAGGGGACATTTATTCACATTCCAAACCCTTTCCATTATTTAGCATAATGGACATTTTCTGCACCAGATTCATCCAGGGTCAGAATGTTCTGAAACAAGACTGAGATTTGGTGGCAGAGCTGAGGCAGCTTGTATACCATGTGCCTGCAAGTTACCCTCATTTAGCTAGTGGTTCTAATCCTCATCTTAAAGATAATCAAATTAACCTCAATTTTATAAAAAATGGTAATATCTGGGAGCACCAATACTTCTGCAATTGTTTTGGTAAGTATGATATTGTTCTTAAGTAAATGATTTTATAGTTCTCCTTTTAGCAAGCAACTTCAAGTCATGCTATACATAGAACCCTAGAAACATTTTCTTGGTTAACTGAGACATTTTGAACCACATAAATTATCATTACACAATAAATATTTGTGGAGAGAGAGAGCTCATAGAAGCAATAATGAATTAACCTCCAGTTCTCTGAGAAATACCGTGGCAAGTGCGTATCCCAAGAAGACATAGTTATGTTCCAGCACTCAGATGGGAGTGAAAAAAAATATTAAATAACCATCACTTGCAATTCAGAGGGAATCGATTTACAGTTTTAAAAGCATTTTGAAAATGCAGATGTTTGCAATAATATTTGAATCAATTCTTTCAAATGTCTGTGCAAGCAAAATAAAGCTCTGTCAATTGAACAACCAAACCACTTTTCGTATTAATCAATGGGAACTTGATATATTCCATTGATGCAGAAAATTAGAGCCTTTGCATGTTTCCCAGATTTTGAATTTCATTTTGAATGCTTGGTCATGAATTATAACCGCTGCCTTCCTGGTTCCAACTATTTCAGTTGAAATCCATTATTTCTAGTAGAATTATGAGCCTTGTTAATGAAATGCCAGCTATTTCCTTTCCAGCATCTGCACTGCAGTTGTTCTATTATTAACAACAAGCCCATTAAAAAAATGAAAAATTCAGATGTGTGTCTTTGGGGTGTGGGGTTGCTGAAGCTTCAGATGAAACAAATAAGCTCACTGTGCTGCTTCCAGTTGACACAGCTGTCATGTAAGCATTTGCTGCTGCACAGCTTAGGGATTCTAGGCTACAAGGCCTTGTAGCCATATGTAAACAATACAGCATTGATGACAGGTTTACAACACTGGAGACAACATGTGCAGCTGTTAGCCACTGGTTTCTGTAGCATGAGACAAATGTTTTTACTGCAGAATTGCAGATGCTTGGCACTGGTTCTCTGAAGCAGCACAAAGAGGAGCAGCAATTGTAGTTGATGGCAACTTTATCTATTCAGATATCAGTATGTTATGTCCCAGCCAAGCCACAATCAACTAGGAAACTGACACTTTGCTCATTGCTATCTGTATATTTCAGAAAAGGAAGCATTCCTTCAACCACTGGGGCAGAGAATGCCTATGCATCACTGAATGAATCCCTCCTGCAAGACATCACTCAGAGGTTCCCTGCTACAAGGTAGACAAATTGCACACTGGACCAGGTTATGGTGTGTTCTAAAAACTAGTGCTCAACACCTGCCAGTAATACCAACGTGGAGGAATGGCTCAAAAGTTGGAGGGAGTAAAAATGGAAGAAACGGGCTTGAGATCTTCTCTGCCTTACAAAGAAATTTGGGTCTCAGTTGGAGAAAGCCTATTGGTTGCCTGAATAGCCCCAAAAAAGGAACACCCGGGGACAGCGAAGCCTGGGTAGAAGGCTTGGACTGGATTTTATGTTGAAGTCAAACTCTAAATTGAGCATCAGGACTGCATATTAGAGCTGATAGGGGAGTCACCTATCTGTAGCTAAGCTCATCTATTGAGCTAAAGAAATATAATACATCTTCCTTCTATGATGAACATCAACAAGTTCCAGAAACTCTAACAACTTTATAGGAATCATTAAGTCTTTGATAGTCCCATCTAATAAGCAGTTTTGTTTATCGTGAAAGTTTTGAGTTTCACAGGATATTTTCCCTTTAATTAAAAAGATTAAGTTTTCCAAGGGAAATTTAATTTATTTTCAAAATGTTTTTCTAAAATGAATGGATGTTTTTGCAACACAGACAAAAAAAAACGTGAAAGTAATTTTATCCTCCTTCTAGAACTATTTTATAAAGGGGAATAAATCTCACCAGACAGGTTCAATGTCAGGAGAAAAAATATTCAGCATGAATGATTAATATAATCAAAATACTTACATTGGTTTAGCAGAAATAACATCCTAAAGTGAATTATCTTGATTTGACAGGAAAGGATCTGTAATTGTGCTGTATTTTATATTTAGCTGCATGTCCAAACAACTGGGTAATGCATTTGAGAGGTTCATTCTATCATATTCCTTTTGGAAGAATAGTTATTTACTCTATTTTGAGGCCCTCATCATGTAAGCTTAATTTCTGAAGGTGTTCTTATGCTCATCAATATTAGTATTTTTCAGTAAGTGCTGGAAATAATTACTGTGTTTCTGACACATCCTACTTATAACATGCCTTTTTTTAACAGGGTCACAGAATATTTAACCAACAGAATTGCATAGTCTCTCCACTAAATATGGACACAGCTGGAAATGGAATTTCAATTTCAAGTTACAACTCTGATATATGGTATGTACAGAGTTCTGTGAAATTCTTCTAACCAACCTTGAACCCACGGCAACTTAGCATTGGTTTGAAGTTTATTGTAGTCATAAACCTGTGGTAGTAAGATCTGCAAACCTAAGTGGCCAGTTCTGTGTGTCATTGGTACAGGTTCCAAATCTCCAACACATACAAAATCCTGTCTCTTTTGCTTGGCCTATTTCTTGGTCTCTCTGTGGGCTACACTGTAAGGCCCTGATCTTAGCAGTGATAAGCTTCTGCAGTTTCAACTCAAGTCTTCCATGTTTTATTTAGGCAGGTAGAAGGCTCCCGGGGCAGCAGTTAAAGAAAGGAGCTCTCATTGCACCAACCAAGCAGCAAGGGAACTTAGAGGGGGGCACTGCTTACCCAAACCAGGGACAGGAGGGAGCGTGCCCCTCTGATTTTAGCCAAGGAGGGGAAGTTACACTCCCCATCTCCCCTTTATTTTAACCCCCTGCTCCAGAAGCATCCGGGAAGACACTGAAGGATGTCACCTACCACTGTCATTTAGGAAAGAGGTATACACTTCCCAAGCATTGGCCCTGGTCTCCCTGACTATGAATAAGACAGCAGGACCATGGTTTTGCCCATCCACATCTCACTTGGAATGTCTACCCTCACTGGCAGTACGATGCCTCTCCAGGCAGGACCGGCTCCAGGCACCAGTGCAGCAAGCAGGTGCTTGGGGCGGCCAACGGAAATGAGCGGCCCGTCCGGCTCTTTGGCAGTGGGTCCCTCAGTCTTCCTCAGAGGGAAGGACCTGCTGCCGAATTGCCGCCGAAGAATGAAGTGGCCCTGTAGAGCCAGGGGCGGCTCTAGGTATTTTTCCGCCCCAAGCACAGCAGGCAGGCTGCCTTTGGTGGCTTGTCTGCGGGAGGTCCCCGGTCCTGCGGATTTGGCGGCAGCTGCGGGAGGTCCGCCGAAGCCGTGGGACCAGCAGACCCTCCGTAGGCAGGCTGCTGAAGGCAACGTGCCTGCGACTGGCAGAGTGCCCCCCATGGCTTGGTGCCCCAGGCATGCGCTTGGCATGCTGGTGTCTGGAGCTGCCCCTGGGTAGAGCTGCTGCCGAAGTGCCACCGATCGTGGCTTTTTTATTTTTCCTGCCACCTGGGGCGGCAGAAATACTGGAGCTGGCCCTGTCTCCAGGATTCTGGCTGCCCCCTGCACATCTATGGTCAAGGGCTGGAATAAGGAGTGTCCTCCTTCTTCCCACCCCGGTGTCCTCACTAAGGGATGGCCAAAATCTGACTCATTCACTTTTCCCTTTTATTACTATTACAATCTGTGTAATATTTAAGTATCTACCTCTTAGTAAGAAAACTATATAAAATAAAGAGGATTGCGTTGAAAATACAATACGCTCACGCAGCTCTGCTAGATGTTCCAAAGCTGCAATAGCAATCAGCACTTTTTTGAAATCCACACGTATAAACATGTTTTTAGGAAAAGTCCCAAAAGACAGTGGCAGCTCACAGCTTCAGCTGATGGAGTCCTATAGCCTTGACCAGATCAGTAAGTGAGAGCTGATGCCACTGGATAACAGATCTTTAATCAGCAAAATTCTAACAAGCAAACTACAAACAACTACATTGTTACAGCTTTGCATATAAAGTGTCTTTCATCCAAGGACTCAAATTTTTCAAACATAGGACAGCCTCACAACAGCCCTGCAAAATAGGCAAGAATCATTAACTCTTGTTTACAGATAAGGTTCAATGACTTGCTCAAGGTCACTCAGGAGCCTTGTGGCAGCATAAGGAATAAAGTCCTGGGCTGACTGACTCTCAGTACATCACGTGACCATTCATTTACTTTCAAATATAAACATAATGGATTTGGAACCATCAATTTGTGCTTCTAGGATGTCCACTCACTTCAACAGGTTTAGGATCAGACCTATAATTAGCATGTATAAGTGTAGGAACATATTACTGTTCTCAACCCTTTCCTTCCATCCTTCTGCTGTTTGTTTTAAAACTCATTTGATGAGTTTTACCTTAAATTAGGTCCTGCTCCTCACAATCACATGGTGGCCCACTGAAGTCAACAGGGCACTATAAGAGTACAGAATCTACCTGTGCAGAGCAGCTTGGAAGACTGTAGTCTCTTTGGGACAGGGACCTTTGTCAGTGCTTGGCTATTATATATATATAGAGAGAGAGACAGACAGACAAAGATACCTATCTCATTGAACTGGAAGGGACTTTGAAAGGCCATTGAGTCCAGTCCCTTACCGTCACTAGCAGGACCAAGTACTGACAGTTTTTTGGGGTTTTTTTTTTGGCCCCAGATCCCTAAATGGCCCCCTCAACAATTGAACTCACAACCTTGGGTTTAGCAGGCCAATGCTCAAACCATTGAGCTATCCCACCCACCTTGTGGTGTTTGGGGCTTTTCAACACAAATGCAGTACTAATAAAATCAAACAACGGGAATGACAGTCCAGTGATCAACCATGAATTGCAAGAAGATAGGAGACAGTGGCGCAGGTCTAGAGAGCAGGAAGAGGGACTGCAGCCAGAGAATACCAAATAGCAATGTCATAGCTGAAGCAGACTTGATGGCTGAGGAGGAAATAGGAGAACAGGTTCAGGTGGCAATCTACACACAAGCCTTCTTGTAGAGGTTAAAGTTATTCAGTGCCTTCACATTCTAGCGCACATTTGACATTAGAACTGACCAAAGTGGGTCTAAGGCAACGGATTCAGATCACGAAAGAGCACTTCAGAGCCTAAGGGAAGTTTTAGCAACTATCATAATGAAGCAGCACAGTTATCCTCAAACACAAGATGCTGGAACCAGAAGGGCATGAGGGGGTTAGAACCCCTGCAACAGAAATATTGTGGGAGGCAGATCTATGTTTGACAGTATCATATCTCAGAAGTGAGACTGGGACTCAGCTATGTTCCACCCATGTGCAGGGGAGGAGGTGCAGAGATGAGAGCAGGATCCATAGCAGAGGCTGGAGCGGTCACTATGGTGCATGAGATCAAGCCAGCCGCAGGAGAGGAGGTAGGCCTCTTTAGACCAGCCCAGTCCCGTCTTCCAGTCATTGTGGGTCCTGGCAGAGACACTTGGCTCAGGGGAAACCAGGAACATGTGTTCCAGGCTCCAGGATGGGGTATGGGACAAGGCATAGATATTTAAGGGGGAAGATGTTCTCACAAAGGGCAACAGCCACTGCTGGGGAGTGGAGTGCAGGGCACTGGACACCAGGGGCAGCTCCAGGCACCAGCATGCCAAGCGCGTGCTGGGGACGGCAAGCCATTGGGGGCGCTCTGCCAGTCGCCGCAAGGGCGGCAGGCAGGGTGCCTTCAGCGGCTTGTCTGCGGAGGGTCCGCTGGTCCCATGGCTTCGGTGGACCTCCCGCAGGCGTGCCTAGAGCCTACAGCCGCCCCTACTGGGCACCATCGGCCAAGGAATTGCTGTAGAAACAGCAGTAGGAACTATAGTACCAAGATGCCCTTTTCTAACCTGGTGCTATGCTGCATGCCTCCCCAGTCTCAGTAGCTCTCCTTCTCCCCACCCCAATCTACAGGGATCTTCCATCATCCTGCTCAAACAGGGCATAAACTACTGCCACAGTCGGGGCAGCTCTAGGCATATTGCCACCCCAAGCATGGCAGGCAGGCTACCTTCGACGGCATGCCTGCGGAGGGTCCGCTGGTCCCGCAGCTTCGGCGGACCTCCCGCAGGCTCCGCAGGCATGCCCGCTGAAGGTAGCCTGCCTGCCGCCCTTGCGGCGACTGGCAGAGTGCCCCCAGTGGCTTGCCGCCCCATGCATGCGCTTGGCGTGCTTGTGCCTGGAGCTGCCCCTGGCTACAGTGATTCTCATGTAATCCCATTAAAGGGAGTGCTCCTGAAATACTATACTGTAGGTGTAGGGGACTTGCCCCTGGACTATCACAGCAATGATGGCAGAGGTTAAGGACTCTCTTTCCCAGATTGCTTAGAGCAGTGGTTTTCAACTTTTTTTCTTTATTTGAGGACCCTAAAAATTTCAAATGGTGGCGCAGACCCCTTTAGAAACCTTAGACATAGTCTGCAGACCCTCAGGAGTCCACAGAGCAAAGGTTGAAAACCACTGGCCTAGGGTCCAGGGTGGAGACAAAACTGGCTAGCAATGTTACTAGAACCGATTATAAGTCCGAACTCAAGGACGAACGGTTTGGTTTTACTTTTCACTGTATTTGGAGGATAGCAGAGCGAGAACCAGCCCAGCCAGGAAGGGGAATTCTGGGCAGGGGCGGCTCTAGGGATTTTGCCGCCCTAAGCACGGCGGTGTGCCTGCGGGAGGTCCGAAGCTGCGGGACCAGCGGTCCCTCCGCAGGCATGCAGCCGAAGGCAGCCTACCTGCCGCCCTCATGGCGACTGGCAGAGCGCCCTCCATGGCTTGCCGCTCCTAGCACGTGCTTGGTGTGGTGGGGCCTGGAGCTGCCCCTGATTCTGGGACACTAAGCAGTATCATCTCTGCAGAGACCAGAAATCCAGGAGATTGAGGAGAGTCATGATCAAGCTACCAAGAGCCAGCCTAACTGCACATTGGAATACAGACCACAGAACCTCAAGGATTACCTTACCATCCTTGGTGTGAATACTTTGTGAGAACATCCTTGCATCCTTGTTTATTTATTTTGCTCTTTTGTTTTAAGGGGGCCACTGATTTCAGCACTGCACCATCCATCCAAAACTGGGCCTCAACTCACTATTTGCCTAGGCAGGTGCTGGGAGGAAGCACTGTAAATATAAATGGCTGTAAATGTTGGGAAGAGTAGACGTCATGTTTTTTTTTTTGTCATTTATTATCCTGATCCCTTTGTCCCCTATTCTGAGTTCCCCAGACCTAATAAAGCTCTGGTTACTGCTTTATTATTCTGGAAATTGTAATAACTATTCTAGGTGTGTGTGCTCTGACTGATACTCCTCTGTATGAGACTGAGTGTTTGGTATTTTCAACACGGGACAAGTTTCTGAGTTCTCCGCACTATGGGGTGGAGGCATCAGCCATCCTTAAAAGTGAATCTATAACCCTGAAGAGAAAAGGCTGCAGTCCCACCCCAGGCATCATGTTACACTTAATGTGCTACACCTTTACGCAAACAAATAGTAGAAACTACCAGGGTAATTGTGAGGGGTGGAGGCTGGTACAACTCACTGAGTGCATAAGCCTGGGGCCAGTATTGGATTCCTCCCCTTGTACTCCTGCTGCCACTGCCACCTCCTAGCTAATCATTCCTAGCTGTGATCCAGTCAGAGGAGCAATGAAAGGGGAAGCAAAGAAGGTGCCTGAGTGCTGGCTTAATAGGCCCTCCTCTCAGTGGCCCCATATACCCGGAAAGTACAACTCCAGGCAAATCCCAATTTCCTTCCTTATGCCTCAGCTGAATGCATAAGAAGCCAGCTGAGATGTGAGCAGGTGTGACAGGCTTGTGAAGGTGTATGTTTTCCATTCACAGAGAACAATACAAATACTTATAGTCTACAGGATTTTCATGTTAGAAGAAGGAAATGAACATCAAATATGAAAGCTCCATGAAACAGAAACCAAAATGTGCTTCTGGCTCTCTGAGCCTTCTCAGAGCTCCACCCCCTAGCAGGAAAGAAGGCACACTTCTTCTATTTGAAATATACTTGCACAGAAGACAATTGTAGCTATATATCACAATGCAAAGAACATCCTGTAGGACTTCAGCAAACATGCAGGAAGTGGTGAGGGCCAAGGGACTTACTGGCCGCCGCTTCCAGCAGCCCCCATTGGCCTGAAGCAGCGAACCACGGCCAGTGGGAGCCGTGATCGGCCAGACCTGAAGATGGGGCAAGTAAACACACCGGCCTGGCCCGCCAGGGGCTTTCCCTACATAAGCGGTGTCCCAAGTTTGGGAAACACGGATCTAGGGAAATGTAAACAGGTATCAGGCTTAATCATATATGATCACAGTCACATTTCCCTTCCTAAAGCTTCACCCTCTGCTGAAGAACAGGCTTTGCAGGATCTTTCAGAAGGCACTATACAGAATGGAACCCAGCGAGAATATTAGAATCCAAAAAGTGTGTGTTCCTCATGCAACAAAATCAAGATATGCCTGTTACACACAGCAGAACAAATGGGCCCAGTATACCCAAGGTATTGCTACTATGCTTGTGAGCCAGAAAGCACCTTGAATGGAGAGAGGGAACATATCAAAATGAATCAAGGCCAGAAAGTCCAGCAGTATTACTACAGCTCTAGCAGTCTGCCTGCTTTCCTCAAGGAACTTTGATATATGAAGCTTATTGTTAAACAGCTCAGGTAGGCAGCCTGTCACCATGGTCTGATTTGCAATTTACACCTTTGAAAAAGCAATATTCTTTTAAATTTTTTATTTTTATTTCTTTTTTGTTGTTGTTCCTTTTAATTGACGTTTCTCATTCCAGTTCCTAGCTGTCACTTTGCTGCCAGAATTTAAATTTTGGTTCAGAAGTGTTAAAAGTAATCTGGGCTCATAATGAATCTCAGCAGAAAATCCCTACATTATATCAAACAATTTTACATAGGTTTGTCCTCAAATTAGAAGTGGGCAGGGTGGCTAAACTATCCAGGGGGGACTGTGAATGACTTCTGAATACTGACAAGTCCAGCTGTAGACAATCAGGGTTCTGCTGACAATGACTTGAACTAAAAGCATAAGTATCTGCTATGAGAGCTGAAAGACTTACTCTTCTTGTGGGGAGCTATAGCAGACTCAAACTTCTGTATATCAGGCTCTGGAATGGATCATGCAATGTCTTGAGCTGTGGGTTTTATAGTTACCCTTTATTTACTTATAGTAAAATCAGTTATTACAAAGTCATCTTTCTTAATTTGGAAAAAAATGCTGCTTCAATGATTATATCAATGAAACCCCTATGTCATATTACAGTGTTCAGGATTAGCATAAGGATACAGGAAAAAGATTGTTCCCATTGATGAGGTAGCAGAGTATGCTAACCCTTTTCTAAAGTAATTCTAAAGAGTCATTCATTTTAAAGCCAGAAGGGATCGTTGCATTCATCTACTTTGACCTCCTGTACAATGAAGGACATAGAATTTCACTCAGCAGTTCCTGCAAAAAAAACAACAACAACAAATCCAATATCTTGTGGTTGATTTTAGAAAGATCTCGAACTGTGGTTTATAAAGACTTTGTGTGATGGAGAATCTACCACATACAAGTAAAAGTGACTCTGGTGCTTACAGCCTAGATTCAGTTTGGGCACATCACAAAACTAATATAGTCTAACAAACATAACTGCTGGCTAGCCTTTACTTACGGAGATACATAGTACTGGAACACTGAGATCAGGATTAAGATGCATTTGTAGAGATGTGTGTGCATACTAAAACGAACTAATGATGGTGTAAGGGAAGCTCTTAGAAAATCCTACCACTTTCACGAGTATTAGATTCAGAAGCAAACAACAAACATTTAAACTACAAGGGGGATCATTTCTTGTTTGGGGAATGTGTATTTGTAGTGCTACTCTAGGCCCATTACTAGGGCCCAGCTCATGGAGTCACGTGATTACACATCAGAATCTAAGTTTCCATTAAAAAGGTCTTCAGCCACCAAGGGTGAAAAGAAAAGCTCAGAAATATGACCCAGGTGTAACTGGTGCAGTGACATCTACCTGAGACTGCAGAGGGCCCAAAATAATAGCTGAGAGGTGTGAACAGCTCCATGTATACAACAGTGGATAATCCAGCCAACATCACGTCAGCAGAGAACTGTGTGTGGCAGGAGAAAAAGAGTGCAGCAGGCCTGGACCATCCACCCAAGCAGACACATCCTGATCATGGATGGTAAGCATTACAGTCTCTCCATATCTGCTACCTCTGTCTCTTCGGGGTGGGGAAGAGAAATAGGTGACACCTGCTGCTACTTCTAGGGAGAAAGGGCCTGTGACCCAAGCATGTGTTAATACCAACTGGCCAAATATATTTAAGTGTTGTGATATTAAGCAAAGTACTGATCCTGAATCATATAAGCTGGTGTGTACACTATTCCTTTGGGGACAGCAGACCTGGTATGTCTGTGAGAGGATAAGAGGCTGGACACTACAGGGGAACATTTCAAAGGGATTCAGGGACTGGGTGCACTTATAATTAACCTCCAAGGCAAAGTAAGGGCTAGCATTGCCCAGAGCGGAGTGTTTCAGTGGCTAACAGGCTGGTGGTGTTAGGGAGTTGAGACACAGCCCAAGCACAAGCAAGATTCCCTTACACTGGAGGCACAGGGGACAGGGTTAGGAAGAAGACTGTGCTGGTTAAAAATCCAACATGGTTTAGAGAATAAGTGAATGTAGCTGTGAAAAATAAAAACAAAAAATAAAAAAAAATGTACAAGTGGAAGAAAGGAAGTTGATAGTAGTGAATATAAATCAGAAGTTAGGAATTGTAGAAAATTGATATAGGAAGCTAAGGGACACAAGGCAAAATCTATGGCTAGTGGAGTTGAGGATAATAAGGAGGTTTTAAAAATGTATTAGGAACAAACAGAATCCTGACAATGGTACTAGTCCATGATGAGGTGGAAATGGTAGATCAATAATAATGCAGAAAAGGCAGAAGTGTTCAATAAATTTTTCTGTTCTCTGTGGGGAAAAAAACAGATGACGCAGTCTTATCCTATGGTGATAATACTCTTTCAATTTCACTAGTATCACTGGGGGATGTTTGATAAAAGCTATTAAACTTAGACTTTTTTTAAAAAAGTAGGGCCAGATAACTTGCATCCGAGAGTTTTTAAAGAGCTGACTGAACTACTAATGTTGATGTTCAATAAGTTTTGGAGCACTGGAAAAGTTCCAGAAGACTAGACGAGAGCTAATGTGTCAATTTTTAAAAAGGGTAAGTGGGGTGATCCAAATAATTACAGATCTGCCAGTCTGACATTATCTTGCCAGTGGGCACCAGCCATTGCAGGTGCAGCATCACCCAAATGTCAGGCAACACTATCTACATAAAATTTACATGGCACACATTAAATGGATTAAAAACCGGCTAACTGTAAACATCCTGGAGTGCGTCTGCTTCCAGTGGGGTTCTGCAGGGATCAGTTCTAGGCTCTAAGCTACTTAACATTTTATCAATAACCTGGAAGAAAACAAAAAATCATCACTGATAAAGTTTGCAAATGACACAAATGTTGTGGGACTGGTAAAAACTGAAGAGGATGGGTCACTGATTCAGAGCAATCTAGACTGCTTGGTAAATTTGACTCAAGCAAACTGTGAATTTTAATACAGCTATAAGTAAATGTATGCATCTGGGAACAAAGAATGTAGGCCATACTGACATGATGGGGGACTCTATCATGCGAAGCAGTAACTGAGAAAAGATTTTGGGATCGTGTTGGATAATCAGCTGAACAAGAGCTCCCTGTGATGCTATTGTCAAAACAGCTAATGCAGACCTGGGATAGATAAACAGGGGAGAGAGCTTATATTACCTCTGTTTTGGCATTGGTGCACAGGGCCACTGACAGCAATTCCAGGCCCCAAGGCTGGAGCCAGGCCCCACACGGCTGCTGGCCTGGTGTGGCATCGCTACATGGGCGTGGAGCTGTACCACGTGTGGCAGATGGTGCACACACGCACAAGCCATGCTTTTCCGGCATGGCCAGGGCTTCCACGTGCCCGCCCAGCTGCCTCTGCTGCCTCCGGTACCACCCTAGGCACCCTAGGTGCGCCTAGGAGCCCTGCAGCCTGCCCAGGTGATTTAAAAGGGCCTGGGGCTCGGCGCCGCAGCTGCAGCCAGGGACCCCTGGGCCCTTTTAAATCGTTTGGGCCCCTGGACAATTGCCCTCTTTGCCCTCTCTCTGTCGGCGGGCCTGCTGGTGCAACTGCTGCTGGAATACTGTGTCCATTTCTGGTGCTCACCATTCAAGAAGGATGGTGATAAATTGGAGTGGGTTCAGAGAAGAGTCACAAGAATGATTAAAGGATTAGATAACATGCCTTATAATGATAAGCTAAATAGACTAAGCTCATTGAGTCTAACAAAGGGAAGGTTAAAGGGTGACTTGATTACAGTCTGTAAGTACCTATATGGGGAATATTTAATAATGGTCTTTTCACTGTAGCAGAGAAACACAAGCCAATGGCTGGAAGGCTAGACAAATTGAGACTGGAAATAAGGCACAATTTTGCAAAGGGGAGAGTAATTAACCATTGGAACAGTTTACAAAGGTCACGGTGGATTCTCAATCACTGACAATTTTTAAATCAAGATTGGCTGTTTTCCTAATACATCTGCTTAGGAATTATTCTGAGCAAGTTCTATGGCCTGTGCTATACAAGTGATCACAATGTTCCCTTCTGGCCATACAGTCTGTGACTCTAATCTGATAAATAGTCTACACTGCAGAGGGAAGTTGATTACATACTAAGAAACCCTTCCTACTATACAGTCATAACAATACACTTCCTGAATCATGAGAGAAGACTGTGCCATGTGTATTTTGTTGTATAATTGCTACCCCCATCCCATCATTACCATTGTAGGAATTTTGTAAATATGTGTTTGGTTTATAAATCCTACATCTGGAGTAAAGCGGTTGTGAGTCTGTTGAACTCGTGCAGAGGCAGACATCTTACTGTACAGGTTTTGCATTACATAGTTCAGAAGGGTATTTTGGGCATTGGAAGCTACCTGATGGTATTTCGGTGCCTCATGACACAAAAGATCTTTGATCTGCATTCTATCAATTGCAGAGGAGATGTCAATTTTTTAAAGAATGTTGCCTAAATTGAACCTGTAAAATCTGAGGTGTGTGTACCTGGTGTGCATGAAACACAGAAAGGTGTGTTTTAAGTGATATCTGAATGAGAAAAACGGGTAATTGGACATACAAGCAGACTGTTAACAGAACGTCTGTAGTTACCTATTTTGTATGCACTGTGCTGAATGTAGCTAGACAAAAGCAGGAAATAGAAGCTAGAAGACAAATAGGCACATGTGGATTATTCAGTATAATATAGGTATGGTATAGTATAGTATAGTATAGGTAAGCTCCACCTCTAGGATTTGGTCCTCAGGGGCGGCTCCAGGCCCCAGCACGCCAAGCATGTGCTTCGGGAGGCAAGCAGCGGGGGGGGGGGGGAAGCTTTGCTGGCGTCACGGGGGCAGCAGGCAGGCTGCCTTCGGCGGCTTGCCTGCGGAGGGTCCGCTGGTCCTGCGGCTTCGGCTGACCTCCTGCAGGCATGCCTGTGGAGGGTCCACTGGTCCCGGGGCTTCGGAACCGCGGGACCAGCAGACTCTCCGCAGGCAAGCCACCGAAGGCAACCTGCCTGCCGCCCTCGCCGTGCCGGCAGAGTGCCCCCCACGGCTTGCAGCCCGTGCTTGGGGGGGCAAAATGCCTAGAGCCGCCCCTGTTGGTCCTTCATTTCAAACTGCAGCAGCGCATGCTTTTAGCTTTGGAGGTGCTTGGTTCAATACCAACCAACATGGCAGCTGTCACACAATCACATGCCTCTGATCAAATAAGTAACCTTTCTCCTTCCTCAACCCATCTGCCCTCTGCCAACTGTCACTCTCACTTACACTTTAGTCTAGACTAGACTAAAAACTGTTTGGGGCAGACTTCTGGGTCTCTCTATGCAGGGCGTAGCACGCTTCTGGATGCTGATGAACCATCATCACAGGCTTTTAGAAATCACCTTCCTCTACTTGTGCATGTAGGGAAGAGTGAGGAAACAAACCTTTGTTTGGGATGAGAAGGAGCAATTTCAATTTGAATTTATCCCCTACTTTCCACTTTTCTCCCTCAGAAGCAGCTAGTATTGGGCACTGTCAGAGACAGAGCCCTGGACTAGATGGACCTTGGGTCTGGTCCAGTATGGATATTCCTAAATGATCAGAGGACCTAGAGTTGTATACAAAACAAAAGACCGCCTACGTTATTTTAGGGGGCATTTCAATCAGGATAGCAAAGATTCCAGTGACAAAAGTTTAAAATAGAAACAGTGGTTTCAGGCCTACACATCCTTTGTTTTAACTTAAGGTCCCTCTGCAACATAAACCCACACACATCCTGCCAGCCACAGATCCAGCCCTCACTCCCCATCCACTATCCTGTCCAACCCTGATGGCTGCAGGCTGTGGCAAATATCTAATTCCTTGACTGTTCTCCCCAGTTTCTGGTTGGAAAAGTGCTTTGGCTCCATCTCCTGGCTTCCTGATCCATGCATGTGTTTGGGAGAGAAGGGCGATGGGGAGGGGGGGCATCCATAAAGGCTATAAGACAGGTAGCTACCAGTGCCTGGGAAAGTTTGTAGGGATGGCGGGAGCAAAGAAGTAACACACACACACACACACACACACACACACACACACACACACACACGGAGGACCCAGTGAGAGAGGTGGAGGGCATAGTGTGTGTTATGTTGCACAGAGCTCTACAAACCTGGTCCCAACTACAGGACTTGGTCCTTCTGCTCAAGCTGTAGCAGCTCATGCTTTTTACTCTGCTAAGAGGCCATTTACAAAGTAAAAGCATAATTAAATGAACATAGCATTTATGGCAAATGTTAACATGGCTACTTAATTTTTTAAGTTCTGCAGTCATAAAAATGCATCCATCATTAGTGGTATTGTGCATTTTGAACTTACATAACTTTTGTTTTAACAGGGTACATGATCTCTTGATACCATAAATACAAAGAAAATACAGTTGTTTCATCCCTGCTAGTATCTTTTACCCTCCTTCTTTCCAATGCAGCAACAACAACAACAAACTCTCTCTCCACACAGGCAGCTCTTTATTACTTTAAGGAAATTACTTGTATGAAGTGCAACTCTTCACAGTTGTGACATATGTGCTTTTTTCTTGGCCAGCATAATCTGTCATGCGAATGTCATGTCTACTATAGTAGGCCAAGGCAACCAGAAGTTAACAGTGGCAGGTGACCTTGCAGAGATGGGGAAGATAGCTCATGTTATCACTGAACATTTCTTTACATATGTATTACTAGACCACTGGGAGACCTCATGTGACATTTTAAAATATTAGTCATGTTTTACATTTTGTTATACCCAGCTCATATTTCTACTGTTTCCAATTGCTATTAATACAGAGACAAATCCTGAAGTCCATATGCAGACAAAAAACTCCTGCTGAAGTCAATGGGAGCTTTGCTTGGACAGGAACTGTAGTCAGGAAGATGATTGATGTGGGTGCGAACATAGCTACACAGATCTGCTGACTTAGTGTGCAAAAGCAGTTTGAGACAGGTCCAGGTGGCAAAGACCAACATGAGCACACAAAGATCTGTACATTTATCACATGAGACTTACAAGCCTACCACTTGAACCAACAGAATTAGTAACATCTTAATTTATTTGGCCTATCCAGCAGCCAGCAAGATTATCATTCATGGACTGTGAAATGAAGAACACTTTACCCTGTTTATGCTTCATGTATGATTAAGTGCCAAGAAACCAAGCCGTATCGGTGTGACAATCTGTCAAAGAGGAACCCTTGCACACTGATAAAGATAACTTGCGAACACTGCTTCAGAGTTGAGCCACTTATGCTGTTCATATAGCATTAATCACACAAAACTATGTTAAAAGAACATTAAAGTTGCAAATTCAGCACTCAAAAATTAGAAAATGCCAGAATTAAGGTTGCCTATGCAACCTTAATTCAGCCCCCTTGTGTGTATGCATTAATGTTACAGTCTTTAATTACATGATCACATACTATTTCTCCACAGGATCTCTTCCTCATTCAGTGCACAGGTTGGATGATGCTCACTAAATGAGCAACTACTCAATATTTTGTTTTCTCCTCATCAGTCAATGTGTGGCCCCATAACTTATTTACTGTACACTTTGCAAACTTTGTTCTGAAGAAAGAATTATTTGCTCCTGAGCTTTTCTATGGCACTCATTACTATGGTACCCAAGTGCTTTACTAACAATAATTAATTTATTTTCACAAAAGCTCTGAGGTGATTAGGTATTATTATGCCCATTCTACAGATGGAGGAACTGAGTTTAAAAGTATCCATTAATTTCGGGTATCCAGTCTGAGATGCCATGGGCTTGGTTTTTCAGAGTATTTATTAGCATTACATAGTATTTTGTATGCCCATTGGCTTCAGTTGCAACAGTGAGTGCTTGGCGCTGGGGTCTTAAATTGGGCACCCAAAATTAGAACATACAATTAGTGACCATCAGTGAACAGCAGGTTTCAGTGCCTTGCCAAGAATAACTTCTATATGAAGAGTTCACCCTTTCTGTTACTGAAATCCTCTGCCCCATTCACTACACACCTTATGGTCAGAACATTAACCTTAGACATGTGAGACCCACATTCTTATCCCTGCTCTGGAATGAGCCTGCATACTTCCACCTTTTCATGTTCTCTGTGTGTATAAATATCTCCTGTCTGTGTTCCATTCTATGCATCCGAAGAAGTGAGCGGTAGCCCACGAAAGCTTATGCTGAAATAAATTTGTTAGTCTCTAAGGTGCCACAAGTACTCCTGTTCTTTTTGTGGATAACACGGCTGCTACTCTGAAACCTGAAATGGACTGCACACCTTCCAACTTCAGAAACATCCTACAGAATTTAGGCTGGTTCTTATTTTACACAAACCACTTCATTCATCCATAATAAATTCCCATCTCAATATCAGCATGGTCCTGTACTCTATTTAGAAATATTTTCAGTAGCCAAACTAATCCATGTTCATCAGTGAAGCAATATTTGTATATCTGATGTAGCTAGGAATATATTGAGCAAACTAATTACAGTCCTCTCTGACTCTAGCAGTATAGTAACTATAGAATGACAAAAGTAAGCATGTGAGGGCAAAATTAATTTAGGACTGTGAAGATGTAACCCTCTTCTGGCTATAGGCTAAAAACCATTGCAGCATATTTTTACGTTCAAGAGTTCTTTTAAGATCATCCTGTGGGGAATCCTGTCTTGTAAAAGGTCTGAATTAATCCAAAGCTTTCTAATTGCCAACATCATGGCTGGTCTAACATATCCACTCTTTTAACTGAGTAGCTGTGAAGTTATGGGGCAGACAGAAATGAAAGAAACCCTGATACACTCAGTATTCTGACTACCAATAGGATGAAAAGGTATTCCACACTTAACTAGCAGCATGCTAAATTAACGGAATTCTAGTGGCAAGTAGCAAAAAAGCAAATTATGAACTAAAAATGGATTATCAAAGGCTCTGCTGTTATGGTTCGCCAAAGCTTATAAAGAGAAATATTATCAGTTTCAACCCATTTGAAATATTTGTTAGAAATGATTGTGCCCATAATTTTGTTTTAAGGCCCAATTTTGCCATCAGAATACAAGATGTAGCTCAGTATACTCAAATAATCTTTCCCACAAGAAATTAACATGCACTTAAATGCTACCACTGAGAGAAGGAATAAAATGAGACCTGCAATTGAACATATTGTGGGACAAATATAACATGGAACTAGATCTGGTTGGAAAAACTCCAACAAAACAATTTTGTCAGAATGTACTGATTTGGCAAGAGTGGAAACATTTCATGGAGACTGTTTGATTTTGACAAAGTTCCTCCTTTGGGGGGAGGAGTAGGGGGAAGAGAGAGGGTCTGGGAGCTAGTACCAAGAATTGCATTGACCTGCAGCAATTAAAGAAAGTTGTGAATTCTGGTGATGGATCCCCCAAGTATCAGGACACAAACCTGATGCTGAGAGATGTAAGAATTCCATGATAGGACACTAGCACAGTTTCTAGAGAGCCTAGTTATAGATGTTTATGTGGAAATTCAGAAACATTATTCTTTCAAATCAGTCTATGCGCCTGCCTCACTTATTACTGAAAATTCTGGTTTGGGTACATGATGTTCCTTCCAAGATGCAGGCTGATTTCAGCAGGAACAGATTTAGGGTGTATTATTAGGCCCTAATCCTGCTGTCGGCAGAGCTCTGTGGGTATGCAGAGTTCCATACATGCAAAGTAACTTTGAGGATGGGGGCCTCTGAATGAACAAAATCAGATGTAACTAATATTGGTACACACAAGATGCTTTTGAAAACCTGACTAACACTGTTGGTAGTCTCGAGTGCATGTCCCTTTTTAAGCTCATTCTCATCTCTTGAATACGTGTGTGGCCTCAACATCACCACTGCCTCACAATCTTTAGTACTTATTCCTTGTGAGGTATGGTAGTACTATCATCCCCATTTTACAGATGGGAAACTGAGGCACAGACAAGCTAGTGACTTGCACTGGTCACGCAGGAAGTTTGGGAAAGAGCAGGGACTTCACAGGTATCCCAAGGCCTAGCTATTGACCTAAGGAATGGACAATCCTTTCAATTCCATCTTGCTTTGCTCTAACCTTCTTCCACTGATATACAATAAAATTGGAAAATATGAAATATTCATCTGTGCCGACCGGGAAAACTCCAGGACATAATGCAGTGGGGAAAATTATTGCTAATAAGTGCATTGTGTCACTGCAGATTTACCTTTTGTAAAAAAAAAACCAAAAAACATACACACCCTGCCACAATCCTTCCTAGCTCATCCTAGGAAATTTTAAAAAGGCTGCCTATATTTTGCCTTTGCATGAGGTGGCAAGAAATGAGAATAGGAATATGAAAAACCACCCTCAAATCTGTATCATTTACCCAAATCTCAAAGAGAAGAAAAACTTGTTTCTATATTGACTGCTGGCTACTTGAAAAAAACATTCAGCTAAAAACCTCCCCCAACACTCCTGTGACTGGGAGTGTAAATATAGCAACTATTGCATTCTGTAGGAGTCACAGCAAGGTCACCTTTTACACAGACAACTTAAAACCTTTTACTCACTCTGATGAATTCACAGAGATATATGGAAGAGTTCAGGGTCCACTGGAGTTTTCAGAATAAGAGGAGGAGGGGGGGGGAGGGAAGATTCTCCTGCTTTGAAAATGGCAGGTGGAGTTTGAGAAATGAAGAATACTGAAGGGTGACAAAAGGAGGCCAAGTTTATCTTCATTTCCCTCTCTTTCTGGCTCTGGAAGTGGCCTGCGACTTTGTCTGTGGGTGTGTGAAGTCTTCTTTGCTCCCTCATTTACTGAGCACAGAGGAGCCGCCTCATTTTATTCTCTGGCAGACATACCAAAATGCTGACAAGCACAGTGTATTATTCACTTACACTGTATATATATCATTTCCCTACTCTGTTATCAAAGAAAATTATTGTGACTGGGGGAAAGTTGAAAAATAGTACAGAACAGAATTACAGTCCTCTATACACTATATTTTATTTTGAAATTTACAAGCAGCAAAACATTGAGACAAACAAGGCTCAGCTCCCATAAGTCACTATAGAACCAGAGGAAGCATTTTTGGCTCTCTCCTGTAAATACAGTTGTGCTCTTCATGTTTCCCTCCAGAATCCTTAACCTTGCGTCAGAAGCTTCAATACATAAATATAAATGTCATTCTAAAGTTACTATACTGCTAGAGTCAGAGGACTGTAATTAGTTTAAAGCTGAACGCTTCACACATTTATAACATCTTGCATCCAAAGATCTCAAAGCAGATTAAAAATGTTAATTATTTAAACACTACAATATGTCTTTGAAGTACCTGTTAGAGGGAAACGGAAACAGAAACAGAGTTAAGTGACTTTCCCAAGTTTGCATAGGAAGTCAGTAGCACAGCCACCAACAGAATCTTGGGATCCTGATGCCCAGGTCCCCTGCACTAGCCACAACCCCTCCCTAACCTTAAATCACGCTCTGCATAAACTATTTCTGTCAACTCTTAATTATTAAGTGCAGGGGGTTAAGACATGCAGATGGTTACTGCATGAGGCCTTTAGGCTAAATTCTAAGAAGAAAAACATGGTCTTGTGTGGAACACTCTTGGGATTCATTCAATAACAAACTAGTGAATGAGAAAGGAATAAAACGTTAATTAAAACAAACTGGAGAGCATCACTGGTGACCTGCTGCACACAGTCATGCGATTTCCCAACCTCCCCCTCCAAGGCACATCTCCAGATTCCCACACTCAACATGGTCCCTTATGAAGGAGCATCTCCAAATCACAGTTTTTCATAAACGTATCTCTACATTGTGGTTAAGCAACTGAACTGGGCCTGTGAAGATATGGGTTCAGTCCTCAGCTCAATCACAAATTTCCTGAGTGTTCTTGGGCAACTCACTTAAGCTCCCTGTGACTCAGTTTACTGTCTGGATAAGGAGGTTAATAAAAGTTCCTTAACTCACAGGAATCTTGCAAGAATCAGGTCTCAGATTTTTACTGTTTACATGTAGGCTTAGAAGGATTAAATTTATCGGTAAATGTAGGTAAATGTCCATTTCAACACACAGATATTTCCATCAATAATAAAAGAAATGTACAGATTGGCCAAATAAGAAAAATGCTTCTTAAGGACTTAGTTTGATTTAAAGATACTCACTTTGTATATTTTGACAGTTTATGTTTTAATGGTTATAAAGTTTTAACCATTTGAATCTCAACATCTAGTCATTAAATAGTTATTGTCTGATTTCTTCCCCCATAACTGTGCACAACAGATAATTTTAGTTGATAAAAAACAAAAAAGTCCTTAAAAATACATTGATATCATCCATGAAAATCATTTTAAAAACACACCCTGAATTCTGCCAACACTACTTACACAGGGTGCTATGATACTGCAAGGATGAAGTATAACCGAAGGCTTGTCTTCACTACCGTGCTACATTGGCCACTGCATTGATGCAGTGGTGCCGAGGTTGTGCGTCTGGTGAAGATGCACTATGTTAATGGGTGACTGCCAATTGATGTAATTACTCCACTGCAATGAGAGGCGGAAGCTATGTCAGTGGGAGAGTGTCTCTCACCGACATAGCGCAGTGCTGACACTGCTTTCAGTCAATGTAACTTACATTGCTCAGGGAGGTGATTTTGTCATCCCCCTGAGCAACATAAATTACATCAACTTATGCATTAGTGTAGACAAGCTCTTTGACAGAAATATCTGCTGAGGGAGCCTAGTACCCAAACAATATGTGGAGATCATGCATCTTTTTCAGCAAATCAGTAAAGTTACTTAATTAATGAAAACGGGTGGGTGCTTGCTGAGACTGGCAAAAAAAACTCTGTGGTTTCTGAACTCCAGGTAGCCTCACAGTCAGGTTCATGTTGTGAACTATTGGCTGTGTTTGGTGCTGATGACTCCAAGCGTCATAGTGGCATTACTTTAAGCATCAGCTTTGAAGGGTCTCTTAGAAAAGGGATCCCCCTGATAGTCTAAGAGCTTCAGCAAATTGAGTACTGTAAACAGTTCAGCCCCAGCAGCTGATAAAACAATAGTAATTCTGACTTATATGTGTCATTTATGTTGATAACAATGTCTAGGTTTGTTTCTTAGAAGCCCCTTGTCTGCTTTATATTTTTTCTATGAAAAGAATTATCCTCTTCATATATAAACCATCTGCAAAATAAATATTTCTTTAGGAAATCTCTCTGATTTTACTATAACATTTAACCTATAATTTACATTACATTTTTGAAAGAAACATACACACACGTACAGTTATTCAGTGTAACTTCATATTTCAGCATCCCCAATTGTACAACATGTTCCATTTCTACACTGTTCCACTAGAGTTAACCTATGTTTGGAAAATAAATACTTTCCATATGTGCCACATTAATCAGAACTCTGCTGCTAGAAAATTTATGAAATCAAAAACCTTGTCCTAGGGTTTGTAGCTCTTCCCAATGAAATCAAGGTTAAGATTATGAGCAAGATCAGACTCAAATCTTCCTCTCACCACTCCCTGCCTAAGAAACCAGGCCAGGTGCAGAAGATTTTCATGGGTGCTGGTGGGGAGCAATGCTCTTTGTAAGCCTTCTGAGTGGCAGCCTTAAGACTGTAGTATCCCCTGAAGCTGCTATTCTCCCCTTGTCTGGCAAGGCAGTGCCTCAAAGATCTTTTGTGCTGCTGGATCCACCAGTCTACTCCCACTTTTCCTTAGCCTCTCTCTGTCCTGCTATCAAAATGCTGCTGTTCAGGGTTCACAGAGGAAGCCTGTACAGAGCAGATTGTACTGCAGGCACAGTGTGTAGATGTTCTGCACATGCTCTGTTCTCTTTCCAACCAGTGGAACTGCTCCAGTTCTATTGGTTTGGCAGCCTTCCAAAGCCTCAGAGGAGACCGCAGTAGTTTGCTCAGAATGCAAACACACACTGCGTGAGCCTTAGGTCTTAATTTCTGAAGCTTTGCCAGTATAAAAGCTTCAACAAAGTAATCTCAGCACAGATTTTTCTTCTTGAACCCAGAAAGGGCGATCAGTGTGCTGCTGCTGAGTAGACATGTCTGTTTTTCCGTGAAAGATTGTTGAATGGAGGAAGGGAGGTGGGGGGGGGGGAAGCCATGATTGCATGAAAATCTCATTATAGTAATTGCAGCTGCAGAATCAGGGAATTCATGGAGCCCTGGCTATAATATTCAGCTCAGAACACTTCTGAAAGGAAAAAAATATAGAGGTCTTACCGAGAAAGGGAGAATTACTTTTTCTTTCATCAGCTTAGTAGGAAAGTAAAGAAAAAGAAAGAGATAGTAAAACCTTCCAACCAATTATTTTCTATGCCCCTTCCTTCACAAAATCCTTTAAAATTCATTAACTGAGGTAAATTTAAGGAAGTAGGCCCAGAAGGTAAATTAACCATAGAGGCCCAATGAGAGTACTAAGTGGTGGGTATGGTGAAAGGAGAGATCGAGAGATTTTTTTTCTTTTTAAAATAAGCCCCTACTTATTCCCAACCCTCCCTCTGAATCTTTGTCTCCTCCAATATACATACCTTTCACATCATTCTCTCCCCTTCTTCCTCCCAGCGTTCTCTCACTCTGTCTGTCGCACGAAGACCACTCCGTCTCCCTCCCCTACATACAGATAGTCCCCAAACACCATTCAGTCATACAGCTACCAGCACCACCATCATAAAGCTCTTTACTTCCCCTTAGACTCTTGGGTAAGTGAGACAATGGGTAAAAAAAAATTACCCAGACCTAGAGGGACTTCTGGGAGACTTTTCAGTTCCACCCTCCCAGGTCTGATGCAGAGGGACTACAAAAGCATCATCATCAGCTCCTGAGTCTGTAAGGGTAGGGCCCAGGAGACTCTCCCTTCTTATGGCCTTAGCAGGGTCTGGAGAGTCATCCCCCCAGCCTTGTATGTAGGGATGGTGAGTGGTCTTCACATTCCTTTCTGGGCCTCATTGAGGGTAAAAACAAGCCAGTAAGGTGGGAGGAGGAGCTATGGAGTTAGCTGGGAGGGGCTTTTTCTTTACACCAATGGCTGTGGGGTTGGAGCAGTCAGAAAATGGCAACCTGTTAGACCAGTTCCTGGTTACTAATAAGAGACACTCCCCCTTGCGGTGTTTGCTGGAATGGGGAGGGAATGTTATTTCTTCCTCCTCTGCCTCATCTTGGAGTAGCTACCAGCAATGGCACAACATACTTGCTCATTTTACAACAAGTGTAATCAGAGGCAACAGAAAGCCATGTCCAAGGGATTGGCCTTCATCTCCGTATTAGGGCAAACCAAAATGCTAGATGCAGGAACCCCTGAACTCTGAGAAAAGTCAGATGTGAACTTTAAGCCCTAGGCCCGTCTCTTAACTTAATATGACTTTTGGAAATCGGCCAGGTTTAGTTCATGAGGGGAAATCACAGTCTAACCCTGAAATTCAGTTTGCATGGGCTAGCCAGGCACAAATATCCTGAAATTTCAAGAGGGATCCCAACGCCCCCACATACACACACGCCACCCTATCACTTTAGTAACTAGAACTCTTCTTTTTTCTCCCCCCATCCCTTACCTTTAATGTTAAAAATGAAGCCTGATGGCTTTCCCCCTCTCCCACTGTCTCAGAGGACAAATTCCACAGTGAAGGGTCCGTAGGAAAATCTAGATAAGTGAACTTCTGGGTATGCACTCCTCTTATCAGGCTCTTTGGAGAGGTGCCTTATATAAGCTGCTGCCTGCCATGAAACCTGAAACACTGAAGGGTATCAGGTTGTCTCCTACCACCACCACCACCGCACTGCAAGATCAGGGAAACAGGCTTGTTCTCATTGACAGCTGTCAGCACTATTGAGCTATAGGACACAGCTGGTACACAATTCTCTGGGAATAGTGAAGGTGTTGCTGTTGTCCTGGGACTGTATACAGCCTTTTGCATCAGTGAGTCTGAACCCAAACTACTGAGACATGGAAGGTTAAATCTTATTTACCTTTAACACAAATGCTTTTGGCCTGAGAGTCTCAGAGCCCCAACCAGAGGCCAGATTTAAAGTGACAGGTGATAACTTGTGTTATATGTTTTTAAAAATTACAAAAAGGTAGTTGTATATTTTATCAGTGGCTTAGAATGGGGATGGATAATTTCTAAAAGGATAAGTAATACTGTTACACTAATATTGTTAGATCCAGTGACTTTCTCCAGTGACATGCACAAGCAACTGGGTTAAGGGCAACAGCCTCAGCTCAGAATTTCCTGTTGGGTCTATTCGTTCACTTCATTTGTTCGTAACAGGCTCTTCCCTGTCTGCTTCTGTTTGATTTTCAAGTTTTCCCCTCTAGCTTTTAGCATAACCCTCCCCCACAAAAGTGACCCTTTCAATAATGAAGGTGCTATCAGTTCACTTGACTTTTATTCAAAGTAATGGGCAGAGGATCAAAATTGCGAGAAAGAAGAACAGTAAATGCTAACTTTACTTTGTTTTTCTTACAGGGTTTGTTTAAGGAGAATTAAGAGGTGTGATTTGTTATTGGTTCAGTGCTCAGGAATTCTCAGTATCCTGTCACCATTAATCTTTTTCTGATTTTGATCATTTAAACAATCTTTTCATTTCCCCCCTCTTTGTTATTAAATTAAATATATGGAGATATACCTATCTCATAGAACTGGAAGGGACCCTGAAATTATCTTATATCTGATCTTAAATTATATTATCTGACATGAGTTACAGAAAGCTTTTCACTGCCTGTAAATATGTAGCTGATGCCTGTTTAAATGGCAGTTTCACAACCTTTGGTGGTATGCTGTATAATTCAAAAGACAATTGCCAGACCAGAAAGCTCAAGACAATGTCTGCTTCTGCTATTTTAGCAATAAAGCTTGAGAAAGTTTCTGAAAGAAGTACAATATCAAATTAAATACACTTTATTTACTCAAGAGCCCATACAATTAGTGAGATACCAGAGTGATAGTCTGACATAGGTATTTCAAGTTGGTCAGATAAGGTGAGAGAGTTGGGAAGTATGACGCCTTTGTTCCTGTTAGCCAAAAGTGTTTTTTTTTTAAATAGAATCAAAGTTAAGTTCTTAAATAAGTCACCAAATTTTCAGAAGTGCTGAGCACACAAAATCTCCTATTGACTTTAACGGGAAATGTCTGATATTCAGTGTTTTTTAAATCCTTAGCTCTTTATGCTAAAGGTTACATATAGCAGATGGCATTCTCTGGACTATTTGTATTTGCATGGTTTAGACCAGGGATAGGCAACCTATGGCACATGTGCCGAAGGCGGCATGTGAGCAGATTTTCAGTGGCACTCACACTGGCAGGGTCCTGGACACCGATCTAGGGGGCTCTGTATTTTAATTTAATTTGAAATGAAGCTTCTTAAACATTTTGAAAACCTTATTTACTTTACGTACAACAATAGTTTAGTTATATATTACAGACTTTTAGAAAGAGACCTTCTAAAAATGTTTAAATGTATTGCTGGCACGTGAAACCTTAAATTAGAGTGAATAAATGAAGACTCGGCACATCACTTCTGAAAGGTTGCTGGTCCCTGGTTTAGACACAAGAAAATCTGCATCTTGGCAGGGGGTTAGACTAGATGACCCTCGTGGTTCCTTCTAACCCTACGGTTCTATGATTTGACCTGCAAAAATGAACAATTCAGAAAATCTGTCCTCTACCTTTTTGCTACAATAAAATGTTAAATATACCCAAACAGCAGCATGATCCACACATCCAGATCCACAAAGACTGAAGTAGAAAACACTACTGTAAAATATAGTGTGTGGGGTGTGTGTGGGGATGTATACGCATGCACACTCAAATCAGGAAGAGGAGAGGATTTACAGATTATTTATCAAATTACTAAACCTCTCATATTTCACCAGGTTCACAGCAGGAATCAAAAAACAGTTTTACTCAGACCACAAACTCTCAAGGGGGAAAAGAAATATAGGTATCAACCATCCCAGTGTTTGGATACTCATCCGTAATGGGGCTCTTTCAAGAAACACTGGGTGAAATCCTGGCCCCAAAGAAATCAATGGCAAAACTCCCATTGCTGTCCAGGGGGCAGAACTTCACCTTCAGCTACTTAATATTTGATAAATAGTCTCAAAATGTGCCCTGCTTTTCTTTTATGGCTGTTATACTACAACCAGTGAGTTCCCTCCACCCCCAAGCAGGAACCCAGCTTCGATTGTACTGTTTTGACTATATGGATATATGTGTTACTTCCAGTAATCCTGATAAATCTAACACCTCAAAACATCTTTAAAAAACCCCACAAAACCTTAAAATGTTTGTTGTCCTTACAACTTTACACATACACACACAATCATAAAAACAGAAGAATGAAGCCACTACGAAGCCAGAGCAGGAATTCCATCATAAGTTTCCTACAGCCCAATTAGAAGACTCATGGTGTTCTGCATTTTATGTTTCAATAATCTGCATGATAAACTCCCAGAACTGTAGTAGTCTCTACTATACCCGTTTGTTTACTGGGAAAACAAAATCTACAGATAAACCCATACAATGGGTGTTAAGTGGTCTGGTTAATAGCTGTATCAGTTTTTGCCACTCTCGAGGATTACTTTGATCCAATCCTCATTGTTATAGTGATAATACCTAGCTCTTGTATAGTACTTTTCATTAACAGAGATCAGCATCAATAGCCCCATTTTACAGATATGACAACTGAGATACAAGGAGGTCAAGTGACTTGCCAAAGCTTAGTGACAAGTAGCAGAGCCAAGAATAAAACTCAGGGGTCCCACAAGCCAGGCCAGTGCTCTTTCCACTAGGATACACTGCCTCCCATAGAAGTTCTGGATTACACAATAATACAAAACATCAGCATGAGTGAGCAATAGTTATGTGATTATTTTAACAAACAATGCCCTAACAGATCTGCATATATTAACGTGATGAAAAGGGGAAGAAATTGACAATATACTTAGTTTAACAGGACATGTCTAAACCTGACATTATGACATAATCCTGAAATTCAGAAACAGGAAATGTCAATCATTTAACCTACACAGTTAAAGGAAGAACAGCAAGAGACTTGGTTTTTAATGACATTTTCCTCATATCTTTTTTTTTATTATTTATCAAGAGGATACCACGGAGAACACAGGGTACATCATGCAGGTCCCAGTAAGATTTTCTTGGGTGAACTGACTGGCAGTTCTTCAGGGCATTGAGATGTAATGTGAGAAAAGTCATTGCATTATATAGAAATGCTTGAAAAATAGTTGAAGAACAGCAGTAGACAAGGTCATGCCATTCTGTCCTATCTTGTAACTCTACTGTTGTGCAGGAGACTACCCCTACAAATAAGATGTGGCATTTCAGGAAAGCTTTCCTGTAGAGAGCATGCTCCCTGATGTGGCTAAAAAAAAAAGCCCCGTTGCTATATGTATTCTTCCTGAATGATGGAACTTTGATTTCAATGGCGATAAGAGATGCAAGAGGTTAGCCAAACACCTGTTTCTAGATGCCTATTCTGTTTTCCTGAGGCCATTAAGAGGCTCAGAAGACAGTTCTAGCTACCAGTCGACAAAGAAGAAAGTGATTATTTTTGAGAGAGATAGTCCTCTGGTGCCATACATAAAACTAGAACATTAAGACCAGTGACAAGAAAATAAGTCAATTCACTATGGGCCAGATCCACCCAAACTGGTGCAAGAAAGACTAATTTGCATCATCCTGCACTAGCTAATCCTTTTGAACCCCGGGGATGGTAATTCTACCTACGCTGCCTCAAGGTTTTAATCAGAATAGGTCAGGTTTTTTTCCACCAAATTTAAGTGTAGGGACTAATCCTGCATTCCCTGCATGCCCAGAATGCCTCTGAACTCCAGTAAAACCAATGGCAATTCTGGCTGCATGTGCTTTTCTGAACAAAGAAGAATTCACTGAAATCAGTTACATTTTAGTGGGTTTTGGAGTGTATACATTATTGCTTCTGAATTTGGCCCTTTTGCTAAGTTTAAAAATACATTGCATAAAAGTGCTGATGTCAAAAGGGAGTCCACTTCCCAACAATAAGTAGCAGGACTATTGGTTAGGCATATTAGGAGGAGTTTATCTGAACTCTCAACTATCAGCTATTGGCCACTGCTGGAGAGAGGATATTGGACAACACGAAACACTGATCTGGTTCAGTGTGACAAATCCTATAATTCCTAATGGAAGTTTAACTTGAATATTTTTTTAGCTATAGGATTTAATTAGCCACACAAACTCAATCACTATGGTCTCAAAATTTAGATCAATTTTCATATAATTGAAATTAAATGGAAGAGATCATTTAGGAATAGGATGGCTCTTCTATCCTTAGGTCCTGCCAATACCATATCATTTTGAATGGGATGTTATTAAGCCCTGGCATCAACCAGGCTGAGTCAATAGAGTGCAAGCTTTCACCACTTCCATCTAAAATATTATTCCACTGTTTAATAGATCTCACTGTTTGGGAATCTTTTTGATATCCAGCCTTAGCTTTCCTTTGTTCTATTTCATTCCTTTCTTCCTAATTACGTGAAGTGGCCTGTTATGTTTCATCTCCCATCTTAGTTCTCATGCCCTTCAAATACTCTAAAGTGATTGGAAGCCATATTTAAACAGTTGTTCAAAAGAAATATTCTTGACTTTACAGTGGTATGCAAACCTCAAGTCCAGATAATTTCTACATTTTAGAGATTTATTTTGCCATCATGTCTCTCTGTCCCACCTTTCCACGTTCTGTTTTCATTAATTCAGACAATCTTCCTTTAATTATCCCAACTTTCCTTGGTCCTAAATTCATCTGATCAGAACCCCAGGTTTGCTCATCTTCCTTTCTACAAATACCACCGATTGTTTCTTCAACCCTTAACCAGGTGGCTCCCATCCCCTATCTAGGGTATCTCTTGTTTATTACCATAATGAGGATGTTTTTGAGTCCCTCGCACCTTACTTTAGCTGGTATTCTGTCAGATCTATGATGGGGCCCAGGTCTCAAGAAATCTGGTAGTTTTGCCAAGTATCTCATTCCTTGAGTCTGAGATACTCATAATTCACTGCATGCCTCTGAGCCTGGGAAAAGCCCAGAGTGTAGAAGATATGAAGACAGCAGCAAACAATGCAGACAGCTGGAAAGGATGAGTTTCCTCCATTGAATTTGAGATGTCAAAGGAAAAGGATTGCTGTTAGGTGTAGATTGTGTACTGAGGAGTGGACAGATGACTTATCCAAGCTTTTCAAATGTTTGGATTTGGATCAGGTTGGTGTTATAGCTGAGTGTCACTTTGTGATTTTAAAAAAAATCTCTTATAAATGTGTTCTGTATCGTCAGTTGGTTAAAGTAGTTAATATTAAAATTCAGACATGTATCATAAAACAGAGTAGAAGATTTATACTGGTCATTTAAATTACACAGATCAACAGCAAAGATCTAATTCATATTATAGACCAGGGGTTGGCAACCTGTGGCACGCGGCTCACTAGGGTAAGCACCCTGGCGGGCCGGGCCAGTTTGTTTACCTGCCATGTCGGCAGGTCCTGCGGATCGCGGTTCCCACTGGCCGTGGTTTTAAACTCAAAGTGAAGTTTTGCATGTGAAATAGAAACTCTGATATTCTGAGGTTTAACACACATGTTGACAGGCCTCATGTCGTTGAGAAGAGCAGTGATGCAATACGTTCTATGGGTGCCATCATATGATGTCAGTTAGAGAAGCAAAGCTTCCAGAGACGAACTAGTTCTTTTTTAAAAACGTATGTTTGTTTTCTTCTGAAAGGGAGGCAATTTGTGCTGGTTATGTTGTCAGTTGACAACGGGTTGCGAGAATGTGCAATCAAGCTTCTAAGCAGTGTTTTCTTTTGTTTTCTATTCTTGTTGAATGCCCCTTTTAACCTTATCAAAGCAGTTAAATTTCTTTAACCTATCAAGCTGAGCCATGTCAGCATCTTAAGACAGCCGTTGCCGATATGGCTGAGCAAAGCTGAATTGATCTTACAACCCCCAGGACATTCTGCACAGCACGAATGCTCTACACTACCACCACATGCTTGATTTAAAGTTCAGACCTTTCTAGCTCATTGTTGACGAGACAAAATGTCCTGTGCCACTAACATTATTTGAAAAACTTTGTTGTCATAATTGTTATTACAATAACTTCAGATATTGAGGGAGGGGGGGAGAAGGGAAAGGGGGAGACAGATGCCTTGATACTTACTGCTGATTAAATCAAAACCTGCCTAGTTGACAAGGCAATAATTATACAATGTTTATATTAGTCACAGGAGCACTACAGACTTGGTTCACAAGTCTAATAATGTATCAACTTTGTCTCCATTTGTACATATGCAGCTTGGCATGTGCTGTCTTTCACACACACAAGTTACAGTTTATGCATACAAGTGACTCAATTTGTGTATGCCTCACCAATGTTTAACCCTTCTGCCAGGAGGAGTCAGCAGCAACAAGGGCTGGATTCGATATCTAGGGGTTTCTTTTAACAATACAAAATAGAACCACCTTAAGCCCCCAACCAGCAATCTGGGAAAATTAAACACCAACCCTAGGCACCTCTGAGAGGTAATACTTCCCCTCTCTCAAGCACTAAGTCTGTGTAGCAAAGAAAACTTATTAAAAGAGAAAAGGAACCCAGCATTAATTTTGGGAAACACCACAATCGTGATTTGAAAGAGCCATGAACAAACACCCACCCAGAGTACATTAGGCAGCATACTTTGCCTCAATTTCTCATTGAGTGAGAAAGTTTGACAAACAAGTGTTCCTTTAACATACCGCTGACTTATCCCTTCACTGCACCCCTCTCACAGTTGCTACTTTGGTCAATGACGATCCAGAGTTCAGAGGTGCATTTGAGTTCACCTCCCACCCGGAAGGACGGGGAAAACATCAAGCAACGCCTCACCTGCTGCAGCTGCCACTGTCCACTCTGCTGCTGCATCAGCATTCCTCTGTTGCTGCTCCTGGCCACTGTCCTGCTGCCACCACAGTTCCTCTGTTGCAACATCACATTCTGAGGTTCTACCACTTAACCCAGCTGTCAGTGATTTCAGTGGGGAACCTCACTGCTTGTGCAGGGTCTTTCACTACCACATTGTCCCACCACATATCTAGGGCTCAACACCCAGCTATCAATTATTTCAGCTCTTGTGATCACTGAACAGAATAAAGACTCTCAATTTAGCCTAATCAGCTCTATTTTTAAAAAGCACAGAATCAACTGGTGTCTAAGACACCTTAGGCAGCACCCACACCACCAAGTAAGAATATCCCCTCCTCTCTCTATTTTGCTGAGATTTGGCATCTCTACCCCAAGTTTAGTGAGTGAGGTTTAGTTTAGGGTGACCCCCCTCTGCCCACAGAGGGCAGGCTAAATATAGTTCTACTACCCTTTACTCAGACAATAAGGATAAATAACATTTCGTTACCCCTGCACTCAATACTAAAGTGATCTATAACCCTACATCAGCCAAAAGTGATCCTTTTAGCAAAGCAGTTCTATTATGCTGTGCACCTTATCAGAGTAGGTGTGTCTATGTAAATACAGTCTGTTCCTGCAGTCTTTTTCCCAGTTCATCACTAGATTGTTAGGGGAGAGCTTATTTGGACCCTGCTTTCACATGCACACTCTATTTGCATGCACAGAGAATTATTGTCAATGTTGCATAAAATTGTGTCATTAAAGTTGTAAATACACAATGGATGCCATGGTTTTGAAAATCTATTGCAGGATTTTTCAGAAGTTCTCAGTACCTATACTTGGGTCTGAATTATCAAAAAAGCTCAGTACTAGATGTTGAATACTTTTGATTTGTACTGAATCATGGAACTGGAAGGGACCTTGAGAGGTCATCTAGTCCAGTCCCCTGCACTCAAGGCAGAGCTAAGTATTATCATTAAGTAAATGAACCATCTCATTCACAATACACATTCAGACCTTCTTCTTCATGCTCTACAGCTTAAAAATTAGAATACCTTGGAAATGGACAAAGTTTTCAGAGGCCTTCTCTTTTGTGCTCACTCAAAATTTGCATTCATTCCTCCTTTTGTCCACATTAGGTTAGAACCATTTACAGAGTGGCCACTTGAATATAACATATGATTATTGGTGAATTAATTGGAATGCAGTTACCTGACAGGCAAATCTGAATATTCAAATATAACTTTTGCACCAGGAAACAAGTACAGGTACAGACAATCAAGGCCTTTGAATGCAGTAAGGTTTTCTTTTTTTGCATCTCAAAGTTAAGGGTCAGACCTTAATCATACAAGCACTGTGCACCTGGTGCAGGACTTGTTTCCAGTGTATAAGTATCTTCTCAGGGAGAAAATTCTGGGTACTAAAGAGATTTTCAATCTATTAGAGAAAAGCATAACAAGAACCAATGGATGGAAGTTGAAGCCTGTCATAAACAGATAGCTAAGGGTTAATGTTCTTTTACTTGTGAAGGGTTAACACAGGGAATCAAACACCTGACCAGAAGACCAATCAAGAAACAAGACTTTTTCAAATCTGGGTGGAGGGAAGTTTTGGGTGTGAGTCCTTTGTTCTTGGTCTGTTCCCTCTCGGCTATGAGAGTGATTTTTCTATCTCCAGGCTTTCTAATCTTCTGTTTCCAAGTTGTAAATACAAGGATAGTAAGACAATAGGTTTTAATTGTTTTTTTGTATTTACATGTGTGTAGTTGCTGGAATGTGTTAAACTGTATTCTTTTTGGATAAGGCTGTTTATTCATTTTTTTCCTTTAAGCAATTGACCCTGTATATTGTCACCTTAATACAGAGATATTTTATGTCCTTTTTCTTTCTTTTTATATAAAGCTTTCTTTTTAAGACCTGTTGGAGTTTTTCTTTAGCGGGGACTCCAGGGAATTGAGTCTGCAGCTCACCAGGGAATTGGTGGGAGGAAGAAGTCAGGGGGAAAATCTCTTTGTGTTAAATTTACTAAGCCTGACTTTGCATACCCTCTGGATGAGGGGGAAGAGAGATTAGCTCTCTCGGTACTTGTGTTTCCAGGACTGGAAGCAGGGAATCTCCTAGAATCGTCCAGGGAGGGGAGCCTGGGAGGAAGTAACAAGGGAACAAGGGGAGGGGGTTATTTCCCTTTGTTGTAAGACTCAAGGCATCTGAGTCTGGGGGTCCCCCAGGGAAGGTTTTGGGGAGACCACAGTGAGCTAGGCACTGTATAATTCCTAGCTGGTGGCAGCAATTACCAGGTCCAAGCTGGTAACTAAGCTTGGAGGTTTTTATGCTAACACCCATATTTTGGACACTAAGGTCCAGATCTGGGAAAAAATGTTATGACAAAGCCAGACACATTCAAATAGGAAATAAGGCACAATTTTTTAACAGTGAGGACAATTTACCATTGGAACAGACTACTGGAGAAGTGGTGAATTCTCTGTCTCTTGACGTCTTCAGATCAGGACAGGATGCCTTTCTGGAAGATATGCTTTAGCCAAACACACTATGATTTTAGTCAAACAAATACTGGGTTAACAGGATAAAATGTAGCGGTCTGTAATATACAAGAGGAGAGACTAGATCTAATGGTCCATTCTGGCCTTAAGCTTTACAAATCTATGAACCTGAGGAAGAGGGGATAGCAAAGGCAGCTTTACATTGCCCAGTCCATGGAACTGCTCCCAGTTCCATTTAGAGCAGCCTCACTGTACAATCTCAGGGCTGCTCCAAGTTGCACCACTTCCGGGACTGTAAACAGTGGGAGTAATGGAGCACAGCATGCTTCAGCCATGTCCCTAATATACCATCTCACCCACTGCCCGGGGGAAAAGGAGCACATGTGGAGAAAGAGGTGGTCATGGGATTCTGCCATGCCAGAGAAATCCCTTGTTACCTACTTAGGGTGATTTAAAGTCAGCTCTGCATCACTATAGTAATGCAAAGGGGACTTAGTGGGGTTGAAAATCTGGTCCTAGGTCTATAAAATCCTGTGGTTACTACTTTTAACAAGTGTTTCTCTTTGAATTACCACTCATAAGATGTCTATTTACTCTATTTCAAAAGGAACAATCCAGAATCCTTGTCCATCAGTAGATATTTGTATGAATTGCCCAGACAGTTATTAAATCACAAGGGAAGAAGATACTTGGAGCCTGGACTGGGTTTAGTGCTAGTGGACTCAAAGGAGATAGCCAATTTGGAAAAGAATCTGAATACCCCATGACCCACAGCAAACAGAAAGTAAAATCCTATAGGGCCAATAGCAAGCTTTGAAATGAGTAGGTTGTGAAGAAAACTCCTGTCTTCTACACAATATGGAAAAATAATTATTTACAGATCAAGAATTAAAATGGGTTTTGGGTTTGCTTCTCAATTCATGATGCTGTTGCCATGGTGAGGGGTACTGTATAACCTAGATGAGTAGAAGTGAAAGAACGACTGTATGAGATAATTATTACACTGTCCTGTTTTTATTCTGCAGAAAGTAGGCATGTGATTTTGAATTATTCATTCATCCATCAAATCATAACTCATTGAAGCAACTCATTGAATCTGGAACTTGCTTTCTGAAGCATTCTGGACCTCACCTATTTTAGGTAAGAGGAGGATTTTGATTTAAATTGGTTTTCTTGCTCAAATTTGTGTTTAACGATTTATACATTTCCAGGCTGCAGTTTATTCAGACCTTTAACCACTTTTAAAATATTTTAGGGAACATTAAAAAGAGATTTAAGTAGAATTCTATTAGCTTGTGCAGATGCAATTGGTTGGAAAGTAATTTTATTTATATCCACACCGTGATGCATAGATTCTAGCAGAATCATGGTCATTTTATTGGAAAGTTTTTCATTAAAAAAAAAGGACACTGAAATGCTAAGGTTACATGTTGTCCCTCTTTAATTAGTCAATCAGAGTAAGAGGCCAATCAAAAGGAATGATGGTTTGCAAAATACTTTTATCTCTGTGTGCAAAGATAATGATTTCCTCAGTAGCTGCTTGTTGAGGAGCTCAGATTAGAAGCAACAACATTACAGGCATTAGCCTTCCTTTGTTTGCTGAACCCAATGCTGAGCAATAAAATAAACCACATCCTAAAACCGTTGCCAGTATGCTCTATGCCAAGCTTTTCCCTAATGATGCAGACGTGAATCAAAACCACAAGAAAGTGCACACATAAAACACAAGCAAGCAACAGGGTCATAAAATAAAGATCTATTCATCTGTGATTGCAGAAACAAAGTTTTTGTACGTACATCTTTCAGGAAAGAGTGTCATTACTTATGGAAGGCAAATAGAAGGGAGGTAAGATGGATGTCGGTGTAATACTTTTTGCCCTTTTAAAATCAAGAGGGCCCTCCCGCACCCTGGAGGATCATCATATATAGTGACAGAGATTCTAGAGCCAGTAGAACTTGGGGAAGCAGCAGTACTGTTGGATACTCCACCATCCATAGCCCTTTCACAGTATAGATGGATCTACATGGATTGGAAGGTGAGGAGTGACCTCCAAGACAGGAAGAGATGAAGCAGGAGTCAGGACTACTGACGCTAAATATGCTCCCTTGTCACTTTGATCCTTCTAAGGAGAAGTCTGCCTCAGAATGAACATTCCTCCTGGTAGCATTACTTGGAGCATAGGGGCAGGATGCAGGTACATAGAAAAGCCAGTGGCAGCACAGGTTCTTAAGGATGTCACTGACTGGGAAGGTGCATGGAAAGCAGGTTCTTGGTCCTACCAGCCAGGAGATCCACTAGAAGGTATTAGCTGCCTGTACAGGTGCACTCTAGATGAACTTCTCCATTACTTAGGCAACTAGTTGAGCATGCCAGGAAGATGTCACAATTGTTCATCTTTTTACACTCAGGCTGTTGGCTTGAACTTCTAAAAATAGTATATTTCTGAAGATTCATTTTTACTCGTAGAGAGCAAACAGAACTCTAACCTGGTCTGGGCTTTTACAAACCAGTCAAACCCAACACTTCAGTGATTGTCTAATTGACAGGATGAACAGACAGGTCAGTCTTGCCTGAGACACCTGGACACCTTTGTAATGTGCCACTCAGAAAAATTATAAGGATTGATTCATGACAAGCTATGGATTTTGTTTCATCTATATAATGCTTTTAATCTTCTTTATGCTGACAATATACAACTCATTGATAATAGGGTTATGTATATAGAACAGTTTTAAAAAATGTGTGTGTGATGCCACTCTCTTTGAAGGAATTAACTGGTCATGGGGCATTTTAGATATTTTATAGGTTTTGTAGTGTTTTCCTAGTGGATGTGTTTTGAAAATTTTATTATACATATTTTTAGTTTTCTGCTATGGGTGAAGAGAGCACTGTATAGTAGCCCCTGTGTCCTGAAGTGAAATTATGATTCAGTTATTAGCTCTGCTACTCAGTAGCATACATGAACTAATGCAGCATCTATCCACTTTGCCTTATCTATTGTGACAAGCCTCCAGGGGGATGATCCATGTGAAATTCATTTCACATCTCATTCATTGAGTGCCTGGGATTTGAAAATACCTTTCTGCTCTTCTAGGTTTCAGTAAGTCACCCTGCACAGGCTCATTGCCTTCAAAAAGAAAGTAAACTTCTGCAGAGAGGGTTCTTCACATTTTGTCAGATACCACAGGAGATCTAGTCAGCATCATTTCAGGAGTTATGCATGTGCATATTCAGGAGAAGGCTGATTTAGATGATGATCAGAGGTTCCAGGGCAACAGAACTATTTATTTTACACTAGATACCATGGATCTCATCACATAAAAAAAAATATACACAGACATCTCCTGTACGTCTGGAACATAGATAAAGAGTCCCATCTTACAGCCTTCCATTGACTATGAAACTACCATGCCATCATTAGAGTGCTTGTCCATGTGATGTTAGCATACCTTAACTTACTTCAGAGGGCATTCTGCTTGAGAATGATCAGATCTGTATGATCAGGCCCAGCATTTGTTCTGGACAGTATTTGTCATATTTGGTGAACATCCAAGCACACTGTAGAGTAATGAGGGGTGGTTCAATATCTCTGGAACATCCATTGTGGGCCAAATTATGCCCTTTTGGTTGTCTATGCAAACCCACTAAAGTCAATGAGTAAACCAGAATAAGATTTAGGTTCTCAGGGATAGGTCAAATGGAGACTTAGACAAGGATCTATTTCCTATGAGGAAGTTAGGCATGTGGATAAGTCTTTTCAGGTTCAAGGCCATTAACAGGGGATATTGCTAGGACTGCATATTTTGTATAACATAATAAAAAGGTAAACACATTCGTAATTGCAAACCAATGACAGAGCTTCACAAACAATGGCAGTGGTCAGAAGACAAGAATGAAGATTTAGGACTTGATCTCAACAGAGCACCATACAACCACATGAAAAAAGACCTTAAGTGGCATAAATATCAGTGCTATTGCAGGATCAGGGCTGAGATATTATTGTTTTTTATTTGTTTTTCTAAAGAGCCTAATAGAGTGCTCTAGGCACACAGTAGGATTCCAGTAATACCCACAGCTAGTCACAGAAAAGGAAATGAAAACAGTTTGATGCTATATGTCCTTTGATAGCCTTGAATCAGAGCATTTCGATGTGGGATAGAGGAAGGGGGAGATTGAATGGCCCCAAGTGGGTACTGTTAGCAACATCTGGGATGAGCAACAGGATATCCACCCAGCCAAAAAATATTCTAGTATGTTGTTGACTTATGGGTTATTTGGAAACTTAACACATTGGTTCTTTGAAACCAACTACATACATTAACAATGCTATCAATATAAATGCTACTATGACTATCCCCGTTCTCCAACTTCCATTTCTACACTGTCTTTGGCCCTTTGTGTCTTTCCTGCTTCCTTACAATGACAGCCCTACACCTCCAATATAGATATTTGGAGAAACTTTTCAATTAAATACAATGCATTTAAAAATATGACAATGCCATATGATATTAAGAGGCAAAACAGTAACAGTGATGTACTTTTCTCAATGAGGACTTTTTTTTATTGCTGGTTTCAATAATGATTCAGTGTGCAAGTTAATCCTAAGGATGTGCCACCTTTAGAGCTGGCTGGGTTCCAGAATTTCTGTTCCATGTGAAATACTGACATTCTGAAAAAAATAAAGTGATGCGATTTCAGAGTTCCCTACAAAATGAAATGTTCCAATGGTCCCAAATTTTGATTAAAACATTAAATATATAATATATAAAGTGTTTTAATAAAATTAAATTAATCAAAGGACACTAAAGAAACATTGACTTTTTCCCATTGAAAAACTGTGAAAACTGACATGTTGCTGGGAACTGTTTTGATTTTCACAAACCTGCTTTTTGAAGAAACAACAGTTCCAAAATGTTTTGACCTGCTCTAGTCACTATATTTATAATTATTTACCTTTTAGTAAATAAGGGACCATTAATATTTTGGCTTTTCCTGTCTATGTCAGCAGCAGCGGCACAGGAGGCGGCGAACAGAGCGGCTAACAGGGGAGTTTCAGTGGGAGTGCTGTTGGAGGAGCAGGTTTGTGTAGTTTGTGGTGTTTGTGTGTGAGTGAGTGTGTGTGCAGGCTGCTAGGGGCTGTGTGCTGGGAGCGAGGCTGAGCCCTGAGTTGGGGGAGGGGCTTACCTGAGTAGGGGTCCTATATAAGGAGCCAGGCACTCAGGCAGCTGCAGCGGCACAGGAGGCGGCGAACAGAGCGGCTAACAGGGGAGTTTCCAGGGGGAGGTTACAGGGGAGACCAAGGCAGAGGAACCAGGAAGGCAGACTAGGGAAGAGGCAGGGGTCTGCCAGAAGCCCAACGCTTGTTGGTGGCCTGCGGTGCGGTGTGAGGCGTGGATTGCCAGGCACAGAGTTGGAGCGCTACGATGGAGGCGGAGGTAGCAGGTGCAGACACACTGAGGATGACCAGATGCGGTAGCTGTGGCATGTACATGGTCCTAGAGGGAGAACCTGAAAGGAGTTTCATCTGCATGAAGTGCCGTCTGATAGAGCTGCTGGAGGAAAAGGTAAGAGGACTGGAGATGCAAGTGGAAACTCTGGCTGAGTTTAGAAGGGGATTTGAGCAGATGATGGAACACAGACATGATGAGGCACAGGGGACAAGCTCAGACGAGCGGATAGAAGCAGGACCAAAGGACTCTGAGGAGGGGCTGCTGGGTGAGGAAAGTGGACGGTGGAAGCATGTGACTAGGAGAACCGGGCAGAGGAAAAGACGGGCCAGCGATGGAGAACTAAAACTCAGGAACAGGTTTGCTGAGTTGGGAAATGAAGATGGAGCACAGCAGGCTGCTGAAGGACAAAGGGCGAGGAAGAAGAGGCGAGCAGCTGGTCCTGCAGAAGGAGGGGAGAAGTCGATGGAGGCGACACCAAGTATGAGCCCTAGGAGGACTGTAAGGGCGAATACAAATCGAAAGGAATTGCGACCACCTGCTGTGGGGGATAGACCGCAGAATCGCACTGTCGCCAGGAAAAGGCAAGTCTACGTGATTGGAGACTCTTTACTGAGAAGAGTAGATAGGCCTGTAACTAGACCTGATCGGGAGAACAGAAGGGTGTGCTGTCTGCCAGGGGCTAAGATACAGGATGTGGACCTGAGGCTGAATACAATCTTAGCGGGAGCGGGAAAGAATCCATTGATTATCCTTCATGTGGGAACAAATGATACAGCTAGTTACTCACTGGACTGTATCAAGGAGGACTATGCCAGACTGGGGAAGAGGCTCAAAGACATCAAGGCTCAGGTGATCTTCAGTGGGATTCTGCTGGTTCCTAGAGCAGGGCGACGAAGGAGTGACAAGATTATGGCGATCAACAGATGGCTTAGGGAGTGGTGTTATAAGGAGGGCTTTGGGATGTACGGTCACTGGGAAGCGTTTACGGATAGACGACTGTTCGCTCAGGATGGACTCCATCTAAGCAAGGAGGGAAATAGAATTCTAGGATGGAGGCTCGCCGACCTCATCAAGAGAGCTTTAAACTAGGAAGTTCGGGGAGATGGTTGGGAGATGTTCGGGAGATCTCCACGCCGGAATATAACCTGGAGAGGAAAGTAAACAAAGTGAGAGGTCCCAAGATTTGATCCAAGGAGGAACAGTGGAGTAGAAACCAGAGTAACGGGTGATGCTGGTGGTAAAAGGTCTCTGCAAGACGGGGGAAAGAATGTCACTGATGCCAAACGCCGAAAATTAAAAGGTCTGTACACTAATGCGAGGAGCCTAGGCAACAAGATGGAGGAACTGGAGTTATTGGTGCAGGAAGTGAAACCGGATATTATAGGGATAACTGAAACCTGGTGGAATAGTACTCATGACTGGAGCACGGGTATTGAAGGCTATGTGCTGTTTAGAAAAGACAGGAAGAAAGGCAAAGGTGGTGGAGTAGCCTTGTACATCAATGATGAAATTAACTGTAGCGAAATAAGAAGCGATGGAATGGATAAGACAGAATCTGTCTGGGCGAAAATCACACTGGGTAAAAAAGCAACTAGAGCTTCCCCTGAGATAGTGCTTGGCGTGTGCTACAGACCGCCGGGATCTGATTGGGATATGGATAGAGACCTCTTTAATGTCTTTAATGAAGTAAACACAAAGGGGAAATGTGTGATTATGGGGGACTTCAACTTCCCGGATATAGACTGGAGGACGAGTACTTGCAAGAATAATAGGGGTCAGATTTTTCTGGATGTGATAGCAGATGGATTTCTTCATCAAGTAGTTGAAGTACCAACGAGAGGGGATGCCATTTTAGATTTGGTGTTGGTGAGCAGTGAGGACCTCGTAGAAGAAATGGTGGTAGGGGACAACCTTGGTTCGAGTGATCATGAGCTGATTCAGTTCAAACTAGATGGAAGGATAAACAAATGTAGATCTGGGATTAGGGTTTTTGACTTCTCGAGGGCTAATTTTAAAGAGTTAAGGAAATTAGTTAGGGAAGTGGATTGGACGGAGGAATTAGTGGATTTAAATGCGGAGGAGGCCTGGAATAACTTTAAGTCGCAGCTGCGGAGACTGTTGGAAGCCTGCATCCCGAGAAAGGGGAAAAAAACCATGGGCAGGAGTTGTAGGCCAAACTGGATGAGCAAGCAACTCAGAGAGGGGATTAGACAAAAGCAGAAAGCTTACAGGGAGTGGAAGAAAGGCAGGATCAGTAAGGAAAGCTACCTTGGTGAGGTCAGAACATGTAGGGATAAAGTGAGGAAGGCTAAAAGCCGCATTGAACTGGACCTTGCAAAGGGAATCAAAACCAATAGTAAAAGGTTCTACAGCCACATAAATAAGAAGAAAACAAAGAAAGAAGAAGTGGGGCCGCTATACACTGAGGATGGAATGGAGGTTAAGGATAACCTAGGCATGGCCCAACATCTAAACAAGTACTTTGCTTCAGTTTTTAATCAGACTAGTGAGGAACCTTGCGATGATGGAGGGATGATAAACGGGAATGTGGATATGGAAGTGGATATTAACGCAACTGAGGTAGAGGCCGTACTTGAACAGCTCGATGGGACGAAGTCGGAGGGCCCGGACAATCTCCATCCGAGGATATTAAAGGAACTGGCGTGTGAAATTGCGAGCCCGTTAGCGAGAATTTTTAAGCAATCGATAAACTCGGGGGTTGTGCCATATGACTGGAGGATTGCTTATGTAGTTCCTATTTTTAAGAAAGGGAATAAAAGTGATCCGGGTAATTATAGGCCTGTTAGCTTGACGTCTGTAGTATGCAAGGTCTTGGAAAAAATTTTAAGGGAGAAAGTAGTTAAGGACATAGAGGTCAATGGTAATTGGGACGAATTGCAACACGGATTTAGTAAAGGTAGATCGTGTCAAACCAATCTGATCTCCTTCTTTGAGAAGGTGACGGATTACTTAGATAAAGGAAATGCAGTAGATATAATTTACCTAGATTTCAGTAAGGCGTTCGACACGGTTCCGCACGGGGAACTGTTAGTCAAATTGGAAAAGATGGGAATGAATATGAAAGTTGTAAGGTGGATAAGGAACTGGTTAAAGGGGAGACTCCAGAGGGTCGTATTGAAAGGTGAATTGTCAGGCTGGAAGGAGGTCACTAGTGGAGTCCCTCAAGGATCGGTTTTGGGACCGATCTTATTTAACCTTTTTATTACTGACCTTGGCACAAAGAGCGGGAATGTGCTAATAAAGTTTGCGGATGACACGAAGCTGGGGGGTATTGCTAACACAGAGAAGGACAGGGATACTATTCAGGAAGATCTGAACCACCTTGTAAACTGGAGTAATAGAAATAGGATGAAATACAATAGTGAAAAGTGCAAGGTTATGCATTTAGGAATTAATAATAAAAATTTTGGATATATGTTGGGGGCGCATCAGTTGGAAGCGACGGAGGAGGAGAAGGACCTTTGGGGTACTGGTTAATAGCAGGATGACTATGAGTCGCCAATGTGATACGGCTGTTAAAAAAGCAAATGCGATTTTGGGATGCATCAGGTGGGGTATTTCCTGCAAGGATAAGGAGGTGTTAGTACCGTTATACAAGGCGTTGGTGAGACCACATCTGGAATACTGTGTGCAGTTCTGGTGTCCCATGTTCAAGAAGGATGAATTCAAACTGGAACAGGTTCAGAGACGGGCTACAAGGATGATCCGAGGAATGGAAAAACTGCCTTATGAAAGGAGACTCAAAGAGCTTGGCTTGTTTAGCCTGGCCAAAAGAAGGCTGCGGGGGGATATGCTTGCTCTATATAAATATATCAGGGGGGTTAAAGTTAGGGAGGGAGAGGAATTATTTAAGTTTAGTACTAATGTAGGCACGAGGACGAATGGGTATAAACTGGATATTAGGAAGTTTAGACTTGAAATTAGACGAAGGTTTCTAACCATTAGGGGAGTGAAGTTCTGGAACAGCCTTCCGAGGGAAGTAGTGGGGGCAAAAGACTTTCCTGGCTTTAAGACAAAGCTTGATAAGTATATGGAGGGGATGTTATGATAGGATCGTTAATTTGGGCAATTGATCTTGGATTACCACCAGATAGGTCTGCTCAATGGTCTGCGGGGAGATGTTGGATGGAATGGGAACTGAGTTACTGCAGAGAATTCCTTCTTGGGTGCTGGCTGGTGACTCTTGCCCACATGCTCAGGGTTTAGCTGATCGCCATATTTGGGGTCGGGAAGGAATTTTCCTCCAGGGCGGATTGGCAGGGGCCCTGGAGGTTTTTCGCCTTCCCCTGCAGCGTGGGGCACGGGTCGCTTGCTGGTGGTTTCTCTGAAGCTTGAGGTCTTCAAACCAATTTTGAGGATTTCAATAACTCGGTCCTGGGATAGGGGTTGTTATAAAATTGGATGGGTGGGGTTCTGTGGCCTGCCTTGTGCAGGAGGTCAGACTAGATGATCAGATTGGTCCCTTCTGACCTATGAGTCTATGAGTCTATGCTCAAATTGGTGACCTTTCTATGTATCACCTACAATGTGCAGAGTTAGCCAACATTCAGATGAATAGTTACCTTGTTTTACCTTATGCTTCTTCAATTTTGCTATCAAAAACTGACTGCTAGCAGAAAACTTTACTTCTGGTATTCAATCCCTCCAACAGCTCACGAATTACCAAATACCTGAGACTGGTGGATTAAAACCCCAAGTAATAAAACCTTGGGACTCTTTCATACAATAGTTTCCCAACAAGTTCCATTTCTTTCTTGAAACAGCCCTGGGTTTCCTCAATTCTATAATAATTCTGTGCATTGCCTCTCCCTGCCTGATTCTTTACTATTGGTTTTCAATCTACAGAATGTCTAGAAAATGGCTATTTATTAGAACCTTTGTACCTTTAGATTATGAACTCCACCCTGCAGTGATTTTGTTTAACATTTTCTGTTTCTTGTAAACGAATCTACAGGTAAATCATAATATAGAGTAATTTGTTTGTGTTTCTGAGCTATGAATTAAACCATTAGCCTCCTTTCTTTTAAAAAAAAGTTTCTCTCCTACTGCACCCACATTTCTCTTCACAAAAATGGTACTGAAGTATCATGAAAATTTTTTAGATATACACATACATCCCCTAAAACGGAAAACTTAAAACAAGTTAAAGTTGCTATGCGACAACAATGGCTTTCCCCATCACATTATTTGCAAAACCCAAGCATTTAAAAGCAAAGGAATGAATAGTTAAGGAGATAATAAATTGTACCATGCTCACACAACACACACACAATTCTTATGAAATATTTAGAAATGCATATTTCTTCACAATGCAGCAATCAGAACTTTAACTGTGGGAAGGTTTTAATGTATATTTATCAACTTGTTTTCAGAAGTTAAATATTTTCCTAGAAGTGGCATTGTTAAGTGGGAAGTATCAGTTGTTAGATTTTTCAACTGACAATATAATTTTTTAGTAAAGTGCTTAGACTAATGTTTGAATATAGTTTAATAGGAATGTATATAGTATCAGCTTCTGGTAAAGGCATGTATATCTGTAGATTTGCATTTGACAGTGATAAACAGCAATGTGTACATCTGTTGTCGATTTATATTTTGAGATTACAGATGAAAGAATAGTATTTATTTTTGTTCCCAATTAAAGTGATATGCCCTGCAGTACACTGTTTATGTGGGCAGTATAAGATTTACAGTATCCTCCACTATTTGGTTCTGTGCTTTTGGATCCTTGGCTTTCGTCAGGGATGTGATGTATCTGTCAATCATTGACAATTATCCATCTTAATTATAGAAACTTTTATTTTTAAGGTTTTCCAGCTTTCTTTCCTAAAAAACCCAACTTCTTTTGAGGAAGAAATTCAAGCATGCTAAAATATTTAAATAAATGAAATTCCCAGGTCACAAGATAATTAAAATTAAATGTAAATGGCACTTGTCAAGCTAAAAGTGGCTTTGGTGAAGCCCTGCTAGAAAAAAAAAATCCCTGTTCTCCAGCAAGCTAATTTAGCCATGAGTATATGTGTAGCACATCCTTCCTTCACTCTGAATGCTGATAGAATGCCAAAACATTACCAGGATATCTAAGTATCACATCAAAGATTTGGACTTCGGCTCCACAGCCAGTGTCTAACCAACTAACCTATAGTACCTCCCGATCTAGAATTATAGAACCACAGAGTTAGAAGGGACCACAAAGACCATCTAGTCTAACGCCCTGCCAAGATGCAGGTTTTGTTGGTTCTAAACCTTCAAAAAGGATGGCGATCCAGCCTCTTTCTGAAAGCCTCCAGTGAAGGAACTTCTAGAATTTCCCTAGGCAGTTTGTTCCATTGTCCTACTGTTCTTACAGTTAGGAAGTTTTTCCTGAGATTTAAGCTAAATCTGCTATGCTGTAGTTTGAACCCATTGCATCTTGTCCTCTCCTGTCCTGTCAAGAGAGAAGAATTTTTCTTTTTTATGGCAGACTTTCAAGTATTTGAAGACAGCTATTATGTCTCCTCCTTAATCTCCTCTTTGCCCGTCCCTTCAGAGTTTGCTCTTGTGGCTTGCATGATATCCTTTTGATCATCTTTGTCACTCACCTCTGGATCCTTTCTAGTTCGTCTACATCCTTTCTATACATTGGTAACCAAAATTGGACACAGTACTTCATCTGAGGCCTAACCAATGCCAAGTAGAGTGGTACTATCACCTCCCATGACTTGCATGATGTACCACTGTTAATGCAACCCAAAATTGCATTTGTTGCTTTTGTAACAGCATCATATTGCTGACTCATGTTGAGGTTGTGATCCAGTACAACTCCTAGATCTTCTCAGCAGTGCTGCTGTCAAGCCAGTAATCCACCATTCTGTGTTTGTGCATTTGGTTTTTTGTCCCTAAGTGTAGCACCTTATACTTGTCTTTGTTGGATTTCATTTTGTTTTCTATAGCCTAGTTCTCCAATTTGTCAAGATCCCTTTGAATTTTAGCTCTGTCCTTAGCTCCAAAGTGTTTGCAGTACTTTCAACTTTTTGTCATGTGCAGATTTGATCAGCATGCTCTCTATTCCTACATCCAGGTCATTAATAAAGATGTTAAATAACACTGGACCCAGAACAGATCCCAATGGACCCCCGCTTCAGACCTTCTTTCGATCTGACATCATTCCATTAATAGTTATTCTTCGTTTGAGGCTGTTTAACCAATTATGTGTCCACTTAATTGTAGTTCTACCAAGCCCACATTTCTCCAGCTTACTCATGAGAATGTCACGTGGTTCTGTGTCAAAAGCCTTACTAAAGTCTAGGTGTATTATGTCCACCGCATTCCCCCTATCCACCAAACTAGTTTCATTGTCTAAGAAGGAAATCAAGCTGGTTTGGTATGACTTATTCTTAGTAAATCTGTACTGGCTGCTAATGATCACCCCTTCATCCTCCAGGAATGCAACAAATTGAATTTTTATACATTGCTCTAGTAGCTTCCTAGGTATCAAGGTCAGGCTGACTGGTCTATGGTTCCCCAGCTCCTCCTTTTTCCTCTTTTTAAAGATGGGCACTACATTAGTCCTTCTCCAGTCTTCCAGGACCTCTCCTGTCATCCATGAGTTTGTAAATTTTATTATCAGTGTCTGAGATTTCTTCATCTGATTCCTTCAGCACCCTAGGGTGAACAGCATCAGGTCTTGCTGACTTGAATTCAAATTAGTGAGAAGATTGCTGATGTGTTCTTTACTTATTCTGATCTTCATCCCTTCCCTTTTATTGTCTATCATAATTTGTTATTTGTCTGGTCAGGCTATATTTTGTGTGAAGGCTGAAGCAAAGTAGACACTGAGCAGCTCTGCCTTCCCATATTCTGTTACCAGCTCACTTTCTCCATTGAGCAGCGGACCCATGCCATCCCTGATCTTTCTTTCTTGTCTGACATATCTGTAGAACCCCTTATGGTCATCTAACATTTCTTGCCAGCTTGTAACTCAATCTTTGCCTTGGCATTCTTGATTTTGTCTCTACATGCTCACATATTCCAAGGTATACTTCCTTAGTGAATGTCCCTCCTTCCATTTCCTGTATGTATCCCTCTTCACTGAAGCTCTCTGTGCCTTAGTCATGGCATCTGAAAAGCATGGATTTGCCCTTATTCAGTGTACTGTAGCTCTCAAAGCACCTTTGTAATAATTTGAGTACAAATTTACCCTGATTATGATTCAGCTGTAAAAAGTGAGTGTAAGTTCATCACACGTCACAAAAACCTGTAACAAATGTTGATGGGAAAAGGTCTGAAAGGACAGACAAAGACTGGATTTTGTTCAAACAATATAACAAGGACAGTGTTAAGATCAAGCTTGGTAAACAAAGAAAGTGTGGAGCCAGAAGTCAGTGAACCAAAAATCAATGTGTCAGAAACTAGATCTAATTTGTGGACAAAATAATGAGGAGATGACCTAGTCTGCCCACCACTCCCTTTGTGGGTCCTTAAAGAAAGAGACAGAAAAACTGGCTATTGAAATGAGCTTCACAATCATCGCTGCTACCTTCATCATCTCTTAAGACACTGGACCTTCATCAGCCCAATACTGAAAGATGTCCTGACCAGACTGGGCCAGAGAGAGGAATCCATCTGACATTCCTTCCTCTACTGGCTCCAGCTGAATCCCAACCGCGACCTAGGAGGAAATGGAATTGAACTATACAACAGTTTCAGCCCATCCCAACTAATTACTCTTTCCCCACCCCCCAAAGCAGTTATTGCCATCTCTGATACGATCTAAATCTGTCAAACCAGGGGTTCCCCCCCACACTTCTCCAAAAGCTCCCCGTCTAAAGGAAACAAGGGATGTTGTGAGGTCGCTGTGTACCAAACCTTGAACCTTGTTTTACATTGTTTAGTGTTGGACAGTGACTGGGACATGTTAATACCACCCATGTATTCCATCTAAATCAATACAACACACCTTACATGCAAGGTGGACAAGAGCTCTCTCTATTTTACTACCCGTCTAAGTACAGAGACTTGAGCCAAATTTGTATGATAGGCACTCTGATCTAGTAGATAAAATATGGAACTACTCCTTAGGCCAGATTCTGCCTCAGCTTCATGTTGGCATGGGTGGTGAGGATGTGGGTACGGAAGGCCTAAGGAGATTTCCCTCTTTTGTGTGGCCCACTTAGGCATCAGGAAGAAGTAAGGAGCTCCCTCGCTAATCACCTGGTGCGTACGCTGCCCCAAAAACATGAGGAAGAGGCAGGGCATGGCTCTACCCTTTACTATGCATTAGCCAGAGATGTGTGTATGCAGAGGAGATTAAGCTGCAACCCTCACAGTGAAAGATCAGAGCACAGTGTGTGGCTTCTCTGGGCTAGGGTGCCAGGGAGAGTCTTTTCTGGTGTTCCCTCTGCCTAGCTCTGCACTGCACCTTACCCTGGGACTGTGCCTACAAAGAACAATCAAGCCCTCAAAGGGCAGCATTCTGTTCCTAACGCTGACACAGTTTCTATATAATCATTAGTAAACCAGTTAAGTCCTAAACCATGGGGGCATTTTGGTAGGAAATGCATCAAGAGACACTTCACCAATGACTCTGGAATTTCCTCTCATGCTGTCGAGCGGCTCTGCACAATGCAGAAGGTGCCATCTATGTTTTTTCCTTAACCACTTAATTGACAGATCATGTTTTGTAGTTTGTATAAAGACAATTTCTTAACCAGTATACTGTTCCTCCTCTTGGAAATTACTCCTTGTATGAGGCAATGCCAAAGTTTACCTGTGTTTCAGATGTTGTGGTGTAATGCAATTTCGGTGACAATGAGAATGCAGAGACAGTGTTCACAGGGTAGCCATCTTAATCTCAAAAAGAACATAATCAAAAATTCCAAAAACATACTAGCTTCCAATGAGACTTAAACCTGCAAGAGTTGAAAGCAAGGAGGCATTTCCCATTTACTCACATTTACAAGAGTCATGAAAACCTGCTGTACATATTGGGGCTGCGACTGCACTCTCACTATTGAGAGACAACCCTGTTGTGTAACACAGCCTGCAGAGCCGACACTGACACTTCAGTCTCCACCCCAAAGCGCTGGGACTATACCAGCCACCAGAGGGCAACATGCTCATATCTCTCCATAATGAGAAAAATCCTCATACTATCTAGCGATTAACTCTGCAAAGACCATAAGAATGGCAGTTATCCTGCTCTTCTTCCTTACAGAAGTATGGAGTTCTGGAAAAGGGACTGGAATATTTTACTTACAGTGCAGATGGTTTAATAAAAAAGACTTGGACTAAAAGTAATAAAAATCATACACACAAGAGACAGTAACTCAGATTTCAGGGTTCATCTACTTCCTCTATCATCAGTCTTTCACCTTATCTGCTATTCCTGAAGCTGGTGTAAGGCTTTTATTGCTACCCTTGCTATCCCAAAATGCCCAGTTATGGGGGGAAATAACTGCTGACTGCCCATTTTCCAACCACTGCTGCTATGATGCTTCAAGGCCAGCACTTAGACCAAGCAGCTCCAACCTGAGAGTCCTGCAAAAAACACCTTCCCACAAGAAAAAGGAAAACTTAGTGGTCAGAAGAAAGTTTTTTTGCAACATCATTTCTTTCGAACCTCTCACTGCCAGTTTGTATTTGGCTTTTTATTTAGAAGCCCGTGCAGCTCAGACTCTCAGTTTATCAAAACTCCAGAGGAAAAAAAGCTCCATTTTGATCCTAAGGAATGGCAGGAGGGAAAACGGCACAATAAAGATAATGGATTTCAAGAAGGCAGACTTTAGCACATTCAAGGAGTTGGTAGGTAAGTTCCCATAGGAAGCAAGTCTAAGGGAAAAACAGTTCAAGAGAGTTAAGGCAGTTTTTCAAAGAGACATTAAGGGCCCAAGAGCAAACTATCCCACTCCTTAGGAAAGATAGGAAGTATGGAAAGATACGACCCTGACTTAACCAGGAAATCTTCAATAGGCTGAAACTCAAAAAAAGAGTCCTACAAAAAGTGGAAAGTAGGTCAAATTACAAAGGATGAATATGAATAATACAAGTACATAGGAACAAAATGAGAAAGGCCAAAGCACAAAACGAAACTGAACTAACTAAAGACATAAAGAGTAACAAGAAAACATTCTACAAATACATTAGAAGCAAGAGGAAGACAAAGAACAGGGTAGGCCCGTTACTCAGTTGGGGGAGGGGGACAATAACAGAAAATGTGGAAATGGCAGAAGTGCTAAATGACTTTTTGTTTCAGTTTTCACCAAAAAGGTGGTGGTGATTGGATGTCTAACATAGTGAATGCCAGTGAAAATGAGGTAGGATCAGAGGCTAAAATAGGGAGAGAACAAGTTAAAAATGATGTAGATAAGTTAGATGTCTTCAAGTCACCAGGGCCTGACGAAATACATCCCAGAAAACTCAAGGGGCTGACTGAGGAGATAGCTGAGCCATTAGCCATTATCTTTGAAAAGTCATGGAAGACGGGAGAAATTCCATAGGACTGGAAAAGGGCAAATATAATGCCTAGCTATAAAAAGGTAAATAAGGACAACCTGGGGAATTGCAGACCAGTCAGCTTAACTTCAGTATCTGGAAAGATAATGGAGCAAATAATCAAGCAATTGAGATTTGCAAATACCTAGAAGATAATGAAGTGATAAGCAACAGTCAGCATGGATTTGTCAAATCATATCACACTAACATAGCTTTTTTGACAGGGTAGCAAACCTTGTGGATGGGGAGGCGAGGGGGGTGGGGCGGGAACCAGTAGATATGGTATATCTTGACTTTAGTAAGGCTTTTGATACTGTCTCACATGACTTCATAAACAAACTAGGGAAATACAACCTAGATGGAGCTACTATAAGGGGGTACATAATTAGTTGGAAAACCATTCCCAGAGAGTAGTTATCAGTGGTTCACAGTCAAGCTGGAAGGGCATATTCAGTGAGGTCCCACAAGGATCAGTTCTGGGTCCAGTTCTTCAACAGTGATATAGATAATAGCATAGGAAGTACACTTAAAAAGTCTGAGGATGATACCAAGCTGGGAGGGGTTGTAAATGCTTTGGAGGATAGGATTCAAATTGTAAATGATCAGGACAAACTGGAGAAATGGTCTGAAGTAAATAGAATGAAATATGAAATTCAATAAGGACAAATGCAAAGTACTCTGCTTAGGAAGGAACAAGCAGTTGCATACACACAAAATGGGAAATAACTGCCTAGGAAGGAGTACTGCAGAAAGTGCACAGAATCTGGGGGTCATAGTGGATCACAAGCTAAACATAAGTCAACAGTGTAATATGGTTGCAAAAAAATCCAAACATCATTCTGGAAAGTACTGTATTAGCAGGCGTGTCATAAGCAAGACATAAGAAGTAATATCTCTTCTCTACTCCCTGCTGATTAGGTCTCAACTGGATGCCATATTTCAGGAAAGATGTGGACAAACTGGAGAAAGTCCAGAGAAGAGCAACAAAAATGGTTAAAGGTCTAGAAAACATAACCTATGACTGAAGATTGAAAAAAAAGTAGGTTTGTGTAGGGTTCCCAACTTTCTAATTCCAGAAAACTGAAAACCTTTGCCCTGCTCACTGCCCCATCCCTTCCTGAACGCTCCAGCTCCCTTTCACTCCATCTCCCTCCCTTCATTGCTTGTTCTCCCCCATGCTTTCTTACGTGCTCATTTTCACTGCAAAGCTCAAACAGGCATGTTTATTGTTTTGACAAATGTATTATGCTAAGTTTAGGTTTTATTTGTTACAGGATGCTAGAACTGGCAGCAAAATAGTCAAAAAGGGTAATTAAAAAAAAACAAAATTTCACAGTGAGTCTTTCCCTCCCCTCTTCCATTTTTCATAAACAGCTCCATGTTTTTTGTTCATTAAAGTTATTGTAATTTTATGTGTGGAATTAGGACCACACATTATCATAGCTGCTATGGGTCCATTAAAGTCCCACTCCTGATGCCCAAATACAAATCCATAGAGCACAACCACCTATCCAGATACCTGTATAAATAAATCTGTAGAAACTGACTCCCACACCTACATGAAGATACACACATGTATTCATGTGTACACATCTTGCATCCACTAACACATATACTTCTAGACTCCAACTAAGATCAGGGATCCAGGTTGGTAATGGAGGTGTGTGGGGGTTGGGATGGGGAGGGATGCAGTGAGGGGGATGAGTGTGCAGCCCCATTCCCAGCACTCAGAGATGGAGATACACATACCTCAAACTACCGGGTGCCGGCAATGGGGTGACAGACTGTGGTTCACTGCCAGGCATGCGCCGCAGCTCGAGCCCAACCACATGAGGAGTACGAGGAGAAGAGGGCTGGGAATCAGCGGGAGAAGTGCTCACCATGCGACCCCTCAGCAGCCACCTGCTGAGCTCTTGCACTAGTTCCTCACCTTCCCTGACCTAGCCAATGGAACCTGCACCTACAGGCCGGGGGTGGGGCAGCATGCGAACCCGCCTCTTAAGGCTAGGAGCTGGACATGCCATCTGTTTCCTGATTCGGGAGCTGTACGGTGCAGCAGCTAGCAGGGAGCCTGCCAGCCCTGCTGCATGGCATAGCAGTGCTGCCAACCGGATAGTCAACAGCCTGGTCAGCAGTGCTGACTGGAGCCACCAGGATTCCTTCTTGACGGGTGTTCCGGTCAAAAACCAGACACCTAGTCACCCTAGGTTTTTTGATTTGGAGAAGAGAAGACTGAGAGGGGACATGATAAAAGTTTTCAAGTGCATAAAAGGTTGTTACAAGGAGGAGGGAGAAAAATTGTTCTCTTTAATCTCTGAGGATAGGACAAGAAGCAATGGACTTAAACTGCAGCAAAGGTGGTTTAGGCTGGACATTAGGAAAAATTTCCTATCAGGATAGCTAAACACTGGAATAAATTGCCTAGAGAGATTGTGGAATCTCCCTCAGTGGAGATTTTAAAAAGCAGGTTAGACAAACACCTGTCAGGGATGATCTAGTCCTGCCATGAGTGCAGGGGACTGGACTACATGATCTCCTGAGGTTCCTTCCAGTCCTATGATTCTATGTACTGCAAAGCAATACCAACCTTAGTTCATTGTAAAGTACCATGCTAGAGTACTGAATTGATTATTAAAGCTAGGACATAGGCTTCTTAGGGGTAATGCCATAAATGGTCACTGGGTTTACATTTCCAGGTCACCAATAAAAGTAGCCAGCTTTGTACTATACCAGCCCATATGTTAAAAAAAATGCTGTAGTTTATTTCGACCAGCACAGCTGAACATTACAGTCCTTTCCTTACTGTGGTAGGACACCATTCTCAGCATGAGTTTTGTGCAATGACCCAATTCCTGCATGAAGGATTGAAAGCAGATATATATGTCTGAGATCTTGTTTACCGGCAGGAAGAAATGGAGTGATCAGGATTACTTCAGTGTTTTAACATATGCTGTTTTTCCCAAACGAAAGAAAAGAAAAGGCCAACTGTAACCTGAAATCAAAGATACAGACAAGGATGTATTCATTCCTAGCTTCATAATACATGTGGAGATCACTTTACATAAAAGACACCGATGCTATCTAATATTTTTGCATAACAGCTCTTGTTCACCACTGATTTTTTCCCCTTTGCTGTTGGAATTCCTCAAGGATCTATACTAGAGACTCTTGCCCTGACTTCTGGGTCACTTGCATTGACATGAAGTGGATCTGTGGGGACTCATCAAAACGGAAGAAAAAAAAATCAAGTCACTGTCCTTTTTATTCTCTGCTTCTTTTGCAGACTTCAATATATCCAGCCAGCATAGTGTGGCTCAGGAAACAATTAGCCAAGTCTACAAATTAGTTGTTGAAATTAAATTGCTTGTAATTGCCTAGTGTTGTTATATTTATACATACAGAAATTATTAGATGTATGAGATAAAAGCCTTTAGACAAAAGAGAACTTAACATTCAAATGCATATATACATATTCCATATCAACTAGGCTGAGAGCATATTAAGAGCTACATTTAGACCAAAAACAAAAGATATAAAAAGGTAAATTTGCATGTGCAGCCATGAAACCATAAAACTCCTCAGATTTTGAGCTCCTCAAAGCCAAGCGCATCCTGTCTATGTGAGTGAAGAATCTAGAACTTATAAGCATTGTTCTAAATAATTTTATTTTCTTCATGTTTCTGTATGAAATTTTCTAGGTTTTACTTTTAAAAGAAAAGAAGATTTAAGAAATTTCAGGAGATTTCTCTCTGCACTCACACACTTTACAAGCAGCACAGGGAATCAGAAATTCACATTATTCAATATCTGTTAAAGGCCTATATAGTCTTTCTCGAAGGCCTCTGAGATTCTGTGCACTTCCTGGAGTCTGCGGGGAAACCTAAAGACTCTCTTTGGTCTATTGGAGCTATAGCACAGGCTTTGTAAGATCAGCAGAGGCTCTATGCCTGGTCTTTAAATGACTCAACAGTTTGTTGAGTCTGTTCATACTTTTTCTTCACATTTTCTAAAGGCTCTTTTTTGAAGCCCTTTAGGGGCTACCTTTTTCTTCAAGCCTACAGGCATGTCTGAAAATGTGAACCATTTCATTCATGTGGAGCGGCTCTCTCAGATATTCTACAGTGTCCAGAAGATTCTCAAAGTTTATTAGGGTACATGTTACATACAGCTGGATATTCGAAAGTGCTGAATGGTTTGACTTCAATGGCAGTTGGTGGTTGCAGGGCACCTCAAACACAAGCCAACACATTCTAGTTCTATAAGCAATTCCAAATTACATAACACCACCCCAAAGCCAACAAGGTTGTTCAACATATTAGTGACATCTTTATGTTCAGAATGCAGGTTATGTTGGTTGGGAAAGGAAGATCTATGTACAACTCCTCATATCCATATTCTTTGTGAAGAATATCCATACTCCAGTTGTCAAAATACTTTGCAGCTTTGGGATCCTCTTTAGCTTCTTGTTATATCTTGTACTCCAGCCAGCTAAGGATGATAATACACTCATTCATCAATGCCTGGCCAGAAGGCTCCATCTTCTCTTACCAGGTTCTGATCTGGTAACAGTCATTCAAGCATCATGATATCTAAGCTTGATTATTGCAGTTTACTATACCCATGAATGCAGCCCTGGACCTAAGGTCTAAAAGCAGCAGCCAGATTACTCAGCAGCACAAGCCACTAATCCTGTGGGCTCTGTACTCTTTGTTGGTTTGGATCCCAATTCTCAAAGCCTTGCATGGGACTGGCCCAGATTATGTAATCAGCTGTTTCTTAACTGCCTATGGCAACTACATTTCACTGAAGCAGTGAAACTACTAATCAGAAAGGTGAGGTTCATGAGGGTCAAGGACAGAGCTTTCCCAGCAGCTAGCCTGTGAGAATAGATCTCACTCTTGGATTGCACCAGAATAAGTATGAACATCACTGCTTTCAGAACAGAATGAAAGACTCACTCACTTGATTTGCAGTACTATATAATCGTTGTGAGGAAAGCTATGTGGAAGGAGGAATTGAATCTTAAAATACGTTAGATACTTTAAACACACGCACTTCTAATGTCCACAAGTACCTTATAATGATGATGAGATCATCTAGAGACTCAAACCCATTGTGACAGACCCAGACCAGTGGGGTACAGGAGTCTGGTAGAGGGCAAATATATAGGTCACTAGATGAATAGTTTTCTGCTCCCTGAGTGACCAGAGCAGGGGCTGCACTAGAGTAAGCAGGAACCTGCTAGAACCAATTAAGGCAGACAGGCTGATTAGAACACCTGCAGCCAATCAAGGCAGGCTAATCAGGGCACCTGGGTTTAAAAAGGAGCTCACTTCAGTTTGTGGTGTGCCTGTGAGGAGCTGGGAGCAAGAGGTGCAAGGAGCTGAGAGGCTGTGCTGCTGGAGGACTAAGGAGTACAAGTATTATCAAACACTAGGAGGAAGGTCCTGTGGTGAGGATAAAGAAGGATAAAGTTTGGAGGAGGCTATGGGGAAGTAGCCCAGGGAGCTGTAGCTGTCATGCAGCTGTTACAGGTGGCACTATAGATAGCTGCAATCCACAGGGCTCTGGGCTGGAACCCAGAGCAGAGGGCGGGCCCTGCTTCCCCCCCAAACCTCCCAACTCCTGATCAGACACAGGAGGAGCTGACCCAGACTGTATGTTCCACCAGAGAGGAAGATCACTGAGGTGAGCAAATCTGCCAATAAGTGCAGGACCCACCAAGGTAGAGGAGGAACTTCGTCACACCATTAAAGGTAGAAGTGATAACAGTGAATGCTAGCATCAACATCTCTGAAGATTACAGAAAAAGGCAGTCAGAAGACAGTTTGAATAATTGTACAGAATCAGTGGACAGATTAATTGATAGAAGAAAAAGGTGTAAGCAAGACAGCAATCTCTATATTGCATGTTTCCATTGAGGAAGACTGGCCACCTATGGTTCAGGGACCCTGGGACAATCAGCTAAAATCTGCGGTGTCACAAACTTTGTTGCTTTCTTCCCGGATTCCTTTCTACCATTAGTCTTTCCTGAGGCCTTCTCCAGCCCCTTTCTGGGCTCATTGTAATGTACACCACCCCCACCCCCCGGCTTCTCCTCAAAGGTTTAGTTTCTGTCCTTTTATGAGAGGCAGACACAGGAAATTACACCAATCCCGTGTCTTCCAGGAATCTCCCCTTTCTAGTGCCAAGAGAATGACTGTAGAGTTTTTCCTTCTCTCCGTGCAACGCCTCAAACTCCAGTCCAAACACACTTTGGCTTTACCATCACTGCCTGTAGGGGCTTCACTGCTCTGGCTTCCTCCTAGCTCATGACAATCCACCTCTGGCCCCAGATTTCATTGCCCTCCCAGGCTTCCTTTGCAGCTTACTCTGGTTCAGGCTTCCCTCAGCCATTAGCCCAGGAGAGGAACCTCTCAGCTTCCACTCAGCTGGGTCTCCTTCCTTGCCTACCCTCTCACTGCCTTGTGCTCCTTCCTTTATGAAGACCCAACTTCTCCCCAGCTGTGTTTGATCATCAATTATGTCTAATCAACCCAGATGCCACCCAGTGGCCTTACTGGACTCATGGTCTTATTGCTCTGTCCTAGAAGGGGGAAGGCACCAGCAGGTGAAAATGATTTGAGGGAAAGCATGCTGTTGGGTCCAGTATAGAGCTGTGCAATAGTTTCTTTCTAACCCTGACACTTGGATCAGAGTCACCAATTTTTGATATTCAGTTAATTTAGACTGTGTTTTGGGTTAATATGGGCCAATTTATGTTTTATGAGTTTAACTCAGGAAAAATTAGAAACTTTCAGCAGAGTTTCACACTGAGTTTTGAGGAGTTTTGAAACAGACACTCAAAGCAAAAAGGCATGAGTGTGCAAAGTCACTTAAGCTTAAATGAGACATTTGCACAAACAGAAACTACCAAGTTTCACACCACCCAAAGTGTTGATTTTTAGACCCCACAAAATATTAAATCTTTTCCAGAAACACTGATGGACCCTTAACTGATTGCCAGAATTGTTAGAGCTGTAGTCTGTATTTTATATAATATAGTCCACACACACGATACACAGAGACTGAAAGAGAAGAGCAGAAACTGTTTGAGACACTACTTTCAACACATTCTCCCAGACTGTTTTAACTTATTCCAAAGTCCTTCAGATTCCATGCAATAGCAGTAGTATTTGCATAATCTTGGCTGGGTGGCCTATACTGCAGGGTATTTCTGGCTTCTGCGGCTACTGGATCTCTATTTTTATTGCTGAGGAAAATGTGCTTCAGAAACATCTAAGCACATAGCAGAGCTATTTGCAAAGGCAGACAGTGGGACCAAATTATACCAATGAAAAAGAAATATGGAGGCATTGCTCACCTTTCTTCTACCACTTGACTTTTTCTTGATAACAGAAATGTTGTGCAGAAAATCAGTGTCAATTTCAGGTGTTCTGTCATGGCTAGAACATCATTTGCATCACCTGAATCAGAAGGTTGCATCTCACTACAACTCTGTGTATTACATGCTTGAGCAATTTCTGGAACAACTGAAACCTATGCATGACTCACAAAACAAGCATACAAATCAGCAAGAGGTCGATGTTTTGACGCACAATCTTTGCCACTCTTTGGAAATGCTCAGCAAACCAGGGAGAATGATAAAATCCTTAAAATTGAGTGTTGCTGCATACAGTGCCATTTTTAATCTGCTAATAATCTTGCATTATTTTTGAGATCTCCCCTGATTTACAGCATGGCAGAGGTTGCTAAACATTGGGAGCACATGGAGAATTCTGTTTCCAAGCTGGGAGATGTGGCCACACAGTGAAGGATGTGTGACTGTCTCAGGCCTGGTCTACGCTACGCGTTTAAACCAAATTTAGCAGCGTTAAACCAATTTAACCCAGCACCCGTCCACACAATGAGGCCCTTTATATTGATATAAAGGGCTCTTTAAACCGGTTTCTGTACTCCTCCCCGACAAGAGGAGCAGCGCTGAAATCGGTATTGCCATATTGGATTAGGGTTAGTGTGGCCACAAATCAACTGTATTGGCCTCTGGGCGGAATCCCACAGTGCAGCATTGTGACCGCTCTGGAAAGCAATCTGAACTTGGATGCACTGGCCAGGTAGACAGGAAAAGCCCCACGAACTTTTGAATTTCATTTCCTGTTTGCCCAGCGTGGAGCTCTGATCAGCATGGGTGGCTATGCAGTCCCAAATCCAAAAAGAGCTCCAGCATGGACCGTACAGGAGATACTGGATCTGATCACTGTATGGGGAGACAAATCTGTTCTATCACAGCTGCGTTACAGAAGACGAAATGACAAAGCATTTGAAAAAATCTCCAGGCTATGATAGACAGAGGCCACAGCAGGGACTCAATACAGTGCTGTGTGACAAGCGTAACGGAAAGCCAAAGAATCAAATGGACGCTTCTGGAGGGAGGGAGGGGGTACTGAGGAATCCAGTTATCCCACAGTCCCTACAGTCTCCAAAAAGCATTTGCATTCTTGGCTGAGCTCCCAATGCCTGTAGGGTCAAACACATTGTCCGGGGTGGTTCAGGGTATATCTCGACAATTTGCCCCTCTCCCCCCCCATGAAAGAAAAGGGGAAAAATCATTTCTTGACTTTTTTTAATGTCATCGTATGTCTACTGCATGCTGCTGGTAGATGCGGTGCTGCGGCACTGAACAGCAGCATCCTCTCCTCTCCCCTCCCCAGCGGCAGACAGTACAGTACAAAATGGCTGATAGAAGTCCTCATCATCCTGTGAGTGCTCCTGGCTGGCCTCGGTGAGGTCGGCCAAGGGCACCTGGGTAAAAGTAGGAATGAGTACCGGTCATTCCCGGTAGATGGTACAGAACGGCTGGTAACCGTCTTCATCACAGCAACTGGGGGCTGAGCTCCATCAGCCTCCCCCCCTTTCATGTCTAAAGAAAAGATTCTGTACTGCCTGGACTATCATAGCAGTGGGAGGCTGGGCTCCTCTCCCCCGCCACTGTTTGATGTCCTGCCTGGACTGTCATAGCAGCTAGAGGCTGCCTCTCCCTCATTTAATCTTACTAAAAACTCAGTGTTTCTTATTCCTGCATTCTTTATTACTTCATCACACAAATGGAGGGACACTGCAACGGTAGCCCAGGAGGGTTGGGGGAGGAGGGAAGCAATGGGTGGGGTTGTTGCGGGGCACCCACTAGAATGGCATGCAGCTCATCATTTCTGCGAGATCTGACACGGAGTGGCTGTACTCTCTGGTTCTATGGTACACTGGTTCTCTAGTAGACTTGCCCCATATTTTAGGCAGGACTGACTCTATTTTTAGATAAAACATAAAGGAGGGACTAACCCGGGGAGTCATTCCCATTTTTGTCTTTGCGCCCTCGGCCGACCTCAGCGAAGGCCAGCCAGGAGCACCCATGACAGCAGAAGATGGTACAGAACGACTGATAACCATCATCTCATCGCCAATTTACAATGGCATGGCAGATGGTACAATAGAGATGGTAACTGTCTTTGCTACCTTGCAAAAGCAAATGAATGCTGCTGTGTAGCACTGCAGTACCACCTCTGTCAGCAGCATCCAGTACATGTATGGTGACAGTGACAAAAGGCAAAACAGGCTCCATGGTTGCCATGCTATGGCATCTGCCAGGGCAATCCAGGGAAAAAGAGCGTGAAATGATTGTCTGCCGTTGCTTTCACAGAGGAAGGATTGAGTGACGACATTACCCAGAATCACTCGCGACACTGTTTCTGCACCATCATGCATTGGGATCTCCACCCAGAATTCCAATGGGCGGGGAGACTGTGGGAACTAGATAGCTATAGGATAGCTACCCACAGCGCAATGCTCCAGAAATCGATGCTAGCCTCGGTACATGGATGCACACCGCTGAATTACTGTGCTTTGTGTGGCTGCGTGCACTTGACTTTATACAATCTGTTTTACAAAACTGGTTTATGTAAAATCGGAATAATCCTGTAGTGGAGACGTACCCACAGATACATTCACTGATAGACTTGCTATGCAAACTTGCCAGCCACAATCACTTACAGGAGACTATTCCAGTTGGACTATCAGTTTCTTAAGTAATTTATTAATTAAAAAAAAATCACGCACCTTTGGGTTAGTAGGGGCTTTGCTAGAATGTGAAGTATTTGACAGTGGAAAATATATGTTTGCAGTGTTGCTTAGTTCATGCTTCCAGAGAGAATGGAAACCACAGGAAGCAGGCAGAGATCACTAAAACTCCTTTGCACATAGATTAACTAGTAATTCACTTATTCATACATTTGGGAATATAGCTTCTCATATTAGCTTCAGTGGCTTTCCTTCAGCTATAATGTGGTTTATGCTACTGCTCTTATGTTTTAATAAAAACCATGAGATTAGAAATCCTCCCCTGTGATTGCTGTCCCAGAGCTGAAATGTGAGATGTGAGAAAATAGAGCACGTATAATACCCAGAAACCAACGTGAATGCAGTTTTATAAAATTAAGAGATTGGATGTAATGTGACATGGCTTCTCATGGGATATACTAATCTCACTCAGAAGAATTAGCCTACTCAACTCAATTGCCCCTTTGGGACTTGCAAATAATGGGAGTAATGCACATTTAGGTGATAAATTTTGCATGCGATCAGAAGCAGTGTCATTTATTCTGTGTGGTGTCTCTGCATAAATTCTAATTATTAAGGAAATTCTAGTCACATTATTACAGTATTATACTGTCAGAATGGTAATAATATGGTAGGCAACATCAGCACATTGGGGTAAGGACTATCTTTTTGTTTTATGTTTGTACAGCACCAAGCACAATGGGTCACAGTCTATGCCCGCGGCTTCTCTGTGCTACTGTAATACAAATAATAAATACCATCTAGCAGTTATTGCAAGACCCTAGACACCAGGAAACAAAGCCATACCTGTGTTACTAGGTCATCGCTGGTGCTGAACTCGCCAGTGTTCTTAGTGCTGCAGTAAGCTGAGCTGCTCTAGGATTCTTTCCCAGGGAACTATGGGAGAACTTGTCTGCCCTGGGTACCTGTGGGGAATGGTGGAAAGGCACTGAAGGCCTATCTGCACTCAGTGGTTTAGCCTACATCCTCGTTGCAAAGAGGGTGGATTAAAAGCCTAAATGCAAGCTTCACGTAGGCTTTTTACCTATCCCCCAAGTCAGGCCAGCTAGCCCAGGTTGAAAGTGTTATGTTCATAACATAAAACACAGATAAATCAGATTAAAAAAACGTTAAATACTCTTGCTAGAAGGTTGCCACTTTACACTATTTTATTTCTGAGAATTCAGAACGATAACACACAGTAACAAAAAACATCAACAAAGCAGGCTGCTCCCTCAGACACAGGGACAACTTACCCCACCTTGTGCTAGGCTGATTATTTCCAGACTGCCTGCTGCTAGATTGCACACTTCACTGCAGAGCCCCTTAGCCTGAAAGCAGGAAGGGGGGGAAACAGCCCTGGGCATTTAAACGTTAACTTGCCATTTTAATACAGTTTTCAATACACCTCAGAAAGCCCTACTAAACTCAGGTCAGCTATTTGTGTGTGTGTGTGTGGATGTGAGGGGGGTTAAGAGCAACTGCAGTGAAGATGTAGCCTCACTTAAGCTGCTGCCACCAACTGCTAAAATTTGTAACAGCAATCAAAGGCCTGAGGTGGAAAAGCCAAAGAAGTAAGTCATCATCTCTACAGCTGCGTCATTCAACAGTTTCACTAATGCTTGGGACACAGAGAGTCCCATCCTCTGTGCTTTCTGACTGTGGCCGTACAGCCTACAGTTCAGATGCTTGACCAATGGCTAGGATTTAAAACATACATTCCATGGCAAGATGCTCTCAGAAATCTATGGGAGAGTGGTCCTCCCTGCTTCTCCCAAACTGGTGCTATCCTTTGATTTCTGTATCAGTAAAGTGATTGCAGTTGGGAATTGTCTCAGCACCAGGCAATGAATATTTCTTGTTTGATTACATCAGTCCTCAGTCCCAATATCACACTCCTTATTCCCCACTTGCACCTCAATCCACTGCAGGATATAACTACTCCTGAAGGAAAAAAGCAATCCATCAGATTTCCTCTAGAAAGAGTTCTACTGCCAAGTAACTAGCCACATTCAGCACAAGTGGGTCCTGAAAAGAAGGAAAAAGCACTTGCAGGTAGCTTCCCTGTTCTTAAGGCGGGTCAGCTGCACACCTCGGGTTTGCATTACACCTGGGGTGACCATATTTCCCTTAACTGAAAACGGGACATGTGGGGCTGTCCCAAGGCACCTGGAATTGCCACTCCCCACCCAGAACATTCCTCCATGCCCCCAACTGAGCCAAGTAGCAGAGATGAGGAGAAGGGAAGAGGAATGGGCATTGTATGGGATCTGGGCAGCAACGCAGGGTGCGAGTGTGCAAATGTGCGCTGACCTTTGATTGGGCCCCAGAGTGAGCCTGTGACACCCCATCGCTCCCAATTGGAGGGGCAGGGCATAGCAGAGACATCAGCCAGGCTCCCGTAGGGCTCTGAGCACAGCACCTGCGCAACCTGTCATTAGGACACAGGCCTTGGGCTGGCTGTGGTGGGAGGTGTGGAAACCTCCCCCCTGAGTGTTGTCACTTGGCCCCTGAACATTATCTCTGTGCCCCATAGTTTGAAAACTGTGCATTTGTCCCATTTGCTCTTGTCAATTAATGATCATGTGGCAAGAGCAAATGGGACAGATGCCCAGTTTTGCCAGAAAAAGTCAGAACATCCCAGAGAGCTTAAAAAAGGGACTTTCCCAGCCAAAACAGGATGTATGGTCACCATAATTACACTACACAATGTGATTGTAAAGGTTTTTAGTCTGAAAAACCTGTCACGAATGTGTCTGTCATGTTAGCACAAAGTCACAGCTCAAGCTAAACATGAAGTATGCCCCAAAGATGAAATCCTGGCTATTCTCCTCCATCTGCGAAGCACTGGCTATGATCCCTAATGATCGGCAACTTATGCATATGTAATTCATCCTTCCCTGTCCTACACTTCAGCAAGTCAGGTACTGTAACACTTGGTACAGCTCTTAAAATGTTAGGTCAGCATACAGGCTGGAATCCAGCACTGTAAGACATGAACTGATGACAGATTGAAGACATTTGGATTTGAAATAATCCAAGAATCAAAGAATCAAAACAAAAATCAATGTATATGTCTTCATAACTTCTGCCAATGAAGCATTGCTAGAGCTTCACTGCTTGGCTGAAAACCCATTGCTGCCACCCAGTGGTGAAGTACCAGCACTTGCCACCTATATTGTGAACAGACAAAATAGATTATGCAGTCAACACAGGAAGTTTTAAAATACTAGGTATTATGCTTTTGAGGGTAATAGAAAAATTAGGTAGAGGCAGTTTATATAGATATTAGTTTTAAACTGGATAAATATTAGGTGATTTTAACAATTGGGTGTCTCTTTTTGGCCTTTCAGCTGTAAATAACACACCTAACAATCTCATCAGGAATTAGGGTGACCGGATGTCCTGATTTTATAGGGACAGTCCAAATATTTGGGGCTTTGTCTTATATAGGTGCCTATTACCACCACTACCCCCATCCCGATTTTTCACACGTGCTGTCTGGTCACCCTATCAGGAATGGTTTTTGCACCCGCAGATGAGGCATCTGACATCTGGATGAATGCTTCTGCCTGCTTAAATGTAAGCATTCCAAGACACAATAGCTTTAAGAAATACTGTATATGGATAAAGAAGGGTAAATAGAATGCCTTCTGCAGTATTCTGTAATACATTCAAAGTACTCATTGTTTATTTACTTTTCTTTAGGATGCTGCTATTGCCAGCTTACCTACATACTAACACTTAATCAGTTGTTTAAAAAATCCTTACATTTCACAGGAAAGTGGAAGGAAATTCCATATCTATTTATATGGATGTTGGGCAAATAAAAAAATACTCTAACTAGTGGTAAAAGAGACCACCATATTTTATTGACAACATCTCTTAATTTGTGATGTTGGGAAACTTTTTTATTTTTTAATACTATCAATATCCTACAGGTCCCATTTTCAAGTAGTATGTCCTGTACACACACAAAAAAACAATACCCTAAACATGTCTTATACGCTCTCTCTCTCTCTCTCTCGCTCACACACACACACACACACACACACACACACACACACACACACACACACACACACACACACACTCTTTATCAGTGGTTTTCAAACTTTTTTTCTGGAGACCTAGTTGAAGAAAATTGTTGATGCCCGCCACCCAACTGAGCTGGGGATGAGGGATTTGAGGTATGGGAGGGGCTCAGGGATGGGGCAGAGGGTTGGGGTGGGGGGTGAGAGCTGTGGGGGGGGCCAGGAATGAGGGGTTCAGAGTGTGGGAGGGGGCTCTGGGTTGGGGCAGTGGGTGCAGGATGGGGTCGGGGCTCAGGGCTGGGGGTGCAGGTTCTGGGGTGGGGCCGGGAATGAGGGGTTTGGGGTGCAGGAAGGGGTTCTGGGTATGGAGGGGCTCAGGGCTGGGGCAGGGGATTGGGGCACAGGCTTACCTCTGGCATCTCCCAGTCAGTGGTGCAGCTGGGGTGCAGAAGGAGACTTCCCGCCTGTTCTGGCACTGCTGACCACACTGTGCCCCAGAAGCTGCCAGCAGCAGGTCTGGCTCCTGGGTCTCACCCGCAGGCACTGCCCCCTGCAGCTCCCATTGGTTGGTTCCCAGCCAGTGGGAGTACGGAGCCAGTGCTCAGGGTGGGGACAGCTTGCGGAGCCCCGTGGACCCCCTGCCTAGAAGTTGGACCCACTGCTGGCTGCTTCCAGGGCACAACGCAGTGTTGGAAGAGGTAGGCACTAGCCTACCTTAGCTGGGCAGCATCACTGATGGGACTTTTAACGTCCCGGTTGGCGGTGCTGACCAGAGCCACTAGTGTCCCTGGGTGCTGAGCAAGGTGACTCAGTGCCTTACATTCCAAATATAGTGCCTCATCTATAAAAAGGGAAATAAGGAGGACCCAGGGAATTACAGACCAGTCAGTTTAACTTCTGTACATGGAAAGATAATGGAGCAAATAATTAAGAAATCAATTTGCAAACACCTAGAAAATAACGAGGTGATAAGTAACAGCCAGCATGGATTTGTCAAGAACAAATCATGTAAAACCAACCTGATAGCTTTCTTTGACAGGGTAACAAGCCTTGTAGATGGGGGGAAGTGGTAGATGTGGTATATCTTACCTTTAGTAAATTTTCGATACTGTCTCGCATGACCTTCTCATAAACAAACTAGGGAAATACAACCTAGCAGGAGCTACTATAAGGTGGGTGCATAACAGGTTGGAAAATCATTCCCAGAGAGTAGTTATCAGTGTTTCACAGTCATGCTTTAAGGGCATATTCAGTGGGGTCCCGGAGGGATCAGTTCTGGGTCTGGTTCTGTTCAATATCTTCATCAGTGATTTAGATAATGGCATAGAGAGTACACTTATAAAGTTTGCAGATGATACCAAGCGGGGAGGGGTTGCAAGTGCTTTGGAGGATAGGATTAAATTTCAAAATGATCTGGACAAACTGGAGAAATGGTCTGAAGTAAATTGGATGAAATTCAGTAAGGACAAATGCAAAGTACTCCACATAGGAAGGAACAATCAGTTGCACCAGTGGGTCCCAAACTTGTTCCACCACTTGTGCAGGGAAAGACCCTGATGGGCCGGGCCAGTTTGTTTACTTGCCGTGTCTACAGGTTCAGCTGATCACGGCTCCCAATGTCCGCGGCTCACTGCTCCAGGCCAATGGGAGCTGCTGGAAGTGGCGCAGGCTGAGGGACATACTGGCTGCTGCTTCCAGAAGCTCCCATTGGCCTGGAGCAGTGAACCGTGGCCAGTGGGAGCCACGATCGGCTGAACCTGAGGACACGGCAAGTAAACAAACAGGCCCGGCCCTACAGGGACTTTCCCTGCACAAGCAGCGGAACAAGTCTGGGAACCACTGAATTGCACACCTACAAAATGGGAAATGACTGCCTAGGAAGGAGTACTATGGAAAGTAATCTGGGGGTCGTAGTGGATCACAAGCTAAATATGAGTCAACAGTGTAACACTGTTAAAAAAACAAACAAACAAACATCATTCTGGGATGTTTTAGCAGGTGTATTGTATGCTAGACATGAAAAGTAATTCTTCCTCTTTACGCTGTGCTGATTAGGCCTCAACTGGAGTATTGTGTCCACTTCTGGGCACCACATTTCAGGAGAAATGTGGACAAACTGGAGAAAGTCCAGAGAAGAACAACAAAAATGATTAAAGATCTAGAAAATATGACATATGAGGGAAGATTGAAAAAACTGGGTTTGTTTAATCTGGAAAAGAGAAAACAGAGGGGACATGATAACAGTTTTTAAATACTTTAAAGTTTGTTACAAGGAGGAGGGAGAAAAAATATTCTTCTTAACCTCTGAGGCCAGGACAAGAAGCAATGGGCTTAAATTGCAGCAAGGGCGGTTTAGGTTTAAAAACTTTAGAAAACTTCCTAACTGTCAGTGTGGTTAAGCACTGGAATAAATTGCCTGGGGCAGGGGCGGCTCCAGGCCCCAGCATGCCAAGCATGTGCTTGGGGTGGCATGCCATGAGGGGCGCTCTGCCGATCACCAGGAGGCAGCAAGCAAGCAGCCTTTGGCGGCATGCCTGCAGAGGGTACCGTTGGTTCCACGGCTCCGGTGGACCTCCCGCAGGCATGCCAGTGGAGGGTCTGCTGGTCCCGCGGCTTCAGTGGAGCCGCAGGACCAGCGGACCTCCTCAGGCACACCTGCGGGAGGTCCACCGGAGCCGCAGGACCGGCTACCAGCATAGCGCCCCCCGCGGCATGCCACCGTGCTTGGGGTGGCAAAATGTCTAGAGCCGCCCCTGGCCTAGGGAAATTGTGGAATCTCCATCATTGGGGATTTTTAAGAGCAGGTTGGACAAACACCTGTTAGGGATGGTATAGATAATACTTAGTCCTGCCTTGAGTGTAGGGAACTGAACTAGATGACCTCTCGAGGTCCCTTCCAGGTCTATGATTCTATGCCACAGCCCAGTACTGGGTCACAACCCGAACTTTGAAAAAACACTTCACTATATAGTGTTTATACAAACAGTGTTCACCATTATAAGTCAATATTTACTCTCCACCTACAACACAGTGGTATCTAAGGCACTTGGATGCCATGACGGTGGGCGTGGTAAAAGAACCATGATGGAACAAAAAGAAAACCACAGTAGTTATTTCTCTATACTTACAACAGGAACAAACTGCAGTATGTTAGAACCGCTGGTTGGAAAGTATAGGCAAATGTATAATTTTTCAAAAAAAAATGTCACATGTAAAATTGAATCTCTGTGAAAACAGAGCCTATAGTTTCAATTCATGTAGTTTCTTTAATGATATTGCTTTGTTAAGCAAAATAGGTAAGTTGTGTGTCACAGCTCAGGAAAGAACCTGCAGGCCAAGGAATAGATTCTCTTTGAAAGGCACATGTTCACTGTGATTTTCTAGGTGATTAGTAGTGTTCAGACACCTAAATTACATTGCACTACAAATTGACCATTTTATCCAAGATCATTAAAGCTTATATCCGCTGACTGACCATGCAGCTTCTGAATGTCAACTTTTCAGCCAGAAGGCTTTTCTCAAGACAATTCACAGCACAATGTAACTTAAAAATGTTTTCCTGTTGGAAACGCATCATGGCTCAGAAACTGCTGCTTATCAGAACATCCTCATTATGATCAGTTTTTACAGCAAGGTATTTTTCAGTACCACAGACTGTTTTGAACATTACTTTCTTCTAGGGTGACCGGATCTCAGAGCTGAAATATCGGGACGTGGGGGACGGAGCAAAAAAAGCCAATAAAAAACAGCCATCAGAGCTCCATGCCCTTCCCCCCCCGCATACACCATTTTACCTCCGCTCCGTCTCCAATCCCCCCCCCCCTCCATACAGCTGATCAGCGCAAGCCTGGGAGGGAGTGGGGAGGAGAGGAATGCGGCTTATATGCTTGGGGAAGAGGCGGGGCCAGGACGGGGATTTGGGGAGGGATCCAATGGGGAAGGAGGGGGCATAGTTGGGGCGGGCAGGGGTGTGCGCGAGCCCATGCCCCAGACCAGAGCAGAGGCAAAATATCCGGACAATTTGCATCCTGACCAAAAGTAGGTCGGAAAGTGGGACAAATAAGCAAATATCGAGACAGTCCCGATAAAATCAGGATGTCTGGTCACCCTACTTCCTTTGTGCTGCTGAACAGGAATGCAGGAGAGGAACAAGGGGAAGGATAAGTACATAATTACATTGGAGATATATAAAGGGGCTGAGAATTTACCTATACAGTGGCTAGATGGTCCGTTTGCAGTCATGCCCAAAGTAAGGGACTGTACATTGCTGTGCTACGCCTAGGGCAACCCTGGAGGAAGATTGGGATTTACGGTCTCTGTGTTGCTCTGGGGAAGGCATAATCTACGATGGGCCTGTACCTGTTACAGTGTATGCTCCAACATGCTGGCATAGCTAGGCCATGAGGCTTGTTGGGGGAGGCGGAGTTACAGGCTCTCTGCACCCTTTCACTCACTTGTGCAAGTGTTTGTGTGTAGCACCTAGCAGCTGTGCCCCAAAGCCTCCTTGATGCCAACCAGCAGACGGCACAAGGGACCATAAGGGGTCCAGAGATCCCTGGGATCCGGTATCCACAGATTAGTTCACCAAAGAATGTCAGGTTAGGTCTTTATGAAAGTGTCTCACACTGGTCTTCATAATCACTGCAAGATGTACATACGGGTAATATGTAAATAGTTTCTGTATCTATACTGAAAAATTTGCTCTTAAGGTCTGAGAGTTGGGGCAGTTGCCAGCAGTTTATAAACAAGTTTCTTTCAGGCAGAAGATGTTTATCTAATCAGTCTGTTTATGTGTAGATTAAGTATTGTATGGTTCACAGTCTGAGCAAAGTGCTCATCAAGTGATTGCAAAGTCTCCAGGGGAGATGTGAGACAGGAAAACACAAGCAGTGGTGGTTATCCTTTTTGCAAGTGTAGATGATGGATTTTTTTTGGATTGTAACTGTACGGAGACAAACTATGCATCCTTCCTCTAAGGAGATAAGAGAACAGCATGACTGGTCTCATGAATGGAAGATTACAGCCAAGCCTGGCCGTGATACGCTAGAAGGATTTTGGGTGAACGTTTGCTCTTTTATGACATGACAATGTCTTGGTAGTTAAGTTTAGGCTCCAGTATGCATGTTACTGTTTTATTTTGTGTGTCACCCTTTGTTTCCAATGTTTCTGCTTGTTATCTTTCAAATCTCTATTCTTTGTTAAATATACTTGGGTATGGCTACACTTGAGCGGCAGCGCTTTGAAGTGAGAGTGTAGTTGGAGCGCCAGCGCTGGGAGAGCTCACGTAAACCACATCCCTTACGGATGTAGCTTGCAGCACTGGGAGCCGCGCTCCCAGCGCTGCGGCACTGATTACACGGAGGCTTTACAGCACTGTATCTTGCAGCACTCGAGGGTGTTTTTTCACACCCCTGAAGTACTAAAGTTGCAGTACTGTAAAGTGCCAGTGAAGCAAGTGTAACTGCTCTGTGTTAAGTGGAGCTATGTTCTACAGTGTAACTGGTCATCTGTGGTACTTCATAAATGAGATTTTCCTACTAGAGCAGGGATCGGCAACCTGGCACATGGCCCATCAAGGAAATCCGCTGGTGGGCCTGGACAATTTGTTTACCTTCAGCGTCCGCAGGTTTGGCCAATCGCAGCTCCCACTGGCCGCAGTTTGCCACTCCAGGCCAATGGGGGCTGCGGGAAGCTGTGTGGGCCAAGAGATGCCCTGGCTGCCACTTCCCACAGCCCCCATTGGCCTGGAACAGTGAACCATGGCCTGTGGGAGCTGCGATCAGCCGAACCTCCGGATGCTGCAGGTAAACAAAGTGTCCTGGCCCGCCAGTGGATTTCGCTGACAGGCCATGTGCCAAAGGTTGCCGATCCCTGTACTAGAGTGAAGTCTGCTGGAAAAAGCACAGACTACACATTGCTATTGTTGTTTGCATTGATGTGTGGATTTCAAATCAAGAGCTGTAGCCAGACAGCCCCACAGCTCATGAACTTTACAGCTATTTGCCTTTTAGGCTTGCTCCTCCAAAACAAGCAGCCTGAATGCACCAATTAAGCTTGCCGTGATAAGCAAGCCTCAGATAAAGGACTTAACAGGGGCACTACCAATGAAATACTGCTAAAGTGAAATGTGATTCAGGGTGAGAGAGAGAAAGAGATCATGTACCAATGCGTACCTGTACAGATGTAACTGAGTGGATGGATCACAAGTCCGAAGCCAGGCTGGCATGTTAGGAATGGTAATCAGGGAAGAAGGCACTTAGATTTATTTTTTCTTAAAAACAATTCAAAGAACCTCAGAGGAAAAGAGGAGGCTGGATCAATGATCTTCTGCTCTTTCATGCTGATTGTCCTAATAATGATTAGCCTTTATGTCAGACTTTTATCCATCAATCTCAAAACACTTCACAAAAGGAAAGTAAGTATCACTACATCCTTTTACAGATGGGGCAACTGATGCACAGGGAGGAGAAATGGCCTGCCCGAGGTCACACAGGCTACAGGTAGTGGACATTTGAATTTTGAAATGCAGATATTTTGAAAATTTGGGTGGTGGAGATCAGGGAGATCAGGCTCTAGGCATTTTGCTGCCCCAAGCACGGCAGGCAGGCTGACTCCGGCAGCTTGCCTGCAGAGGGTCTGCTGGTCCCGCGGCTTCGGCGGACCCGCCTGTGGGAGATCCGCCAAAGCCGCGGGACCAGCGGACCCTCCGCAGACAAGCCGCCGAAGGCAGCCTGCCTGCCGCCCTCTCGGTGACCAGCAGAGCGCCCCCCGCAGCTTGCCACCCAAGCATGCACTTGGCATGCTGGGGCCTGGAGCTGCCCTTGGTGGAGATGGAGAATTTTGTTATTACAGCAGGAATTTTCTCTCTCTCCTGTTTCCCCCGCTCAGCTCTATAAGTGACAGAGCAAGGAACAGCCCCAAATCTTCTGATGCCAATCCAGTGCCCTAACCCTAGAACCACACTGCCTGCTGAGTGTTTACTGGTACCATATGATCTTTCCCTCTTCCAAAAAAAAAAAAAGGTAAAATTGTTACTCCATGCAGATTTAGAATAATCAGTAGCGGAAAAGAAACAGCTTATTCAAGTACCAGTTATCTAACTGTGAAGTTAAGACTGATTTTTTACTGTAATAAAGATATAACAAATTAATAATGATGGAGCAAATAAAGTGTTAACAGAGTTTGAGCACATGCAGTAACATTCTTTTAAATATCCATTAACTATTGCTTTGTTGATAATAAATTACAATGGGGTGTGTAAAATCCACCTGAATGCCAAATGAACTTCTTATGAGAGGTGCTAAAGCAAGAAAAGCAAGTTGAATTCATAATGATGAGACACAAATGCCTAACCATAAAATAATGATTCAGGAAACCAAGTGAAACTGGTTTTTACTACGTTTTCTTCATCATCTATCTAAAGACTCATCTGAAAAACTGCATAATGTAATGTAATGTAGTGGATAAAGCAGATAAAAATCAGAGTGGCCACACCTCTGTATCTCTTTTGGGTAGAGGCCAATGTAGAGGGGAATTTATAGATCCTCCAAAATACGAAGGATAAACTTTATCAACATTAATGGGACTCACAGTTGAGGAAAAAGGACGCCTTTGGTTGGAACAGATGAATTAACTTATCTCCAAATTTATCTTAGAGAGGGAATAACAAGCATGAATGGAACCTGCTATGACTGGCCTCTGAAGACTCAGCAGCCAGACCCATAAGATTTTCTTATCTTGCACATTGATGGAATGCTGTGCACACACACACATATTAATGTAACATTTCCAGTTTGCCAGTAGAGGCCACCACACACTTCATAAAATTATCACATGTATATGACCAATTAGTGTATTAATTTAAAGGGAAGAGTGAGGTGAGGACCAGAAAATGGATCCTCATCAGTCCGAGGTTGTTGCTCTGTCACTTTAGCAAACAATAAAGTGCTTTGGTAGCTTTGTTTTCTTTTGTATGTTTTACTTGTTTTTTTCTAGTCTCTCCTCCAACTAAGGGCATATATTAGCTTGAGTTTACCTTCAAACTCATACAAACAATAAGACACGTTGACAATCTGTATGGCAAGTATAATTTTTGCCTCACCTTTTTTTACAGTTTGAGTCACAGGATATTTTCTGCAGCCTTCCTCACCTATGGTATGGGTTGATAGGCCTTGGCTCAATGTCAGTGTAATACATGTACTTTCTTCTTCTCTTTTCAGGCATCCCAATGGAAGAGAATCAAATTCTGCCCTCACAAATGACAGCAGAATATGACCCAACATATTTGTTATGGTCAACTTTAGAAAAAATGACACATCTCAGCTGTGTTTGAGTTCTTAGAGATCTCATGTACTGTAGTGCAACTTGACATTCATGTAAATTAGTTTTCCAGTCTTACATCTGGGTTTGTAGTCATTTTCATGCCTTCATAGTCATAAGGCTACTGCTGGGGTCTTTGGTGAATATGTCCAGCCTGTACTTCTGTTTTAGGGGTATCTTTGCAGACATCCAGGAACAGCCACCTGTTCCAGCACCTAAAGTTTTCAGTGCTAACTGCATTCAATGAATGCAGAAGCTTTAAAAGCAACAAAATAGCAATTTCAGGACTAGTTGACACGTTAAGCTCATTCCTCAATTTTGGAGGCTGTGAAGTCTATAGGCCAAGCTGAACTTGTGCAGTTAGTTAACAGATACAGCCAAAAAGAAGGGATTCCTTCTTTTTTCTCTTGAAATCTTCCATCACTAGGCCATTATTTAAAGCCTACCTAGATGCCAGCACACTGATATATTTGGGATTTCTTGCTGATGAATACAGTACTACTAACATACTCAGCTGTCCGTGTTCAAATAATTACATAAAAATGCAGATGTGCCCCAAACTCAAATACAGAGGGAGACAGTGCCTGTTATTCATTAAAGCCTTCTGGCAGAACTCCAATGGCATTGTGAGACTCTCTGTAGCGTATTAAATGTTCTTTCAGGAGTTAGGTGTAAGTATCCTGTTATTTGAAATGTACAGGATGACAGCATGCAAGTATTATACAGAACAACGAATATCTAGGATATTGAAATAGCTAGGCAGGAAGTTGAGAACTGAAGGGGAAAGGATTAACAATGAGTGATAAAGACAGTTGAATTTTCATTAATGCTGCTTCTGTGTGGAATTATTCTGAAGTTCAAACTAAAACCATTTTATACTGTGTATCCCCATAGTGAAAAAGGGATAATACAGCAGGTATTAGAATACTGAGGCACTGCACAAATCAAAGTTTGTATTCTGTTTTCTATAGACAAAGAGCAACTATAAGGCAAAAAAAAAAAAATCCCAAAATGCCAAAATGCATGTAAAATTCCATGAAGAAAAAAAGTTGATTTTAACAGTTGCCTACTCTGTGTGCCATGGTCTACGTTTTTAAACCACTTTGGTTCTGCTACCTTTGTTAAATTGAGCTCCTTGAGTCTATCAATATAGGGCATGTTTTCTAATCCTTTAATCATTCTCATGGATCTTCTCTGAACTCTCTCCAATTTATCAACATGCTTCTTGAATTGTGGGTACCAGAACTGGACACAGTATTCCAGCAGCAGTTGTGCAAGAGCCAAATACAGAGGTGAAATAACCTCTCTATTTCTTGTGATTCCCCTATTTATGCATCCCAGGATCACAATAACTCTTCTAGCCACAACTTCATACTGGGAGCTCATGTTCAGCTGACTATCCATCCTCCCTCTTTCCCCCCACTGCATCCACCCCCACACAATTTTTCAGAGTCACTACTTTGCAGCATATAGCCCCTCATCCTATCAGTATAGTGTACATTCTTTGTTCCCAGGTGTATACATTTAGCCATATTAAGACACACATTGTTTGCTTGTGCCCAGTTTACCAAGCGATCTAGATCATTCTGAATCAGTGACCTGTTTCTTCATTATTTACCTTTCCCCCAATTTGTATGTTATCTGGAAACTTTATCAGCAATGATTTTAGGTTTTCTTCCCTGTCATAGATAAAAATGTTAAATGGCATAGGGCCAAGAACTGATCTCTGTGGGACTCTACTGGAAACAGACCTGCTAAGTGAGGATTCCTCGTTTACATTTTGAGACTCATCAGTTAGCCAGTTTTTAATACATTTAATGTGTGTCATGTTAATTTTCTATCATTCTAATTTTTAATCAAAATATTGTACGGTACCAAGTCAAATGCTTTACAGAAGTCCAAGTATATTAGGTCAACGCTATTACTTTTATCAACCAAACTTGTGATCTTATAAAAAAAGAAAGTTAATTTTCCAGGATCTACTTTGCATAAATCTATGTTTATTTGCATTAGTTGCATTACCTTCCTTTAGTTTTTATTGATTGAGTCCCATATCAGCCACTCCCTTATCTTGCCTGGGATCAATGTCAGGCTGACAGGCCTGTAATTGCCCAGTCATCCTCTTCGCCCTTTTTAAAATTGGGACAACATTAGCTTTCCTCCAGTCTTCTGGAATTTCTCCAGTGCTTCCAGACTTCTTGAAAAAAATCAACATTAATCATCCAACAAGCTCTTTAGCCAGCTCTTTTAAAACTCTTGGATGCAGGTTATCTGTACCTGCTGATTTTAAAATGTCTAATATCAGTAGTTTCTGTTTAATGTCCTCCACAGATGGTAGTGGAATGAAAAGAGTGTTGTCAACATATGATAAGACTGTATCATCTGTTTTTCTCCAAATACAGAACAGAAATATTTATTGACCACTTCTGCCTTTTCTGCATTATTATTGATAATCCTACCATTTTCATCTAGTAATGGACCAGTACCATTGTGAGGATTCTTATTGTTCCTAATATATTTTTAAAACTCCTTAATTTCCTTGTTTCTTCTGGCCATAGATTTCTCCTTGTACCCCTTGACTTCCCTTACCAATTTTCCACAATACCTAACTTCTGAGTTATATTACTAACAACTTCCCCTTTTTTCCCATTGGTTGTACATTATTTTTGATTATTTTTTTTACAGCTTTCTTCACTTCCCCTCTAAAGCAGATTGGTTTTTTAACCAGGACAGTCTTTTTTCTCAGATGTGGGACTGTGATTTTTGGGGCACCTATTGAGGTGTGAATGATAATTGGGAAATCATTTAAGAACATTTTTTTTTGCTTAAATTCTTCTTCACAACTGATTTGGCTTTCCTAACTGAATTGTCTTCAGCTTCATGAAATAAGGCCTATTGAAGCACCAAGTATATATATTAATGGTTGAGACTTTATTCTTTGAGGTTACCTAGATCCAATGACTACAAGCTCCTTCTTAATGAGTGAGTTCTTCTGTGCTACTGCAGTGGCCCATGTAGGCATCTCTATGCCCAAGAGAACCATTCTGTAATGGTCTTTTTCCCCACCCCTATAGCTGAGGTGCAGGTTGGGGTGGTTTGAGAGAGAAGGTGTGGGGTGTGAATGGGAATTGAACCAAATCAATCAATGGCACTGTCGCTCTTTACAGAGCATGGTGTATGCGCTGATGAATTCTTTGGTGCCTGCTAAGTCCAATGCAAGAGTGACAGTCCCGTCCACAGGTAGGACACACCCATGCACTAGCAATGCTCTGAATCTGACCAGCAGATTCTTTCCTCCTCTGATGCCGGTCATTGCAAAGCTTGATCCAGTCCCCCTTGCGATGCCTTGTTCCAGCTACAAGCTGATTCCACCAACCAGAGCGGCATTCTGCACTCCTTTCCTGATCATCCACAGAGATTCCAAAGGATAGTAAGTCATCTTTGCAAGCATCCCAAAATCTGCCCAGTGGTCTGTCTCGCTTTCTAGATGCTTCATGAGCGTCAGAGTACAGCACACTCTAGGATCCTATAATCTGGCATTTGTTTGACATGTCCAAGCCACCTGAGTCTTTTCTTACTAATCAACGTTCCCATAAATGGCACACTAGCACAATTTAACACTTCCACATTTGTCATCCTGTCTTGCAGCTTATTCAAAGAATTGTATGCAAGCATTTGATATGAAAGTTGTCTAGCCTTTTGGTATGTTTGGCATAAGTCATCCATTTTTCTGAGCCAAAAACCAAACCAAACAAACCAAATCAAATCTTCTTCGGATGGGTGGTACTCTCTGTAGCCAATAGAACTGGTCAGAATATCAGTCTCCCCCTCCAAAGAAATATTGACTTTTCAGTGAAAAATCAAAACCTGAAAAGTTTTGGCCTAAAACTTTCAGATGAAAACCAAAACAATTGATTCAGAAGTGATGTGGCAGTGCCTGAGGGGAGTTGCGAGTATTTTGCCTCATGCCCCTACTCTCCTTTATGTGCTGGGGTCCCTGGCTGGGTTACATCTCCTGTGTTGCTCCATGTTTTGCCCTCTTCACTGACTTGGACCAGGTTCCTTTCATCCAGACGCCAGTTTCTGCTCTGGACAAGAAAGGGCAGGCTGTTATTGGCATATTGATGACAATATCTGGGAAATCACATGACCTTCCATAACATTCTTAATAGATGCTGAATAAGAGAGATTGGATGAAATCTTAAATATTTCCTGAATAAGAGCTAGTGGGGAGAAAATGTAGTTGCTCATCATAAGCCCCAGACCTGAGAGGAACAAAAGAAGGCTTCAAAGCAAAAATCCATGCTCCTAAAGTCTCACAGGCAAGTCAGCCATGTCAAAAGACACTAAAAAGGCAAAGCAATATTAACATGGATGTCTCACATCTCTTCATAGCCACAAGCAGGACATTCGTCAGTGATACCAGGGCAGTCTCTGTACCTTAACCAGTCTGAAGCTTCATTGGAGAGGGTCTAAGATGGTGGCTGAGGTCAGATGCTGTGATAGTCATCTTGCTACCATCTGCTATTTGATTTTGTCAGATAAGACTATATGGGAGCTGGAAAAAACATTGCTATCAAATTCTTAATCACAAACTGGGGCCATTAGTAAAAATGTGAGGCAGACCCATCAGAAGGAGTGAAGGGTTTTGCAGGATCCTATATGATCAGCAAAATTCTAGCTGCTGTTTTGGATCCACTTCTCCAAGTTGTGAAAGCATCAAAAGCAGAAAATGCAATAGGACAGCCACAAGTGAAGTACCAGTGACGCTAGATCTCATGGGAATTGTAGGTTTATAACTTTTCTAAGTGATGGTGAGGTAACCCTGGGGCTTTATAAATCTGGCAAGAGAAAACATTCCCCAGACACCAAGTTACTGTACATATATTTGTCAGCATTTCTGATAAGTTCAGTGCCTAGACTGAAGCAAAACTGCAAAGTTTAAGCTATTCCCACATCTCAGTATAACCATCTGCATTTATTACAACCTCACAGTGAATTGGGTCTGCATGCATGTGAGTTTTGATGAAAATCCAAAGTATATACAAATTACTAGAGGCTTTGTAGATTTGACTTTTAAAAAAGTAATGGTTCCACATAAGACAATCATCTTCAACTTTTGTGCTTAGAAAAGCCCTAAAACCAAGCTAGCTTTAATGTTTTTCCAAGGTTTATTAACTTTGCTTGCTTAACAGCTGGTCTCCTTTCATTAGAAGGCTGAAAAGAAGCCATAATGGCCAGCATTTGGGGAACAAGCATCCTACACACTTCAGAACAATCTCCCTCAGTGAAAGATGATTGGCAAATGTCAGCAGTGTGAGGACATTTACATCTCACCAATGATGAATGCTGCAGATGTACAGTAAATAGGGCTACTGTGAAATGTAATGGCTGCTTTTAGATGCCTTGGTTCTTATTAGAAAAGGTCACCCATCATCCTAGCTCACATGATTAATGTGAGCTCTGGTATCATTATGGGATATATCTGCAAGTAGGATATTTCAGACTATACCAACATTTAATACTCCACGTGAATTTAGATTTGTTGTTGAATTACAAGCATTTTCCAACAGGTTTGTGTAAGCTGTCCTGCTGTGAGGAGACTTAAGTCTCGGGGCCTAAAGAATACTTGTCGCCCACTTTAGTATAATTTGTCCCAGCAGGCTTTCTGAAATTCATGCTTGCAACACCGTTTTAAATAAAGAAATTGCTAAATCCACGCAGCACTTCTTTACAAGCACTCTGTGAATTTAAAACAGGATTTATTATGTTTCAGTGTCTGGGCAGCTTAAAGCCATCCATGTAAATTGGGGGCACTAATATGTCCTCATTTCCCACTCCCTTTGTCAGAAAGCAGAAAGTTGAAAGACACAGTTCCCTGCTTGTGGCTCTCTTTCCTGGGCTATCACAAGCAATATGGGATAGATGCTTCTTAAAAGGAAAATGTGGTGGGGCACCCACTGCAGTGTGGGGCCTAAGGAGAGCTGCCCCACTACCCCTGCAGTCAAAAGAGGAGAGTTAAAGGGAGGAGATGGAGCCCAGTTCAATCTGAGCAGGAGGGAAATCAAAGCTCTGCTATCTCTTTGATGAGGGAAAGCTGGTTCCAGCCAAGAGCCTGAGGTAGCTTGCTACCTGGATAACCCATTTGATGGATGGGATGACTAGGCCCAGGGAGACTGACAAAAAGGGAGTAGCTGCTTGGAGACAAGCCCAGAGCCGAAGGACAGGATCCCACCAAAGAATCCAAGGACAATCCTGGTTTTGAAGTTGATGGTTTTTGTTTTTTGTTTTGAACTCTAATGCCCCAGAAGGGGCAGCATTCACACATGAGGGCTAAGGCACTACTGCACTGGTTCTGTGTGGGGTGACAAACGACTGTCAAGGCCTTGCAGTGGAGTGAGTTGTGCCCTGATGGGTCTCAAGGCGGCATTACCTAGACAACCTAGTTACAGGAAGAGACCACTGCATTTGTGCTAGGTTTCTAACAGATAGGCATAAACTGGTGGGCAGGGTCATGTTTGTTTTGGGAAATCCAGCAACCTATTATTCAATCACATGGTATGGCATAGTGCATTTTGTGATGCACTATCAATGTTAAATACAGAATCTCAGTCTCCTTTACTCAAAAATTCCACAGTGGACAGTCACATGCACATTCATCAAAATACAAGTCTTATGTTCAGTTAGAGCCAGAAAAATTCTAGAGGACCCTCAGTTTAATTGAACTGCAGAACATACCTTGTTAAGTTCCCCCAAAATATTTAGACACCTCTTAAATTGTCAATTTTTTAACTCTGAGCAAGTTAGATCCTGCCTTGTTCTACCCTAGTCTTTTTATTAGCTTATCTCCCTTCAAAGTCTTTAACAGGGAAAGACAGCCTACAATAAGAAGTCTAAGCAACAGATGTAAATATGTGAAGCAGACGTTATGCTGCATTCGCAAGATGCATGCACCAATAATATATCTACATCTCTAAAACAAAACAACCAACATCATTCCTCTCACCCCCACTACCAGCTGTGAGTAACTGTCTCAAGCTCCCAAGGTATTAAATGGTGTATGTAACTTTACGAGGCTTCTAAAAGACAGGAGTTGTTCAGGATATTATGAAATAAAGTGGGAAAAAGATCAGACTAAGAAGTTTGGTCACCCTAGTGTTTGAGTGTAGTTTCATGAATCATAAGCTAAAGGCCTCAAACTTGACTTTGCTTCTGAATATTGAGCGCCTAGAACTCCGAGTGGCTGGAGGAGTGGCTCCTGTTTATTGGCATACCTGTCCATACATGCAACACAGCACAAGCATTATACAAAAGACAAATGCCTCTCTGCAAGGGAAAGGTTTTACCCAATATTCTGCAAGGTATGAAAAATGTAACTGCCATTAGAAGAAGATTAGGTGCAATAGCATTTATTTACCACAATTTAAAAGATACCAAGAAGTTGTCAGAATCAAATCCATTCTCAGTTAAGTAAGGTGTATTAATAATTCCCAGTTGATGAAACTAATATGGATTTTATTTTAAACCGAGGGAGAATGAAATTATTTATCATCATTATCATCTCTATGGAGTTATTAGAGGACTTACTGATTATAGGTACAGGAAAGGTGAACAGACTTCAGATGTTTAGGCAATTGTCAAAATGAAGAAATATGAACAGAATTGAATGCAGAATTAAAAAAAATGGGTTGGGTAAGTTAACAGATAAGGAGAGTTCCTTGCCTGCTAAGAACATGATTTAAGATCATTCTTGGGTACTATGAAAAATGAGCTAGGAGAAACAATCTCAAATCTGTACCCTGCCGTATTCAGTAGCAAATAATACACACCCAAAACATCAGTTAGGAAGTTATAGAAGGGATTTCCATTTTCTTTCATATGACTACTGAGGCAGTCTGCAGACACTGCCATTTTTACTGCCTGCTCTACTTGGCCTCTTTACAAAGCCAAGTGTGTACAAGACAGTGCTGTATAGCAGGGCTTAAGGCCTCAGCCAAAATTTGGGCCCCATTGTTCCGTATAAACACATAGTAAATCCTGGCCCTAAAGGCCTACAATCTAAACAGACAAGATAGGCAAAGAATGAAAGGCAAAGGATGTGTGTGGTTGCATATGCCTTACAAAGCTCATTACTTGTTTTGCTGTAATATTGCAATGATTCGATGTGTTGATTTGCATACATCAGTGGGCACACAATCAACAGACCCTTAGTTGGTTAAGTCAGGATAGTTCCACTGACATCAATGGAGCTATGCCAGATTACACCAGCAGAGGATCTGACTTTAGGTTTTTGAGTATCGTTTTCCTTTTTATATAAAAGGAATTCAAGTACCAGAAATAATTTCCCTGTGAATGTCTCCTTTGTGTCAAATGCCCCTGAAAACCAAACAGCCTGTATGTTATTGGTTACTATGATTTTTCTTTGCAAGGCATCTTTCCAGCTAATTTCACTTCCCAAATATGCTTAATTGTGAATAATGAACATTCTTTTAGTGGTGCAAGCAGTGCAACATGTTAGCTTGTGCAAGATGATAATGGTAAATGAAATCATTGTTTTTAATCAGTCACAATTTGACAGTGCAATTATATGTGCTTGTCATAGGTTGTCAAATTCATAATGCCCTGTTGTAGACACGGCTTTTGATAATTGTAGATGCTTAAAGAGAGTCCAATACTGACATTTTCTCTGGAATATTTTTGTAGGGCTTGAGAAAGCAACTTACAAATTACTGCTAGAAAGGTTATATATGTATTGATTTAATATGTAGAGATAACGACAGAATCCTGTAGTCCTTGATTGCTAAAAGCTTCTTTAAAAGCTGTATATGTTGTTCTTGTGTAGCTGGGAGCCCTTTGTGAATCAAAATGCCTTTCCATTCATTTCTGATTTTAGTCTAATAGAACATTTGCTTGTTAAGAAATCCTGGTCATTGAGAGGAAACCCATGCTCAGTTTTATCCTGGAAAAAATTAGCTGGTTGTAGATTAGTTAGTGCTAGAGTTTCTCTTTTGGATATTGTCTATTGTCTGCCATTAGAAGATGAATTAGTACAATATTCTACAGTATCTAAAATCCTTTAATAACACTGGTAAGCAACTATTTTGCAGACCATTGTCTTGGGATTTTCAAAGCTGACTAGAGAATTTACACACCTTAATTTCACAATTTCAGTGTTACTGTCTATAGTGTAAAAGGATGTGCTAAGAAGTGGGGTAACCTTTAAATCTCAGCTACACCAATATTATCAGAATGAGGTTATAAATATCTTCCTGTTGCAAGAAAATCAGTCAGTCAAAAAACTTTAGGAGAAATGAGTATTGGATTATCCAAAGCAGCAACTTACTTGTCAGCCATTTCAATGAACTGCTGATGACTAAGGAACTACACTCAGTAGTGAGTGCTTTAACCGGGATGATTTCATTACAGTATTCTGAATCAGAAATGCATGATGAATTTACTGCAAGACCATCAAATCTCCAGGGTGAGGAGGAGTAAATCTCCTAAACTTCTTGTGGAGATCCACCAGTTGGACCTGATCACTGCTCTTGAAGAGATCATGCTTAGAGGAGATCCTCTGTAAAGAAGGGGGCTTAGTTCCTCTGTGACATTTTCCCCCCAGCCTCCAGATCTGAAGAGGGTGCACTTCAGGTCTGAGGTTGGTAGAAGGGAAGAAAAGAGAGAATGAACTAATGAGGGAAGGGAAAGAGTGGGTGGGTGGCCAGGGGATACAGCCAGGTGGACATAGAGGGGGAGGGATAACTCAGTGGTTTGAGCATTGGCCTGCTAAACCCAGGGTTGTGCACTCAATCCTTGAGGAGGCCATTTAGGGATCTGGGACTAAAATCTGTCTGGAGATTGGCCCTGCTTTGAGCAGCGAGTTGGACTAGATGATCTCCTGAGGTCCCTTCCAACCCTGATATTCTATGATGTGCACATTTTTCATCGTTTGGGCCTGCAGAATATACTCAGAAAAGCTAATACAGCCTGTGTTATCTTTTCCATGTAGGCATCACTCCACAACTACTCATACTGTATTATCTTTTTCTAGATAAGCACCACAGAAATGAGGATCGACAATAAGCATCTTTCCAGCCCTTGTTCTTGCCCACTGACTCCTCCCACAGCCTACACCCACTCTCCACCTCTTTCCCATACCTAGACACCAGACTAGCACTGCATCATCCACAAAGTCTGAAAGTCAAATGGACAGATTTCACAAGTGGCATGAAGGAACTCTGCATCTGAAGAGAGCTCTTCTCATGCATGTATCTTGACAGGAAAATCCAGGCCAGCTAATGTACCTTAGTCCCTTCACTTATATGCCTTTTTAAAGATTTCCCTACCTGCCCAGTGTCCATACTTTTTATGAATGTTTTTCATAACTTGAATTAACATGTTTTGTCCAATGTGAATTATTGGTCAACAACTCACAGCATGTCTTATTAAAAATCCAGCTTAACTACTTTCTCCTTACACCTTCTCAGAATATTACAAATGCTTGGTTCGTTTGGACAGTATTATTAAAGAATTACATTTATTTAAGACTATTGTTAAAGCTGGCACATATGCTAAACAAAATTAATTGGTGCTTTCTAGTAGGCTCACAAAAACAACATTTCAGTCTGTCCGGCTATTCATCTAAATCCGTTTTACCAGTGTGGGATTTGAGAGCACTGTGGAGTTTGTCAGAAATTTTCTAAGTGCCATTTTCCCTTCTTTTCTTATTGCTCAGATTGCCGTTTTTATTGTATCCAAACTGTCTCACCTAATTTCCCACCAGGATTCAGGACTGATAATCGTATAAAGGAAATAATAAAAATAATTAAAGATCCATTGATGTCTGCCAATTCTGAAAGGTCGTTTACCTGGGGCTTTCAAATGTTCCATAATCACTTGCCATTACTGACGGCTTTTGCCTAGCCTGCATGGTAACATAAGCCTATCATAGACTGTACAAATATGTTCCAGGCTTCCAATTGTGCACTGGTACAGCCCATCACGGCAGATCTTCTGCTCAATTTACAATGTCCCCAGATGTTCCTTAGATTTCAGTGTTTACCGTGCTGCCCTTCACATCCCTGTAATCACTTACACAGAGTAAGAAACTCATTTTTTTCCTTCTGTTACACTTACACATATATCACTGCTATGTTAGCAGAACTCACACGAATTGCAGGATTTTTGTTCTATTGTTTCACTGAGGTCACATCTTAATGAGTTTAGAAAATGAATGACTACGGAGTGTGAATTATTTAAATTCAGAGAAGTCTGGGTTATTCAGAGCCTTTTGCCTTTAGAAAGTTAATGGCCTCTTTTGCTTCAAGAAACAACAATGGAAATGGACTAGATGCACAAAGACAGCTTTGTCATTTATAGTCTGCTCAGTGTTCAGTACTGAGCCACTCCTGCGTGTGGTTCAGTGTCTTCAGGATAAGGTAGGTTTCATTCTTTCTGCCTTCCTCAAACATCGCAACTGCTGCTGACATTTCTGAAACCTCCATCTACTAGTGTCAATGGCAACCATTGCTCTTTGAGTCAGATGGGCCCCATTCTGGATTAATAGTGACACTTCCATGTTTGGGACCCACTCAGTGAGTGCTATGACCAACAAAGCCCCCTTGAGGTTTGCCTGGAAAGCATCGTTAAAGTAACTGAAGCGCTATCTTTGAAAAACAAGAGTACGCAATCTGATCCAGTTTCTCAATATATGAGTGAACCTTGAATCTAGATAGACCTTTCATATGTTGCCATAAAGCTGTAATTTTCCAGGAGTAATCTTTTGGAAAATGTCAGTATTTTAATAAAGAAATGGAGCTGAGATGGAGTACCTCTCTGCCTTTCCCTCTCTGCTCAATTCTGCGTACATTTTCAGCATCATATAGCCAAAGTAGGAGAGAATAGACAGAAGCACCCCTGTTGCAAGACGGTTTACAAATGGTTTGTTTCAGATTACTTCAGATTCAGAAGTTGTTTTTTGTTCAAATGGCTAACAAAACTAGTCAAGAGTTAGGTCACATCCAGGAAGAGGGAGACATTCTATGTCATAGCTTTTTACAGGGAGATAAAGAGGTGATTGGTGGCCCTTAAGGTATGTGATGCTTATGCTCAGACCTAAAGAAAAAATGAACATTTTATTCATAGTGGAGGAAGAAATTATCCCATCGATGGTCCCATGTTGCCATTTCAGCTGGCAGACTTCCTAGGAAGAAACTGTAGTGCATTTATGAAGAAGACAACTAGATGGAGGTTTAAAAAAAAGAGCATACAAATGAATTAAAATCACAGTGCAACAAAGCTCTTCTGCCTGTCAAATTTTGGCAGGCGAAAAGTGCAAAACTGGCTACCATGGGAAACGATTGCAAATGGCTCAACAATGCTTTTTGCTATAAATGTTCTATTTCTCACTAGTAGTTGGGCTACTGCTTGCTATTATTAGAGCACTAGCAGCACATTTTCTGAAAGCTGTATTTGGACAAAAAAGATGGAGTATGAACAGGATTCAAAGTAGGAAGGAAAAAATGTGTATGGGTGAGGAAGTTCTTGTGTAGTGTTGTGGTCAGAGCTGGTGAGTGGAGCCCAGGGATGTGGTAAGGTGAGCATCCATATGAAAGATCAAGTGCCATCACAACATCCTGTTAAGGAAGCATTCCTTCCTTCTGTGTTATTCTTTTTTATTGTGTTCTAATCTAGATTATTACCTCTAAACCTTACACTTCATTCTTTCAACGTACAAATCATTTTTCTTGAACAAGCGAAGGCAAAGACCTTTACTAAATTCAAGGCAAGTGTTGGCACTCAGCACCTGTTGGAAGAAAGTATCACAACTCACTCTCTTACAGCTTGTGCTTCCTTTTAGCACAGGCAGAAGGGAACAGCAGCTGGAGCTGCATGAAATTTGGTAGTTAAACTTTGCATGGGCTGATGCAAGAAGCTTTTAGTTCATTTATAAGCGCGTGGTTCCACAATCCCCAGGTTTCACTTTTGGATTTGAGATTTAAATGAACACAAAAACTCAAAGCAAGACTGAGGAGTTTTTCTTGGTTTCATGTCAAATCCACGCAAAACCATTAGTTGCATATACTCTCAATTCAATGTTGAAGGGTGTCAGAGGTTGACCTAATTTTTAGTTAATAACTACACTTCCACTCAGCCTCTTTCCTCCCTCCCCATGCTCTCTCCACCCCAAAAAGATTTGGTTGATAGATATAAAATCACATCCAGTAGCATTTCTGAAGTAGATGTGTGGGTAACACAGCCATGCTTGTCACATATAGAGAAAGAAAGAGAGAGAGGATGTTGGCTCCAGCGGTAGAAACAACAATGGCTGGTTACAGGTTTTTGTTAAAGCAAAAAATAGACCTACCTTTGTTGTGGTTTGTCTACTGTAGTTTGACAGCTACTGAAATGTACAAAAATCCTGCATATATTTTAAATATCCTGCCAGCTCACACAAAGGGCAGTATGGCACAGTATAAGTGACATGGTAGAGCTTGATACCTTGTATTTGACTGTACGGCACCCTGCATGATGGTGAAGTACCACAGGTTTACAGTTACTGGTGCTACCACGTAGCTAGGATTTTTGCTATAGTCTGATGCTCTTTAGGAAGTACAGATTATTTTTCCAAATATGTGATCTGTAGGGTTGCTCCTTAAATACACATTCATCTCAGGTAACATGTGGGTATGGTATTTTTAGCCTGTCCTGATTTTGACTGGACTTTGACACCCTAATCACAAAGCCAGCAGGACTTTAAAGGCATCCTAAAATACCTTTGGATTAGACACAATTTAAGAGTTTTGTGACAGTGCCTCATAAATCAATGGCATTGCACCATGATACAATGGCAAAAACATCAAGACATTGCAACCCAAAGTTTTATCATCCAGAATAAAGATGTCATTACGTATCAGCCTTTGCAATAAGAGCCAAGTTCAGTTGCTTTACATTGGATTTACTCTCCTCCCTATTTTTTTTTTAATTAAAGCTCTTTTACCCTCTTGCTGGTCTTTCCGTTAAACTTGTTCCAGTTGTTTCATTGAGCTTGGACTGATATATGATATGGCAAATTATTATCCTGTTATCCATCACTTATTTGTGTTTAATATCTGTTCATTTGATGGGAAACTTCCTTCTTTGCTTTGATTCTCATGCCCTCTGTGTAGCATGCCAGCATCACATATCATTTACAGATGTGTTTTGCAAGATAAGAGCGACACAACAGAGATCCCAAAGAGAGTGGTTCAGTCTTGAAGGGAAAATTAATAATTTTTTTAGGTGAGGAAGCGAACAGCCAAGCAAGAGTTGGATCAGATCAACACAGGAATCAGATAGTGCGTTCTGGGAAGAGTGTGTGTGTGTGTGTGGGGGGGGGGAAGCTGTGCAGAAAAACGATAGAATAATTGCAGCCAACAAATTGTTTTTCATTTTATTACTACTGATCCACTGGTTTTTCATTTTATAAAATTGAGAGGAGAGATTGCTGATGGGATTAATAAATATGAGGAAAGCAGAAGCATAACACTCATGTGCATCACCTAATAATGCTGAAAATACTCTCAAATTAGCACTGGTTTTGTCACTGCCCAGCAGTGAAATTTCATTAGTTCATAACAAAATTTTAAAGCTTGGTATACTTTGTCAATTTACAATGTTTTGCTTCCTTTGAGGAAGGCAAGGAGGTGTTTTATAAAGATCAGATCATGGGTCTATTATGGAGACTATAACTGTATTTCAGTTGGCTATAGGACTAGATCCAAAGGCTATTGAAGGCAATGGCAGTCTCTCTGTTCACTTCAAAGGGCTTTGGATTTAACCCTTACAATGTTTCTCAGGACATGCAAATTATCCCAGCTTGAGAGTAATGGCTCGTATCCTTGCCCAGCCAATTGGTCTGGACAGGCAGAGAGAAATGTCAGTGATGTAGGTAAAAAGGAGAAGCCTGCCTATGCTAGGCTGAAATCTTAACAAAAGCCCACTGAGCATGCAGAGATGTTCTTTTAAGTGAAACTAACTCTTATTTTAATTCCCACTGCCATGCAAATACACTAATCCTCCGGGAGGGCTATGTCCATTATTTGTTATTTGTGTTACCGTAGCGCTCAAGAGTCCCATTTGTGCACTAGGTCTCCATTGTGGTAGGTGCTGTACAAACACAGAACAAAAAGACAGTCTCTCTTCCAAAGCACTTACAATTGAAGTCAAAGACAAGAGATAGATGAATACAGACAGATGGACCAGAACAGCACAAGGAAATAACAAGCCAATAATGGTCAGCATAAGTTGTCCCAGCTCACCAGAAGCCTAACTCTTGTCAAGTTTCCACCTGCAACTGTTTTTGCAATGTTTGTGCTATACTAAAAGTGTGGTTGGAATATTTTTATAACTGATTATTAGGGCCATACCAAATTCACAGTCCACTTTGATCAATTTCATGGTCATAAGATTTTAAAACCTGTAAATTTCATGTATGATTTCAGCCATTTAAATCTGAAATTTCATGGTGGTGTAATTGTAGAGATCCTGACCCAAAAAGGAGATGTGTGTGTGGGGTGGGTCACAAGTTTATTGTAGGGGGGGAGGTTGCCATACTTCTTCACTGCTGCTGGTGGTGGCGCTGCCTTTAGAGCTGGGCAGCTGGAGAGTGGCACCTGCTGGCAGGGAGCCCATCTCTGAAGGCACAGCTGCCGCTAGCAGCAGCACAGAAGTAAGGATGGCATGGTATGGTATTTCTACCTTTACATCTGTGCTGCTGCTTGCAGAGCTGAGCCCACAGTCAGCAGCTGCCATTCTCCGGACACTCCGCTCTGAAGGCAGCAGTGCAGAAGTAAGGGTGGCATGGTATGGTATTGCCACCCTTACTTCTGTGCTGCTGCAGGTGGGGTGCTGCCTTCAGAGCTGGGCGACTGGCCAATAGCCACCACTCTCCAGCCACCCAGCTCTGAAGGCAGCACAAAAGAAAAGGTGGCAATACCACAACTCCACTAAAATAACCTTGCAATCCCCCAGCAACTCTCTTTTGGGTCAGGACCCCTAGTTTGAGAAACTCTGGTCTCCCCTGTGACATCTGTATAGTATAGGATAAAAGCACACAAAAGACCAGATTTTTTCACAGCTGTGAATTTAGAAGAGCCCTACTGATTATACTTTTCATTCTCAATAACTAGAAAGAGTTGACGGGATTTTACTCAAAATTATAACCCCAAAAAATTTTATCACCTTTCAGCAAAGCCAAGAATGGAAAATTTCAATTGAAATTTTAGAAAGTTTTGAATGTAAAGAGAGGGAAGGATAATGTTTTTTTCTATAAGGCACAAGGTACCAGAGTACAACAATTGGGACTGCTAGAGAAAACCTACATCTTCGAGTGGCACACTATCCATAATACCTACTATTTGCATTAATTTTGGAGAAATAATATAAAAGACCTTATAGTTCATTTCCTTTAGAAAGACCCCAAAACATTTATGGATCATATAGGAGTCGCTTGCAGCACTCAAATACAGCCATGGAATGTAGCAGCTGTTTTACAAGAACACATAAACATTACACAACAGTTTGCATGCCAAGTCTTAATCAAAACTGCTAAGGTATAAACCCATTAGAGCTAGTGGTTACTGCTTGAGAGAATGTTTCATTAGTGCAGGATGGAACTATGAACAGTAATGGTACTACAGGGGCTATGCTTGTTAATTTGGCAAGTGCAACCTGGCTTGAGCCTTGAGGGGACCACTCACCCTGTAGACTACAACCACAATGGCTCCAGAGCCTCCAGATACCATTTCCCACCATGCTTAGAATCTGGCATGGAGATTAATAGGCAGGAAACATTTGCAAAAGCTTATATGGAGGCTTTTGATGGGTGATGTATACAGTTTGCTGACCCAATGAGGAGTCAGGATGGCTCAGTTCCTTTAGTGGGAGGGAACAGCCTGACCCAGGGACAAAGGGACTATTAGGTTTAGTTTCACTTCTGAAGCTTTAGAGTTTGGAGCTGAGCGAGAAGCAGAACAGATGAGGCTTGTCAAGACTTCAACAGCATTCCATACCCCAGACCGCCAGGAAAGGACCCACTAAGTGGTGAAAACAGTATAAGAGGGTTCCTTTTGTTTTCTTTAATCCATCCAATGTTTTCAGCACTACTACACCCATCTCTGGATTCATCCTAAGCAATCCATCTGCCTGGGAAGATGGACAGTTTGTTGTCGTGTTAATGTTTTAGTATCTATTAATCTTAATTCTTTCCATCACTACAGCCTGTGTTTCCTGTCCCCAGTAAAGTCCCATTTTGTTAGACTGTGACATTTCTATTTGCTGGGGTTTGTAATATTGTATTTTGTTGGTGGTGAGCTGGGTTATAATCCTTGTTAAGAATTGTAGTATCAATTATTTCTCCAAGGAACAGCAGTCCTTGTGACCCAGGTACAGTGAGGAGATACCTGACCCTATAGGACTCTCAAACTGAACAACTCTCAATGTTGTTGCACGGTCTGTAAATATCATGCCTTGTTTGGTTGGGCTTGAATTTCTTTTTGAATTGTTTTCCAAGACTTTATTTTCAAAGGCAGTTTGGGTAAGATGAATCATACTAGCAATCTTTGACCACTGATAAACTGAGATCAGATGACCAGGTAAATAATAATTTATATCTTAGAAAGAGTTAAGATGCTTGCTAAATTAGCACAAATGAAACCAAAGCTATAACACAAATAGGAGTAAACAAAGAAACTTGTTTTAAAATAGGCTTTGCAGTGAGCCTGAGGCCTAGTAATAGTTAGCATAAGAGCACATTAGGCCTAATATAAATTAGCATGAGTAACCAACCTTGGGTTAGCAGATTTAGCAATTTATATCTTTTAATAGACTATAAAGGCTTTATTTATCCATGCTTCCTTGTCCACATTATATAGAGAACCATCTATTTGCGCAAATGCTCACAACAGTAGTCAGAATCCCAAAGGAATGATAAATATGGATAAGAGACCAAGACTCAGTCAAATATGGTCTTAGAAATAGGTGGTTATAAGGAATACGTGCATGAAAGGGAATAAAATCCGACCCTCAGTTGGACCTTGAGATGTCAGGATGCTTATCCGACTTTAAGAGGAACTCACAGCTCTGTAGATCCGTGAGTACATGATGAGGATTCTGCTGTTATTATCTTGTTTTTCTAGTTCTATGATTTTTGCATATATTGCATATATATGCATGTGATAAAACAAAGTCTCTATGTACGTCTCACCAATTATCATCTTCACAGTTAATCTCTACTGCACCAAAGAATGAACCTGTTATTAGTGACAAGTGCATTTTGCACCCCAAATCAATCAGAAGGCTACAGTATTCATGATATATGAAACTACAGTACTCTGTAACATCGCTAAGAATACCAGTTGAAGCACAATGTAATAACACTTCAAATTATTCTATAGTATAAACTATGAAGAAACTATTTCTATTGCTACAACAAGCTATACACTGCAGATTCAAATTCTTGTCAGCAAGCCCTCTCCAAGCTTGAGAAGTCAGTCTCATTCACCCATTAACTGTTAGTCTTGCTCATGTTGTCACCTTCATGCTTACTGAGTTTATATTGCTTTGGCTGGGTACAACAGAAAGATTGCTGCTGTTACCGCTAAGCACCGTGATCTGGCTGCACTGGTATTTGTTGACTTTAGTGCCTGAATTCACTGACTTGGCATTGCACCCCACACTACTCAAATAACTTGTCTGTATGTATGTAATACATGTGTGCAATACTTCTTTTTGTGTTTTTCCATTTGCAGCCAAGTCCCAGTGATATTTAAAACTATAACCGGATGCCAGAACATCGATGTGTAGTCAAGACATTTATCCGCATAATATTGTTTCATTTTCATTCAGGCTTATGACTGTGAGTAAAGTGATGAATCTATCAGTATTTACCTTCCAATTAAAAGATAACTTCTTAGAATTTCGCTTTAGATAAGAAAGCCCCCATAGTAAATATACTGCCTTCGGCTATGAAGTTTAGTAAGCTTAATATGATTGCTCAGTATCATTAGGGATTACCTAGAATACTGCCACATTTCCAGATATAGAAACATTTGTCTCTTAATTGACTATTTAACACTATAATTATGTATTAAGGATATTTACTTCAGCCTGGTAAGTAAATACTACTTCCCCCACCTACCCACCTAGCCCCTCAATAGCATTACAGAATGGCATGCTGTATCATTAGCTAACCACAGACAGCTGATTGCCACCATATAGTTTGCTTGCCAGCTGGGAATGTTACAACATTATGCTTGTGATAAGTGTCAAAGAGATGGGGGATTGTGACTTGGGAACCATCAAATCACTGTAGACTCCAAATCTCTTTACTTTGCCTATGAAACTGAGCCTTGTTTTGAGCATGACAGTACCTGTTTAGGATTACCTACTGTGTTTAAACATATCTATTTTTCGTTTTAATCTTAGACAGAACGCTGCACAAATTTAATCTTCCAAGTGTGTCACTTTTTTCCCAGGCATGCTGAGTGCCTGACTGACTACAGACACATGCCTCAGGAATGTGAAATTCAATGAACTGTTCCTCAGAGAGGCTTTTTGTTCATAATGACCTTCTTAGAAAGACCACTGTGGAATTAGGAATTGGTTTGGGGAAAATAATTGGACAGCTTTCTTCATCTTCCATGCAGAAGAGATTTCCCTTGTCTGCTTTCATGGGCTTAAACGTGCAATCCTTACTAAAGCAAAACTCAGCTTGAATTGAGAAAAACTGCTTCCTGTGTAAGCATCAAGTAAGACTAGATCCAAAACCAGTAATAGTTCTAGAAAATTCTAGGTTTCAGAGTGGTTGCCATGTTAGTCTGTATCGGCAAAAACAACGAGGAGACCTTGTGTCACCTTAGAAACTAACAATATTATTTGGGCATAAGCTTTCATGGGCTAGAACCCACTTCATCAGATGCATGGAGGGAAAATACAGTAGAATTTGCCTTCCCCAGTGGGAGGTCAGTCTAATGAGACAATTCAATTAACAGTAAGCTACCAAGGGAGGAAAAATCACTTTTGTAGTGGTAATGAGAGAATCTAGAAAATTCTAGATTAGTACATCTCCATGCCTTGGGGCATTTTCTGAGCTGATTTATTTATACTGGTGCAAGTAGGGTGACCAGACAGCAAGTGTGAAAAATCGGGAAGGGGCTGGGGGGGTAATAGGCACCTATATAAGACAAAGCACCAAATATCGAGACTGTCCCTATAAAATCAGGACATCTGGTCACCCTAGGCACAGCAAAGAGTCCTGTGGCACCTTATAGACTAACAAACTCCACCAGAGAGGTCCTTTGGGGCCATCTGCCTGTCCCAAGTCAGGATAAAGGAGGAGGGTTGGGCGTGGGGCTAGCAACTCCACCCGGTAAAAAAAATCAATCTGCTACAGAAACACCAACAATAAAACTGTTGTTGGCGGCCCATACCCCGATTGGGGTGACGGGCGTGAGTGAGTGATAGACTAACAGACGCTTTGGAGCATGAGCTTTCATGGGTGAATACCCACTTCATCATGCATCCGACGAAGTGGGTATTCACCCACGAAAGCTCATGCTCCAAAATGTCTGTTAGTCTATAAGGTCCCACAGGACTCTTTGCCACTTTTACAGATCCAGACTAACACGGCTATCCCTCTGATACTGTATACTGCAATAAACTGTTATAAAGCCAATGATAGGTAGGAAGCTGGCTCTTCGCCTTTAGTCTGTGTCAGTTTATAAGTGATGTGTTTTATAGGGAAAGTTGTTCTGAACGCAGATCACGTCGGGCTCGTGGAACCAACAGTATGCATGAGGGGTGCTTTGCTACAGTCCAGTGGATGGCCTACACACAGCTGTATCTAAGAGATATCTTTCAGATAAATTCTTTAGGGGGAGAGCAGGATAGTCAGGAGTGCTGAGCTATGGCTAAGGACTATCTTCATATTTCAGTGATTTCAATCCTCTCCATTCGATGACAGTTAACACACAACAGCAAAACCAATTGAGATTCAAGATGCCATTCAGCAAAGGTAGGATGCCCAGGGGAAGGAACTTAAATTAGCAAAAAAAAAAAAAAAAAAAAAAAAGTTAAGAAATTCTTGTTTGAGATTTAAAATTTGATACAGCTTCTTCCAGCCATGACACAGGATAGGGTAACCCACAAAGGACATTTAAGTGTGAGTCACAGTAAGAAAAGATGTCAGGACTAGGCGTGCATGAATTGATTTGGATACCATGAAAGTTTATAGGAGGTGAAGGGCAGAGAGATTTAATTGAAGTCTATTCCTTAAAAGAAATTGATCTGTTGTAAATCTAAGCAAATATTTATAAGAAATAGTTTTTGAATTCAGCTTCTTTTTCTGCTCCCTGAATATCTGCCATTACCCCGTATCCTTCAGTTTATTCATTGTCAAACTTATTTGATAGTCTTTTTGAATTTTTACTTTGGATTGATCACAAATCAGTTGAAGCTGCATTGCTTAGCTGAGATTGGTCACACTAGAAACAAAGCCATGAGACTGTTATTCAACCATTTGCCTGTGTATGAAAATTAAAATTTGGTTTCTGAGAATGCTTGCAAATGAGATGCTGAAATTCATTTTCTATACACATTTATTCTAGTAAATCCCTGTCATTTGAATGTTCGCCAAAAGTGAAAATAAAAGGGGGCAAAAATTGATATTAACAGCTCTAATCAACAGCGAGAGAAGCTGCATAAGCTCATCCAGTCACATAAGCTGCAAATATGCTATGTCAGAAGCCATACCACCTCAGGCAGTCATGATCTCACAAGCTAAAATGAGTCAGGCTTGGTAAGTACTTGTATGGGAAATATTTAGTGTATGTCTACACTTGGAACTGGGTGGGAGGGTGTGACTCCCAGCTCACACAGACATACTCATGCTTTTTCTCATTGAGCTTGCATGCTAAAGCCAGTAGTGTAGCTGGGTTAGCACAAGCAGTGGTATGGATAGCCATGTTGAGTACAAACCCACCTGAACCCTGTGGGTACATACCTGGCACAGCTAGCCTGTGCCACTACTCTATTTTTGGCACACAAGTACCATAAGAGCTAGCACAAGTATGCCTTAGCTCCAAGTGTAGACATAACCAGAGTGAAATCCTGGTGTCAAAAAGTGGAGAAACTGGCAAAAGCTTTATCTCCTTGAGTTCATTCTGAGCCAGTATTCCTGCATGACATGCCAAACACTCAGGTGCTGTGTTTTACAAAAGATACAAAACCAAGGTTCTGACTGTGGCCAATAAACATGTCAGGGTGGTTGGTGGTGTTGTTTTTTTTTGTCTTTTAAATAAATAAGCAATGTTAATATCCTGGTCAGATTTTAAACTTCATTACCTTCTACCCATCTAACTGTCCCCTGAAATTTTAATTGTGTCCAATATTGTTCAATTCCTGTTCTAAATTGTTGTGTAGTGCTGCTATTATGTAGTTACAATGTTCCAACCCAAAGCTGGGGGGGTGGGAGAGTGGGAGTTCATTTCAATGACAAAAAAAAGTTATTCTCTGTAGAGTATCTAGTTTGAGAAGTACTTTGGCATCCTCCAAGATGCCAGGCACCATGTAAAGACTAGAAACTTAGGTAAATATCTTATGGATTGTTTGTTTTGTATGTAAAAGTATTGTGCTTGTGTCATTCACATATGAATTGGTTTCACTTGAGCAATAGGATGTCTCCTCCGATAGGAGTTATTAATATAATTTTTAAACCAGATTAATATTGCTTTCAGTCTCAGAATTTTCTTTGCACTAGATTACATGTAGATACATCAACTCCAAGATTCTGCAAGTTTCCCATTCATCCAAAGAAGAAAAGAACAGTACACGAATCCACCAGCAGGAAAGTCCTCACCATGGTGCCAATACACAAACATTTTCTCATTAAAATGCTGAATGTGGTTGAGCTTCAATTAATAGCTGAATCATTTTCAGATGCAAATCCTTATGCATAAAACATGCACTGTTAATATAATGTGTAATTTGATAATCTAGCTAGCTCTCAGTATAAGAAATTAATCAATGGAAAACAATCAGCTCTAAAGTCTATGTTGTTGACTAACTACATACATGATGCAACTGATATAAATATGTAACAAGGAATTTCCATACTTTAATGGCAAGTAATGCTACAAATTATCCTAATGGTTTATGAACTTTCCATATTACAAATTAGTATACAATGGCAATATTATGATCATGCAGGGGCGGATTTTCTAGTCCAGGGGTAGGCAATCTATGGCACACGTGCTGAAGGTGGCACGTGAGCTGATTTTCAGTGGCACTCACACTGCCCGGGTCTTGGCCACCGGTCTGGGGGGCTCAGCATTTTAATTTAATTTTAAATGAAGCTTCTTAAACATTTTGAAAACCTTATTTACTTTACATACAATAATAGTTTAGTTATGTATTATAGACTTATAGAAAGAGACCTTCTAAAAATGTTAAAATGTACTACTGGCACGCAAAACCTTAAATCAGAGTGAATAAATGAAGACTCAGCACATCGCTTCTGAAAGGTTGCTGACCCCGTTCTAGCCTATTCATTACAAAGAACAGATTATTAATACATAGCACTTCATTTCTGTATATTTTACATTAGCTATAGAAACACAAATAAGTTTCACCTGCTTAAACGAGAAGTCCTTGTGGCATCTTAGAGACTAACAAATTTATTTGGGCATAAGCTTAAATTTGTTAGTTTCTAAGATGCCACAAGGACTCCTCATTGTTTTTGCTGATACAGACTAACACGGCTACCACTCTGAAACCTTTCACCTCCTTGTGAAGTCTTAACCTCAGGCTTTGTCTAACCTAGAAAGTTGTACTGCTTTATGTACACAGGAGAGGTGGTACAATCCCCCCCTCCCCACAGTGTGGTGGAAATTATATGAATATAAAAGATGCTTTATATCAGTTTAGTTAGTCCCTAACAGAAAGGGTAATAACCCTACCAGCATTAAGTCACCTTTAGCTTTATACAAAAACTGAGTCCATACTAGGGCTGCTACACTGGTAATTTAAAACAAACACACAAAAAAACAAAAAACACACACCCCTAACCAACATAGTACAACTTTTAAGTGTAGACTAAGCCTGGATTACAAATTAATATTGGTATTGTTATTGCCCTTCCTGTACAGGAATAAGCTATAAAGCACCTTATAGACTTACATAATTACATCCATAATGCAGGTAGTGGGGTGGTATAGTTAAAGCAGTACAATTTTCTGGTATAGACAGGGCACTGAAGTGCAGATTGCTTTAGGAAGCTGACTGTTTTGAATTATTCTGCAGTCTGCCAGTGCTTTATATTCAGTTGGAAAGTGGTAGGAGTGAAGATGTTAAAAAAAAGTCTCTGCAAAATTTTCATACAACTTTGATAATTCTTGCAAAGTTTTTATTGTTGTTGTTTTGTTTTAAATTAACTAGATCAGTTAATTTACATGTCGTAGTGTGGAAGAAAAAAAAAAGTTGAGCTTCAGAATCCCCTCTTCTAGGCAGATTCCCCAACAGCAAGTTTGATCAGGGCTGGAGAGAGGACCAAAAGAATATCACAATCTCTTTTGCTGACTTGCTTCTAGGATTCCATCTCTCATTGCATCCAAAACTAGGGAGCTAAGAGATGTGATGGTCTGTTCTGAAAAAATCACTGTTAGATGCTGACAGATACACATAGACTTTGTTTCTCAAAAGCTGATTCAAAAAGTTACACAAAGGCATAAAACTAAAAGTTAGGTTCTACATCTTATAGGGCTTGCTACGCTCAGGCCCCTTACACACCATTCTGGCAGTGCAAAGGAAATTGATGTAACTATGCCAGCTTTAAAGATCTTTTATTCCACCTGAGTGACATAAAGGGATCAGTGTAAGTCAGAATCGAATTCATAGTGTTTATCACACAGAGATATCCAGGGGTTACTAACAATTTAAGCAAGTGGCAGATAAAGCAATACAATAGAAGATTGCCTTCCCTCTGCAGGCTTCTTTCTTTCCACCCTTCTAGAGCTCTCTTCCCTCTGATTTTTTGCTCTCTGCTCCTTGGAAGACAGTGTAACAGGATAGTACAGAGAGATCATAAATGTAGCTTCTGTCAAGGAGACAAACACTTACACTTAGCTCATGCACGCCTTCAGAAAAGAAAGCTCCAGTGACCTGAGTGAATCAGGTTATCTTGATTTCACTGGTGTTGTAGCTGTGTTGATACCAAGATAATAGAGAGTTGAGATATGTGTGGTAATATCTTTTATTGGACCAGCTTCTGCTTGTGAAAGACAAGCTTTTGAGCTACAGAAGTTCATCAGATCTGCCTGAAGAGATTGGTGTAGCTTGAAAGCTTCTCTTTGACCAACAGAAGTTGGTCCAGTAAAAGATATCTCATCCACCTTGTCTATCTTGATTAGAGAGATTTCCCCTGTTACTTCCACTGACCCACAGATCTGTAAAACTGTTACCAAAGGATGCAATGTCTCCAGAATGGCCAGAATAGTTTAACAGAAGACTGTGGTTTGGCTAGAAGAGGACCACAAACTAAAAAAAAAAAGTGGTAACTGCATTGAAAAGCTTGTCAAAGTAAATATCACAACATTGCTTCCTTCTTTGAACCTAGAAACTCCACTTCAGAAACAAAAAAAAAATTACTATATCTGAGTAATATCATGATATGAAAGAGCTCACCAGCCTCGGTAAAACAAGTACCAGAGGTTAAGGTCACCATGCCCTTGTTGAGCTATAGGCCATGAGGTATAACCTCCCAGTGTTCCATTTGCAGCATGCATGTATAGGAGGCAGTATAGATACTGTAAAACTCACTCTCACATTTACTACTAAAATTAACAATGGTTGACTTTATGGCTAAGAGTTAAACTTTGGGCCTCCCAGAAGTCCTAGGATGATGAACAAAAACAAACAAACCATGTTATAGGCACAGATTCAGTTACATTCTTGGAAAGTCAGATCAGAATATTCTAAAGGGTGTGCTGCTTCTATCGTTTTCTGCATGAATATAAAATGCAGTGTTTTTTAAACTGTTCCTCCATTTTCCTCTGCTATTTACAACTTGTTCCCAGGGTCTTGATGGAATACTGAAAACTGTCCTCTAGAGTTATTTAAAACATGCATTCTGTTTTGTTTGGGTGCATATTTGTAGTCTATAGTCTTAGTTGACCATAAAAGAGCATCTGATCATCAGACAGCCTAATGACATGACAAATCCATCTTGGATTGTTCCCATCCTAGCTTTAATTCAGGTTAGTTGGAGTCACCTTGGAGTTCAGTACCTGGTGCTGCCATATGATGTTACGGATAAACAAATGTAGGCAATGATGGAATGACTCCAGGGTTTCAATGCAACATTGGTACATATTCTATCATTGTATAATAAATAGGGGGAAACAGAGTGGTAAACCTGGATCTTAGTCTGAGGTCTATTCTAGGTAAACTTTGAGTCCTAGCAGACAGAAAGAGGTTAGCCTCACTAATGCATTGGAGATTGACTGATACACTGGGGGTGGGAGGGGCTGCTATCTACCTAGCACAAACAAATTCTGCCACTACAAAAAAAAAACAAAACAAAAAACAACCAAAAAAACCCCTTAACCTGTCAAAGCACTATACAGAGAAGAGAAGAAATATTCAGGCAATGCCAGTCCAGCTGCCACCAGGCACTCTGTGATGTTTGTGGAGACTGACACTGCGAAATGCTCCTGAGAATTCCCCCGCTGGCAGTGTGAGAGAGTTTTTATATTTACCCAAAAACCACTTACTGAGCTATTTACAGTCACTGCCACAAGAGTTTCCAACAACAGGAGAGGGGACAGCTGAGAGTTTTGGCATGAAATCATTACTTGGGGCTCAGTTTACTAAGAAATACAGGATATTTGAGATTTCTGGCATATTTCAGCCATGATTCTAACAAACTACCGAGTTTGAAAAGCAAAGTGAAAACACACCGAGAGGCATGGTAACAGGAAGCAAAGGAGGAATTTTGATGAGAACAGAGATTCCTGTATATGTAAGGTGAAAATATGTCCTCTTTGTTCATTGCAACAAGAATGATTCCACAGTCATGCCTCAAGGCACCTTAAGTTCCCACATCACTATCAAAATGGCAAAACATGAGGAAACATGCCTTAGTTTTCCTTTTCCTACTGTTCTTTGCAGGGATGGTCACTTAGGAGCTGAAGGAAAGTAAAGCACCTAAGCATCTGCTTACTTTAAGGACATGAATAACTCCATTGACAGAACTAAGGCTTTGAATTCACTGGAAAAAAAAAGTGCATTTTTTACCCTGAGATAGATGTCAGTGTAAAATCCTGGTGGTGACAAGGCACAGGTGTTGATTACAGCCACATAGTTAATCCAGGTAACCCCCTGATGGGAGATATAGGGTTGATTCTGGTTAGCTGTATTGCAGTAAGAACTCCTTGCACCTTGTCTCCAATAGGATTTTACATCAAGGCAGCTATCAAGATAGCTATCTTTACAGCAAGACACCTTTTCTGCAGGGAAGACATAGCCTAACTCAGAGTCTTAACATTCAAACCCAGGCTTAAATGCTTTGGTGGGTTGGGGCCCGTCTCCATTTTGATTTGAAAGTACAGAGCTTGATTCTTCCCCCTTTGACGTTAATGCAAAACTCCATTAAAGTCATTGAGGTGCAGGATCAGTCTTAATATGAATCATCATTTTCCCCACAAAAACCTTTGATCTGTGAGATAAGATGAGGAGAAAGAAAAAATGCAAATGATTTTATCTGAGGAAAAAGATATTGTGAAAACAGTAGACAGCGAATATTTTGTAGACCTATTCTTGAATTAATTCTCTTCCTTTAGCTAAGACAATGACTCTTTACCCTTCCCGCTTGTTTGCATTTTCTGCTGTTAAAATGATACACATGATAATTCTTATCACATGCTTTCCTGTTGATAATCCAGTCAACCCTCTCTTCTGTCTGTCGGGAAATATATTTGGTTTGTAAAAAACACATTTCAGGTGTCTAGTGAATAATTCAGTGGTACCTGTAAATTACACACCAGCCTGAGTGTTTAATCCTCACATGTAATTACTTTATTTCTTCACTATTATTTGAACACACAGGTAGGAAATTCTTTTGAAACAGCCATCCAAAGTCATGGCTATTCTGAAGGTGTGCAATTCACATACATACCAGATACTTTGTTCAGATCTAACAGGGCTGAAGCATTTAAGTGCTGTGCTAATGGAATTAAGTGCATTAATCCTACCATTGTCCATGGGAGTTTTGTCTCAGTTCCTATTTACAGTGTGGAAAATTTCCACTAATCTGACTATCACTGAGAGGGGCAATTTGCAAATTTGAACCACTCAACATAAAATATGTTAGGACTTTTCAGATCCTTTTAGACAGCTTGTCTCACTCTGACTCTAAACCGATATTTGAAGTATTTTAAATTATTTGCGCTCATCATCATTCACAATCCATCACTCCCAATCACTCCTTTCATCTCTAAAGGAGGAGCAGGAGGAGGAGGAGAAGAGCCTCACTCACACACATTAAGGTACTTGATGTTAAAGCTTTTTAAAGAGGAGTCTCACCTGGATGTTTTACTTGTATCCTTTTCATTTGATGTTATTAAAGGCCTCTAGAGATACTGCTGTTTCATTCTTCTGTGCTAGTTTTAGCAAGGATGGTGACATACCATCTCGAATGTCTAGAGGCTTGTTAGCGAAGACCCTGTCACTGCAAGGGATCAAAGTGTTTTTGTGCTAAGTCCTTAGGGCAAGGATCCTGGCTGTACAGCTGGACTCAGATGCAAGCGCCACATGGTCTAGCATGACAAGCGGCTGGATTCTCAAACCAGCAGGCAGAGAGTTCTTTTCTCCGATGAAGGGCATTTCCCAAAACAGAAGGGAGAAATTGGCACTCTTTCCACTGTCAGAGAATCTCGTTCAAATTATTTCAGCAACCTCTAAACTCCAAACAGGGTGAAACTTGCTGAAATAAAAATATGGCTCTTTTCCTTATGCATACTAAAAGTAGACTCATTGCGGCAGTTAGAAGCAATCCAGTAGAGATATATAATTCTGACTTTACTATTGTTCAATATACAATCTATTAGGGAGATGGGAAAGGAAGATCTACTGAGAAAACTTTTATAATAATTCTGTGAATAACTGTCATATCAACCTGAAAATATTCAAGTGCTTCATTCTAACTTTGGTATGAAATGCTCTGTCAAGAGGGAGGCTGAAGAAAGATCAATGTATGAATGAGCTGGCAATACATCAGGAATCAAGTAATTGAATGGCTGACTGCAGAGCCCAATATTTGGCTCCTGACAATCCAGGAAATAGCAGTCCCTGTTTCTTGACAAAGCAGATATTGGTCAGACCTTCTGGCAAACACACAGTACCGTGGGCATCTTTAGTAAACATTCTTTCTTCTATTAGTTAGACAAAGAAAAATATTGGCCAGTCAAAAAGTATTTTCCACCCCTCTTTTATTAGTCAGTGGCTTGCAGCAGGGAAAGACCATCAGGGAAAATGTATGCAAACTATGGCTTCATGTTTGAATGATTCTGTTGAGGTTTTGCTTTCTAGCAGGCGTTTTGACTCACTGTTAGAATGAGTCCTTCTCTTTGGAGACACAGCTACTGAGTGCCAACAAATGAGGCGGCTTTTCGAAAAGTAAAATATTCCCCTAGGGAATAAGCACAGGGTTGGTAGGTAGGATTGGTTTGTTCTTTAGCCTGGTTCAGCTATTGAAGCACTGTGCCATTGAACTTCACCTTCTGTCTTACTTTTCCCAACTATAAAACAGGAATGAGTTGCCCAGCTAGTTCACTGGGGCCTGGGGGAGATTAGTTGGTTCATGCATGTACTGTGCTTTGAACATACAGAAATGCTAAGTACTATGGTTATAACTAATTCATGTCTGCATGAGGATTTCAGGATTTAGCTCTATATTTGTTATGTGGGGCAGTTTAGTGCATCCCCACATTTTACCCCTACTTGCTCAACCAGCCTATATTTTATTTACTGAACCAGATTCTGCAGGATGTCAGTCCTCCCAACTGAAACAGTCCTGCCAAGCAAACACCAAATGGCAAATACCTCAGCCCTTTCAGTGACATAATGAAGCCTATGCAGGCACCAAATAAGTTCAGATATAGGGGCCAGGAAGAGGCTCATTCACCTCAAAAAATCAAAATAATGAGGTATAGCAGGTTAAATACCAGGAACCTAAGCCTTGCATTAGGCCACAAGTCCATCTAGCTCTGCATTCTGTCACTGACATTGGTCAACACAGAATTCTTTAGAGGATGGTGTAGAGACACCATTGTGGACCATTTTACAAAAAATAAAATCCTGGAGGTTCATACTCAGACAAATCTCCGGTGTCTTCAATAGGAGTGTCCAGAGTTAAAATGGAGGAAGGACCACAGGATTTGGCCTAGCCTGAAAATGGTGCACTGATTATCAGCAATATAAATTCCGAAGATAAAGACAAACAAAACGCATACTTCAACTTTTCTGCACAATAACCAAGGCCTTTTATTATGTAATAAAACCTTTAGAACTATATTTATATATGAGACTAGCACATTTTCTATAAATCCTCTCCCCCGCCCAGATTTCTAAAAATCATCTTTTCATATTGAATGCTGCATGTGGAATTCCAAATGTAAATTGTCACCTCAATGTGATCTGTCAACCAGGTTATAGCACTTTGTTTGCTGCAAGAGTAGCTGAACTGAACTTAAGGAGGCAAAAATCAATTCATAAACAACTTTAAATTTGATAACTGTCCACATGTTCACCATTCGGGTGAAGATAATTGTAGTTGCATGCTTTTCTGAAATCCATGGCCATGGTGAAAATAGGGATCATTCAATAACTCATCTTTCAGCAGTAGCTGTAAATGTACTGGCTGATCTGTACTGGCTTGGGTTATTTTTTGTGTTGGTGCTACATCACTCCCTCTGCCCACACACACATGCAGAAGCCAGGGAAATTTAAATGCATCTTTCTTTGAGCTATAGCCTTTTGTGTTCAAATGGACTTATCCCCCACCTTCCCATCAGTTCTCCACACCTGCCTCCCGATTAAGATAAGGCACACACCTGTGGTGGCTTTAGTGAAGCCTACTGCACCCTGGTAATTCACCCTACGCATTACAGTATCCTGTCTATCTCCTTGTTCTGTCTTTCCCATTTCAGAGATGGAGGGAGAATAATCATCTGAGACTATGCAATTAGACTTCTGTTTTTTCTTTCAGAGGTTCATATTTTCTTACCTTCCATCCTCCCACAAGCCCAGCGCTTTTCTGTCAAGGCCTGTATAGGGATGTAAAAGTTAAGCTTGAGTGACACAAACTTCTTACAGAGGCAGCACTCATTATTACTTAGATTACAACAAAAGTGTTCAGCCAGCCAGATTCTTTACTGTTCTTGCATTCACATTTTCCCCTCAATTCCATACCCTCCGGCTGTGTCCGTTGCTAAAGGGAAGAGACAGGACTTCATTGTGTAAATACATGCCGAGGGCGGGGGGAAAGGACCTCTTTACTGAGACTCAGTTCCTCATTGCCTTGCCCCTTTTGCAATCATTTCTAGCCAAGCCAAGGGGATACTCAGTGCCATATTTTTGATTGTGTCAGGCCAGGTGCTCAAAGGTTTTTAGGCCCCTAACTCCCATTGAAATCAATGGGACCTAAGCATCTACACACCTTTGAAGATCTGGGCTCAAGTGACAGCATAAAGACAGTGAAGGATTAGGCCCAGCCTCTGTGAATTCAGATTTCACTGCACGATGCTATCACACAGGGTCTGTCTCAATCCTGAATTAATAGATTTCTGGCTACACTTCGTTTCTGCTTCACCCACTACCCAAGACATCAACCCTATTGTCAGTTCTGTACAACAGTACAAACCTTTTCTGCTTTATATACTATTAAACACACCAAAAAACTACATGAAAAGAATTTAAGGTTGCAAAGTGAAGGACTTCAAAGTTAGAAAATCCCAGAATTAAGGCTAGGGTTTTTGTATGTAATATCCTAGACATTTAAAAAAAGGAATCAGGGGAAAAAAAAATTTTCATCATGCCACCCACATGGGTCATGAGCAGAGTTGGAACTTTTAGATTCACACAGACCTCTGCCAGTTGAGCTAATGAAATAACTGATAGAAATAGCAGGTTATCATCCTATATGTGGACCAATACTAGAGGGAGAAGAGAATGTGTTTTGCCACTAGGTTTCACAGACCTTTACTAACAGAGGAAAGGGGAGGGGACTCTGGTATGTCTATACTAGAGACCTTACAACAGCCCAGTTGCACCGATGCAACTGCTCTGCTGTAAACTCTTTAGTGTTACCACTCTCAGGGTATGTCTACTCTACGCAGTTAGGTCGATTTAATAGAAGTCAGTTTTTTAGAAATCGATTTGATACAGTAAATTGTGTGTGTCCCCACTAAGCGCATTAAGTCAGCAGTGTGCGTCCACAGTACCGAGGCTAGCGTCGACTTTCGGAGCATTGCACTGTGGTAGCTATCCCACAGTTCCTGCCGTCTCCATCCCCCACTGGAATTCTGGGTTGAGATCCCAAAGCCTGATGGGGCAAAAACATTGTTGCAGGTGGTTCTGGGTACATGTCATCAGCTTCCCCCACCCCTTCATAAAGGCAACGGGAAAAAATAATTTCTTGCCTTTTTTCCTGGCTTACTAGTGCAGAGGACATACCACAGCAAGCATGGAGCCCACTCAGCTCAATGCAGTACCGCGTCTGCCAGCAGCGCCCAGGAGACAGTGAGCTGAGCGGGCTCCATGCTTGCCGTGATATGTCGTCTGCACTGGTAACCCAGGAAAAAGATGCAAAATGATTTTTTGTCATTGCTTTCACGGAGGGAGGGGTGCCTGACGAACAATGTTTTTGCCCCATCAGGCATTGGGAGCACAACCCAGAATTCCAGTGGGCAGCGGAGACTGAGGGAACAGTACAGTAAGCCAACCCTATAAGCCATGTCATCAGTCATCCCTTCCTCAGTGACAGCAACAGCTGAGAATCGTTTTGCACCTTTCCACGCAGACATCATACCATGGCAAGCATGGAGCCCACTCAGATCACCGTGGCAGTTATTAGCACTCTAAACACCATGCACATTATCCTGCAGCGTATGCAGCACCAGAACCTGCAAAAGCAGGTGAGGAGGCGATGGCAGTGCAGTGACAAGAGTGATGAGGACATGGACACAGACTTTTCTCAAAGCACAGACCCCAGCAATTTGGCCATCCTGGCGGCAATGGGACATGCTCATGCCATGGAATGCCAATTCTGGGCACAAGAAACAAGCACAGACTAGTGGGACTGAATAGTGTTGCAGGTCTGGGATGATTCCTAGTGGCTCCAAAACTTTTGCATGCATAGGGCCACTTTCATGGAACTTTGTGACTTGCTTTCCCCTGCCCTGAAGCACAAGAATACCAAGATGAGAGCAGCCCTCACAGTTGAATGGTGATAGCCCTGTGGAAGCTTGCAACGCCAGACAGCTACTGGTCAGTCAGGAATCAATTTGGAGTGGTCAAATCTACTATGCGGGCTGCTGTGATCCAAGTAGCCTGCGTGATCACTGAGTTGCTGCTACCAAGGATAGTGACTCTGGGAAATGTGCAGGTGATAGAAGATGGCTTTGCTGCAATGAGATTCCCCAACTGTGGTGGGACGACAGACGGAACACATATCCCTATCTTGGGACCGGAGCACCAATGCAGTCAGTACATAAACAGAAAGGGGTATGTTTCAATGGTGCTGCAAGCACTGGTGGATCACAAGGGATATTTCAGCAACATCAACGTGGGATGGCCAGGAAAGGTGCATGATGCTCGCATCTTCAGGAACTCTGGTCTGTTTGAACAGCTGGAGAAAGAGATTTACTTTCCAGACCAGAAAATAACCTCTGAGGATGTTGAAATGCCTATAGTTATCCTTGAGGACCCAGTCTACCCCTTAATGCCATGGCTCATGAAGCCATACACAGGCACCCTGGACAGTAGAAAGGAGCTGTACAACTATAGGTTAAGCAAGTGCAGAATAGTGGTAGAATGTGCCTTTGGATGTTTAAAAGTGCGCTGGTGCAGTTTACTGACTCGGTTAGACCTCAGCAAAACCAATATTCCCATTGTTATTGCTGCTTGTGTGTGCTCCACAATTTCTGTGAGAGTAAGGGGGAGACATTTATGGCGGGGTGGGAGGTTGAGGCAAATTGCCTGGCCTCTGATTATGCACAGCCAGACACCAGGGTGGTTAGAAGAACACAGCAGGGCATGCTGTGCATCAGAGAAGCTTTGAACATCAATTTCATGACTGGCCAGGCTATGGTGTGAAAGTTCTGTTTGTTTCTCCTTGATGAAAACCCACCCCCTTGGTTCACTCTAGTTCCCTGTAAGCCAATTGCTCTCCCCTCCCCCTTTGATTGCCGCTTGCAGAGGCAATAAAATCATTGTGTTTCAAAGTCATGCATTCTTTATTAATTCATCATACAAATGGGGGGATAACTGCCACAGTAGCCCAGGAGAGGTGCGGGAGGAGGGAAGCACTGGGTGGGGTGGTGGAGGAGGGAAGGACAAGGCCACACTACACTTCAAAACTTATTGAATGCCAGCTTTCTATTGCTTGGGCAATCCTCTGGGGTGGAGTGTTTGAGTTCCCAGAGACCCACCCACCGCGTTCTTGGGTGTCTGGGTGAGGAGGCTATGGAACTTGGGGAGGAGGGCAGTTGGTTACATTGAAGCTGCAGTGGCAGTCTGTGCTCCTGCTGCCTCTCCTGCACCTCAACAATATGCCAGAGCATATCATTTTGATCATCCAGTAGCCTGAGCATTGCTTCCTGCCTCCTTTCATCACATTGATACCACCTATCATCTTGATCCCGACTCCTGTCCTTGTGTTCATTTTGTGCTTTCCTGCACTCTAACAGTGTCTGCCTCCATGCATTCCGCTGGGCTCTTTGAGTGTGGGAGGACTGCATGAACTCAGAGAATATTTCATTGTGAGTGCATTTTTTTCACCTTCTGATCTTCGCTAGCCTCTGGGATGGAGATGATACAGGAAGCGTTGAAACACTTGCAGCTGCTGGAGGGAAAAAAAGGGAGTAGTATTTAAAAAGACACATTTTAGAGAACAATGGGTAGACTCTTCCACAGTGAACCAAGCTGTTAACATTACATGGTTTCAAAAAACAGCATCCTCATTTTCCATACCAAGCACCCGTTGGGTTGGCCATTTAAAAGGAGGGGCTGTGATTTTTGGGTTAACATGCAGCACAAATCCAACTGACCTCCCCACTCCCCCCCACACACCCTATTTTCTGAGATGATCGCTTCAACCCTCCCTTCACTGCATGGCACACAGCAGGGATGATTTCTGTTCAGCCACAAGCAAACAGCCCAGCAGGAACAGCCACCTCTGACTGTTCCCTTAATAAAATTCCCCTATTTCAACCAGGTAACCATGAATGATATCACTCTCCTGAGGATAACACAGAGAGATAAAGCAAACACCAGGACCATATGCTGCCATGCTTTGTTATGCAGTATTCCAGACTACGTGCTACTGGCCTAGTGTGGTAAAAGTGTCCTACCATGGAGGACGAAATAAGACTGCCCTCCCCAGAAACCTTTTGCAAAAGCTTTGGGAATACATCCAGGAAAGCTTCACTGAGATGTCCCTAGAGGATTTACGCTCCATCCCCATACACGTTAACAGACTTTTCCAGTAGCTGTATGGACCGTGAATGCATCCCAGTCTTCAGGGGAAATCAATCATTAAATACGCTTGCTTTAAAACCATGTTTTATATTTACAGAGGTACACTCACCAGAGGTCCCTTCTTCACCTTCAAGTCCGTGAGCTCGCCTTGGGTGGGTTGGGAGGCTACTGGCTCCAGGGTGATAAACAGTTCCTGGCTGTCGGAGAAAACGTTTTCTCCACTTGCACGCCGTGTGCCATCTTCAATGTCCTCCTCCTTCTCCTCCTCCTCTTCTTCGTCCCCAAAATCTGCATCCCTGTTGCGTGAGAATCCAATGACGGAGTCCATGCACAGGGCTGGGGTAGTTGTAGGGGCACCCCCTAGAATGGCATCATCCATCGCTGCACTGTGGGACACTTACCTTGAAGGATCCTGACATCTCCAGTGCCATGCCTGTCTGGGAGCGTGAGTGTGACCCCACATCTTTCTTTTGAGCTTAGATATTAGTATAACAAACATGCTGCTTTCTGCCAAACTCTGGTGGGTCATTAGTCCTCCCTAAGCTTACTAGCTGGCCCAGTTTCAGGTAACTGGAACTATGATTTTTCAAAGGCTTATAAACTTGGCAAATTTGGGCACATTTTTCATAGGAACAGCAATAGGCCCATTCCTGATATAAAGGCCACCAGTCCTGCCAAATTACAAGTACCTGCTTCAAAGTCAGGTGAAGGAGGGGTGAGCACTAGACCTTTTTAAATGAAAGATAGAACAAAAATCAGTATATTCTTGGCCCTTTTGACCCAAGTAGCTAGTCCAAGTTTGGGGTTGTCATAAACAGATAGTTAAGAGTTAATGCTCTTTTACCTGTAAAGCGTTAAGAAGCTCAGTAAACCTGGCTGACACCTGACCAGAGGACCAATAAGGGGACAAGATACTTTCAAATCTTGGTGGAGGGAAGTCTTTGTTTGTGCTCTTTGTTTTGGGGGTTGTTCGCTCTTGGGACTAAGAGGGACCAGACGTCAATCCAGGCTCTCCAAATCTTTCTGAATCAGTCTCTCATGTTTCAAACTTGTAAGTAATAGCCAGGCAAGGCGTGTTAGTCTTATTTTTGTTTTCTCAACTTGTAAATGTTCCTTTTTTGCTGAGAGGATTTTACCTCTGTTTGCTGTAACTTTGAACCTAAGGCTAGAGGGGGGTCCTCTGGGCTATATGAATCTGATTACCCTGTAAAGTATTTTCCATCTTGATTTTACAGAGATGATTTTTACTTTTCTTTCTTTAATTAAAAGCTCTCTTTTAAAGAATCTGATTGATTTGTCCCTGTTTTAAGATCCAAGAGGATTGGATCTGGACTCACCAGGGATTGGTGGGGGGAAAGGGGGGGATGGTTAATTTCTCCTTGTTTTAAGATCCAAGGGATTTGGATCTGTGTTCACTAGGGAATTGGTGAAGTCCCTAAAGGCAACCCAGGAGGAGAAAGTTTTGGGGGGACAGAGTGTGCTCCAGACACTGGAATTCTGGATGGTGGCAGTGTACCAGATCTAAGCTTGTAATTAAGCTTAGAATTGTCCACGCTGGTCCCCACATCGGTACCCTAAAGTTCAGAATGGGGAAGGAACCTTGACATGAAATTGGGCACATTTTCATAGGAACAGCAATAGGCACATTCCTGATATAAAGGCCACCAGTCCTGCCAAATTCCAAGTCCCTGCTCCAAAGCCAGGTGAATGGGGGGTGTGCACTAGAACTTTTTAAATAAAAGATAGAAAAAAAATCATTATATTCTTGCCCCTTTTGACCCAAGTGGCTAGTCCAAGTTTGGGGTACTGCTGATGTTCCAGCTCGGAGTAGAAATTGGTGACAGTAAGGTATTTTTTTGAGGAAGTTTTGTTTATTTAGAAAATGTACAAAGTTCTGTATCTTTGCAAACAGAAGAAATCAAACATTAGGAAACAGCTTCTTTTACTCATAGCATCAAGAGCACGCTTTTCAGCCTTGCTCAGGCTTCTTCCAGAGTCACGCTGAGGACATTCAGCATTCAACTTTTTGCTCACTCCCTCTGTTTCTTGTCTGTTCTCCGTTTTTGTTTCTGCCTTCCCATACACACACAAGCATATAAACACCCCTTACCAAACCAATACCCAGCAAAAGGCTCCTGGCTGGGTTCACATAATCCTTTTCTCTTAAGTGTGTGTGTGTGGGGGGGAGTTCACATCTATTAATCTCAATCCCATTGCAAGGTTTCATCCAGCTCATGACAGTATTTTTCCTGAGCTTCATACTCAAACAGCTGAACTGTTTTGACTGAAGCTTTCCAAAAGTGTCAGTGGGAAGCAGACACCTGTCATGAAAAATGTTTCAGCCCAAGTTACTAACATTTTGCAAAAAAGTTATAAGCAACTGCAAACAGGATCTTAAAATGTGATGTGCCAGGTGGAGCTACCAGTTCTACCTAGAATCAAGCTACAGATCTACATTCTAAACAAAGATCTTTCCTCCTCCCATAATAAATATTACAGGAATCCCTCATCTTCCTCCATATTGGATATTACACATCTCTGCTCTTAGGAAAAGAAAAAAAAAAAAAACCTTGTCCGTGATGGTGGCTGGTGTGAGTCTCTGTCATACACAAAGACCCAGCCATTGGAAACATTAGTATTAGTTATAGTCTCAACCTAGATGGTTGCCCATATAGCTATTCCTAACAACAAGCATTCCTCCTCCACATCCACAGTGCACGGAAAGGATCCAGCAATGGGAACTGGGGGGAATGGGGAATGATATAAAGAAGCTGGATGCAGTGAGAGGAATCCGATCTCTGCCCCATGCCCCAAGCTCCACCAGCAGCTAGCACAGCAGATGGCTGTGGTTCCATTACATTGGGTGGCTGCAGTGCTGGACAGGCATACTTTGCCATTTCACCAAAGGAGCAGCTGCCTCTTTCCTCTGATCTGCACCTTGCGCGTGTCATGACGCCTTGGCTTCCTGGAAGCAGGTGCTGGGTGGTTGCCCTCTAGCAGCGTGGGGAACATGGATGTAGGCAGTGGTGTAATGGTAAAAAAAAGTGGGTAAACTAACATAAACTAACCTTCATATTCCCCGAATGAGAAGTGGGTAAACTCTTTTGGCCAATGTTTACCCTCAACTAAACCACTGGATGTAGGTCAGCAGGCTGGCTGCAGCTTAACACAACCAGGGTGGAATTCTCATTCCCAGCCACTAAAGGAACAGAAGCCCCTAAACTGCCACACATGCAGTGGCTAAGAAAAATCTCCAGATCTGAATAGCTCTACAGCGCAGTTAACAATTTTTTGCATAATGCAATCTCCTAGTCCCTTAAAAGAAGGAACCATGATTAATTCCCTCTAATTTAATTACCATTATTCTAGAGTAGATGTGGGGAGAACTTCACACAAAATGCTGAGTGTGGCTGCAGCAGTGGTGCAGAGAGACAGATTGGTATTGCCCTACTTCATTGTATGATGTCCCTGTAAATACTACTGAACACTGCATGAAGCTCATATCGAATTTACTGCCTTCTATCACCTCTCAATTTCCTTCACAATTGTTACTTTCCAGGGTTCTCCCTCCAATCAAATATATATTATTCTTCCCCCAAGTTTTACTCCCCTGCATTTTTCCAAACTGCTTCTCATTTTATTTCTTGTCCATTTCTTATTTCCTCATCAATTGATTTTGAATCCTCTCGCTCCTTAGGACAACCTGTGTAAGCTATGGGCCCAAATATGCCACACTCGATCAAATTCTGTGATACTGCACCTTGTGAGTAATCCAATTTACTTTAATGGGACTATTAAAAAAATAGCAAGAGTGCCAAAATTAGGCAGTGAGTTAATTAGGCAAAGAGGTTATTCCTAGTGTTAATAAAAAGGTGCTAAATGAAACTGGGCCTAACACAATCAAAAATCTTCTCTCAATCCAATCTATTTCTTGGAGTATTTCATCTACATGGCAGTGCTATTTCCAAACTGTTTTGAATGATTTTTTCAAACTATGATTTCATAGGACACTGTATGTGTTCTACTAAAGCTTTTTAGGATCTATTGATAAAAAGCACTACACTATATAAGGGATGGGTATTAATACTACTACACTTACTGCATTTCTTTCAACCATTGATTCTGTTGTTCACTTCCTTGGGATGGATAAAATTGGTCAGACATAAATTTGTTCTGTATATGCCACTCTGCAAGATGTTTGCAGTTCTGTCATTTCCTAGGTGCATACAGAATTTCTCTACAAATATTGGTTCTATTATTTTACTAAAATTTGGAGTTACATTTTCCAAAAGTAATTAAGAACAATATTTTATGTAACATAGTGTGCATCAAAATATTTTATAAACTGCAGTATAACTTCATCCACAATTAAAATGTATGTCTTATGTTCCTAAAAGATCATGCCTCAGGGTTTCTGTTGGCCACTTGCAAGGGTCAGGAAGGGATTCCTCCTCCCTCTCCCAAAGTATTATGGGAGTGTAACAGGCCTTGGGTGGCCAGGCATCCTAGTGGTTAGATCACCTGTCTTTCAGCCCACCCTGCTGACCGGGTGTTCTCAGCCTTTAAGGTTGAGTGAGAGGGTGGCAAGAGGGTCTCAAATCCTCCCTTTCCACCGAGTCCTAGCCCAGGGCCCTGTGTATGTGAACCCCTGAACAACTGGTTGAGGTTGGCATCCCTCTTGTCAGGGAGTCAGAATCTACTGCCTGGGGCTATTTCCTACCAATCCGTTCAGTTGGGGCATGGCCCCTGTAGTACCATTTACCGGGCGGCTTGCTTCCCTCTGTAGTCCAGACGGCGCCTTGCTGGGATCCCAGGTCCTTTGGGCAGGGCAGCTGCAAACTGTCAAGGGTGAGCTCCACAGTGCCTCTGGGATTCACTCAGTCAGTTATCTCATGTGCTGGGGGTTACCTCATACAGCCTCCTTTGGCTGGAAACCCAGTGCCTGCTTCCAGGTGGCTGCCCTGACTGGCAGGCCAGCACTCCATCCCTTCAGGTACAGAGACAGCTAGCTTTTGCCTCTTCACCAGTCAGCCCTGAACTGAGCCAGGCTTTCTTCTTTTGTCCCCCCTCCAGGCTTGGCATTGGCTACAGGTATAGTGGAGTGGAGCTAGCTGGGTCCAAAGATTCTCTTTAACCCTGCTGTGCTGGCTGATGGTTTCTCTGCTTAATCACAGGGCGGTTCTTTTGGTCTCCTTCCTCTGACTGGAGATGGAACATCAGGCAGGGTAGGTCAGAGTTCTGAGGTGACACTGAGCATGCTTCTGTCTGTCTCAGGTGCTTGGGTGGCTGGTTCTTGCTCACATGCTCAAAGTCTATCTGATCTCCATATGTGAGACTGGAAAGGAATTTTTCCCCATTCAGATTGGGAGTGACCTTGTGGATGCAGGTCATTTGTCTGGATTATCTGTGGATCTCTCATGTCATCATTCCTCTGCCATTGTGGGCCCCTCCCTATTTTCTTCCTGTGGCATATAATCATCATCTAGTCTCCTGTGAACTGTAATACTTTGGTCTAATGTCAATTGTTGGGGCTAGTGTGCAGGTGCTGGGTGGTGTTGGCGGCCTGTGATATACAAGAGGTCAGACTAGATGATCTGGTGGTCCCATCTGACCTTAACATTTCTGACTGTAAAACACAGTGGTGCATAGCAAGCATTTAACAGCACAGTAGTACTACAATATAGAAAATCATGTTCAGTTGAAACTATAGGGGGTATTGTGACAGAAGAAACATAGTTGCTGAAACTGCTAACTGGCTGTTAGCCATTGTGTAACACACATGCCTCTTGCAAAAACCGTGCCATGTGGCTAAGCGAACCTAAGGGCAGGTTACCAGGTAGTTGTCCATTATAGTGTTTCTTGAACTTTCCTCTGAAGCACTTAATGTTGGCTGTTGGCAGAGACAGGATTAGATGGATCCCCAGTAAGAGTCATTATGGCAATTCCTGTTTTTATCTTTCAGGAAAGGATGTGATCAGGAGCTTTGTTTTACTTCTTCCCTGGAAGACGGCATTTCCAGTAACAGCCAAGCTTAGGATTTACTTAAGGAATCTACTAAAATCACTCATCTTTCTGCAACATGCTAAGTTTCCCCTCAGATCTCCCAGCCAAATACTGACTAGGCCAGGGATCGGCAGCCTTTGGCAGGCAGCCTGTCAGGAAAATCCGCTGGTGGGCCAGGACAGTTTGTTTACCTGCAGCATCCGCAGGTTCGGCCGATCGCAGCTCCCACTGGCTGAGGTTCGGCGTTCCAGGCCAATGGGGGCTGTGGGAAGTGGCGGACAGCACATCCCTTAGCTCATGCTGCTTCCTGTAGCCCCCATTGGCCTGGAACCGCAAACTGCAGCCATTGGGAGCTGCGATTGGTCGAACCTGCGGACACTGCAGGTAAACAAACCATCCTGGCCCACCAGCGGATTTCCCTGATAGGCCAAAGGTTGCTGATCCCTGGACTAGGCCCAACTCTATCTTGTAAGGCCCAAGAAGATCGCATTCAGATATTGTATGGCTGCAGGCCAGTCAAAGTCTTTGCCTTCATCCTTCATTTATTTTTTCCCAGTCCTCTGCTATGTGCCTAATTCACTACAACTTTACTACATCACTGGCACTTAGTTTGGAAAATTCAAAAGCTAAATTAAGACTAAGATTCAAATCACGCAGACCTACAAATATATGTACATGTAATTTCTCCCAATTATTGCCTTCATTTCTGTTTATCAAACATACTTATTGGCAAAGTCATTATTTACCAATTGTCCATGCCGCCTTTCCTTATTTTTATTAATAGGAATTAAATATAGCTATTTAGTAACTCAGCTATTTTTGAACCATTTTGCCAGTTCTTTTATTCATGTGCCTAATTTATAGTATTTATTTTCTCCATCTGATAGAGCTGTAAATGCATTCTTCTCTTTAATCCCTTTGGGCAGTAATAATTTATTTTGGTTTTCAGCTGCCCTCATCTTTTTCATGCAAGCATTAACCAGGTTTGCATACGCTACTTACTTTAGTTTCCTAGGCCCTTCCTAATTTCCAGCACAGGCTCTTGATTATTTTTTTTACCCTGTCAGAGGGGGTTAAAAAAAAAAATCCACAAAGCAGTGCTTCATAAATCCTCTTTGGGTCACTTTCGGTCCCTTGCATTTTTCTTTCTCTGTGTAATTGTCTTCATTTGTGCTCTTATTGCTGTGTATTTATAATCCAGCCTTCTTCTACATTTCTGGATGATAATCAGGGCCATATATTCTTTGAGACTCCCTCTGTCTACAGAGGTGGTCAGGGAATTTATCTCTATTAGCTGAAATGTGTCACTTCCACATAAACTTATTTGTTTCTTCTCTTTCCCTTGCCTCATTCAGGGAGACTGCAAGGCCTTCCTCCTGCATCCAGGAATTTTCAAGAGGATAATGGAGAAGCAATGGAGGAACCCCTCTTCCACTTCTAGAGGACATTGATGGGATTCTATGGGGATTTTCCCTCCACCAAAAGGCAGCAATGAACTCCTTGAATTCCTCTAAAGTTCTATGTGCTCTGGGACCCATTAGTGATGAAATAAGTATCAGCTATCCTCTCCCTTAATTGTGCATTGTGAATGAAGATAGTTCATGATCACTATAACCAAGCTTCTCTCGTATCTTCACTCTCAATCAAAAACAACAAGGAGTCCTTGTGGCACCATAGAGACTAACAAATTTATTTGGACATAAGCCTTTGTGGGCTAGTTCCTCCCCAGTGGTGAGAAAGAGACTCAAGAGGAGTTATCTTCTTTGTGGACTAATAAATCATGCTTTGCTCAGATTAGGAATCCCTTTGACAATTAATCATTGTTTAGCTGTGTTGCCCAACACGTCAGAGTAGTTAGTTTCAAATTCCTTGATATATTTGATTCAGGAAATCTTTTTTTCTCGGATTGTCCCCTGCAAGCCTGTGGTTCTCCAGCAGATGCCCACTATGGTTTCACCTTTGGTTTTCATTTCTTGTATGCTAAGTTAAAGCATTGCACCATTTTTCATGACTGAGTTGTGTTTCTCTTGTTTTGTAAATACTTTTGACACTCCACCACTTCTTCCCTCTTTTGCATAGACTGTACCTATCAATATCATCCTTCCAGCTCTCAGAATCATTCTTCCAGGAGTCAGTGCTGCTCACCAGGTGATACTCTCTATCATTTAGTATTACTTCCTAGCTCCTTTTGCTAATTTCCCCTTACTTCTTGCAGTTGTGTACAGAAACTCTCCTTTCATTATATTCACCATTGTTTGATAAATCATTTCTCTTTTCTTTATTCAAATTGAAAATCCAGATTGTTGGAGTTAATTAACCCTCCCTACCTAGTTCACAGCATGTATGAAAAGCTTTGTCACTTGTGAACACATAACTTGTCAAGCCTCCCAGCAGAAGCGGGAGTTCCTTAGACAAAGGAATTTTCTCCTCCTCCCTTACCTCCTTTTTTTTTTTTTTAGTTTCCACATAGGCCAACCAGCTTCCTCTCTCTCCCCAGCTGCTCCCAAGCCAGCTGCATGCTCTTCCTGGCAAGACTACAAAGTGGAGCTTCCTATATGTTTCATTTTGCCTTAGAGCCAGCAGCTGTATTCTCAGCACAGCATGGTTGGGACAACTGGGCTCTGCTCCTTTCCCCTGTGCGGTGAGCTCATTCTGCTTGGAGACAAAGTGAAATTACTACCTAGCAAGTCTCATTTTGAAGTCCCACTGGGCATAGAAGGCCAGGAGAAAAGTAGGGGCAAAAGGAGAAAGATACTCTGAAGCAGGGAATGGAGGATGAAAGGAGACCATAGACAAAGGGCAGTGCTGTGGGTGAGACTAGAAATAATTCCCATGCCTGAGAGATTCTGGACAGGGTCAGCTTCTTGGCTCCAATTTTCCTGGCAGTGTCAGAGTGTTTTAACAGCCTGCTTCTCTCATCAGCACTTCTCGCAGTGCCTGAAATATAAGCAGAGCAGTGATCCAAACACCGATCAGAGTGTGTGTTAAACAGAACAAGCAACCTGTCCTCTGCTCAACTCTCCACTCAGGGAATGTGTGTCAGGCAGAGCAGGGAGCACTGTTGATTATAATGATTAGAGAACACTGGCCTTGAAGACAAGGAAGGGAAGAGAGGGGGAGGTCTGGATGAAGACAGCAAAGCAACAAATAAAAAAACCAAACAACTAATTCTCTCAGTCCTTTCCAAGTCTCTCTTTCCAGCCAGTATCTGAAACCTGACAGCTCTGCAAAATTGGTGCACTCTCTTTCCCAGCTTTAAAGTAGTAACCTAGTCTTAACCCAAACAATCACCTCTCATCACAGGGAACAGTGTGTGTTACCCCTTCCTTCTTCTCTATCCATTTTCTCCCTTCCTCATTCGCATGTGACATGAGCAGGATCACAATGAAAGTCACCAGCATTCACACTCTCCTCAGCTCTCTGCCCAGGTCTCTCTTGTCAGACTTTACAGAATCAAGTACTAAACATAGGATGACATTTAATTTGCAGTACAGATTGTACATCATTCTAGAACAGTGATGTACATAGGACATTCTAATATGTGCTATACACCTGTTTGGTAGCACTGTATTTAGGAAACACTGTAAACATGCCATTCAACCAATTTCAGATAATGAATTAAAAGCCATTTCAGTTTTTACATCTGCTCCCACATCTCCCAGCCAATTTACCATCTCATTTTTCTTTAAATATTTCTCTTCTCCTCTGCCTTATTGTGTGAACAGAGAAATGAACAGAGAAAACAGAAGAACAGACTTTATAAGAGGGAAACAGAGAAAGTGACTCTGCACTAGAGCTTGTTCAAAAGGCGCCTTTTCACAAATTATACAATTTTCCCACCATTTTCCAACCAGATCTGTTAAACAGAGTGCAGCCAAGTGTCTTAAAATCACCAGAAAAAAAAGGAAAATTATTTTCTCTTATCTCTATTAGAGTAGCTTAGATATTACTTGCAACAATAAGAGGGAAAACATTTTTTAGAGCAAAGTGATATTTAAGTTGCATTGTCTCTTTAAATGCAAAGTACAGTCTTGGATTTGGGCACTAATCCCGCAAAGGCATTGTGCCATCAGATCCCATAGCCTACATGTGACCCCACTGAACTCCATGGGGCTTCTCATGGGTAAAGGAGTCCACTCACACAGAACTTCTTCCAGGGCTGGGGCCTAGGTTTGGAAATACAGATTTGCACATACATAACAGCATCATCTAACCAAATGCTGCCAGATTTCTTGGATGTGTTCACCTTATTTAACAGGGATAATCATGTGTGCATTTTAGAGAACTGAAAAGTTACATTAAAGAGATAATAAAGTAAAGTAAACACAACATAGAATCATCAATGGGAAGCATCTGTATAAGACGACATAAGACAAAGGAATCCTTTGCCTTCAATATCAGCAGGGATTAGTGTTTGAATCCACATATCCCAGTAGAATATTTTAGTCTTCAGAAGACAACCAGATAGATTTGATATAAGACTGATATTTTAGTTTAAATTTGCTATAACTTCATTTGCAGACAGGATATATTTTATCCTAGGGCCTGTACCTCTACTGCCTTTTCCATGTGTGCAGTTGTTCTCAAGTTAGTGTAAATTGCTATAAAATAGGGCTGTTCAAAAAAAAAAATCCCCTCTCCCCCAGTTTTTTTTTTTTTAATGGAACATTGGGTTTGCAACTAGCTGATATTTTTTAATGGAGAGTGTATAATTTCCTTAAGAGTTTTTCAGAAAACCAATAAATTTTTGGATGAAAACCTGAGTGGTTTTTGTTTTCCAGCTGAAAACAAAATGAGGAGTTGTTGTTGGGTTTTTTCCCCCTGACAAAAACTCAGTTTTCCATGGGGAAAAAACCCATCATTTCCCAGACAGCTCTACTGCTAAGAATAGTAACATTTTTCACCCACTTTGCAAACGTGCAAACTTCTACACAAAGTCCAAGGCACTGGAAGTAAGGCTCAGGGCCTTCTCTGCACTACACTTTTTCAGACCCACAATCCCCAATGGTGGTGGCAGTCTTCTTTTGTACACTCGTTATACCTTCTGTTTGCAGCTTTATAAACATTACAAAAAGTACTTCAAGGCAAAAATCATAACAATGGGCTGGGACTGCTGCAACCTTTTAAAATGTGTTGTTTAATTGAAAAGCTGTGAAGCAAAAGTAGCTTGTTGTTAAATTCATCTGCATGAAACATTTATAATAAAAAGCTTTACCCTGTCTATAGCAGGGACTTTATCCTATGTAGGAAAATTAAAATAAGAAAGAAAGAAAACAACCCCAGGCCATTTGCCCACAAAAGCCAGAATCCTGTAAATGTGGCTTAGGAAAAACAATGTTAACAAATGCAATATCACTGTTATTCCAGGCAGTACACTCCCACGTAACTGAATTACTGTGAGGAGCAGGGGAAGGGAAGGGTGCCCTGTGTAGTATAATGAATCACCCTGCATTCTGCCATGAGCAGAAATGTAAATAAAAATCAAAGAGACCTTTGTACCGCTGACAGTATGGCATGCCAGGTCACATGGCCTGATATTTCAAGAGGATTAGAGCTAAATCCCTGCAAACTTTGAAATGGCCCAACCAAGCTTGTGAGCTTTTCAGTTTAAATGGATGCACAGCATGACTTCTGTGATCATTTGGAATTTGGCAGGTATAGTGGGGCAAACTCTGAAGCAATGCAAAACACTGTAGTCATTGGTTTTGTGTTAATTTGGAGCAACATGGAGGTGATGACTGGATTAGATAAGACAAGAACCACTAAAATCACATCTTGTCACATCTACATAAAAGATCACAAGATAGAAGTTAGATGGGGAGGAAATGTTGTGCACTATTCATGGTACTAGGAGCACCATCTCTCTACTTTCACTTTAGTGTTAAAGGAATTAAAAAAACCCTAACCCAACTGGATCATCATGAGACTACTTAAATAGCACATCTGTCACTCCAAGAAGTGCAAAACATGACTTGCAGATGAATGCTGCATAAAAGAAGGCTGTTTTGGATCACCTGGGAAAGCCTTTTACCAACAAGTCTCAGATGTGAGAACATGCAGGATGCACACAGAGTAAATCCATCCACCAGATAGGGAATGTTAGTATTTGTCCAGTAAACCATAGCCACTGTTGTCATATGCTACCGGCATGGTGCTCTGCTCTGCTCAATGTTGATATCAATCGGCTGCATGCGTGTGTTCCCTCTGTGTGCTGTCCCAGCTCTGCGCAGATAGCTGACACAGCAGACCCTGAGAGAACCCCCAATGACCACAGAGTCTAGTAAGGTATGAAGGCACTTCGGCTAGGTTTATTGTCAAATGAAGCACAATGATAGTTCCCTCTAGATTTTACTGTACAGGACATACTACGAGTATGTGCCCCTTGGCAATGGACTCAGCTCAGTCAGTGGTGGGACTTTCCACTGCCCCCTAGGCTGGACAAAGACAGCGCCCCAGGGATGCATTCTTATACACAGGTACAAATAAGTTACACATCACTCCTGACGTATTGAGGTGCAACCTCTCTACGTAGAAAGGTACAAGCCCTCTACGTAGTAAGGTGCCGCCTCTCACCTTGTACATGTTGGTTCGAACAAAACAAATCTATCAATCATATTACCCTTTTGGCCCTGTCATTGAGATGGGTCGGACTGTTCCTTGTTATCTGTAGAATGTTCCAGTATTAGAGTGTCCTGGTACCGTGTTTATACTTCAATACAGTTTATGGATAATCATTTATGCAACATCAGCCCTTTTCTTGCCAGCTTCTGTGAGCAGGGCCTGCCTCTAGCTCACAGCTTAACTTTGCTTTATGTTAGCAAAGTCTTGACCATTACTTTAGCTCAGGCTTCAAGCCTTATATCCGGCCTGTGATACCAAGGTTTATATCTCAGGGCCTCTTCTTACTACAGCCACCAGCTGGCAGACAATTACCACCATGTGAACAAGTGGCAATCCCAATAGCTTGACACAAGAGTATAACATAATACATTCAACCTATCGTTAAAGGCACAGCTAACAAAAATCTCTCTGCTCCTAGTGCAAGATGTACAGATTCCCATGGTTGTGTTTATGAACATCTGAGAAGTTTCTATGCAATATTACCAAAGCGGCTAGGAAAATAGGTGTTACATAATACATATGTACTGCCTTTGAAGCTTGGATTTGAGCCTTAAGGCAGTGGATCCCAACCTTGTTCTGCCGCTTCTGCAGGGAAAGCCCCTGGCGGGCCGGGCTAGTTTGTTTACCTGCCACGTCTGCAGGTTCGGCTGATCGTGGTTCCCGGTGACTGTGGGTCACTGCTCCGGGCCAATGGGAGATGCTGGAAGCAGTGGCCAGTAGGTCCCTCGGCCTGCGCCACTTCCGGCAGCTCCCATTGGCCTGGAGCAGTGAACTGCGGCCGTTGGGAGCCGTGATAGGCTGAACCTGCGGATGTGGCAGGTTCACAAACCACCCTGGCCCGCCAGGGGCTTTCCTTACACAAGTGGCGGAATAAGTTTGGGAATCACTGCCTTAAGGTATTCATAGAATCATAGGCTTAGAAGGGACTGCAAGGGTCATGTAGTCTTATCCCCTGCCAAGATGCAGGGTTTGTTGGGTCTAAACCATCCAAGACAGATGGCAATCCAGCCTCTTTTTAAGTGACATCAACATGAATATCCCAGTGGTGAATCTCCAGAGCAAGCTGAGCTCAAGGCACCAGCACCATTAGCAGCAGGGAGCTGAGTAACAGCTGCTCTGTCAGAAAGTTTGTAAAGAATCAATAAGACAGATCAGTGATGGAGCAGAACCCTCCTGGATTTCATGAGGATTCTTATTTTCGACCAAACAAGAGCAATTTAAATCATTTATGTAAAAGAACAGCAAGAGGAGGACAGTGAATTGATACTTGATAGTTCTGCATGTTTATTCAGAAATTCAGGCCAATCCTTGATACTTCTTGATACTTCCCTTCTGTCTTTTACCACAGCCAATGGTGTTTTGTAACAGCTCTGTCACGTCCACTTTCTACGTGCCCGTGTTTAACTCCTGCTAAATAAATTCACAAAGAAATCAAGAGGTAGTTTGACAAAATAGAAAAATCAGCTGCAGAAGCAATGAATTTTTTAGTGGAAAGAGTATCGAGTTATCAACAGACCAAGACTCTGGTCTGAAGAAGACATAATACAATATGTATTGGCTACGATACTTGCACTAGCCATTAATTTTAAAAAAAAATGTTGCCACAAATGTATTTTATTTGATATTATTCAATGCCAAACATCTTTCCATGTGCTTCATCTGCAAAAGGAGGGAAAACAGGCAGTTGAGATAAACTGGCATTGAGGGTTGGTAGCCAGTTGCAGTTCATTGGACCAAACTCTCACCTTTATTTCCCCAAGAGGTCAAAATAAGACCCCCAAAAAGGGGGGGTGTGGCAGGGGAAAGTTTTCCTAAAAGATCCACTCAAAATAAAGAGAGGTCCATTCATCCTGAATAAATATCCCACACGCAAGCCTTCTAAAGGCACAGTGCACTAAGCAGAGTCCCACGGCCCAGTTTTGAGCATCTACAGTATTTGAAACCCTTAATTGGTACATTTCACTGTTCATTTCACATTCCCTACCTTCTTCCTGCTTTGCAGGTATCTCTATAAAGCAACCTGTAAATCACTGAACCCATACTTAGGCCTTTATCCAGGGGTTATGATTAGATTTGTCAGTATTCCCACTTAGAGTGAGAAAACTAGGAAGCAAGTTATCCCTTTGCATGCTGACTTTGCTATAAATCCCTGTACCTAGCCACAGTGATTTATGGTTCTTCCCTAGGATATTGCCTTTCCTCATTCTCTGTAACAGACTGTGAACTCTCACTGGGAATTTTATTTATGTTATCTGCTCAACTTCTCTCCCTCCCACCCCCCAAATGTATCATTGTCTGAAGACAGTGGTTTACTTCTTTGCCATCCTGGGGCTGGATGCAGGTTTACTCTCTGGACCAAACTGTTGAGCCCAAGTTTCTATCTTGTCTGTTGATAATGTGCCAAAGTAAAAGTGCATAGCAGATTTGGAGGCCTTGGTGTCTAAACTCACATAAGTGCTAGTAGAGTTGTTTCTGTCCTATGAAGCTACCACTATCCTTTTAAAGTATCTTTTGTGCAAGGCTGGCTCCAGGCACCAGAGTAGGAAGCAAGTGCTTGGGGTAGCCAATTCACAGGGGAAGCACTCCGTCCGGTATCGGGGCAGTATGTCCTGGTCGTCGGCAGCGGGTCCCTCATTCCCTCTCTTCCTCTTTGAGCTGCCACCGAATTGCCACCAAAGAGGAAGAGAGGGAGGACCCACCGCCAAACTGCTGCCACTCGTCTTTTTTTTTTTTTTTTTGGCCACTTGGGGTAGCAGAAAAGCTAGAGCCAGCCTTGCTTTTGTGCATAAATTGAGGTGCAGCATTTCAAGATCAATCCTTCCTCAACCACCACTTGTATAAGAGTACCAAAAGCAGTGCATTTTGTAACTTATCTCTAAGCCACTATTTCCCCTATACCTTGTGTGTGTCTGTCAACTTATACCCTGGACACTGCTAGTTTTCCAGGGCTAGATTTATCTTATGGCCTAACTGTGGTCACTTAGAATAACACTCCTATAGCTTTGGAACTGTTACTGACACCAAGTTCCCTGATGGACAGTTTTCTTTTATGTATTAGGCCTGAGGCACATAGATTTTGCCGAAAGCCACACTGGGAGCCCCAGATATATGTCTGTTTTTTATAAGAAGGGAGCAGATTGCAAGAGGGTTCATCACTACAACACAGATGTGGCCTGTGGAGATTTCAGCCTGGTTCTCCACTGCTTTGGATGACAGGAAGTCAATTATACCTATGCGTCGTGAATGCAAATTGCATCCAAACCACTACTGAATCAGAATTCACCACTCACACCAATGGCAAAGCTACAACAAAAATAGAGGAACTGGCCCTTTGGCTCGACACAGGTTGAAGCCCATTTACATCAAGAAGGAACATCAGCACTGGGGACTGTAGTCTCAGCAGACTGCAATTCCGTATTGATAACGAGGGCTGATGTGGTGTCTTCCATTTTTTTGCAATATAGATGTGGTTTTAGGGTCCAGCCTAGTTTTTCAAATGGCAGATACTCAGCACTTTAACTTGAAAAATCCAGAAGAGGCCTGATTTTCAGATTTCAGAGTAGGACTCCCTGTTGTTTTTGCTGATTTTTCAGTTACCCCAACAATAAGACCACTCCAAACCACTAGTCACTTTTGAAAATTGATGTCTCAGTGCTTGAAATCTACATATTTCAATGTAAGACAAGACAATAAAATAGCATGTGAACCAACATAATATATTTGCAATACAGACAAGCCAAAGCGCCCCATATTAAAACCACATTATAGTATGTCTGCTGCCTTTGGTGTCCTGCATTCACAAGCACTTGGAGTGCTAATCAAGTGCTAGCCTCTCCTGGGTACTTAGATAGCATCTTTACATGGCAGAAGAATGTTTTCTCATTTAAATTTGCATGACATCAACATAAGTCCACCTAACAAAATGCAGCAGAAAGGCGGCAAATTAGCTTCTCTGGGGGTAGAAGTGCATTATGGGTAGCAATTAGGACATACCTGCACTAATCATGAGCCAACTGGGCAGGATCTAAAATTAATGAGTGTGTGTAAAATGACAACAGTAATACTTCCTAGGAATCGATCCCTTTGGCTGCAGTGGAGGACGAGCAGCTTAAGTTCTCAAGGCAACAGAGACAGCTTTCTGTGCTCTAATTTAGGGATTGAATGGATTGGCAAGATCTGTATTATGCTACTGGAGAAGTACATGATGCCTTTTGCCCTGTTAATCCTCTCTCCGACCCCCCCCCCACCCCCAACCCACACACACAGAGTCCACCCCACACAGTTCTGGAAGTTCTGCCAGGTTAGATTTTCTTTACTCAAAGAGATGCCAACAGGAGAAAAATAGAAATCTGAGATACATGTAGCAAAAGAACAATTAACAGGACTCTGTGTCATTAGGTTGCCTGCATTAGGCTATTTCCAGCCAGTGTCCAATTGGGTAGGTAAGAACCCCTCAGGAAAGGAGCTGAGTTATCTGACACTTTACAAACCAGAAAGCGATATAAACCAGCATTTCAGGAGGGAGCGTGAGGCTTGGGCTCTAGGAGGGAGTGTGAGTGTGGGAGGAGGTTTGGGGCAGGGGGTTGGGGCACTGGAGGGGTTTTGGGGTGCTGGATCCTGGCAGTGCTCACTTTGGGTGGCTCCCTGCAAGTGGCAACATATCTGGAGAGGTGCATCCGGCGACTCTGCGCACTGCCTCTGCCCATGGAGCTCCCAACCAATGGGAGCTGCGGAGTCATCCCTCAGGGTGGGGGCAGCACACAGAGCCCCGTGGCCATTCCTCAGCCTAGGAGCATTAGCCTTGGCCAATGGGAACTGCGGGTGCAGTGCCTGCAGTTGGAGGCAGCACACAGAGGCACGTGGCTACACCTCTTCAGACATATCGCCGCTTGTGGGGAGCCACACAAGGTGAATGAAGCCCGGATCTGGTAACCCAAAACCCCTCTCATGCCCCACCACCCTGCACTGAGCCCCTTCCTGCATCCAAACTCCCTCCCAAAGCCTGTGCCCTGCAGCTCCTCCCAACTCCCAGCCCTGAGCCCCCTGCTGCACCCAAACTCCCTCCCTCTTAGATAATCAGAATTTTTGACTTACTGGCACCCCCCATTCCACCAATATGCCAGATAACAAAACTTTTACTGTATATAGATTTCATGGTAGAGACCAGCGTTTCTCAAATTGTGGGTTATTTTAGGGGGTTTCAGTATTGCCACTCTTACTTCTTTTCTGCCTTCAGAGCTGGGCAGCCGGAGAGCAGCAGCAGTTGACTGATTGCCCAGCTCTGGACACAGTGCCCCACCAGCAGCAGCCCAGAAGTAAGGGTGGCAATACTATACCAGGCCATTCTTACATGTGCGCGGCTGATGGTGGCAGCTCTGCCTTCAGGGCTGGTCTCTCAGCCAGCAGCAGATGTTCTCCAACCACCCAGTTTTGAAGGCAAGTGCCACCATCAGCAGCAGCTCAGAAGTAAGGGTAGCAATGCCGCAATACCCCCTACAATACCCTTGCAACCCTCCCTCCCCCGTCCTTTTTTGAATCAGGACCCCTACAATTACCACCATGAAATTTTAGATTTAAACAGTTGAAATAATGAAAGTTACAATTTTTTAAATCCAATTTCACAATCGTAGACCAAAATGGACCATGAATTTGGTAGGGCCCTACCTATTAGCCCCCACCCCAAAATTTTAGGATCTATCCCCTCAGTAGTTTCTTCCCCCCTTCTTTTCCCTTTGGGGTCATATCTCCTTCTCCAACATTCTCACTTCTTCCTCTTCTTCCATCTCTCTCCCTCTTTCCCCATCCTCACTCATTTATTTACTACTTCTTTCCTTCTTTATCCTCTTGCTCTCTCTTCTGACTTTCTCTTTCTCACTACTTGACTTCATCCACCAGTCTCACCCTCTACTCATACCTCGTTTGCACCTACCTCCATATTGCACAAAGATGCCCTGCCACTCCTACTGTTCACAGATTCGATATACACATACGTCAACACCACCCATTCCTCAGAAAGACAGGGAGCATATTTTTCAGCAAGATTTGTAGCAAAGTGTATCTTCATGTTTGCTTACCAAGTGATGTTACCTCCATCCTTATAGTTAAGAGGAGAGGCTTTCCCCTCTCCAGTAGCCATGTTCTGTGCCACACAAATATCCTTGGGACATAGAGTTTATCACAGGCTCAGGGAGAATCATTTGTGGGAGTTCCTTGATAGCACACTGGGCATTTATCCCAAGATACAGACATTAGTTCCACCTGTAGAAGTAGCATAACAATCTGAACAAGGCTCTAATCATTCCAGTCAAGAAAGGGTGGGACTTCAAACCAACTACAGCCAGGGAGGAGAGAAGGATAGTTCAGTGGTTTGAGCATTGGCCTAGTAAACCCAGGGCTGCGAGCTCAAACCTTGAGAGGGCTACTTAGGAATCTAGAGTGAAAATCCATCTGGGAATTAGTCCTGCTTTGAGCAGAGGGTTAGACTAGATGACCTCCTGAGGTCCCTTCCAACCCTGATATTCTATGGACTATGAAGGTATAATATTTATTGCTGTTATGGTGCAGTAGCAAATAAGCCAGTGCACTGACCACCACCATCAAATAGCATACCTATTTTTATCACCCATGCACTATGATGAAGATTAACAAAACAAGCCCCTCCCCTGACATCCCAACATAAGCATATCCAAACTATACCTACAATAAAAACCTTACTATAAACTACAGCATTTCCTCAAATCTGGGGGGAGGGAATAGGTGGAGCAGGGCTAAAATTTGGATGTTTATTTAAACATAGGACTTAATCTTGCAAGATGCTCTATGCAGGCAAACCCCACAGAAGTCACCAGCAGTTTCCCTACACAGTACTGGGGCCTAGAGAGAGTCCCATCAAGCCATGTATCCCTTAACCCTCATGCAGCCCTTCCTCCAGCCTACCTGGTGTTGTTTCTTCTTGCAGGTATGACTGGCAACTTATGGCATTTCTGGTGAAAGAACTGTTCTCTCCTCCAGTATCTTTAGGGATTCACTGGAAAAGGCCACAAAATCACTCTACTAGTTTCATGGTTATTTCCTAATTCCTGCTCAGAGAAATGCCCTAAAATACACACCCACCAACCCTAAGAGAAAAGAAGTCAAAATGGCTTCTACTAATGCTTCTGACCTTATGGGTTAGGCTCAGCCAATCAGGGAATCAAAATCAATACAATGGGTTTTTTTTTGACCAATTAACCAATGAACCCAGTTCAAAATTTGATTAGGAGGTGGGGAGGAGAGGAATTGTCTCACAACATGTTTGCAGTCATCCTGAGAGAAAATATTTTATTATGTAGTAATATTACTTCTGTGTATGGGGTTTTTGCAGAGAGGAACTTTTCAATTCAATACATTTTCATTAGGGATATTTGACCCAGCTCCATTATTAACACATATTAGCCTCAGTCATTCATGTCCATCAATTATCAATATCCGTCTGCACCCTGTGCAAGGGAGCTAGTGTTATGGTAGGTCTCCAGTGCCCACTCCTCCTCCATATAGGAGGAAGGAAGAGGCTTGCTTGACATTCCAGTCCCCAGACCCCTGTAAAGAGGAAGAGATTTGCCTTTCTTTCCCCTCATAATAGGTGAGGAAGTGGTCTATTTGAGAGATATTTAAAATTCTCTCTTTGTTCCCTCACCTGCCCACTCAGATCCTTGTGGCTGGCTAGGACAGATGGGCAGCTGATTACTGAGCTTCCAGAGGCAGCAATAGGGTTCGTGTCATTATAACATGAACAGTGTTGATTTGCAAAATAATATAAGATGTTTCAAGCTGTGCTACATAGCGGTTGCCCATAATGACTTTTTTTAACTATTACAAAAATATAAAAATAAAATAACGTAATAGACTATTTCAACTGTCATATATGTCATCTACTGCTGCTACGGCTACTGACATGGCATGAAATAATGTGGAAATAATTAAAATATAAAAGATTAAGAAACAAAATACATTTGGAAATGAATAATTCTATTTCAAAACAAAATTTTCCTGAAATGAAATTTTTCAAAATGAGAAAACTTTGTTTTGGGAAAAATTGCTTCTGTGGTAAATTTCATCAAAATCAATACAATTTTACCCCAAAAAAATCAGTTTAATTAAAATGGTATTTTCTGATAGAAAACGGAGGGAAAATTTTCCAACCAGCTCAACTCAGTTCATCATGAGGGAAACGATTTGCTTGCTGTACTCAGGTACCACAGTGATGGGCTCCTTACCTAAGATCAGACTGAAGTATATGTGTGTCCCCTCCCACTTCAAGTCCCTTCCCATCCTGGCAGCCAAATGGGAACAAAGTGAGGAGAAGGAGCAACTATACATGAATGGGATGGATTAGCAAGAGGGAGAAGAAAATGTCTGCCTGTCAGAAAGTTTTCTCCTCCAGGATTAGCTTGTGAGGTGAATGAATTAAAACTAGTTTTACAAATAGGAGACAACCTATTCTGCTTTATACTTGCCACTGAAACAGGTGGGGGTAGTGTGCTACCTTCTCAACAGCCTTCCACAGTTCTGTCAAGTAGCTGCACGTCATGTATACACCAAGACTTAGACTGAACCTTCACTTCTGGTCTCTGTAAATGAACCCTTTAAACCTGTGTGAGGTCTATGCAGGGGGTTAGCCCCTCTTTTCCAGAAGGACTTTGGATCTTGTCACCAGAATGAAAAATGGGGAAGAGTGAGATTGAAAGCCCAGAAAGCTACAGGAACTGGAGAGAAATATCATCTAAGACATGGCTAGGGCATGTTTTGCTTTTACAAAGGCTGGAAAAGGGTGTTATGGACAATCACCTCTCTCATTCCCCTCTTGGCTCCAGCTGTTGCTTTCTCTTTCTCTCTTTCTAATATTTCTTTTGCCCAAGTTTTTCCCCCTCTTTCTTTGGATATTAATAGGCTGTGGCCTGCACACTGGTCCCTCATTACACTTCACTGGCATTTATGTTTGCCCTTCAGTGAACTTGTACTTGCTACCGCCCTACAGTAAAGAGAGAGAGAGAACTTCCTGGACAAACCCCTTTGCATTCTGATAGTGTTTGTGAACCATTTGTGTCCCTTCCAAGGAACTGAATGAATATGGAAAATTCAGTCATACAGTGCCTGGCCTTCCTTCTCCCCCTCTCCTCTCCCATACTTCTTAGTGACTTTTGATAAAAGGGGCAATACTGAGTCTGAGTCTCTCTGTCCTCAGATTCCAGCTACCTGGGGTGGGGTTAAAACAGAGAAGAAAGGAGGGAAACACTCAAGGCAAAGTAAAGGACATGAGCGTGGTTCAAGATAGACAAAGAGAGACAGGTTTTTATGCTGTATCTCCTCAGGGAAGACCCGCCTCAGGCAGGAGGCAAAGGCTGCTTTAAAACAACCTTTCGGCCCCCAACATAAATTAGGACAGCCTTGCGGACTGTTCTAATTTATGGCTGCCTAAGGCCTGCACCATAGCCTAGTATTCCCACATGGTGCTAGGGGCTGCCCCTCCTGCCCACACGTTGACCAAAGGCTGAAGAAAAGTGTACAAGTGCAGTGGGGGACTTTGCAGCTGGCTTCCTGTGGTTCTTTAATGGCTTTTTCATACAGGAACTAATGCGGGAGAAGAATTCCTTTTGAACCATCTTCTGCTCTAATGATACAATCCTTCCATTGGCTTCAGTGAGAGGCTGAGAGTGCTCAGTTCCTCACAGGACGCACTCAGTCTCCGACATAAGTAGGCCCAGAGTCATTAGTTCCAATCTAGACCAGATTGGTATTGAATGAAAGCCATTTCCATCAGATTGCTGATTGGGGACAACTGTGTAAAAGTTAGTGCTGTCTGACTAGCCCTTAATGGATTGGTGTCCCCATTTGTCAAAACCCCATCAGCGGTACTGTCAGCAATCTCAGTAGGGAGGCATGGAGGCTGATTGGAGCTGGTAAAAAGGCATATATATGTATTTCTAGGAATGGTTTCTCAAGGTCAATACATATTAGCAGAGCTGTGTGGGGAAGCTTGCACTGCAGCTGTCTGGGTTGTCTGCCTGAAGAGAGCAATTCAGTCGCCTTGCTTGTCATGCTAGCATTATTTCATGACCATAAAATGTACTTAAGAAATGGCATTCCTCTTGCCTCCCTTCCTTTCTTTTCTGTCTATAAATGACATGAACAATGCAAGTTAGGGGCCACATTGGTTAAAAACCAAAACCAAAACACAGGTTAAGGGAGATTGGAAATGTGCAGAGGGGTTTCTTCTTTAGACAAACACAGAAATGTATATTGGTTATTTAATTTGTTAGGCCATAGGCTTGTTTGTTTGACATTCTGTATTCAGAGCTTGCTGAAATTCAGTTTTTTCTATTTAAAAATAATCTTTAAAAAATACTGACTGTTCAGTTAAAGAAATCTGCAGCAAAGTCAGGTCTGTCTCTCTCCCTACGTACTTATATAGCATTCATCACTATAGTGTCTGATTTCAATGGGGCTGCACAAATGTGCACCAATTCTGTAAACACGTATGCACACACTTTACACACATGAATAGTCCCACTGCAGCCAATGGGATTACTCACATGTAAATCTTGGCAGGATGGAAGCCTACAGAAGGCCAGAACTTGATGCTTTGTTTCCACAGAGCATGGTGCCTAGGGCAGTGAATTTACCCAATCAAGCAATATAATCTATATAGAATACAATGTGTACATAAAATTACTATGGTTATTGTCACTTAGCCCTGCATGCACACTACTAAATTAAAATCTTCTGAAAAAGAAAGTTTGTTCTGAGGAGGTTTATGTTTCAGGGAAGGGTACTGATTAAGATAGGCAGAAAGACATATCATGCCAAGTTTTATTTGTATACGCTTTTTGTTCTTCATTGTTTTGTCTAGCACCCTGCAGCATAGTTCAGTGACAGCTGGTAGTATTTGAAGGAGTAGGTAAAGGATGTCAAACTGAGTACACAAGAATGAAGGCATTGGCCCTGACTACAGGATACTGTAGTTGATTTAAAAGATAATTCAATGATACAAGCCTTCAATCAGCTGCTCTGCTGAGAAGATACTTTCCCTCCCCTCTTCCTTTACATTTTCTGAATGTGTGGTGGGGGCCCCAGGCATCTGTTCACAGGCTTTTTCCTTTCCTGCTGTGGAGAGAGAACATCTCATCTGCCTGAAACATGGAGCTAGGACACTGGGCCACGCTAATTAGCTGTGAAAGAATTTTCTTGCTCTCCTTTATTCTTGGCATGCCCTTTTTTCTTCCCCTGCTTCCCAGCTATGTTGCCTCAGGACAGTTGAAGTCTGCATGGCAAGGTGCAGGATGTTCAGCATTTGCCTCTGCTCAGTGCTGATTCTCTGTGGGTTTGCTGCTCTGCTGCTGGGAGCGTGGGCTCTGTGCTAGGCAGAGATGGAAGCCGTGTCTGCTCCGAGATCAAGATGATTACCTCCTCATTTCCTCAGTTTCCTGTCCATTGGCCTTTGGAATGACAGTCTTGAGGTTACTCTCAGAGCAGGCTCCAGCAGGGCTCTTTGCTACACCCACTCAGAAGCCGGGGTTCTTTCATCCTGGATGAGTCATGGCTCATAACTGGCTCATGATTTTTGTGATATTTTCATGTATACTATATATACTGTACATATTTATCTTGTCACATGTAAAGTGACAATCACAAATGGATAAATAAATTCTTCAGATCCTGAGGGATAAAAAAATGGTCTCCTCAAATCAATCTTCATTGGCCTGTAGGGTAATTATGGATTATTTACTGAGCTCCTGTCTCCCACTCAGAAGGCAGAAATTTCTGTGCTGCCTGGCGCTAGTAAATTAAATAACATGCAAGGTGCTTTATCATTATTACAAATCATTAGTTCTTTCCCTGTTTAAACTTGCCCTTTCCACAACACAGATTTTTTATGCGAGCGTTGGGATGGCACCATACACTCTCATCACAACTGTATTTGTAAATTAAGCATCGTACTCAATCAATATTACACAAAACAAAAAACAAAACAAAACTAAACTCTAAACTAAAAGCACAAGGCAAGCCAAATAAAGGTAGACAACAAGGACAAAGGACTCAGCTTATGTAGCCAGGAAGGTCAGGAATTTTTATAAGCAGTTGTAATGTTCTCCCTCCTATTCCTATTTTGCTGACAGTATCTCATCTTTTGTTCCCCTTTGCCTCTAAGATCAGTCATTCTTAATGGAGAATATGTGAGGATCTTTGATATCTGACATGACAACTGGACCCCTGGAAAGTGAGAGTGCATCTCAAAATCTTTTTACTTACAGGTGGGAAAGTGTTACTGTGCTGCCCTCTTATGGCCATAACCTCACATTCATTCAAGGACATAGGGGTTTAATAAATTAAGCACCATTTTCAGTCATCAGTCACAATAAATAGGCTTTACACTAAAATCCAATGTCTCCCTTCCCCTTCCTATGCAAGGACACTCAGTACTATACAGCGAAAGCATGAATTACTGAATGCTTCAGATCTGCCATCCAATTTGGGGATATTTCATTTAAAGCTGAGGGTGAATTATGCCCCGTTACTGCACTGACAGACCCCAGGCTGATGCTGTCAGTGACTTGTAAAATAAAGCAACTCAGCCTAATTGGATAAAAAAATGTTACTTTTACTGAAGAAAGCTATGATCCATGTTAGTCTCCTGTCCCTATAAATTTTAGCAAGTACAAGTTTGATACTCCCTGTTCTATTATAGTTTGCAGAGCCACTACATGGAATCACTTAAGCTTTTTCAGTAGCTGCCCTGTGCTGGGTTTCTTATTGTTGTTCATCGACATTGTCAAAAGTTAAAGCCAGCATCCTAATCCCAGCATGACTGTTTGAGCTCTGTGCTTTCATACATCCAGCTTTGTGCTTTAATAGACACCACAAGAGCCCCTACAAAAGGTGAAGGGAAGGAGGAGGCTGCATTCCATGGCCTAGTTGTTGTTCTGCCCACTCCCAGCTCCAGAGCTTGACCTTGAAGTTTGACAGCTAAAGCAGCAGCAACATAATGGCAACCAGAGGGAGAGAAAAAAAAAAAAAAAAAAAGGAAGATGCCTGCACAGCCCAGTGTGGGCCATGATCTATGCTAGCTTGTCAAGCCACATAAATATTAAAATATAGTTAAGCTGACATATTGCCCCATCTGTAATGCTTCTCAAACACAGTTAGCTGCTCTCTGATGCCTCTGAGCTCCCTGTATTGATAATTGGAAGTTTGTGTCTGGAATTACTACCCTGTTTGTGAAAAATCTCATCCTGTAGGAAATAACCAGGCCAGGGAATCCTGGTATGACACTGAATGAAGAGGTCAGGGATACTGCTGCCTTCCTTCTTTGTCTGCGTCAGTTGTATTATAGCACTCCTACAATACCCTCAGATCATTACTGTCCTAGGGTCTCACATGAGGCCTCACTTTCCCCAGCAGAGATAATTTCTGAAGCACGTTGATATCTACAGATGAGAAGTGCTATGTAAGAGCTAGGTGTTATACAAACACCTAGAGCAGTGGTTCTCCGCCAGGGGTCCTCTGGGGGGTGGCGAGCAGGTTTTGGGGGGGGAGGGGGGCACCAAAATCAGCCAGAGAGCAGCACTGACATTAGACTTGCTGGAGCCCAGGGCAGAAAGCCAGAGCCGGAGTCCTACTGTCTGGAGCTGAAAATCGAAGCCTGAACAGCTTAGCTTCACAGAGTCCCCTCTGGTGTGGGGCCCTGGGCAATTACCCTGCTTGCTACCTCCTAACACCAGGGATCACCAACCTTTAGCATGTGGCCCACCAGGGTAAGCCCTGTGGTGGGCCAGACCGGTTTGTTTACCTGCCATGTCCGTAGGTTCAGCCGATCGCAGCTCCCACTGGCCATGGTTTGCCGCTCCAGGCCAATGGGGGCTGTGGGAAGTGGTGCGGGTCGAGGGATGTGCTGGTCACCATTTCCCAGTGGCCTGGAGTGGTGAACTGTGGCAGTGGGAGCTGTGATCAGCCAAACCTGCAGATGTGGCAGGTAAACAAACTGACCCGGCCTGCCGGGGAGCTTACCCTGGCAGGCTGCGTGCCAAAGGTTGCCAATCCCTGTCCTAACATGGTCTCTGGTTTTTAATCCACTGGATATACAAAAAAACAGTTCCCCAGATAGGCCATGGAATTTTTAAAGCATGTGTGTGGGGGGAATGCTCAGAAAGAAAAAAGATTGAGAACCCCGATCTAAAGTACATCTATGCAGCAATCCAGAGGTGTTATTGCAGCACATGTAGACATACCCAAGCTACCTCAGGCATGTCTACACAACTGCAGTCAGACCTCCTGATTGCAATGTAGATATACCCTTAGTTAGACGTTGCCCTGCAGGGTCAGTACTTACAATCTAATAATTACTAATTCCTTCTAGTAAAGAGGATGCTGGGGCATATCTACATTTCAGACTCTTCAACAGATGGATCCAACTCATTGCACAATTCTTTATCCATGGCAGGAGCCAAACGGGAACAACAAGAGAACTTTAGTGCAATGGAATGGTCCAGAGCTCAGAAGGGTAATAGATTAAGCAAGTCTCAGTGCATACTGCACAAACATGTACATAGAACCAACAGCTGTGCGTCCTTCAGGAGGCCTGGGCATTGGGCTGGGGTGCGAGAGGGAGAAATAGTTAAGAGGTAGACTCAATCTGTATATACAATGTATACATTTGTAATCATTTGTTTGATTTTGGATTTGGAGGAAGACTGCAGCAATATTACAAATATGGTTATGCACAGAGAAAGTTATTCAAGAAAAATATCAGACTAAGCAAATGATGTACATATAATGAATGTCATGAAGGAGATAGATACGGTCTGAGTCTCATTTACACTGCTGTAATGATGTAAAAGGGCATTGGTGTAAATGCAGATTAGGCTCACAGAATCCCCACACGCATAACTTTCACACATTCAGCTAAAATAACATCACATACTGTACTCATACTATTACTGGTGAAAAGTCACTGATAAGATCCGAAGCTGCCAAATGCAGATTTGAGCAAGGCACAGATTTCCAGACATTGAAAGCTACTTGTTCTTAGTTCCCCCAACCATCAGATTATATTAAAGCTAAAAGGAACCTGGATGCCAGATTTATTAGTAAACAAATCTGGGAGTAAAAAATAAAACCCTAAAACACAGATGCTGATGAAATTGTTTAGAAAGAGGCCTGTTTAGTATTAGAAAGCAGGCAAACCAACATGGTATTTACATGAATAGAAAGGAAAAAAATTCTCTCTCCAGTCTTGGTATTTATTTTAGCACTGGTCAGCTTCTTCTTCACCTTCTTTTAGTGTTTGTCTGTTTGAAATATATTTTCTCCAGGATATCTTAGTTCATAAAGGCTTTTTTATTTCTTGGTTCTGTGTTATGTTGGTTTTAAAACAACAACAAATGATGTTGCTAAACAGAGCAAGAGAATTAGAAGACATATCTGAGATCACACAATAGGTTAGTAGGTAATCCTACTTTGAACCAAGGGGTTTCTAATTACTAGACTTTTGCTGCAACCATCTGTGCTGTTTCCTGTGGCTTTGGCCTGCTATAATATCAGCTGAAAATTGCTGTAAAGATTGCATGGGTGAAAATATGATCAAGAGGAAAAGAGGAGTTATCAACTATCACTAAAGAGTCAGAGCTTGTGATGTCTAAAAACATATGAACTGGACTATATCCTGATATATTTGACATTCTCAAAAGGATTAGTGGTAGCTGTGTTAGTCTGTATCAGCGAAAAAAATGAGGAGTCCTTGTGGCACCTTAGAGATTAACAAATTTATTTGGGCATAAGCTTTCATCGGCAAGAAACCACTTCAACAGATGTATGAAGTAAAAAATACAGGAGCAGGTATAAATACATGAAAGGATGGGGGTGCTTTACCAAGTGTTAGGTCAGTCTAACAAGATAAATCAATTAACAGCAGGCTACCAAGGGAGGAAAAATAACTTCTGAAGTGGTAAGAATGGATCATTACAGACAGTTGACAAGAAAGTGTGAGTAACAGTAGGGAGAAATTAGTACTGGGGAAATTAAGTTGAGGTTTTGTAATGACCCAACCACTCTCAGTCTTTATTCGGGCCTAATCTGGTGATATCCAGTTTGCAAATTAATTCCAGTTCTGCAGCTTCACACTGGAATCTGTTTTTGAAGTTTTTTTTTGTTGAAGAATTGCCACTTTGAGGTCTGTTATTGAGTGACTAGAGAGATTTGAGGTGTTCTCCTACTGGTTTGAATGTTATGATTCCTGATGTCAGATTTGTGTCCATTTATTCTTTTGTGTAAAGACTGTCCAGTTGGGCTAATGAATATGGCAAAGGGGAATTGCTGGCACCTGATGGCATATATCACATTGGTAGATGAGCAGGTGAACGAGCTCCTGATGGTATGGCTGATGTGGTTAGGTCCTATGATGGTGTCCCTTGAATATATATGTGGACGGAGTTGGCACCAGGGTTTGTAGCAGGGTTTGGATCCTGGGTTGGTGTTTTCATTGTGTGGTGTGTAGTTGCTGGTGAGTATTTGCTTCAGGTTGGGGGGCTGTCTGTAAGCGAGAACTGGCCTGTCTCCCAAGGTCTGTGAGAGTGAGGGATCATCCTTCAGGATAGGTTGTAGATCCTTGATGATGTGCCGGAGAGGTTTTGGTTTGGGGCTGTAGGTGACAACTAGTAACATTCTGTTACTTTCTTTGTTGGGCCTGTCTTGTAATAGGTGACTTTTTGGTACCTTTCTGGCTCTGTCAATCTGTTTGTACACATCACCAGGTGCATATTACAATTTTTAGAACACTTGATAGAGATTCTGTAGGTGTTTGTCACTGTCTGAGGGATTGGAGCAAATGCAGTTGTATCTTAGAGCTTGGCTGTAGACAATGGATCATGTGATGTGGTCGGATGAAAGCTGGAGGTATGTAGGTACGTACAGCAGTCAGTAGGTGAAAGCTTATGCCCAAATAAATTTGTTAGTCTCTAAAGTGCCACAAGGACTCCTCGTTTTTTACAAAAGGATTAATCAGCTCTCAGAAATGGCTGCTAGAGGCAATAGTATCCTACCCTCAGATCACTGAGCACCTAATGACAGCCATGCCTTTGATATTATGGTATTTTTTTGTGTTCCATTGGTGGAATGTGTTGTCACTCCTGGTGGGAATATTGTGTGGGTGGAATTCTGGAATAGGCCACACTTTCACTTAAGGCCTTTCAATCAAATTCACTTTAATTTACCTCTTAACAAAAAAAGCAGTTGTTATTTTTTTAAAATTTGCCTCGACATTCTTGCTAACCGCTACTCCACACACAACAGGTATTGTCTGCAGTTGAATAAATTAGTCATAAGCATTTGTTGGCTCTTTCACTAACAAATGTGACTGTGTAGTGTGCAGGAATGAGGCAATTACTATCCAGAGTCAAGAGACCTAAAGCTTTCAGGAGGTTTCATTAGCACTGTAGAAGCATCTAATAAAGCTACTAAAATGATAGAGAAATACATAATTTCTTTAGTCCACATACCTGCTTTCAGCTTGTGCTCCTGTACTTCCCTGAAGTTCTGAACAGTTGTGGTGAATTTAATCCCAGATCCTCAAAGGGTATTTAGGGTCCTATCCTCCATTGATTTCAGTGGAAGTTCGGAGTTAGCTGGGGCTCTGACTCTTACTGTTAATGATTTAGCTGAGACATTTCTAGGTCTCTGCATGTCCCTACATCCCAAAGAAAATCACAGGAATACTTAAATTGGTGCTTATTGCCACATGCCAGCTCTATCACCTCTAAAGGAAGGATGATTTAGACAAGCTGATATGCATTGTGTTTGACACGAGAGAGGAGAGTATTATATCTGGACAGGTAGCTGTTTATTACAGAGCTGTCAGTATTCAACTGTTGTCATGTCTATCATTGGAATTTGCTCACCATATCAAAACTGAGTTGCAAAACTAGAAGAGAAGAAGAAAAGAGGTTTGACAGCAGTGAATACTCCCGTATTCTCTAAATACTTCTGTATAACCTAACAGGAACTCCTGCCCCAGTGATCTTGCAATACTATATCCAAACACCTTGGCAGGGAATCAGAAGACTGCCCTATTCATACACTAACCAATTCTATGCAACACAAACCTCTGCACCCACCTGCTATTTGAAATGGACTTTGGACACAAGAGAGAGGGAGAGAATCTGGTCCAAAATCTCTATGTAGCATGGCCCCATCCATGTAGTATGAGATCTTTTGAACATCCCTACATTCATCAAATAAGGGCTATAGCTGTGGTCATCAGAACCAGTCATGACATTCAAAAGTATTCTGTGGTCTGAGGAACAGAAGATAATATAGCTCTAGAATATAATATAGGAGCAGATCATCTCCCCACCCCCCATCTTCATGGGTGAAGGGGATGAAAGCCAGAAGACTGCAGGAGTGCTGCCTCTACAGCTTTGTTTCCCCTGCCACTAGAAAAGCCCCTCCATGGAGCGAAATGGTGATCTGGATCTGTTATGTGAACGGCTAGCCAGGAAAAGATAGGAGATAGGTGGATGGACAAACTTTAGGCCCATCCACTAAGCCAGTGTTTCCCAAACTTGGGATGCCTCTTGTTCAGGGAAAGCCCCTGGCAGGCTAGGGTGGTTTGTGTACCTGCCGCGTCCACAGATTCAGCTGATTGCAGCTCCCACTGGCCATGGTTCACTGCCCCAGGCCAATGGGAGCTGCTGGAAGCAGCAGCCAGTACGTCCCTTGGCCCGTGCTGCTTCCAGCAGCTCCCATTGGCCTGGAGCGGTGAATTGCAGGCAGTGGGAGCTGCAATTGGCTGAACCTGCGGATGCAGCAGGTACACAAACCGGCCCGGTCCGGCCCGCCAGGGCCTTTCCCTACTCAAGCAGCATCCCAGGTTTGGGAAACACTGCACTAAGCTATTCCCCTTCCACCTCATTCCCATTGCAACATACCCTGAAGGTCCACAAATGAGATTACATTGACTAAGCTAGAGCGTGAGCCACAAGGTCCTCCACTGATAGTGTCCGAGCACCACCGCTGATCACTAGTGCCATGGCTCAGAGGAGGTGTCTAAAGTAGTTAAGACCCAAACCATTTAAGTTAAAACAAACCAAGCACTTTAAGCATTATCTAGAATCTAATATAGATAACTGAGCACAAGTGTAGTGTGAAATAGTGCTTCGTAAGCGGGCAGTCCTGCTTTGCAGTAGCTGATATTTCAATGTGATCTTCAGGTATAGCCTCATGTGCAGCTGTGAAACTGAAATAATCATAATAATTTTACTTGCTAAGCTGCATTTCCATCCCGTATTTCCTTGTCTATATTTTAAAATGCTAGCTATTCAGAATAACTTCAAACTTCATCAGTACTCACTAGAGGGTTGGGGTTTAGAACCTCAGTCAATTAAGACTGTGTAGATGAGTAAAAAAAAGTTTAAAACATAGCTTCCAATCCGGAAAAGGTTCTGCAGCAATTATCATTCAGTTGTGAAAAGACATTTTCAGACCTCTAATTGCTCCAAATGCACAAAAGAGTCATTCCATTTTAACCTCTCTCTGACATCAGGAACGAATGCTGTAATTGAAATGTGTCATCACTGATCTCAATTCAAAGCCATTAGTAGAGTTGTTCTTTTCCCATCTTGCTATTGCTCTTCCTCATCACAGCACTGTCCACAGACATGGAGCCAGAATTGCTGCAGAAGCTGGACCCTGGGTCTCCCACATCCCAGGTGACTGCTCTCATTAATGGGCTAAAATTTATAAGATGAGTGTCACGGGTGTCAATTATTGGGATTGGACTACATCCACCCTTATTGAATTGGTCCTGTCAACACTGGTTCTCCACTTGTGAGGCAACTCCCTTCTCTTTATGTGTCAGTACAACACTGCCTGCATCTGTAATTTTCACTCCTTGCATGTGAAGAAGTGGGGTTTTTACTCACAAAAGCTAATGCCCAATAAATCTGTTAGTCTTTAATGTGCCACCGGACTCCTTGTTGTTTTTACGGTTCTTCAAGTTTTGATGCTCTCAAACAGGCCTAGAAGGAACCTGCTGTGGTGTGTTAACCCTCCTTATGGTCTCATTCACTGGAGTAAGCCCCTTGGCTTCTCTGCCTCCTGGGACTGAACTTCGGAGCCCTCAGTGCCCCTGGTTCACACTGTGAGCCCCCCTCAGTGAGTCCACCAGAACTGGACTCCTGGGGGAGACTTACATGCCCAAAGGGAGCAATGGACCTCTGACTCAATCTGGAGTGACTCTCAGCCAGCATTGTAAAACAGAAGGATTTATGAGTTGTCTGGAATACACTGTAGAAAGACCTTAAGTCAGGATAGGGAAAGTTAGAGCAAACTCCATTTGAGTGAACCCTGAGCTCAGAGGCCCTGTTCTCTGACCCATCCTGAGTCCCAGTCCAGAAGTGCGTGTCCTGCTTCCAGCAGCCCACACTGTACCATCCTCCTGGCCCCTCTCAGTCTTTGTTCTTCTTCCTAGGTGACCAGAGTCACCTGGTTATTCCCCTTAGCTCTTTGTTCTCCCACTGGCCAAAACTTGCTGGCTTCCTGGAGAGGGTGGGCCCTAGTCATCAGTTGCTGGGTTACAAAATGTCTGGCCCATGGTCTGGGCCCAGGCAGCTAGGCGACAATCACACCTGGATTGTTACAAAGAATAAACCACCTTGTTCTCACCACCTAGTTAAACATGCAGCACATAGGGGAAACTGAAAATATTATGAAAACATCCCACTTTGTCACAATGGGCACCTGCTTCTTGATTTTTAATGGGGCTTAATCTGGTAGGTGAGGCACCAACAAGCATGCCCAGAGGCAGAAACTTCAGCGCCTAGGGAATATTTACTTTGAAAAACTTCAACACCAAGTGAATTTAGGTGCATACAGGGTTCAGTGGGAGTTTGGGGGATTTTGGCACCTAAGTGCTTAAACCAAGATTTAAGTAGCTTTGTGGATTCCACGCAATATGCTGCATGATACCCCTTATCCTGTTCAGACTATACAGTCACACATACAGCACTGAAGTATTGGGCAACTACATAACACAGTGGTATTGAAAGACAAGTAGGTTTTCACCTGCTTTTCATCAGCAATGCATTTTAGGTTTATTTCACATCAGTTCCCATGATTCCTGATTCCATTTCTAAGCAGGAAGATTAAGTGGTGTTTAAATACCTTGGGCCAAACTGTGTCTCAGATTGTATCATGCCATGCTGTCAACTTCACTGGCATGGCACAAGGATAATGGAGATCTGACAGCCTCCCTTCCCTGACTCCCCAAGATTTTAATTGAGGAGCTAAAGAAGCTGCAGTAAAGCACCGTAATAAGAAACATAAAATTAAAATCTAGCTTTTTCTGTACATGCAAATGAGAAACATTAAAGGTAGGGGACGCTTTTAAGTACAGGACTAGAGGCTGATATTTCTGCATAGAGTATGCTAGTTATTAGCAACTGATAATATGTGCTCTGTGGTGATACTATAATTAATATTCTCTCAACTTTTGTGTTTCATACCCAGTCATAAAACCTTGCTCTGAACTGTAACTTGGCATCCAGATCTCAGCACAGCAGTCATCTTTTTGTTTTGTTTTCAATTTCAAAAAGTCCATTCAGCCATTTTATAGCTGAGGCCAACAAATTTATATCCATTTGTGACATGAATTGAACCATGGTGTCCAGAGGTGAAAAACTAGTACACCTCTAGGCTCTCATCCTGCAAACTAATCCACCAGTGTAGCTCTTATATCTGTGCCATTAGAAGTCAGTTTGGCTTATCATGGGTGCAGGGGACGCATGTGGGTCAGAATGCATATTTGTGGCCTAGAAGTGATAAGCAGAATCTGTCCCTAAACCTCTGTGCAAACCCTTCAGGTTTTCTGTTTTTTAAAACCCAGGTTTTGAGGCATTTGCGCCAACCATGTGATCTATATTTAATCATTTCTGCTATTTTGCAAAAGTAAAATTAGATATGACTAATATGCTGAACTTTCGAATTTGCCCAATGTGTATGCACAGTAGGTTTCTTCCATGAAGCTTAATAGGAATTTTTTATAGTGTAGTCACACGTCGTAATTACATGTTCTTAACTAATTTAATTTATACTAAATAGATAATACAACCTATTTTCAATAATTACTTGCCCTAATAATCTGTTGAAAATTATTTAAAAAAATTTAAGAAGAAAAGTCACAAAGCACTAATTATACGAAGAGTCTATAAAGATAGACACAAAGGTCCATTCTGTATGAGTAAACATTAGAGTGAGATTTTCCAAGAGTGTTGGCTTAACTTTGCTCCCCAAACTGGAAACCCCCGTCTTGAAGATCCATTGCATTTCTCACAGTTTGGAGCAAAATGTTCCTTCCAGCCACTCTCCTGCAGCACATTACACAACAGTTATCCCCACAACTGTGCTGTTCATCCAAGTGGTGGCTTCATTTCAGTGGCACTGAATGGATCTGGATCTTGTGTATGCCAGGCACTAGAATAAATGGCAATGATTCTTATCAGCTGTGGTAGAATAATCATTATCCTTACATTTCCAAAATTAGGTTCCACATTAACGTTTTCCTGTGGTGTCCTTAATATTAAACCATAGAGATTTAATCGACAACTATATTTTTTCTTGCTTCTGTGGGCTTCTTTTATAGCCTTAATGTTCTTTCAATAGATGATGTTTTGGGTAAGTGAAACTGTGAGCATGTATTGTAAACCTTTTTTAAAAAACGCATTCTGGTTGACAATGGGAAAAGATCATTAAGTACCAATGAATGCTTGGGTTTTTTGATCACAAGCCATTTCTGCATTCAGATATTGTGCTGCTTACCAAGCCTGCTAAACCTAAGCCATATTTTTTATTTTTAGATAGCATGGCTTTTGTGCTAACACTTTTCCCTGTGCCATACAACTAATTACCATCCTATGCACCATTGTGCACATCTTCCATTTAAAGCAAAGGTTATGTTTATTCAGCAATTCTTTCTAAATGAGCATGTGCTAAGAGATTCATGCCCTCTGCCTAATTGTATCCCATGGAAACCTTCAGTTTATCTACCTCCATATTTTAAAGAGTTAATTTCCATTTTGACAGTGACTTATTAATAGTTTACTGACAGCTTACAAACACTCCAAGGCTTTTAAGAACACGTTTTGAGAAAATGCTTAATTATGCAGTGATATAGACTGCGATGCCCTTCTTTTTCATAGTTTTCAAAATGCTTGCTTGCTGTCATGTAGCTTCAACAGTTTGGTGAACACAGGAACATTTTCTCCCTTTTTTTAAGAGCCTTTGATTTGTTATTTAGGTCATATTGCAAGGTGCAAATATGCCACTCACACAGTTATGCTGCCCTGTTGCTCTGAAGCTGCATGATTATTCAATAATGTGCTGAACGCTCAATATTTGTTTTTTTTTAAAGTTAGTTTAGTATTCGTGCAAAGTGCCAGATTATCATTCCCAGACACTAATAGATTTTAAGGCCAGAAGGAACCACTATGATCATCTACTTTGACCCTGTGTATAATACAGGCCATAGAGCTTCACCCAGTAATTCCTTCAGTGGAGAGAATTATTCTTCCCTATTACATAAGGACAGGGAAGTGACAAGCAACTGTCTTCCATGTTGTCCTACTAATGTATTTCAAGGCTCTTTTAAAGAGACAACATCTAGGTAGCTACCGTACGTAAGCAGTCCATTAAATCAATGTTGATCATGCCAAGTGAATACTGTAAGAAGAGTCTGAGAATAGCTATTTGGATTTTTAATGAATTTAGTTAGGACCAGTTTTCTGTTATCTTTCTGTGACTATTGTAGTGAATGACTTGACTGGGAATGTATGCATTGCACAAGTACAGCAGAAGAATCACAGGAGAGGACTTTTGATTTCATAATTGCAAAAATTCACAGTGGAAACCTCATTATAATCAGTATGACTCACCTGGCTAGAACATCATGAAACATACATATCCAAGCACAACAGGACACATTTCAAACACTTACAGTGTTGACCAGTAAGTATCTGCTGAAATTTTCTGCAATAAGGTTTGAAATTCATATAAGTTCAGCTACATTGTGACAGTTGAGACAGTTCAGCTGAGACAGACAGTTCAGAAACAGAAAAAGATGCAACAATCTGAGACAAAAAGATATAATATCTTAACAACAAGCTGGCCTATGCAGCCATTCAGGGCAGCAAGGGGGAAAAGGACACCCTCTTACTCCCCTTTGTTGGTTATCTGCATCATGGGACTCAGAATAGCTGCCCAGAGACCTGTCCCACACAGGTGGGAGAGGGAATCAGCAGACAGGGTTGGGGAGTTTCTAAAGCCCTGGCTCTGCCCCTCTCCTCCAAACATGTCAGCAAGCACAACTGAGCTATCATGAGAAGAAACTTTCAAAGCTGGGCTAGGAAATGGCTGGTACAGCTTGTTTACGCCTTGCTTCATGGGGGAAGCGAGTAAACTCTAAGATACAATTCAGTACCTGCTCTGCTTCTGGGCTAGGACAACTACATGCTGCCCCTTACTTAAAGCAGATTGCAAAGTCTAGTCTAGTCTAGCCTAGCCCAGAGTAAGTAATTCAGTATAAATTGTTCACCCAGTGCCATAACAGAGAGGTACCAGTTATTTCCCATTGTCACTTCTCTATAAAGATTTTGCATACTGATTTGTAATTATACTTTGCCTTTCTGTAGTGACTTCCACTTCTGATTTTCAGAGTGGTCTAAAAACATTAATGAGTTTAGCTTCACAACAAAAGTGTGAGGCAGGCAAAATCCCATTTTACAGGTGCGAAAACAGAGGTACATGGATGTTAAGTGACTTGCCCAGTGACACACAGGAAATCAACAGCATGAGTGTGTGTCTACTACTTCCTTAATATGAAGAAAGAAGATGGGCAAGAGGAGGGCTAGAAAGGTTCAAGGCAGAAGGTCTACAGTGCAGCAATCCCTCCTCGCCCCCTCAACTCCACCCCCACTGAGAGAAAGGCTTTAGGGATAACTTTTTTCAGCATTAGAATAAAGTTCATTTTGAATAATAGAAGAAGCTTTTTTCTGTAATTCTTAGCTATTGTCACAGGAGAGTGACAGAGCAGATTATACAGCCTAATACTGCTCGCCCCCAGTTTTGTGAGTTAACAACAAAACAATCCTTCCTCTCCCCACAGCTGTCAGATGGTGATAATTTCTGGCCACAACTGACCAGGGTGGATTTGAATCAATGAACTGTGGGGGAAAGCTCTAGAGTGTATCCTATTACTAAACCCTCTGAATCATCCATTCCTCCCTAGGCTCAACTTTTTGAATATTTTCTTCATGACTGAACATCAGCTTAATTCCCCACAAAAGCTTCTTTTAGTATAAGAGCATAGTGAAAACTGACTAAGTTCAAACCATCTTGGATAACCAACATAATGAGCCTGTGCTGCAATGTTTCACAAGTCCAACATTTTAATAATGAGTAACAGCATAGTCTAAAGAGGGGAGTTCAACTTGAAACCAAGTCAGAAAACAAAAGGCTAATAGTCAGAGGAACTTTGAATGCACATAGTCCATATGAATGAGAGATGATTTTGGAAGCAGAACAGAATAGAAAAACCAAGCAACAGAAATAGCTATAAAGAACAAGAGCTGACTCTCATGGCATACTCAGTTAAAAGAGCACCATTGCTAGGAATGGCAACTAGCCAACAACACTGGTTGTGATCAGGATTGAGTAAGCTAATAAATCCAAACCTGGACCATGTTTATATTTTAATAATATGATGAAGCAGCAGAATTCATATCCAGATCTCAAACTTCAGAAGTATGGGATGCTTAGGTCCAGGGTTTCGGAATGGTGCCTTGGGGACGATGCCATGACAGACAAGTGGGATCTCTGCTGAGCATTTCCTGCTTCAAAACACAGAATGAAGTTTGTAGAACACAAACCAAAGTTCACATTAACATGAACTAGGTTCCAATTGGGTAGATGACTTGACTGTTTAATTGAAGAACTTACCACTGGTTGTAGAGATTTTGAGATAGATGACTGGTCCCAACTGTGTTGTGGTGAAGAGGGTCACACACCACAGATTTCACCTAGTAGTTAGACAGCTCGTGGCAGGTTCACTTCTTTCCTGGCACCCTCCAATTGACAGCCACTCTGGTCTCATGGTGGTCTGCCCCTTCTGAAACTCAGCTCTCCAGCCTGCTTACACATTTTATGTCCAGCCCTTTCAGAGTATATAAAGAGTCCAGCAGAGGTAGCCCTCTTGATTAGGCAAGGGGCTTCAGGGCTTCCCCCCAGGTTGGGTTAGAGGGAAGCATAATTTTGCCCATAATATACAAACTCTGCACCATATGGAAGGGGTTAAGCAGCTGCTCTGGGGTCAGGCAGCCCCACTCCACCACACCTGCAAAGCTTGCATGGCTTGGAAGAGGAGGTCAAAAGGAATGCAGCCCAGCTCAGGAGGAGAGCAGACAGTGGAGGTGAACTGAGCTGTACTCTGAGAACAAGCATGCCAGGAGCTACTGTGCTCTATCTTAGCCCTCGTCCAGACTAACCCGCGGCATCGGCGGGTTAAAATCGATTGCTCGGGGATCGATATATCGCGTCTAGTCTGGACGCGATGTATCGATCCCCGAGCGTGCTTACATCGATTCCGGAACTCCATCAACCCGAACAGAGTTCCGGAATTGACACGGAGACCCGCGGACATCGATGCAGCGCCGTCCAGATGGGTGAGTACCTCGATTTTAGAAATTTGACTTCAGCTACGTTATTCCCGTAGCTGAAGTTGCGTATCTAAAATCGATTTTAATATCTAGTCTGGACGTGGCCTCAGCAATGTTGCTAAACTAAAAGGGAAGAGACTGATGAGTCTCAGAAGGTCTGAAACTTTATCTTTGATTCCAAGTACTTTGTCTATTGGGAAAGAGGAGTATGCTAGGAAATAGCACTTTGGGGTGCAGGACTTAGCATCTTACAATGGGCCCTGGACTGGAATCTAGGAGAGAGAGTTGGCCAGGTTCCCCTACCAACTGCTGGTGGGGTGGGGGTGACGTGTGCCAAAAGACAGAAGCTGATAGGGGGAGGTGTCTAGGAGAAAGAAAGCCTTGAGGATAGATGAGTCAAATGGCAATATTAGAGACTGGAATAGTTAACTGTGCTTTTCAACATAAAATTTCCCAACTTTAGAACAAAAGACAGTTGAACATCCAGCAGACTTTTTATTTATTTATTTGGGTCTCTTTGTTATGGGTTTCAAATGACAACTCAAAATCCCACCTATGGCCAGCAGGGTACAGCACCTGATGTCTCTTAAGGTTTTTGCTTGGGCTCCTTTGATAACAAGAATGCACTGCATTCAACACACTTTATCTGGTACAGTGGGAAGAATCTGCAGGCTACTGTCTTCGCAAAGAAAGAGAATCTCTAGTTACTATTTCTCTGTTTCTTTTTTCATCTATTTTTCTTTCTTTATTCCTATCTCAAGGGCTTTTTTCACTTGGTCTTCCTGACACTTGCACTTTTACCTCTTAGTTCCTGTCTCCTCGATTGTTCATCTTTTTAATCAAAACATATAGTCTAGGTGGCACAAGAGCTGGTTTTTGGAACTTTAGTGAAAGCCTTTTTTCCCCTTCCAAGACTCACCCCATCTCCCAGTCTGAGGTTTTTTGCACAGCCCTGATCTATTTTTTTCTTTCACCTCATTGACAGCTCAGCTCTTCAAAGTAGATTTTTCCTCTCATCCCCTGCAGCAAGAAAGAAGCAGCATGGTGCTATAGCTTTATTTTATTTCTCTCTTACAGCTGTAATAGAGAATATTCCTTTACTATTACAGCAGACTTGTTGTCTACACTTCAGATCAAACTAGTAAGTCACAAAAAATAACAGCATTAAACACATCAAATATCTTTGTATGGCATTTATGCCATCCTGGGTCTTTTCTCCTTTTGTATGATCTTGTTTATTCTCTGTCACTGTTCCCTCAGTGTTTTACAATGAAAGGCATATAGATATTATAGGTTCTTTTCAGTTGGAGCACCCCAACTGCAAGATGTCTCACTCAGGAAATTCTGTAGTATTTGCAGTATTTTAAAAATATAGGATTCTCAGATGGGGAAAATTGAGATAGTTCTATTGATTTCAATTGAGCTAGGCTGCTTTACCAGTGCTGAAGATCTGCCTGAGCAGCTTGGTCAATGGACAGGTGAAAAACATCACAACTGCCCTCTCTTCCCCACAACTGGGTAGGCTAGCACTGATGATAGTAATGGTCTCTTCCCATGTGCTCCTTAACTCCCTGCAGCCAAATAGCTGCCTATGTGCTCTGTGTAGCCCACTGGTCAGTGCAGTGATCCACAGAGCATATGATGTGTTGCAGTCCCCAGCTATGCATGTGTAAGCAGGGTCTGAATGAACGCTCCCCTGACAGCAAGCTGGGAAGGGGAGAGACTTCAGGAATAAACTGTATTTACATGAACACACCTACTCTGCTTAGATATCCACCAGATAGAGCGGTGTTGCGCAAAGTGATCAACTTCATCTGGTGTTGGGTTACAAATCACCTTAGTACTGAATGCAGGGATAGGGAAATGCTGTTATCAATGCTGTTGCCTTTACTGTATGAATAAAGGGACCTGTCTCATATGAGGGGGTCACCCTCAGCTGAAAGGATCTTGTTAAGCCAGGAGCTGGAACGCCAGACCCCCTGTACAAGAAAGGATAGAGAAAGGTGTCCCAGCCAGGAGGTGTGCAACGTCTCTACGGGTCCCTGGTCTGGTTTAACCTGTTTCTCCCCCATTGCTCAATAATAGAGCTAAATAAGCTTCGTTAGGAGCCTCTTGTTATGTTAAGTACTCAAGGAGAGCTGAAATCACTTGTGGTGGGGCATTGTTTCTACCCAGCCTGCTGAGAGCTTAAAAAATCACTAAGAGATTGACCTACAAAGGTCACAGCAGAGAGGCAGGTAGCAGCAGGAGGTGACTGATGGGTGGCTGGCAAACGTGGCGAGCAGTTGGCCACCAGGAGGGAGCAAGGAACAGCGGCTGGCAGGGCGGCCAGCCAAAACAAGTGCTCAGATGGTGGAGCAAGACAGGTGTGTAATACATTGAGGTTTGGTCTACACTACAGACCTATGTCAGTATAACTAAGTCACTCAGGGGGTGTAACAAATCCACACTCCAAGTGACATCGTTATACTGACCTATCCCCCTGTGTAACCAGCACTATGTTGACAGGAGAGCTTCTCCCACCACTCGGGGAGGTAGATTAACTATGCTGATGGGAGAGCTCTCTCCCGTTGGCTTAGAGCATCTTCATTAAAGTGCTACGGCAGCATAGCTGCACAGATGCAGCATTTTAAGTGTAGAGTAGACCTGCCTGGAGAAACTGCTTGTGAAACTGCGGAGGGAGGAAGAGGAGGACTGCCCTCCACCTTTTGCAGCTATTCACACCCAGGCAAGTGAGTGTAAATCAGAATGGTAGCATTTTATACTCACTCTGCATTGGGTAAATGCCCTGGGAGCTGAATGAAAGGCTGCCATTCAATTCACAGTGAGAAGTACCAAACGTCTTAATTTTACAGAATGCAGAATATTACCTAAGGGAAAAAAACACACACACATCATGCTACCCTTCACACAAACCTATAAGGACACTGAACAAGCAGTTATAATTACAGGACCACAGAAGGCTCTGACCCACCATCACATGAAAACCTTTCACATCTTTAATAACTTATGAGTAAGGATCTCATCAATCAATAGGCATGACTTCTTCTGTACAAGTTTGCCCAGAGCACTTCTTTCCTCCTTGGTGAACTGTGACAGCAGTAAAAAGTACATTGTGTATAAACTACTGCATGGAGGAAATTCCATTACATCTTTGGCAACGTGACCTGTGACATGTTTGGGAACAAGAAAAAATGGTGTTATTAATATTGTAACCTCTTACTCCCAAATCTCCTTCGATGTTCATTACTTCCATCTTAAACACCAAATTTCAGCCACAATTTAAAGAGAGTGCAGAATATTCCCAGGCTTTAGGATTTTACCCTTATTATTTGAAATAAGAAACAGTGTAACAGCTCCGCTACAGCAAAATGTAATGGAAGGACAGAAAGAGTGAGATTGAAATGTTATACCTCAGGTCTCTGAGCAACCTTTGGTACTCTCCTTCAGTAATCAGAACCAGCAATCTGACCTGAAAATATGACTGACTGAAGTTGCAACAAGATTTGTCTCTTCTGTATTCAAACCAGTGTTAAACCATGTATGACTAAATCCCCACAAAACACATGAAACAGAGCAGAGACAGAAGGTAAAGGGAAAAAAAGAGGAAATTGTGCTCAATTCTTAACTATGCTCTTGACTTTTCCTTTTTGGTTTCTTAGCAATGTGATTTTGGCAGTGATGATCCCATTGGTCTCAAAGTGCTCTGCATTTTGTAGCAACAGATGCATTTTGGGTCATGGTAGCATAAAGATAATAGTTGTACTGTCGTTTGGGTTTTTTACACTGTGTGAGAGGATAAGGTCCCAAAGTATTTTAACAGCCTACCAGAGGTGTAGCGAGCGCCCTCCGTACCCTGCGACTGGAGGGGGCCCCTAAAAGTGGCAAAAAAAATGTAAGGTATAACTAGGTAAGTGACATTTATTGACGCTATTGCACAATCCATGTTGATTTTACTGACAAAACCGTGAAGTCATTATGATACATCATAATGCTATTGGCTACATCAGTTTTCTGTCGGTTACTTTCGAATTTTAGTTGGACCCATTCAAAGAATGTGTATTTCATAATGGCGGTCGGTGGATAAATATTATTAATTTAGTTGTTTAGTTTTTTATCATTTCCAACGCAGAAGCATGCTTTGTGATGTCTAAGAGAATGTATAAGAGTGGAGCTAGTCAACGAAAGGCAGCAAAAGATGCCGAGAAGGAACTTGAGAAAATTCCAAAGTTGTTAACGTATTTTGCGCTGCAATCCAAAGTACAGGTACAGGCACATGAAACGGACAGCGCTAGCAGCGACGAATCGTATCCAGAAGTATCCAGAAGTGCTTCAAGTGAGGTCAAAGGTGAAGCCAGTTGTTCTACCAAACAAACTGTGACAGATATTCCAGCTGCTGCCAGGAAAGAAGTATCTGAATCTGAACCACTGACTGATGATCCAGGAGATTGGCCGTCTATAATATCGGACAGGCAAATGTGTGACATTGTTGCACGTGGCCCACCACAGCAGAATGAAAGTTACAAATTTCCATTTAACAAGGAAAGACGGAGGTTCACAAGTACTCATTTCTATCGAACCATGGCAAATGGCGAGAAAATAAGACGTTCATGGTTAATGTACTCAGTTCAGAAAGATGCCATTTTTTGTTTTTGTTGTAAATTATTTGGCACTGGTGACATACCGCTACGTCGTGGAACATCTGCTTGGAAAGCACTGTCAAAAAGACTTCAGCAGCATGAAGCAGGCAAAGGTCATCAAGACTGTATGGTGAAATGGTTTGACCTTCGGTCAGGCACAGTAAACCGTACATCTATTGACCAACTCAAATTGCAGGCTTTTCTGAAAGAAAGATTTCTGGAGAAATGTTGTCAAACGCATGGTTGATGTCGTTATTTTCTTGTCCGAAAGAAACTTGGCATTTCAAGGAAGTAATGAAAAGCTCGGCGATCCTTCGAATGGCAACTTTTTGGGACTGTTTGAATTGCTTGCAAAGTATGATACTGTCCTCAGCGAACTTTTACAGAGGATTAAGAAGGCAGAGACACATGTTCAGTTCCTCAGTCTACAGATCCAAAACGAGCTGATTCAACTTGTTGCCAGTAACATTCAAGAGGCCAACATAGCGCAGCTTAAAAAAGCAAAATATTATTCAGTTATTTTGGACTGTACTCCCAATGTGTCACATGAAGAATAGATGTCTGTGGTGTTACGCTTTGTTGAATGCAACGGTGAAGATGGTGTCAATATTCGTGAAGCGTTTGTTGGTTTTCTTAATGTTTATGATACAACTGGCGAGGGCTTATTGGAAGCGTTTCTTGAAAAGGCAAACAACTTAGGAATAGACATTGCTGACATGAGAGGCCAAGCTTATGATAACAGCACAAATATGAGAGGAAAGAATAAAGGAGTTCAAGCCCGCATGCTAGAAATAAATGACCGTGCCTTGTATGTACCATGTGGAGCTCACACTTGGAATCTTGTGATCTCAGACGCGGCAAAGTCATCGAAATATGCTGTTGACTTTTTCGGTCTGATTAACAGAATATACGTTATCTTTTCTTCTTCACCTTCACGTTGGGATATACTTCAAGAACATATGCCAATATCTGTTAAAGGGTTATCGGACACTCGTTGGGAGTCGAGAATTGATGCTGTGAAGCCATTGCGTTATCATCTTGAAGAATTGTGCAATGCTTTGTCATCTTTGAGAGAATATGCGCTCAAAAAGAAAGATGGCAATACAGCAACAGAAGCCGGTGCGCTTTTAGACCATGTTACTATGTGGTCTTTTGTTCTGACTGTGTACATGTGGTATGATATACTATTTCACATCAATAAAACCAGCAAATTAATTCAGTCACCAGATGTGTCAATTGACGTACTGCAGGCAGAAGTCGGTGCTACAATGAAGTTTTTGGAAGACTATCGAAATACAGGATATAACTCTGTGGTCAGAAATGCACATAAAATAGCAGAGCATATGGGTATTGAACAGGTATTTCCAGAAACCAGGGTGCGACGTAAGAAGAGAATGTTTGATTACGAATGTGCTGATGATTCGAGTCTTCTTTCTGCCAAAGAAAAATTCAAATCGCAGTTCTTTCTTGTTCTCACTGATCAGGCTATATCTTCTGTTTCGTCGTGATTTGACCAACTCGTGGAGTGGTATAAGTTCTTTGGATTTCTGTACAACGCTGACAGCCTGAAGCAGTGTCACAGAGAAAATGAACTGGAGAATCACAGCAAAAATTTTGAAAGAAAAATGGGAGGCATTGATGCTAATGAACTCATAATGGAATTGAATCGTTTTATTTATGTCATCGAGAATGAGAGAGGACTTGTCACGGCAAACAATTTTTTAATGTACATATACAAGAACAGCCTTCAGGAGATATATCCGAATCTTTGCATTTGCATCAGAATTCTTCTGACCACACCAGTTACTGTCGCTGGTGCTGAAAGGAGCTTCAGCAGAATGAAACTGATCAAGAATATCCTGCGCTCATCCATGACAGATGACAGGCTTTCTGCGCTTGCAGTTATCTCAATCAAAAACAAGATTGCCAGATCTCTGGACTCTGACGCATTGATTAACCAATTTGCGGAGAACAAGGCTCGAAAGAAGCTCTTTGCGTAAATACAGAATACATGTACACTGTAGGCTTATGTATACATAATATGAACCCTGTATATTGTATAAAATAAATACCGCATTCCAGTTTCTGCATTGTAAGGGGCCCCGGACATATGTTCGGAGGGGGCCACGTTCTTTGTTGCTAAGGCCCTGCAGCCTACTCAGCCGGTTACTATTATTACTGTTGTTACTAAGAATTTTCTTAATCTTGCTAGGCAAGGATTTTTCTGGCCTGCACAGAAAGGCTAAAATACATGGAGCAATTGCTACCATGTAGTTAATGTACCTGTATTACCTTTGAAACAAAAGGGGTGATAGCAAGTAATTCATGCATAAGGGTGAAGTCCCAGTCTCACTGAATGGAAAGCTTCCCCAGACTTCAACTCAAGTTTCCAGTTATATAAATCAGTTAGTTACAGGTATCAAAAATGAGAATTGTACTGTAACTGTGTGATTAGTATACTTGTGTTATGAGGTGTGTCCATTTCAAATGCTGTGGTTGTTGTTACAGAAAGTCATTATTAATGGAGTTTAAACTTGATAGGCAAAGCATGGCACAGATAAGGGCTATGTTGAAATCCTGTAGCCTCCGAAACTTTACTGCATGCACAACTGAGAGGGAAAGGCAGGTGGTGGTGAAGAACCACCGGGACTTAGAATAGGCAGCAATGTCCTTCACCCATTGAAATCAATGGGAACTTTGCCATTGTCTTCAAAGAATGCTAAATCATGGCACTTAATGAGGAGATGGGGATTGTTACTTTTAGGCAGAGGAGAAGAGGTTTTCCTGCAGAGAGGTGATTCCACCCAGTTCCTTCCTGCTCCATTTGTCTGAACCGATTCCACAGTCAGGAACTTCATATCTAGCCTCCCACCCTGAGCAGTACAGTGAAAGGTCTGTCTACCTCAGCAGGCAAAGCAACTTCTGGGGAAGATATCTGAGGTAAGGAGAGTTGTCTCATTATAATCTCATCTAGCCCTGGCTCAAAGGGAATCTGATTTATGGCCCAGATTAAAGCCCAGCTGCAAAATACAAACAATTGCAATAGATTTTATACACCATCATTCCTACAGAACATCAGAGGACACCGCCCAGCAGGTTACAATCTATGCTCACAAACACAAATGTGCTTGCTTACTATGGGCCATGCAGAAAACACCTGAACTTATGGTAGGGCAGGAGTGAAAGATGGGAAAAACAGCCAAGTTTCAGAGACCTCAACTCTGATAAGGAAAATGGAGATTGATCAAGGGGTAAGAGTTAATTATTCCATTAGAAAAGGAAGCACAGGCCAGGGAGAACAGATGTCTCTTGAGATGGGATATTGAAAGAGCCAATTAGTGACAGAAAGGCTGCTCCAGATGGCAAAAGGAACACGGAAGAAGGATCTACCACCCACTGTTGAGAGACAAGGAGGGAAAGGAGACAAAAAGTAGTCTGGTAAATGCAGAGAATATAGTCCTATTCTAGATCTGAGGGAGAGGAGGTTGTTATCTATGAGTTTTACTTAGTAAAATAAACTGTTTTGACTGACTGTAAGATTTAAGTTTATCCACTGAAATTCTCAAGCAGACTCTTTTCACACCCCACAACAGATTTTGTTTTCTCCTGTACTTTGTGTTCAGGCTACAAGTGACTCCTCTGTCAGCACATTTGTGAAATATTCCCACAAGACAGTACACAATGTGCCTAAGGAAAACTTTCAAGCAACGAACCAAATAATTCATAGTTCCTTTTTACCTTGTATGCTATGGTATCTCTGACCAACCTCCACAAAGGAAGAGTATATGGTTATCTTTCTTGTGTTAAGCCATTGCAGTAAGAATAGGCGATGTAGCAACTTGTGGAATCCCAGCGGTGTATTTATGAATGATGCATGAAATGAAATCTCCCCCTGCCTGGTGCACAGAGGGAATATCAGACAGTGCTGTGAGATCACTGCTGTGCTGGGCTGTTTGATGTAATATTCACTTCAGATGCAGTCAGGAAAGACCACCAACTCCAGATGTCTCAAAGTAAATGCATAAAAATTGAAATGAAAAAAGATTGTAAGTTGTTTTGGGGGGGGTTCCCCCTTCCTTGCTGTGACCCCCCTTTCTAAAGTGTATGGCTACAAAGAATGGTTGGGAATAAAGAGCTCTTCCTCTACCACACAATTCTCTCATCACCCTAAAAATGACTGTATCTATATCCTTTTGGGAAAAAAAGTTGATCAGTTTTACAACCTTTTCTCATTTAAGGGAGGTTTGAGAGGAAAGAGGAGGGATAAATATAATGGAATGTGGCCCTCTTACTAGTAAAACCAATAAAATTATCTCCTGAGAGGGGGCTGAGTGGTAGTTGAGGGATCAGAGGAACAGCAGAAGTGGTTTCTGAAGCATGAGGAAGAAGCTGTCTTCTTCTCAGCCCTCGTCCAGACTAACCCGCGGCATCGGCGGGTTAAAATCGATTGCTCGGGGATCGATATATCGCGTCTAGTCTGGATGCGATGTATCGATCCCCGAGCATGTTACATCGATTCCAGAGCTCCATCAATCCGAACGGAGTTCCGGAATCGACACGGAGAGCCGCGGACATCGATGCAGCGCCGTCCAGACTGGTGAGTACCTCGATTTTAGAAATTCGACTTCAGCTATGTTATTCTCGTAGCTGAAGTTGCGTATCTAAAATCGATTTTAATTCCTAGTCTGGACGTGGCCTCAGTAACCTCCCTGTCCTGCTACTCCAGACATAAAGCTGAGGGCTAGTGCAGTAAGTGGTGCATAAGGATTAAAGTACTAACTTGGCCCTCCTACTAACACGTATCCAAACTAATCACCATCACTGATAGTTATGAAGATAAGAGGTATCTTTCCATTTACTTCATTGATTTAAACAGGCTTTTGGATCAGACACTTGCTCTAGAATGTCTATTTTATGCATGGCTTATACTAAAGACTTCCAAACTCATGTTCATCAAAAGCTTGTTTGCAAAAACTGGGGTATAGACTGGAAGTGGAATACTGAACATTTCACTTCTCTTTTGTATTCGAGCACAACCAACGTCACTAGGTATCAAAAGTGGATATCTAACAATTGCTGATATATATTATATTCTCTCAGACTGCAGACCACCACGGAGTCACATCACTCTGAACACACAACACACAAGATTAATTGGCCAGCAATCTTTCTCTGTTTTGTGGTCTTCACACAGCCTGGAGAAGCATGCCATGCTGCATCCCATCCAGTCAGCGACATGATCAAACCACACTTACCACAGGTGCACCTCTGCCCCCTAGCACCAGTTTCTCTGAAACTTGCTTCACCAATCTTCCTCTGTTCCTTCGGACGAGTGGCGGAAAATTGAACAGTAGCTTAGTGGCCTGTAATTGAGTTGTTCATCATCCACTTCCCAGTGGACAGAAGTGTGTCACTCTCACAACTGACTGACACACTCTTGGCAGTCCCAAAGCAGAGATGAGTAAGTGGGCACAGAGACCGAGTCATCTTCTTATCCCATGAGGGGCAAGAGTGGAACTGGTGTTTAAAACTTAGAGTTTCTGACATTGGTGGACCTGAAACTCAGAATAAAGCTCACAGTTTAAGGAAACTTGCCAGAGTCCCTGACAAGCACAACTCTTCCCCATCAGTGTATGCAAAATGTAGTTGCTTAGATCACCTTCCTTGTCTATCAGTGTGCTATTTTAGATCTGACTACATCACCCTTCACTAACTTCCCCTTCTCCGCCAGTTCCAGTTTATACCCAGGGCCGGTGCAACCCATTAGGCGACCTAGGCGGTTGCCTAGGGCGCTAGCATTTGGGGGGTGGCATTTCTTGTCCTTCAGCAGCGACCACAGCAGCTGGATCTTCGGCTGCCCCAGTTGTCGTCAGCATTTAGGCAGAGGGACCTGGGGCAGGAGGGCATGGGGAGGGCCGCCTGCAGTAAGTAAGGTGGGGGGGCCAGAACGCAGGGGAATCACTCCTCGCCCCAGCTCACCTCTGCTCCACCACCTTCCCTGAGCATGCCACCCTGCTCTGCTTCTCTCTCTCCCAGGCTTGCAGCACCAAACAGCTGATTGGCACTGCAAGTCTGGGAGGCGAGAGAAGTGGCGTGGCAACGGCATGCTCGGGGAGAGGGCGGAGCAGAGGTGAGCTGGGGCAGGGAGCTGCAGCATGGCTCCCAGGGCCGGGGGAGGCTGCCTCGGAGGGGGTGCCTGAGGGCAGAGTAGGGAGCTGCTGTTGTGGAGGGGGGCACCTCAGGGCAGTAGAGTTCGGGAGCTGCCACAGGGGTTGCGGGGGGGCACATGGTGGAAGTTTCATTTGGACATGAAACATCCTTGCACCTGCCCTGTTCATACCTATTGTCCTTCAAGGATCTGCATAATTGTGTGTCTCCTACTTATCTGCCCCTGGTCTCACCAGGGCAGGCTCAAGGTTTTATGCCGCCCCAAGCAAAAAAAATTTTTGGCTACCCCGCACCCCAGCCCTGGGCTCCCCCTCACCCCCTGCCACCCTAACGCTGGGCTCCCTATTTTCTCACCCACCAGTGTCCTCCCGCCACCCACATTGCCCTGCCGCCCCAGCCCTGGGCTCTCCCCACAAGCTGCACCCTCATGCTGTTCCAGCCCTGGGTCACTGATAAGTCGCTCCCAGAGCAGGTCATTCAGCAGGAATTTTGGATGTGCACAGAACACAGATAGGATTGGATCCCATATCATTACAGAACTGCAGTAAAGTGGAACAATTTTCAGCTTGTGTGACTGGAGGATATCTGGATGCATATTATAAAAGAGAAAAAGTTGAGATGCCTTTATTATTCTTTTGTTCCACTCTTTGCTTCTATGAGGAATTTGCCAGTGCAAGATTAATGTCTTCCTTTTAAACAAATCAAACTTAAAAAAAAAAAGGCAATAGCTGTTGAAAATAGCAATTCCAGTCCTAAAAACCACTGGGAAGCATTTCTTGCTTCTTCATTTCTTATCCTACTTTTTCTACAGCAAGTTACAGTGGATCAGTATATTTGATTTGGGAGAAATGAAGTAACAGCTGCCCAAACTGGGCTTGAGCACTCCTGAATTTTGAGGGTGTTCAAATTTGGAAGGCAGGTGCTAGATTCCCTTTCTGAATATTAGCTAAATCTGGAAAGGAAAAGTCAATTTCTGCTTCCATTGCTCAGAAGTGGAAATCCTCCTACATGCCTGGTATTGTATCTAAAGCTGCCGAAGTCCCCTAGCAGAGCCTCCCCTCCCTTACTTTTCATTTTAAATTCTAGTGGGATCCATGTACCTCCCTTGCTAGGCTTCAGCTAGAGAGGTGCACTGTCCATTCAGTCCAGCCAATTCCTTCTTTGTGGGCTGCAAGGTGAGGTCACACCAGTATCCCTAATGCAGTCTGGGGAAGTCTTCTGAAGGGAAAATCTGGGGCAAAGCCTTCTACTCCTTGGGCACACTTGCTCCCCAGTCAAAATGCCACCCCTTTCAACTTGCACCATGACTCAGCTACCTCACTCCCTACCCCTCTCTTTCCTGTTGATGGCTGTCAAGGGATTTCTGGGAAATGTAGTTCTTTCCCTGCTCCAGGGCTGGATCTATAGGCAGGGAGCTAGGCAAGGAACTACAACTCCCAGGGTCCTGTGGGTTCTCAGCTCCCATGCTGGATCCCCAGCTGCTCCGTGGCTCCAGTTCTGCAGAGTTGTGAGAGGGGAGGAAGTGAGTTTAAAAAAAAAAGGATGGCCAAAATGATGCCCTTGGAAATGTGCCTTCCCAAGCACCTGCTTGTTTTGCTGATGTTTAGAGCTGGCCCTGGGTCTCATCATTATCTCCTACCCTCTCTACTTCATTATGCCAGCTTTGGGGTCCAATATATCTGCTCCTCCTACGATCTTGATGGTTTCTTCCACAGGACACCAGAGCTGGTCTTCAGGCTCTCATTTATATCTTCACTCTTTCCTTATTCAAATCCCTCTCAGAACCTTCTATTGCCACAATGCCCACAAGAAATCAGCTGGCTAATAATGCCTAGGTGGAAGACAGATTCAGTTATATAGACAGATCAAAATAATAAACTGTTGTGTCTTATTATATACATTATATCACGTTCACCTCCCCCACATACGTAGGTCTGTTCATCTATTTGTCTCTTTAAATTGTAAGCTCTTTGGAGCAGGAGCTGTTCCTTCCTGTACCTCTGTAGAGCATCTAGCACAATCTGGGCATTATAGCAAAGTAGATAAGACTCTTGATTTATAGTGATGAGTTCACGTCAAAATGCAACCTCAAGCATGAAGCCACTAATGTCTCTCCATAATACCTGATGTATGGGACAAACCCTACAGCGGCTGACACAGGTGGTGTCACTTGTATCAGTGGAGGGAAAAAGAAAAAACAGAGCTAGGCGCCCCAGAGGAGAAAGACCAAGAGGGCAGAAGGAGTTAACACCTGGACAATGTTACGATGCATCCAAACTGGAACAAGCCATGCTGCTATCACCAAATGTCTGCAGGGTATGCTGGACAGACAGTGTATAGCACACCTGATACAAGGTAACAAATCACCAAGCTGTTTTCAACAACAGTTGTCACTCGGCAGGGGTGAAGGAGAAGGGAAAGGCTGTGCTCCGTATGGAGAAAAGACAAAGAGGGCAAGAGCAATTAACCTCTGACAGACAATATAATTTATTATAGTCATCATCTGATTCATTAACTACAGTGCCTGGAGCAGGAATGCGCTCGTACTTGTATGCAATTCTTGCAGGCTTCATTTACAAAATACCACGTGCTCTGCATTCTCTGCTAGCAATCTGCATTTCAGCTCTTGTGTAGTTCTTGGACACGGTAACTGTAACTTAAAGTTCCCAGTGTAACAAACATGACAAACAAAATGCTAAACATGTTTAAATTAAAAAATGAAACCAGAGCCATACAAAAGTATGGAAGAACTAATAAGTTAAAGGAATGCATATAATGGTTTGAATACTCTAACTGCTTATCCATTTGCTAGCTTAAATCTGCTCACTTGCAAAAAGTGACTATAGCTGTTCCCATAACTAGTGGGATTCAGGGACTGGGGCATTGCATCAGGACTCGGGAAACCTGAGTTCTATTTTTGGCTCTGCCACTGGCCTGTGGGATGACCTTGGGCAAATCTCTATGCCTCAGCTTCCCCATCTATAAAATGGGGTTAATGCTACTTGCCTTATAGAGCACTTTGAGCATTAGGGATGAAAAACGCTCTGTAAAATGAAGGTATTTTTATTCCCCATATTAATAACATGATCTGCCTTCAGCTGCTGCACCCAAATGTTTGTGTGATGTGGCTTATGTGATACTCCCTGAATGCATAAGGAGGAGGCTTTTGCTGCCATCAGTGCTCCAATATATGTGCCTTAGTTTACTGGGATGCTTCCTGGGGGTCCTCAGTGTTGTTAGGCACCTGGTGACCACTCGCTTTAAGGTGAGTAAATTTGGTCTGTGCCTGCCAGGGTCAGCTCCCCTCCCAACTTCAATGGCCACAAGCAACACAAACACTCTCCTCTAGGCCTATGTAGGCCCTACTCTCTTTCTGTGCAGGTTAGTATTGGCAAATTCCAACCCCAGAGATCTCCGAGCATCACCTTGGAACATGCAGCCCTGTATGCACTGGGCACTCACAGCATTCACAGATTTGCTGCTTCCAAAGAAGCAGCACTTCCCAGCTTACCACTTTCACCTCAGATTGCCTCATCACTGGACACACAACACTCAGATTTGTTTATAGTGAAAACAAGTAAAAGTTTGTTAAAGTATAGAGATCCAAGTGATAGCAAGTAGATATATTGGAAAGTAAAGGTTATATATAAAATAAAGTTATTACATGCATTCTAGAACCTAAACCTAATTGGATACTTTCATGTCTTGCAAAGCAATGCTCACCCAACATCCTTCCAGCATTTTACAGCCAGGCTTGTCTGTGACCCTCCGTCCATAAGACAAATATGCTGTTAGCTTGCCTCCTCAGTGAAGGATCCAGGCTGTACCTGTGCACTCTCAGACATACCTTATAAATAGGATCCCCTCCTGCTGTTTATTTCTATCTGTCAATTTCTTCTCTTGAAGATTTTGCAATCTTTTGATTAGCATTTTGCTCAGTATGCAGACAGGCATCCATTGTGAGACATACAATGCCCACTACCCGTGATTAGCCACAGAGATAAGCATCGTTTACCTCTTGTTTGAAAGGAACCTCTCTCAGATCCGTCACCTCCTGATTACTTGCCTTAAGACCATCATTCTCAGTACAGATACTTAACTCCTTAAATGTTATCTGTACATACATTTCGAAGTGATTGTGATGACCAGTAGGCTACTGGCTCTCAGAGACTTCACCCTTTGCCACCATTGGTGAATTATTGTGCATATATCTGACCCAGAGGATCCCTGTAAAACTCTCTGTGCCCTCTGCCAGTTGCCACCCGGGGGCCTTGGGTCACAATTACACATTTTACAATTTTTAAAGGCATTTTTGAATCAATCCTCCAAATGATATGCTCAATCAGCTTGTTTTCTGCTTGAAAAATTCTCCTGTCTAATAAGACTTTATTTGCACATTTTCCAAATACGAGCATTTAGATATTTGCAGTGAGTACACGGATGAAAATCAGATGGGTAGCAGAACGCAGCTGGAACCTGAACTCTGGAGAGATTAACATCACTCTACATTGATCCCGGTAGAACTTACCCTTCCTAACTATTTACTGTGTGTTGACTCATTTATTTAGCCTGCTGAAGATTCTAGATGTGGGTGTCTTTTTAAGAAAATGGCTGTTTCAGTGAAACACCCTGACAGCAGCCTATTAATTTCTTGCAGGAGAATGTGTCAGGGCTTGTCTACATCAGAAAGTTGCAGCGCTGGTGAGGGAGTTACAGCGCTGCAACTTTGAAGGTGTACACATCTGCAGGGCATCACCAGCGCTGCAACTCCCTGTTTGCAGCGCTGGCCGTACTCCCGTTTTGTCTCGGGTGTAGAGGATCCAGCGTTGGTGATCCAGCGCTGGTAATCCAATGTAAACACTTACCAGCGCTTTTCTTGACCTCCGTGGAAGGAGGAAGCCTCTGGTAATCAAGCTGATCTCCTTTCCCGGTTTGCTCTCTCGTTCCCGGAACCCCGAACAAGCAGGTCTCCTTCTCTGCGGTTTGCTGGGTGGCTCCGGGAACGCGAGAGCAAACCGCGGCGAAGCTGGTCTCCTTCCCCGGTTTGCTCTCTCGTTCCCGGAACCCCGAGCAAGCAGGTCTCCTTCCCTGCGGTTTGCTGGGTGGCTCCGGGAACGCGAGAGCAAACCGCGGCGAAGCTGGTCTCCTTCCCCGGTTTGCTCTCTGGTTCCCGGAACCCCGAGCAAGCAGGTCTCCTTCCCTGCGGTTTGCTGGGTGGCTCCGGGAACGCGAGAGCAAACCGCGGCGAAGCTGGTCTCCTTCTCCGGTTTGCTCTCTGGTTCCCGGAACCCCGAGCAAGCAGGTCTCCTTCCCTGCGGTTTGCTGGGTGGCTCCGGGAACGCAAGAGCAAACCGCGGCGAAGCTGGTCTCCTTCCCCGGTTTGCTCTCTGGTTCCCGGAACCCCGAGCAAGCAGGTCTCCTTCCCTGCGGTTTGCTGGGTGGCTCCGGGAACGCGAGAGCAAACCGCGGCGAAGCTGGTCTCCTTCCCCGGTTTGCTCTCTGGTTCCCGGAACCCCGAGCAAGCAGGTCTCCTTCCCTGCGGTTTGCTGGGTGGCTCCGGGAACGCGAGAGCAAACCGCGGCGAAGCTGGTCTCCTTTCCCGGTTTGCTCTCTCGTTCCCGGAACCCCGAGCAAGCAGGTCTCCTTCCCTGCGGTTTGCTGGGTGGCTCCGGGAACGCGAGAGCAAACCGCGGCGAAGCTGGTCTCCTTTCCCGGTTTGCTCTCTCGTTCCCGGAACCCCGAGCAAGCAGGTCTCCTTCTCTGCGGTTTGCTGGGTGGCTCCGGGAACGCGAGAGCAAACCGCGGCGAAGCTGGTCTCCTTCCCCGGTTTGCTCTCTGGTTCCCGGAACCCCGAGCAAGCAGGTCTCCTTCCCTGCGGTTTGCTGGGTGGCTCCGGGAACGCGAGAGCAAACCGCGGCGAAGCTGGTCGCCTTTCCCGGTTTGCTCTCGCGTTCCCGGAACCCCCCTTGAAGCCGCCCAACAGCGCTGCAGTGTGGCCACATCTAACACCACTTGCAGCGCTGGTTGCTGTAAGTATGGCCACTCTGCAGCGCTGGCCCTATACAGCTGTACTAATACAGCTGTAACAACCAGCGCTGCAAAATTTTAGATGTAGACATGGCCTCAGACTGAGTGAAATGCAGCCTTATGATAAAGGTAACATCTTTCTAGTCAGCAGAAGGAGTGAGTTTCCAGCTGGTGCTCAATTCTTCCTGAGTATCTCAGCCAATCCTTGTTGTATCATATTATATATTTGTTATTGTTGCTGGTTGGCGACTGGATTATTGGATATTTATTTTCCCAATCAAGCAACGTGGCTTTTTTTCCTTTTCTTTCCTTCAGAGGGTAATTGTGGATATTTTTATTCATATAAAGCCATCAACGCTGGAATTAGGGGTGCTGCCGTACCCCCTGGTTTAAAGTGGTTTCCATCGTATACGGGGTTTACAGTTTGGGTCAATGACTCACAGTACCCCCATTATACAAATTGTTCCAGCACCTCTGTATAAGGTTCAATAATGCAAATTGCTGAGCACTTTGGCCCTGATCCAGCAAAGCACTTAAGCAGGTGCTTAACTTTAGGCATATGATTTATATAGTCTTTATCAATGGGATGATTCACACACTCAAAGTTAGGAATATGCCTAAAAGTTTTGCTGGATCAAGGCCAGGGTGCTCGGCACCTTGCAGAATTGTGACCTGCTGGCCGATCAGCTGATGGCCCTTGCAAGGGAGGGGGTCAGGGAGGAGTGGAGTCAGTGTGCTTGCTGCTTCTGGTGGAGGCAGAGAAGCAGCGGGGACAGGGCCTTGGGGAAGAGGGGTGGTGGAATAGGGGCATATCCCCTTCAGCCTCCTGCTGTGAGCACCCCATGACCCCAGCCCTCTGCCCTGACCCCCCGTCACACACACCCAGCCCTCTGCCCTCATCCCTACAGCCCCCCACACACCCCAGACCCTTGCCTTGAGCCCTGCACCCCCCACACACCCCAGGCCCCTGCCCTGAGCCCTGTACACTGCTCACACACACCCAGCCCTCTGCTTGACTCCTCACCCCCCCCCATGACCCCAGCCCTGACTCTGGCACCCCCACACCTACCCAGGCCCCTCACACCCCAAGCACTGACACCTGCACCTCCTCACATGCCCCCAGCCCTCTGCCCTGACTCTTGCATCCCTCCACTTCCTTCCCCCTCACATCTTGACTCTTGCATCCCCACATCTCCATCCCCTCCTGCACCCTCCCCACATTGCCACCTGCCTCCCTTGCACCAAATGGGATGTCTAAACTAAGCAATTTTATATCATCCACATATTTTGTCATCTTATTCCTCACCTCCTCTTCCAAGTCTTTAAATATATTGAATAATGCCAATCCATGGATTCTTGGGACACCAGCTATTCAACCTATTTCCATGCTAAAAACTGACCATGCATTGCCACCATTTATTTTCCATCTCTTAGGCAGCATCTAATATATGACACAGCCATTCCTCTCACCCCATGACTGCTTCATTTTTTTAGACGTCTCTCAGGAGGGACTGTCCCGAAATGTGCAGCAGGTGGTACAGTTAGAGTGTTGTCTCATACAAAAATGAAGCTGAGTTGTCCTTTCCCCGAGCATTTCAGGTTCAGACGCACAGTGGGTTCCCTAAACTAGGATGGCACTTGGCAGTAGCAGCTGCATGTACCACAGCATAGCAGTTCAGACAGTGGCACAATAGAAGAACAGGTGCCACAGAAAACAACTTCCGCCTGGAACAACTGGTTGTGTTTTGTTCTGAGTAAAGGCATCTGCCCTCTCTCACCTCCTTGCAGAACCTTCCCTACCTCTAATAAAGGAGTTTCCCCTTGTTGCCTCTCTCTCTTCCATATATGCAGTTTGTGCAGTTTTTTCCATTCATATCCAAAGGTTTCTGCTGCCTTCTTCTATTTCTGGCCTTCTTTTCTGAAATCACTCCCACCCACACAGGAGCTAGCTCATACAGGCTAGAAATATGAGAGAGCTGCTCCCACAGGCTTCTCTGGGGGGAGGCAGTAGTGTGTATTAGAATTCACCCGCAACCCCCCTTTGAGATAAACCATTTTTTCAGGGACCCATTTTAAACTCTTACACTAAAGTGTGTGCTCAGATGTTTGAACCTGCATTGCATATTTTGTGTTTTCAGAATTGGAAATACCAAAAAAAAAAAAAAGTGTAAATTGTATTTGTTTATGAATAATCCAGAAGCAAGGAAACCAGCAATTTAATGAGAGATTGTTCTGGCCAAATTTCCAGTTTTGTTTTGTTTTGTTTTTTCCCCAAACTCAAGGGGTTGAGATAATTTTACTAAAAATTGGAATTTCTGGGGCTTTATCTAAGCAAAAACATGGCACTATTGACATTTTCCCAAAACTAATCCCATAGCTCTCACAGGCAGAATCTCAAATGACACTGAAATGCAGCCACATCTGTAACAGAACCATAGCCGAATTCTGCACCAACTACATTGCACATTAGATTTTAGGGAGGAAAGTAGGAAAGAGTAACTTCTCTAATTAAAACCACAGGGGAAACTTTAAGGAGACAGGATCTGACTCTATCTCTGTATCCTGGCTGCATTCCAGTTTATCTCTTGAGAGAAATGCCTTGGGATCTTTAATTACAAAAAATGATCAGGGCCTTAGCTTTATATCCAGCAGCCTTAATACCAGTTTACTAATATTAGGCTAATAGCTGTGTTAATTGGTTCTGTACTGATTGTCCACACATTTAGGCCATCATCATCTCTCTTCTTGATTACTGCAGGATCTCCCTCACTGGCCTCTTTGACACTCACATTGCCCCCACTGGTACATTCAAATAAATCTTCTATGATCATCTTCCTTCACAACTCCACCACTCAGCTAAGTCTCCTCCAGCCTCCCTCTCTGCTCCGCCAACCATGCAAATCTCTGCTGCCCTACTGGGCACTCCTCCCACCAATGCCTCTGCTCCTTTCATACCAGCTTTTACAGAGGGAATGCCCTCTCTAAACTAATCTGTTAAGATACTACCCTCTTCTCTTTCAACTCACATATCAAGATCCACTTCTACCGTAATGCCTTCAGTCTTAACTGTAAGAACAGTAGGACAATGGAACAGACTGCCTAGGGAGGTTGTGGAAACTCCTTCACTGGAGGTTTTCAAAAAGAGGCTAGATAGCCATCAGTCTTGGATTCTGTAGGCACAACAAATCCTGCATTTTGGCAGAGGATTAAACTAGATTATCCTTGTGGTCCCTTCTAACCCTATGGTTCTATAATTCTCTGATTCTAAGGCACAGGTACATGAAAGCACATGTGTGCGCATGGCAGGGAATGGATTCTGACCTGGCATGCCCTGTCGGTCTCTAACTCTTATGATGCTAAAATGGCAATTGATAAAAACACTATGCACTTGTAAACTAGATGGCAAATTGAGTAGTAGCTGGGATGAAATCCCCAAAGCACACATCCACCTGTAGAAGATTTTGATGATCTTCACTCTGAAAAGACACTGAATGGCCAGGGCAAACAGTGGTTGCTGATCTGTGATTGTTTTGGAGATAGTGAACTGTAGTCCCATTACTCCAATCACATCTTCTCAATCACTGAAAAATTTGGAACTCCACAAGTGGCTTAGAATGCCCCAGTTTGATAACAGCTCTAACTTATCTCACATCTAAGAGGAATAATTTAACTCCAATCATTAGACTGTTTTGAAATCTTCATTTATGCTTCCGGAAATCCTTTTCTTGTTAATTAAATCTGGACGTGGAAATCTCACATCACATGCCAGACTATTCAACATGCAGATGTCACAAATGAGAGCAGTACATAATGCAGCCTGGAGATTATTGGCTGCCACTGTGAGACATTCCTTTCATGCTAAAACCAAACTACTCTCGCTAAGTTTTTGGGCACCTATTTTGAAATGTTTCTTTTATTTCATTTCTTTTTTTAAAAACTAATACTTTTGGTTGCCGATTCTCAGGAAGCTGTAGTAGAGATGACACCATTAGTTAATGTTTCAGAGCACAGAAAGCAAAAAGTTACTTCTTTCCCAACTTCTGCGAGAGTGCATTAACAAACAGAGTTGATAAACCCAGACATAACTACAGGACCCAGTTATGCACATATAAATGCTTCCCACTCCTTGGGAGGAAAACATTGGTGCAGTCATGGGGTGTGGAGACCACCAGTTCTTCTGAAGCTAACAGGAAACTTGCTTTGACTATAAAATGTTGTTGTTCATTTTGTCCAGTTAAACTTTATTTTTCTTTCAGTGGCACTTTGACACCTGCAACTGGTGTTTGTGAATATACAGTAGATCTCTGAAGTATTTGTCAGGTTGCAAGCTGGTTTTGGAAGATGAGAAATACAAACTATGGAACAGCACACCTGTACAGAGGCATGGTTGACTGAGGATCTCGGGACTGAAAAGCCACATATGGGATTGACTTATTTGGATATGTCTATACTGCTGCTAGGAGTGTGCCTCCCAGTCTGGGTAGACAGACACATGCTATCTTGAACCAATGTGGTGAAAAGAGCAGCATGGAAACTGCAGCACAGGTGGTGGCACAAGCTAGCCACCTGAGTACGGACCCAAGGGTCAGAGGACTTGTACTCGGGTAGCTAGCCTGTGCTGCAATGTCCAGGCTGCTATTTTTAGCACTCTAACTGAGAAGAGCTAGTGCATATCCTGTCTACCTGGCCTGGGAGGCAAGTTCCCAGCTGCAGTGTAGACATACCCTTGAGAACACTAAACAAGGCTGTTCGACATCTCTGCAATGGCTGTGCAGATACTGAAAGGATGTGGCTGAATTCCAAAGACACGTTAGTAATTGAGATGGGTGAAACTACAGTGTTTTTTCACTGCATGATTAAAAAAATGTTACCAGTTCTTTCTTTTTCTCTCTTTTCATGAGAAAGAAGGTTAAAGATTAATACTGGGCAATCCTTTCCTGTGAATATTCTTTTGAATTCAAAAGTGAAATTGCTCTGGCCATGTGCCAACTCCTTTTGTGTTAGCTTTCCACATGCTTTTAAGCAAGCAAGTTTTGTCACACAGGTGCTCAAGGAAAGTAAAGAACTATTCAAGTATTCACACCAGAAGTATAACATTTTATGATATGGGATTTTGCTGACATAGCAAGGAACTCATCTCTCAAAAACCCTTAGCAGATCCCTAGCACAGAGGCAATGATATAATTTAGAAAAGGCCCCAGCCACATCTTTTTTAAAATTAGATCTGCAGATGCAGTTGCATTTTGTGAGGTTACATCTTCACTGTAGAGTTAACTCTGGTGATTGGCACCTGGGGCTGAGCACCTGGGTTAACCTACCTCAGGTCTGAGTGGCCATACTGCAAAGTTACTGTACACCTGAATGACTGTGTCCTCTCTGGTGCTGCACTCACCTGTGTGTGTTGCTAAGACTTCTGGGGGCATCTCTCATGGTTCTTAGCACTGCAGCAAACTGAGCCACTCTATGATCCTTTCCCAGTGAATTGCGGGAGAATTTGTCTGTCCTTCTGGGCACACAGAGAGAATTGTGGGAAGGCACTGAAGGACTATCATCATTCAAGTGGGTTAGCCTAAGTCTTCATTGTAAAGTATCATGCTACAACCCCTTCTGAAAGCTTCGCTCAGCTTATCGTACAGGATGGGCCAGCTAGCTTAGGTGGAACACACCATTAAACTTGAGTCAGAGGGCTTGTGCATGAACAGGAGCCAGATTAGGGACAACATCCGAGTAAGAGTCTCAGTTAACTCAGCCATGAAGACATAGCTTAAGTTATTGTGGTAGCGATGACGGAAAGTTAAAGAATAAGTACACTACACTTGGCTATACTTTATGTGGGCTGAGACAGTGCTTGACACAATAGGTGGACAAGTTTCCCTAAACCCTTCACTGCAGCCTTGGTACAGAGGCAAACAGATGGACTAGACGAGGACTTTACAGCACTTCACAACCAGAACTGGCCATGCACATACAATTGCTTTGCATGACTATGGTGAGGGAAATTTGAGTTTAAACTCTGTTCTCCAAGCAGCAGAGATGAGAAGAGGGATTTGGAGACAGTCCAGGGTCTTGGGCACAGGAAAGACACTGCTAAATTCTTTTCCTTTGGAATCTCTGAGGATTGTTAAAATTCAGGCTAGAGTACTGGAACTAGACCCAGCCTTTGGGGTTTTTCTAGTCAAGTCTTCCACTGCAGATCTTGAAGATCCTGTCTCTCCAAATTGAAGGAAGGGGATTGAGCTCCCTGTTTAGCTGGAGAGATTGGAGGAGACTGCTGTACTGAGTGATACAGCTTCAGGCATATAGAAGTAGATTCATCCCTGCACTGGTGCAGGTACTGTCATGGCATGGGGACAGAGGAGATGTAGCATGTGCCTTCCCTATTCAGGTTCTGTGGGGGCCAGTGAAAACCCTGGCACAATCTAGAGCCACTGTAGGGGCTCCAATTCAATGTGGCCCTCCAAAATTGACCCCAAAGGGAAGGGGCGGCTCTAGGAATTTTGCCACCCCAAGCACTGCAGGCAGGCTGCCTTCTGCGGCACGCCTGCGGGAGGTCCGCCGAAGCCGTAGGACCAGCGGACCCTCTGCAGGCATGCTCCCGAAGGCAACCTGCCTGCCATCCTCTCGGTGACCAGCAGAGCGCCCCCCACGGCTTGCCGCCCCAAGCACATGCTTGGCGTGCTGGTGCCTGGAGCTGCCCCTGCAAAGGGGTACACTGACAGCACACATTATCATCTCACACTGACTTCAAAAGAGAAAGTGACAGTTAGGAAAGTTGAAGGAATACAGCAGATACAAGACAGTCAACTAAGGATATTAGTGGATGGATGAAATTCAGCCTCCCAAGCAGCTAAGATTTGAAGGTCTGAAAATGCTGCAGAAGCCGGATAAAATATTTCAGTATGTATCAGCACAGCAGAAAAAAAGACTCCAGCTGAGAAAAGCTGCAAAGCCGCACACACGCTGTGCAGGAGAACAGGATTAACATAATTTATTCACTTTTGAAGTTTGGGGAATGATCACCATGAATGTGCTAATCAAAATATTAGAAAATTTTTGCACCCTTAAGATAAATATCCATTTCAGCACCATGTGTTCAACACTTGCAAACAAAGAGCACACGAGACATCTGATCATTTTGCCACAGACTTTCAAATAGCCTTCATACCTATGTGGGGACATTTTATAGAGAACTAATGTGTAATAGCATTAAAGATGGGTTTAAAAGTGATGAGGCAAGGCAGTGATAAGGTGGACAAGAGCAACTTTAATCTACAAGAGTGCACAGATGCATGCAGGGCAAGAGACAGTACGGGTACTGTACAACAACAAATGCCAACTCTGACATAAGATTGTGCAGTAAGCTCTGTTCAAAAGAAAATTGTATGGTACTACATCAAGAAAACAAATGCACACTTGTATACAAGACAGAAAATGAGCTTAGGGGGCCAAAGTCCCAAACAGAGTTAGGGATTATGAGTTGCCAGGAAACCACATAAGTGAAAATATTGACCTGGCCTGGCTTTGCATTTAAGGCAGTGGAGTGCGACTCAGGAGATCAGTATTCAATTCCTGCTTTGGTCTCTGACTCTCTCTGAGACCTATGGCAAAATCAATCAGTTCTTATCTGCAAAATGGAGACAATTGTTCCTTTCTTCCACCCTTTGCCTGTCTTGTTTATTTAGACTGTAAACTCTTTAGGCAGTGACAGTGTCAGTTTACATTTGATTGGGGCCTCTAGGTGCTATGACAATACGAATTATAAGGAGGGTTCTGGAAACATGATAAAAGAGCAAAAAGTGATACAAGGTAGCCATTTTGAAAAATATATATATTCAAAGTAGAGTATGAGACTATCAGTGACCATGAAATAGAGTCTCTCTTTTTGTGTAATGACAGTGAGAATGAATTCACAATTCCTTGTATGCAAATCTGGATATCGTTATGCTGACAGATGCTAATAGCTGCCAACAGGTGAACCTTAGATCCAAAGACAATCACAGACATCATTAAAACCAGTGGATGTTCCAAGAAGTCTTTTAGGTTCAACAAGAGTGGTAGTCAAGCCTGTTTACGTATTAAAGACAGCTACAGAAAATGGTTGGATTACCCTTACCATGGCAGGTCAAAACTAAGCTGTGGGTACTGAGGGGTTTGCCTGATGGCAAATGCAGGGTTAGAATACTGGTTTCAAGGACGTGTGTGCCAGAGACAGGAAAACCAAGAGAAGGAGTTGTGAGCATGACCCAGAAGGAAGCAGAGAGACTGAACTACTTGGGCATAGAGTTTGTTGGACTGGCAGACTTGGGCATTTCTAAACCAGGAATCTGCCTACAGTTTGTTTCTATTGTGTTCAGGGAAACAGGACTTTGTGAATATTTTGTATAAATAAACTAGATTATACGTGACTTTTATCATCAATTTCTTATCCTAGCCAAAAGGCCCTGCAAGGCCACAAATATTGACTAACTGCTCAGGCCCGAGGGACAACAATATTATATAGATACATTTCATGGGTACTCTCATGTCCATTTAAAAATTAAGTCTAAGAGAAATCTACTCTGTCTTGAAGGAATCACACTCTGGTCTCAATCCTACAAATCGTAGTGTGATACACAGTACAGTGTGCAACATTTTGGCACCTCAGTGCAGCTGTGAGCAAAGGACACAAGTAAGGTTAGTAAGACTCCTTACTATGAAGCAGAAAAAACCCAAGCTTCTTGTGTCTGCCTGCTTACTCTCAAGGTGGCAGCAAAAATCTGGTCAGGGAGTGGATGGAGAATGAACGTGTCAGAGGCAATTCATGGGTGTAAGGCGATGATCCTGCCTAGCAGAGATGTGGAGCACTGCATGAATAAATTCAAAATTAAAAGTGACACTCAACGTGGGATTGCAGGGGAACTTGAGCCTATTCTTAAAAGACTGCTGTGTGGCCACCCAAGTACTCCTACTAAGTAGCAAGAGTAAATCTGAAACGGGACATAGGCAGCTAAGCCCCTTGTTTGCAGGCTCATGCTTGTTCTGTACACCAGGCAAGGCCTTGCAGAATCAATGCCTCACTAAAATCCTCCACGTATACATACTTCTCTTGAAGCAGCAAAGAGTTCTGTGGCACCTTATAGACTAACAAACGTATCGGAGCACCAGTTTTCAGATGCAAGTGGGTATTCGCCCACGAAAGCTCATGCTCCAATACATTTGTTAGTCTATAAGGTGCCACAAGAATCTTAGCCGCTTTTACAGATCCAGATTAACACGGCTACCCCTCTGATACTTCATACTTCTCTTGGCGACACACTTCCCTTTTGTTTTACTCCAAACAGGGATAATGTGATGGTCATAAAGCAGTGCTCAATTCTCAATCAGGTTAGGCTAAGTTACCTTACCTCCCTTTAGACTGACCTTGTGCAGCTCTGCACACCTGTGCCGTGTCACACCTGTACTGTGCTGTGCAGTAGCAAGTTCTCAATCTAAAAGGCTGGGCTTTTTCACTAGGGCCACAAGTGAACAACATAAACCCTTTTACCCAGGTATATTATACACCCAGACAAAAGACCACACAAATCTAGAATTAGTATAATTGTTACTAGCAGTACAAAAATATGGCCATTGAACTTGCTACACACAAGAATACGCTCCATATAACAATGCTCTTGCAGTAAACAACAGTTAGGGGCTATCAGACTAATGACAAAGAGGAACTAGTTATTAAAAAGTGATTGCTATGTAGGTAAAAAGTCTTCTTGTCACAGGATAATCTTGAAACTACAGGGATGAACTGTGTGTTATTAAAAACATGGTAATAACGAAAACTGAAAAATTACTCCAAACTGGAAGAAACAGGAGATATTAAAAGGGACGGTAGGCCTGAGCCACAGTGTTTTCTTCTAAGTTTGAATGTCCCCATAGCTTGTGAGCAGTTGGAATTGCAGTTTTGAACTGGTTCCCATCTGTAATTCAAGGGACATTGTCAAACCTAATATGGCAGCAACAATATGTATGTCCTAGCTCCTATGTGCTGTGAAGTCAGAATACTCAACTTCTGGGACCATCTTGGTCTCCTAGGTACTGGCTGGGCCCCACCCAACTTGGCCAGTTGAAAAGAAGCCAAAGGTCAGTTGTTATGACAGGGCAAATTAAAAGAGAGAGAAAAGGAACCTTGAGTATGCCTTTTGTTCACTTTCATTGGCCAGTAATCCACAGTAGATCCTGTACATTATGAGCCACAAGCTCACGGTATTTAGACTGCAAGACAATGCAAAAAGTAACCTGGGTTTCTTCTGTCACCGCACCTCAGTCTGTATGTGTCAAGGCTTGGAGACTCTTTTCCTTGTGTGACCTACCTCTTTCCTAGTGGGTCTCCAATAGAGAAGTCTAGAGTCAAGAAATGTGAAGATTTAATTCCCTTTCTGAGTGGGCAAGGCTTTGAGGCTGGGAAACAAAGATCCGAAGAGAAACAGGAAAGAGAAGCCACCCTGTACCAGCACAACCGGACCTTGTTCCACCAGAGCAATTGCTCGTCGCAACACGGCATCGAAGGAGTCCTGTCCAACTGCAAAAACTCTACTTGTAAACAGAAGGCAAATCCAGAACAGTGCAAGTCATGCTGCAGCTAGGCATGCACAGTGGGCATGCTGCGACCTCTGACAACATCAGTGTCACTGTAGTTTACATTTGAAAACAAATGTGTTTAGCTCATTTGCCTTATTTATTGCTTAGCTTCAAAATCCAAGTCTCGCCTTCTTCCCACACTTCCGAATAAGTGTGTCACCTTGTGGGACACCACTCGATGGTCTGAGAAACCCCAATTACCTATGGAGTTTCTAGTTGAGTAACTATCCTTATATTGGTTATTCACTTTCCTGGTTATTTCCCAGGGGAGGCAGGCACCAGGTGCTAATACCAAACACCAAATTCAGGAATCATTTTGGTATAACACCGTACCTTAGGGGGTATATAGCTACAGAGCTACGGTATTTCTGCAACATAAACCTGGCATTCATTGTATAGCCAAGACTCAGCACTGATGGGACTTTGCAAATTTCTTCTCTCCAAATCACCTCAGAGAGATGGTCAACAGCTGAAATCTGTTTTTTGGTGGTTGTTTTTTTCTCTCTGCATGAGCGGCTATTCTAAACTGTAAGTGATGCACAATCTAAATGAGCTGGGAATGGGTTTGCCAACCCCTCCTCTGTAGAATCTGTATTAGCTTGCACACAAAATAGCACTTCAGACCATCATGTACTAAAGTTCTGACCATCTGTGCCAGTAAATGGCAATGATAAATTCAATGGGAATTAATATTTCTCACCGATTCACCCTCAGTATACTATCCCTGTAGCTAATGCCACCATGTGCTTTCCTGTAATTCTAATAAATAGCAATTGGTAGCAGTCCACTTGGTAATAAATATTGGGAAAAAATGGTGTAAGGTAGACATACTCTGCAGAAGAGAGTCCAAGGCAATTTGCAGCAACCACTCAGGCATCAGTGCCAATCAGAATTGTCTGCCTAGCAGAAAAAAACAGTCCCCACACAGCTGCTACCATCTGTAACAGGCCAAATTAGAAATAATGAGAGAGAGAGAGAGACTACTAGGAATGGTTGCAAAGTCACATAGACCAGCTGTAGCTTCCTCCACATCTGCCAGGGTGCCTTTCCCTCAATATTATCCTTACAACAATATAATATGTCACCATCTGCTGGTAGCCTCCAATTTTGCACTGTAGCAATTCAGTGAACTAATCTGCAGAATATTGTTCTTATCTTTAAAGGAAGTGTGATATTAACAGCCCAAACCCTTGTGAAATGATGGCTTTCGGTGAGTTTGTGAAGCTCAGCCAGCATTCATAGCTTGACCAAAGAACCTGACACAGAGGTGAAGGACAGGAAAGAGGCGAGAGCCCTTGAAAGAAGCTCCACTCTTATGGAGGGGGATTGAGCACAGCCCTTTGAGGAACATGACTAGGAACACTGATTGCTTGGCACAGGGAAAGAGAGAAAGGAAAAGCCAGAGAGAAGCAGTACACTCTAACTCACAAGACTGTGGACTCAACCTCTCAAGGTCCCCAATCAAACCCCTCCCTCTCTTGGTCTCCCTCAGATCTCCATCCATCCTAAACTTCTCCCAGTCACTAATCATGAAGTCATTTTGGGGGTGCCTGGTCAGCACATTCCCCCATCAAGCAGTCTTCAACAACATCTACCTGCTCATTCAACCATCTACTTTTTTTTTTGTGGTAGTCCTACAAAGGTAGAGGATGCTTCCCCATACTAGTGTCTGACTTCTCCATATACAATAGTTCTAGTCTAAAAAAAAAAATCCATGCTGTAACTTTACTTTTCTGCACACATAGGTTTAATATCTTCATCCACCTTGGAGAGGATGAATTAACATCTGAACAGCACTTTGAAGATGTAAAATCCTAAGTATGTAGCACACAAACTTATTGTTGCCACGTTCATCTTCCCTTGTTTGTTACTCTCTCTTCTTTTCCCTAGATCCCAGGCAACATTTTGTCTAGGTTGTGATGCCAATAAATTATTGAATCGAAATGTCTGAAGAGCTATAAGCTCCATCTACATAATAAATAAGAACTATTAATTGTACTGAATGACGTCAATGGGTTTCACAGAAAATAAACATTTTGTGTGTTTCCCAGCCCTGATTGGTGTATCTGCACACTGCCACAATAAAATAGGTAATACCTCATCTTTCAGGATAAATAGGGATTTTGGGGTACCTTGTAATGTTTAATTCTCTCTTTATGGAGTTGGAAGAAACTTCCACTCTCCCACTCCGAACTTGAGGCCAACTGACAAAAGATACAAACCTTAAATATACACTCCAGACATCATTTTCTGAACATTGGACTGTCTTTGTCCAGGGCACATTTTGCACATTGCTAATGACTTTGATGTAATTAGTGCTTCCAACATTGGCCACAGCTATCCTTCCCATTACATATTCAGGACACATGCTGCATGCTGGGTAAGATTCAGGAGATAGAGTTAAATGCTACGTTTTATTTAGAGGAAGAAGGCATGTTTGATAAACAGCTTTATCTTGAAAGTAATTCCAATTTTTTTTATAGCTTATCATACTTCTCTTATATTCAGTCTAAATGTCACACATCACCATCTATAGGTTGGCTATTGTCAGTGACCTTTGCATTACCTTGAAAAAGCACCGGCAGCTTCTTTTCTTCCAGCTGCTCAAAGAAAGAAGACGGGGAGACACTGAACTCTTTCATTCCCGGTTAACCTAATACCTCATTTTGACTAACATGCCTGGTCCCTAACAGGTGACATTCGAGTTAGTCACTAAATACCAATAGCATGGCACAATCTACAGAATTCAAAGGAAGCAATACACTACATAGAATGTGCTACTAAAATGGGTCACATAGTAACCGGTGTAAACAGATATATGCAATACGAAGTATTCATTTTACCTCCAGGGACTGTGGATTCCCAAATAGTCAGCCACAAACTGGAGAGCTAAAGTGTTTAAAAAAAAAAACAACAGGTTACATTGGATTGTAGATTAAACGAGAGAAAATGTTAGCTAATTAAATGGTAATGATGCAAGCTCGGTGCTTATGTTTTGACTTATTTGCCTAATGGTGTTAGCATTTAAATGGTCAGCTTTGAAGTTAACAAACAGCCTATTAAAATGCATGGAGGGAATGCTCAGCTCTTTGGGTGCTATTGTTTCAGACTGTCTGGCTGCAGATTCAACAAAACAGCAGTGATGGGATTTACATAGTGGTTTTGCAACTGGAAAGGCTAGAAACTCTTTTTTATTTAAATGAAAGCTTATATTATTGAGAACACAGCATGCGGGAAAGGCCTAAATCTGCTAGCTTCGTCCAAACCCTGGGATTTCTATTGTCCCAGGTGACTGTTTAAATGGAATTGCTTGGTTCCCAGCCAATTGCCATGTATAGTGACCATCCTATTGCAGCCAGCCAAAAGCTCCACTGACTTGCTAAACTCACTTTTAACTGCACTGTGAAGGGTTAATAGCAAATCCACTGCTGCCAGCGAACGATAAAGGAGGTACAGAGGCGAAAATTACATCTCATAATGAAAATTCCTCAAGGTGCTGCCACTATTGAAAGGACAGAAATAATTAAGAGATAATTGTCAACGGAATAGCACATTCTCAGAGGATAATGGTCTCCTGCTGCTACAAGAATGCCAAGGCAAAGCCAAGGCATTTATGGAAAATAAATGTCATGGTGAGGGCAAGACTTTTTTTTCCTCAAAGTACTGAACGTTGATCCTGTGACAATATTTTATTATTCCGGATCATTGATGTTGGTGCAGTACTTCTTCACTATACCGTTGCAAGCCTATTGCAATTTCACTGCCTCGGAGAAAGGCCATGTGTTTCATCTGATGGAATTTATATAATACTTACATTATACTTAGCATGCTTGCCATTCCCAGCATTCACCATACAGTGATGCTAGAGATATCTGCTTATTACCTATCCTAATAGGAAGTACTGTGGTACCTTGGGTATAGCTGAGTGATAACATGGCAAATATTTATATTGTAGTGGCCACCACAGTAGGGGCTTGATGCAGCTCTTGTTAAAATTTTCAGGCCCTACATAATGGTTTAGATGAAGACTTGTAAATAATTGGTTTTAAATTGGCTCATATCCTATTTTGCTTCTTTAGTGTGTACCAAGAAGGTAAGAAAGGTTTTGGTTTTTTCCATCTTATAGCTATTAGCTATTAGAAAGACAAGGTATATGAAGTTACATTTTTATTGGTCCATTAAAAGATATTATCTGTCCTCACCCACTTCGTCTAATACCCTGGGATCAACATGGCTACAACAGCACTGCATACATCTATTAGGTGTGTCAGCTCTGATTATTCCTGGGTTTGTTAAAGGAATTAGTGGAAGTGTCACAAGGTGACACAGGTCTCAGACCTTAACTAAAGGGCTGGAGACTCTGAATCTTCAACAAAGGCTTCCTTTTTTCAAGCAAACAAAAAACAAGGACTAATAATAAGCTGTCTAAAAAAACCCTTGTATGCAATGTTGTCACAGCCACGTCAGTCACAGGATATTATAGAGACAAGGAGGTGAGTAATAATCTATCTTTGTAAATATATTACCTCCCCTGCTTTGTCTCTCTAAAAAACCCTTCTCCTCCATTGCTCATCTTTTCTTTTTGGTTCTTATGATGTCATTCTACTAGTTAAAGGTAATGCCTTTTATCATAAAGAAGAGACTGAACCTATCCATTTGTTTCAGTCACCTGTCACATCTTGCCCTTAATTCAGATTGTTAACTTTTTAGGGAAGGGACTCCCTTTACCACCACTTACTGCCTCTGCAGCAAAACTACGGCTTTCCTGCTTCAGTTCAGGTGTTCCATGACTATGCATCAGGCCATCATACTTGGCTCTCAGTCTTTCATGCAAAATTTTCATGTGATTATTTAAAAGGGCAAATTAAAATATCAGTTCCTTTAAAAAAAATCCAAGATATAGTGATGACATAGGCAAAGGGAGATGCAGAATATGATAATTGTATCAGGATTACATTGACAATAAAACACTGGCAACCGTTTTTCGAATGATTGTCTGATGATTTTTAATATTGTATTTTAACCAACTACATTATCAAGAAACTAAAGAAACATGACTTTCACTGTGATTTTCTGTCTGCTAAAGTGACACAAGAAGCACTATTATCAGGTTTATGATCTGATGGCCACCTTTCATATTTTAAATTATGTATCAAAAGGGATGGCACTCAAATGAATCCTCCCTATGGTCAAAACCTTTTCAGCTGTCTACTTCAAACAAATTCTCTTTTTCTCCTTCATGTCCATTCGCATTTTGATTGTCAGCACATAGCAAAGAGATCATTGCAAATCATAAATGCTTTTCATGCTAAAACATATGGTTATTTTACTTGGCCAAAAATCTTGATTTTTTTTGTTTTTTTACTAGGCTAAAAAGAAGTTTAGAAAGTTATTTGGTCGCTACGCACAGCACAACTTGCTGTATGCAGCTCTCTTGGTATTGGCACATCTTTGTGCATCTGACTATGGCCCATGTACATGATTATTGCAAATGCAGTTGATGTACACGCTGTCTATATGGGCTTCATGTCTTTTTTTAATCTGTGTTTTAGTCTATCTTGCTAGGCTGGCCTTTCTGACCATAGTATACATCAGCCGTAAACAACTTGGCCAACATGTCATATTTACCACCAATTCTCAGGTCCTACTAATTATGGCTGCTGCAATCACAAGTGACACACGTTTCACCAGTGGTTCTACACTACAGAATTTACCAATAAATGATAGAGACTTTTGGAGGTAGGGTCACAGCATATTGTGTCAAAAAGGCATGTTACAGCCAACTGTATCTGTTTTTATCCTAAGATCATGTGACCAGCCACAGCACTGAGCCTGGCGGCAATTGCCTCCCATATTTTATTATTTATTTGTATAACTAGGAGCCCAAGTCGTGGACCAGGACCCCATTGTGCTAGGTGCTGTGCAAACACAGTACAAAAAGACAGGTCCATCCCCTTACCCTTTGAGTTACCCCAGAGCAGCAGCTCCTTGTTAAGCAACTCACTCCTGAGGAGCTCCACGCTCACTATGCTTGGGACACTTTCCAACAGCCAGCCAGCCAGCCTCATTACCACCTGCATATTCCATTACTTACAGCATTCATTCAATGGGTGACTCGTATGTGGTTAAACACTGCTTAGTATTTTTTGGCTCTTCTGTATTAGAAGATGAAGTATAGGAAAGGTTATCGGTAATACTACTTCACTCATAGACAATGCTTGTTTTCTGAGGATCAAAATGTGCTTTATACTGGAGGGAAGTTGTAGCATCCTTTTGTACAGAGAGGGAAATGGAGGCGGTGAGTGGACATCTGAAAGCCTAAGGTCATTCACAGGTTTTGTCTGCATTGCCAGTATACCTTGGCAATCCTGTGCGCCTCACTCAGGCACTACTCACTAAAAGTGTGCCCCAACGAGGTGTATAGGATTGGGCTCTGAATTGTTAGGCGAGTTGTCCTCTGTGGTGCCCCTAGTGTAGCTGTTTACACCTGTGCAAACCATAAACAAAAGGGGTATATAATTCTGATATGGTGGAATTTTACATTCAGTTTGCACAGGTGCACATGCCTACCCAAAGGGCAAGGCAGTGGGCAGTTAGGTATAGAGCATATCTGTATAGAGCAAATGTCAGTATAGACATATCACATTCAGACCCAAAACCTAATCCAGATAGTCAGGCAGTGCTCTAGGGAGCATCTCCCAAGGAAAAAAAATCCTTTCCCAGGACCATGACAGCAGAGCTGGTCACCCAGGAAGTTAATCAGATCTTGTATCCTTTGAATAGTTATAAATCTGATTTTTAGGACAGCTGACAAGTATTGTATATGATTTTTAAAAGCTGGATTACTCAAAGAAAAACCCACATATCATGGGTTAGTTACAAAAGCCTCAGAGAGAACAAACCAAGAGAACACTGATCACAAGAAGAGAAAAGTGCAGTAAATTTTGATAAATTAAAAAAAGTTAAAAAGAAAAACAAATCATGAAAAACAAATCATGAAAAACAAATCAGGCAAAGATAAAGAGAACTGAATCTAGGTTGGAGCTGAGTCACATAGGTGATCAACCACAATCAGTTACCTCGTTGGTGGTCTTTAAATAAAGGTCAAACAAAATTGTACTGAAAGCCACATGGGGATCATTTAAAGTGGTTATTTAAGGCAACGGGATGCCTGTTGGAGGCGGTGTTCAGGGCTAGTTTAACTGTATTTTTAATAGCATTTAATTTGTTCATCAGTGTTTGGAGTGACCCTTCTTTGATGCATTATATGAAAATCTTTTCGCTACTGTTCATATTTTCTTTCACCTTACAAGCACTGCTTACTCCCACAGTGTTTCATGGAACAGAAATCTTGCGGGTCAAAATAGTTTGCTTCCTTGCCACTGCACCATGTGATTTCTGAGGTGGGTGGCCCGAGTCATTGGTAGCTGGGTGCAGGGGCAGTCTATTGAGGCAAGGACATTGAGCACAGCCAAAGTATATAAAAGCAGCAAAGAATCCTGTGGCACCTTATAGACTAACAGACGTTTTGGAGCATGAGCTTTCGTGGGTGAATACCCACTTCGTCAGATGCGTGTAGTGGAAATTTCCAGGGGCACGTATATATATGCAGGCAAGCTAGAGATAATGAGGTAGTTCAATCAGGAAGGATGAGGCCCTATTCTGGCAGTTGAGGTGTGAAAACCAAGGGAGGAGAAACTGGTTTTGTAATTGGCAAGCCATTCACAGTCTTTGTTCAATCCTGAGCTGATGGTGTCAAATTTGCAGATGAGCTGAAGCTCAGCAGTTTCTCTTTGAAGTCTGGTCCTGAAGTTTTTTTGCTGCAGGATGGCCACCTTAAGGTCTGCTATAGTGTGGCCAGGGAGGTTGAAGTGTTCTCCTACAGGTTTTTGTATATTGCCATTCCTAATATCTGATTTGTGTCCGTTTATCCTTTTCCATAGCGACTGCCCAGTTTGGCCGATGTACATAGCAGAGGGGCATTGCTGGCATATGATGGCGTATATTACATTGGTGGACGTGCAGGTGAATGAACCGGTGATGGTGTGGCTGATCTGGTTAGGTCCTGTGATGGTGTCGCTGGTGTAGATATGTGGGCAGAGTTGGCATCGAGGTTTGTTGCATGGATTGGTTCCTGAGCTAGAGTTACTATGGTGCGGTGTGCAGTTACTGGTGAGAATATGTTTCAGGTTGGCAGGTTGCCTGTGGCCGAGGACTGGCCTGCCACCCCAGGCCTGTGAAAGTGTGGGATCATTGTCCAGGATGGATTGTAGATCCCTGATTATGCGTTGGAGAGGTTTTAGCTGGGGACTGTATGTGATGGCCAGTGGAGTCCTGTTGGTTTCTTTCTTGGGTTTGTCTTGCAGTAGGAGGCTTCTGGGTACACGCCTGGCTCTGTTGATCTGTTTCCTTATTTCCTCATGCGGGTATTGTAGTTTTGAGAATGCTTGGTGGAGATTTTGTAGGTGTTGGTCTCTGTCTGAGGGGTTAGAGCAGATGCGGTTGTACCTCAGTGCTTGGCGGTAGACAATGGATCGTGTGATGTGCCCGGGATGGAAGCTGGAGGCATGAAGGTAGGCATAGCAGTCGGTAGGTTTTTGGTATAGGGTGGTGGTAATGTGACCATCACTTATTTGCACCGTGGTGTCTAGGAAGTGGACCTCCCGTGTAGATTGGTCCAGGCTGAGGTTGATGGTGGGGTGGAAGCTGTTGAAATCGTGGTGGAATTTTTCCAGAGTCTCCTTCCCATGGGTCCAGATGATGAAGATGTCATCAATGTAGCGTAGGTAGAGAAGGGGCGTGAGTGGACGAGAGCTGAGGAAGCGTTGTTCCAGGTCGGCCATAAAAATATTGGCATATTGTGGGGCCATGTGGGTGCCCATAGCGGTGCCACTGATCTGGAGATATATATTGTCATCAAATTTGAAATAGTTGTGTGTGAGGATAAAGGCACAGAGCTCAGTGGCCAGTTGTGCTGTGGCATCATCAGGGATACTGTTCCTGACAGCTTGTATTCCATCTGTGTGTGGGATGTTTGTGTAGAGAGCCTCTACATCCATTGTGGCTAGGATGGTGTTTTCTGGAAAGTCACCAATGCATTGTAGTTTCCTCAGGAAATCAGTGGTGTCACGGAGATAGCTGGGAGTGCTGGTGGCATAGGGTCTGAGTAGAGAGTCCACATATCCAGACAGTCTTTCAGTGAGAGTGCCAATGCCCGAGATGATGGGACGTCCAGGATTTCCGGGTTTGTGGATCTTGGGTAGTAGATAGAATAACCCTGGTTGGGGCTCTAAGGGTATATTGATTTGTTCCAGTGTTAGTGTAGGGAGTGTCCTGAGTAGATGTTGCAGTTTCTTAGTGTATTCCTCAGTGGGAAGTGGCCTGTAGAATTTGGTATTGGAGAGTTGTCTGGCGGCCTCCTTTTGGTAGTCAGACCTGTTCATGATGACAACAGCACCTCCTTTATCAGCCTCTTTGATGATAATGTCTGGGTGGTTTCTGAGGCTGTGGATGGCATTGCGTTCTGCACGACTTAGGTTATGAGGCAAGCGATGTTGTTTTTCCACAATTTCTGCCTGTGCACGTCAGCGGAAGCATTCAATGTAGAGGTCCAGACTATCATTTTGACCCTCAGGAGGAGTCCATGTGGAGTTCTTCTTCTTGTGCTGTTGGTGGGAAGGTACCTGTGTATCAGTGTGCTGTTCAGTGTTGTCCTGAAAGTATTCTTTGAGTCAGAGACGGCGAAAGTAGGCTTCCAGATCGCCGCAGAACTGTATCTTGTTGGTGGGGGTGGCAGGGCAGAAAGAGAGTCCCCGAGATAGGACAGACTTTTCTTCTGGGCTGAGTGTGTAGTTGGATAGATTGACGATATTACTGGGTGGGTTGGGGGTACCACGGTTGTGGCCCCATGAGGCAGGTAGGAGTTTAGACAGCTTACAGTCCTTTTTCCTTTGTAGAGAGGTGAAGTGAGTAATGTAGATCTCCTGTCTTATTTTTAGTGAAGTCCATTTGTATGGAAGTTTGGTTATTAATGAGAGTCTCCAGGTTGGAGAGCTCTTTTTTGATGTTTTCCTGTTTGCTGCATAGGATGCTGATCAGGTGGTTCCTCAGTTTCTTTGATAGAGTATGGCACAATCTCTCACTGTGGTCTGTGTAGTATGTAGATAGCAGTGGATTTTTTACCTTTAGTCTATTTGGTATGATGTCCATCCGTTTGCATTTGGAAAGAAAGATGATATCTGTCTGTATATAGTATATGTATATATATATATATGTATATGTATAGAGTATATAGGCTCCACACCCTTATATATATGTATATGTATAGAGTATATAGACTCCACACCCTTAGCCCCAACTCTTCTGGGACAGAAAGAGCAGAGGATCCATGCACCCACCAAGGCAATTTAACTTATTTAATTATCAAACAATTGATGAAAAAAATATTTAAGGGCCTCTGATTCTGATATTGTGCTGATTGTGTTGTTCCTGTGTAGATTTGGTTATGGCAAAGGATTCTTAGATGTCCAGTTATATAGTTTTCACTGTAGTTGCCAATTTGGATATGAAAATGCAGGTTTTGCATGTTATGGAGGACATGCAATGCAACTCTTGTACAGAGATGGTAAATAGGCTTGGAAGGATTAGATTTTTATCTTTAAATGTTGATAAACATCGACTTCACTGCACAAACACAAAACAACAACAACAAAAATATTTCCATCAATAATTTACAGATAGATAAAGTAAGAAAAATACTGCCTGAGAATTTAAAGTTTAAGTATATTTACTTTGTATATTTTGATATATGGTGTTGATCAGTGGTGGGCAACCTGCGGCCTATGGGCCACTTGCAGGCCATAGGTTGCCCACCACCAATGTTGATACTTTGTGTTTTAACGGTTACAAAGCTTTAGCTTCTTGAATCTCAGCATCTATTGTCATTAAATAATTGGCTGACCCTCCCACTGTTTGACTTTCCCCATAATTTCTCACAATTATGAAAAATTAAAATCAACACATATCGATTATTTTAAGAACTTTTTACATTATGCATCAAAATTATTAACAAAAAAAATAAAAATTAAATTCTGTCAAACCTAATTGTAAGATCTTGGGGATGGGGACTGCGTTTTTGTACAGCTTGCTGGAGGTCCAATGGGATCCTGATCCATGACGGGAGATACCCAATACAAATAAAAAACAGAGAACGTTGTCATAAAGACCATATCTCTTCGGGGAGATGATGAGGGAACAAGGAAGGAAGTTGAAGATCAAAATTAATGATGAGGTATCTTATGGATAAATCAAGTCTGACACTAAGTATGTATGCAGATATTTGCATCTGAATACAGTGAAACAAAAATAAAAATAGCTTTCAGAACTTACTTAAAATTAAAGGCCATTTAGACACTACACCAACCATATGCCGGGAGATGTTTGCCTCCATTGTGGTATGTACAGTGGACTGCTTTTTCATATGAACCTTTTAGAGAATGCTGCAGAAGGATGCTGTACATCCCAAGAGCTAATATCTTTTTTGGGATCAACTTCTGTTCAGGTCTGGGAAAGGTAATCAATATCACAGGTAAATACAAGGTGGAACAGACTGTTAAGTGTAAGCAGATAACACAGATTGCAAGAAACCATTCAGAGTGAAATAGGCAATTAACACCTCTGCAATCATATGACAAAGGAGAGGTAGTGGGTCACAGATTGTCCTAATGAGACATAAAACCTGTGTCTCAATGGAAGCCATGATTTTTGGTGTCTAGCGCAGTTATGCATTTAAGCTCCCAGACTCGTCTTTTAAAGGTGTTCTTCAAATTTCCTTTGAGGACAAAGAATGAGCAATCAGATGTGGAGTGATCATTTTATGAGAAGTGTTCACCCACAAGTGGTTGGATGTTTTGGTCTTATTTGTCTGTGCGAGTTCATTCAAGAGCATCATGAGTGTCTAAATTCACCTGCAGTTATTACTGGGGCATAGATGCACTGGATGAGCTACACCACTATTGTAATAGGCATCTGTAGGACCTCTGGATTCTGAAAGGTGTGTTGTGGGGGATATGGATCATCATAGCAGTAGAGATATGGCTTCAGGTTTTGCATCTGTTATTATGGCAGGATCTGGTGCCGCGTTGAGTTGATGTATCCTGGTCTGATGATGAGCTTGGCAAAGTTGAGGGATGTGCGAAGGCCAAAAGAGGGGATTCTGGAAATATTTCTTTCAGGATGGGGTCCCCATCAACTATGGGTTATACTTGTTTGATGCACGGGTTCCAGTGAGAGACAGTAGGGTGACAAGTAGGCATGTGCAGTCAGTGAGTATTCCCCCCTTGGTATTGAAGCAGATTCTCCTGGGGAATTAAGGTGGCCCATTTCATGAAGTGATCTACTTCGCTGGTGGAGTTTCCTTGTTTTGTGAAGGTGGTTTTAAGGGTGTATACCAGATTTTCTTCTCAGAACGTATTCTGTAGTACCTGAGTGTCTAGCTGTAGATAACAGATTTCTTGGTGTGTCTAGGGTGCCTGCTGGATCTCTGGAGTTAAGTGTGGTGTTCTGTGGGTTTCTTGTATTCAATTTTCTGTTGGGCTCCATTGCTGAAGCTCATTGTGCTGCCCAGAAAATTGATGCTAGTGTGGGAGTGTTCTATAGAGAGCTTGAGGGATGTGTAGTGGTTGTTGAATTTGTGATAGAAATCTATGAGGGAGTTTAGGTCATCTCTACAGAGGATGAAAATGTCATCATGTATCTCAGGTAGATCATTGGTTTCTAGATGTGTTTATCCAGAATTTTTTCCTTGGGATGGCTTATGGAGAGGTTAGCATATTGGGAAGCCATCCTGGTATCCTTGACTGTTCCTCTGCTTTGAACAAAGTGATGGTTGTTGAATGTAATTTTGTGAAGAGTGATGATGAAATAGATGAGTTTGGTGATGTGTTTGGAGTGGATATCTGAGTGTTGTCCATTGTCTTGTAGATATTTGAGGCAGGCAGCAATGTAGTAATGGACATGGATTTTGGTATATAGGGAGGCGATATCCATGGTGGCAAGTATGGTGTTCTGAGGGAGGTTGTTGATGTCGCAGACTTTCTAGAGGAAGTCAGTTGTATCCTGGAGGAAACTTGCCCCTTTGTGTGGTGAGTGGTTTGAGGATGGTTTCTATGAGTCCTGGTATTCCTTCAGTAAGAGTGCCATGGCCAGATATGATGGATCTACCTAGGTTCCCTTGTTTGTGTATCTTGGAAGCAGGTAGAAGGTCCCTGGGGTGGGTTCATGGGGGAATAATAGCTCTGTGGAGCTTGATTGCTTGTCTCTTTCACCAACAGCAGCTGGTCCAGTAAAAGATACCTTCCTTGTCTCTCTCATATCCTTGGATCAGCACAACTACAGCAACACTTCTATACCACTGAACACTTACTGGTTTCAAGAACACAGTACTACCAGCATCTACACCTTTTCAGGAAAGAATATAATAGAGCACAACTCTGGAAAAATCTCTTTCGTACCTTGAGTCTATACAATTATTTAAATCAAGCAAACAAGTCCAGAGGCCATTGGCTGTTGTAATCTGGAGACTACCCAGCTAAAACTGAGCAGACAAAATACTTGTACTAAACCCTGTGTTAGGACTCCAAAATACACGAATAATTACCAGTCCATTATCACTCATGGGACACAATGAGCATGTGCTCTCATAAATATTACTTTGTGTTTAGTGGAAACTGTTAGGATATAGACGTATTGGAGCATGAGCTTTCGTGGGTGAATACCCACTTTGTCAGATGCATCCGACGAAGTGGGTATTCACTCACGAAAGCTCATGCTCCAATACATCTGTTAGTGTATAAGGTGCCACAGGACTCTTTGCTGCTTTTACAGATCCAGATTAACATGGCTACCCCTCTGATACTTGTTAAGATATAGATATTCAGGCCTGTCTGCAAAGGCCTATACTTTAAGAATGTAGGTGTATTCTTATCATTAAGTTAGTTACAGAGGTATAAAAGAAAGAATCAACATCACTGTCTATCTGTGTAAGGGCCTTCTCTCGCTGTGACAGTCTAAGGCCCTGTTCTTAGGCTAAGGCCTTCTGCTAAGTAGCAGAGGCAGCCATAAGCTGGGAAGCGTATGGTCACATCCTTACATTGCAAACTAGTCACATTGAAATAAGGTGCTATTGGGCTGTTAGGACTACAATCCTGTCCTGATATTCCTATCACCTCCAGAGAAAGGGAAGAGCCTAGAAGATATAAAAGGAAACTGAGTTTGATAGAACCCTGTCTGGCAAGAACTCACTTATCAATAGCTGGGATGTGAAATCCTCATTTCTGTATTGTTTTATCACTGTAGTCTCCGCTTCCCTATTGTTTGTCTCTATGATCTCTATCTGGTTCTGTGATTGTTTCTGTCTGCTGTATAATTAAATTTGTTGGGTGCAAACCAGTTAAGGTGGTGGGATATAATTGGTTAAATAATTATGATACAATGTGTTAGGATTGGTTTGTTAAATTTCAGTAAAATGATTGGTTAAGGTATAGCTAAGCAGAACTCAAGTTATACTATATAGTCTGCAGTCAATTGGGAAGTAAAGAGGTGGGGGAATGGGAACAGGGAATGGGGGTGGGAGAATTGGAATCATGTTTTGCTAATGGGGGGTGGGAAATGGGAACAGGGACACAGGCAAGGCTCTGTGGTTTCAGAGCTGGGAAGGGGGACACTGAGGAAGGAAACTGGAATCATGCTTGCTGGAAGTTCACCCCAATAAACATTGAATTGTTTGCACCTTCGGACTTTGGGTATTGTTGCTCTCTGTTCATGCGAGAAGGACCAGGGAAGTGAGAGGGTGAAGGAATAAGCCCCCTAACTGAAACTACCAATTCTTATTTCAAGAAAGGTGTGATGAGAAATTCTCCTGCTGAATACACAGCCGGTGGTTCCCACATGCTACTCTTGAGGACACAGAACCCTGAGTAACTCCCAACTCTGCCAAACCCCTTGGTTCCCCTGGACAACCAAAAATATTCAAGAAACACAGCCCATTTGTGTAACAATTGTGCTATACAGGCATTAAAGGGGAATGCTAGATATTGCTTATGAGTCCAGTAGTCTGTCTGTTGGATTACATGCCTCATGTGGTCTCATGGTATCCAAGGACAGGTTGTGCACTAATTTTTGTTCACCAATACAACAGGGTAAAATGTTTTGAGATGGCTTAGAAACCCACCAGTGTCTTGTTAATTGTCATCTAATATCCAAAGGAATATCTGTTCTGGGGCTAAGAACATTCCCTGTCCCTGAAAGTCATGGCAGGGGCTGGCTGGTCACCCACTGAAGATGTCAGAGGTGGGCATTCCCAAGACCAGACGGGCCTAAGAAAATGCACCATGTTAAAGGCAAAGAGCCCTAGCCAGTTGTGTGTCTGTGTGGTGGTCGTGGTGATGGTGTTATGGGGAAAGAGGACTGTGGCCTATTGAAGGGAAAGATGAGTTGCTTGTATGTGTATTTGGCAAGGAGGGTAGAGTGAGGACCTGTGACTAAAGAATACCTGAACCTGTTAAGGGGAGAAATGGATGCTTGACTTGGGAATGCATTGGTATTATAGGGTCTAAATATTTCCTGTAGGACCCTTGAATGCAAAAATCATCCAAATGTGGACAATGAACTATTCACCCTTCATTATTAGTATTCAGATTAAGAAGGCCTTGAACCCATCCTTCCCCAATACTTCAGTTAGGACTGTTGGTGTGCCTTGCTGCTAGGACTACTCAATGCTGGATGCTACTAGCACAGGAATGTACAACTCCAGTTTAGGATCAAGAAATGTCCCTTTAAGGCAAAAGGGATTTAGTAGTATATAAGCCCTGCAGGGAACATTCTGCTCTTTGCTTCTACAGAGAGAGTGCAAATTGTTCCCTATCTTTCACAAAGTGATATTTGATAGGTACTCGTATTAGCTGGAAAACGTACTTTGCTCAGTGAAGCCAGCTCATTTTTTGCTTCTGAATTGTATCTGTTCCTTAGGAAGAGCACCAGTCCCTTGCAATTCAGTACCCGACAATGATTTTGTTACACCTGGCACACATTTATCAGACCAACAATTATTTTTAAAATAAGGGTGGGAAATGGCAAAGTCTGAAGAGGAGTCTTGATCAAATGGGAGAAGTGTTTTCCCTTGTATTTGACACTCTTTATGTCTGCCAGCAGGGTGCTTTACAGGCACATACAGGGATAAAAACCAGCTGCACAAGATATTTTATTCAGTGCAGATTATTCACTTCTCTTTCTCTAAGCTTCATTATCCATATGCCATTTCTGGTGTAACTTGGTTTTGGTCATTGACTTTTAAAATAAGCAATCATGGTTTTTAATATTTGCTCCAAAAATGTATTAACATGAGACGTTGATTAGTCTCTAAATGGGCCATAGTTCAAAAGCAAGCTTCTCGTGCCACTGTCTAACACCTTTTTTCCTGGTTAATGCTTCGAAGTGCACACTACATTTTTAAGCTATTTGATCCTTTGGTTCCATTTCATCATTTTTACTCTGTTTCTTCTTACACTCTCTTCTTCCAGGTTTTTGGTTTCCATAATCACTGGTATCCTGTTATACCTGCCTCACTGGCCCTAAACTTACAACTATATAAAAAAGAAAACTAAGGGACATATGTGCTATTAGGACTGGGCAAAAACTGGCAAATACTGAGATTCAGATGATATTTGCATTCAGAAGTCATCTTATTTGGATGATTTACAGATTGTAAAAAAAATGTGCGATGAACTTCAGGTGCCAGGAATTTAGAGGAGCATGAAGCACACCTTTAGAAACCCAATTTCTTAAGGTTAGAGCAGCCCATATTGCTGGCACCAAGCCAGAGCAGACCGAGACTACAGTGCATAATGGCACACTAACTCACTGGCCAGATTGTGCAGCCCTTACGGGCTCAAGTAACCACAGTGGTTTCACTGGGAATTCACACATGAGTAACTGATCCCCAGGGAAAGTAAGGGATCCACAATCCAGCCCTAAATTTTTAAACTCCTAAATTAGAACTACTTACACTAGAGTAATGCTGATATTTGGCCTGTTGTTCACTAGAGGTGGACAGAGTGCAACACTGAGGAGGCATGGCTTGTACCCTTCCCCTGGCCAGGGAATGGCCAAGCTTCATAGGCTTTCTAGGTCAAGTCTCTCCCCGGGCCACCACTTGTAACATGGATGCCCCTTGCTGGGTCATTGGCAGCAGGGATTAAACATGGGACGTTTAGATTTTAACGCATGACTCTACTGCCTGAGCTAAAAGACTCACTTTTCCTAGCCCAGGCTGTAGCAAGTTCATCAATTGTTTGTTGGCCTATTCCCACCCCCTAGAAGGGTACAGAGCACCACACCTAACAAGCCAGCCTCTGAGCACAAAGAGCAAAGTAACCTGTGATGGGGAAAGAGGTGAGGGCAGGAACATCATAAGAGCAAGCAGGGAGGTGAAGAGAATTGAGATTTCTCCTTTTTATTAGGCCATGCTTATCTTTAATGAGGGGATCCTGGCAGCACTAAGAGAGAAAGGCCGACACATTTGGGTTTATGAACTAACATTGCTGAGTTTACTTGGGACATTCTAACAGAAGTTCACAATATCCACATTGTGTATTACTCTCTTATTAAAGTTGTTTGGTTAAACACTTAGGGCTAAATCCACATAGGGGACTCTGACTCAGCAATGTAATGCCTAGTATGTTTATTTTGCTTATTTGTCATAACTTTAGATTGTCCATCTGCTAAAACTGGTGTTTTGTAGCAGGGGGCGCAATGGACCCAATTCTCCTCACCATTTACACTAGAGTAAATCAGAAGTATAGCCTCAGAAGTTACATTTATGTAAAACTAGTATAGTCAAAATCTTAGAGTATGTCTACACTTGGGGTGGGATGTAGTTCCCAGTTCAAGGTGACACACTCACACTAGCTCTTATTAACCTAGTGCCACTAGAAATAGCATGAAGCCAGGGCAGCAAAAGTAGGGGAAGCTGAGTGACCCCAAACACATGTTTAGCATCTCAGAGGGGCGGTACTAGTACTAGGAGGAGCTAGCCCATCCCACAGCTAGCGTTGCCGCAGCTACCCTCTATTTTTAGTCTGCTTGCTGGATGAGAGCTAGCACGGGTGTCTCCTCCAACTGGGAATCACCCACCACAGCTCAAAGTGTAGACATACCCAGAATCAGTCCCACCACATCTGCAGATACTCATCATGGATTGTTGTGTAACAAAGCAGATGTTCTGGAGCTGTCAACATTAAAGAGTTTGTGCAGTAGACTTTGGGCATAACATCTTCTAACATCAGTATCTCCTAATGCTAAAATGGCATTTTAGAATACAGCTACCGAACATTTCAAGGGACCCTGCATTCTAAAAGACCTCCAACAGAGGAAGGGCCAGCTTCTTGTCTATTCTATGACCTTAACCAAGAGTGCTGTGCCACACAGGCAACATTTTACAATGTATGTATTCAGCCAGGTAAAAGAAAGTGAACTCCAGCTCACACATAAGAAGGAATCCTGTTCTGTAGGTAACTGTAAAGCAGGGGTCGGCAACCTCTGGCACATGGCTCGCCAGGGTAAGCACCCTGGAGGGCCGAGCTGGTTTGTTTACCTGCTGCGTCTGCAGATTCGACCGATTGTTCCCCCATAGGCCTGGGATGGCGAACGGCCAGTGGGAGCTGCGATTGGCTAAACTTGCGGATGCAGCAGGTAAACAAACCGGCCCAGCCCGCCAGGGTGCTTGCCCTGGCGAGCCACATGCCAAAGGTTGCCAACCCCTGCTGTAGAGGACTCCGTCCAGCAGATACTGTCCTTGACTGGTTTCACCCTTTTAACAAATACTATCAAAATGTTAGTTTGGGCTCACAAAGGAAAATGTATTTGATAAGTTGTTCAACCTCATATAAACCATCCCCTTCAATCATGAGTCCCTAATAAACCCATTTTTCTCTGACGTGTCTGCAGGCTAGTCCTAAAATGAAAGTGATATGGGATGGCTTGCTCTATCCAACCCCATTGTTTTACCCATCCCAAGTACCCCCTTATTTCTAGCTCCTCTCCTTGCAAGGCCCATCAGCTTGTATATCTAGAGGCCTTTTCCCAAGAAGGGCTTTTCCTTTCTTCCTTTGTTTATAGTTGAGCTGTAATTGACCCCAGCTGGTCCTCCTCTTGCCTCTTCCCCCTTCCCTTCCCTCAAGGTGCAGGGTCCATTATTCCCATCACACTTGTACACTGCACTCTTATTTAGAACGCCTCAAACACAAGGTTCTGAAAGGTTTCCACAGCAAGAATGACCAAAAATCAGGCTATGGCAAAAAGTTGCTGGTACACTTATCTCAGGTTCACCAGCTGAAGCTTCAGAAGGACTCAGAAATAAAGAAGTATTTTCATGAGTGCACCTTACAGGGATTATGTAAGACAGTAGACAAAAGCTCTCACAACTGCTGTGATAACAAGGGACTTATCCGTCAAATTAGTATTATCAGTAACTTCAGGGACTGTCATTCCCAACTGGGAAATCGGAACAGACATCAGGAAAAATGATATTTTCTGCCACCTACTAACACTACTCTGAAACTCAGAGACAGAAGTGTGAGAGTGGGAAAATTACTGAAGAGAGACTATATTCAGCACTCTAGTGGCTTCACCTCAACAGACAAGGTTTTTGGCCACAGAGCTCCATGTAGCTCTTCACAATCCACGAAGAAGCTCCTATGTAGTCCAGGGCTCTGACTGGATATGGAAAGGTTTAGAAGAGGGTGATCTCTCCTTTCCCGCCCCTCCAAGCTTTCAGTAAGTTAAGGAACAACCAGAAAAGTGTCCATGGAAGAAAAGATGGTTAGTCACCTTGTAACTGTTGTTCTTCAAGATGTGTTGCTCATTGTCACGGAGTGTGGGGGAGTCTGGTCCTGCACCCCTCTTCCTGGGACCCACAGTGACTCTCAGCCAGCCAGTAAAACAGAAGGTTTTTTGGACAACAGGAACACAGGTTACAGCAGAGCTTGCAGGCACAGTCAGGACCCCTCCACTGAGTTCTTCTGGGCTTTCAGGGTGCTTGGATCCTAGCTAGGATACCCTGAATTCCGCCCACACAGCCCCAAGCCCAAACTCAAACTGCTTCCCTCCTGCCACTCCCTTCCTTTGTCCCGTTCCTGGGCAAAGGTGTTGACCTTTCCCCTCCCTTACCTAGCTCAGGTTACAGGCCCTGGCATCGTCCATCCCCTAAAGTCCTCCCCTGCTCTCCCACTCCCCACACAGACAGTCCCTACTGCATCACATCTCTCCCCCCTTCGAGACTGAACTGAGCAGGGTCACTCTGCCCAGTGACCTGGGGAAGTTCAAGGTCCCCTCTCCGGGATAACGCATCCGCTGTCAGGTTGGCACTTCCCTTCACATGGACCACGTCCATGTCATAGTCCTGCAGGAGCAGGCTCCACCTCAGGAGCTTGGCGTTGGCTCCTTTCATCTGGTGCAGCCAGGTCAGGGGAGAGTGGTCGGTGTACACGGTGAAGTGTGGCCCAAAGAGATATGGCTCTAGCTTCTTAAGGGCCCATACCATGGCCAGGCATTCCTTCTCGATGGCCGCGTAGCTTTGTTCCCGGGGTAGCAGCTTCTTACTCAGGTACACGATGGGGTGTCTCTCCCCCTTTTCATCCTCCTGCATTAACACCGCCCCCAGTCCCGTGTCTGAGGCATCAGTGAACACCATAAAGGGTTTGTCAAAATCTGGGTTTGCCAGAACTGGGCCACTAACCAGAGCCTCCTTCAGCGCCCGGAAAGCCTCCTGGCACTGCTCAGTCCAGATCACCTTGTCCGGCTTCCCCTTTTTGCACAGTTCAGTGATGGGGCCGGCTATGGCACTAAAGTGGGGCGCGAACCTTCGATAGTACCCCGCCATCCCAATAAAGGCCTGGACCTGTTTTTTGGTTTGGGGAGCAGGCCAGTCTCTGATCACCTCCACCTTGGCTGGTTCCGGCTTCAGACAGACGCTCCCACCCGATGGCCCAGGTAAGATATTTCAGCCATCCCCACCTTGCACTTCTCAGCCTTTACTGTTAACCCAGCCTTTCGGAGTCGGTCCAGGACTTGTTTAACCTGGGACATGCGGTCCTCCCAGGTCTGGCTGAAGACGCAGATGTCGTCAATATACGCCACGGCAAAACTCTCCATCCCCCTCAGTAGCTGATCCACCAGGCGCTGGAAGGTGGCCGGTGCTCCCTTGAGGCCGAAGGGCAGGGTCAGAAACTCATAGAGCCCCAGAGGGGTGATAAAGGCCGATTTCAGCCTGACATCTGCGTCCAGTGGCACTTGCCAGTAGCCTTTGGTAAGATCCATAGTGGTGAGGTACCGAGCCCCTCTCAGCTTGTTTAGGAGCTCGTCAGGCCTCGGCATAGGGGAGGCATCAGATACGGTGATGGCATTGAGCTTTCGATAGTCCACACAGAACTGGATTGACCCATCCTTCTTGGGGACCAGCACCACTGGCGAGGCCCAAGGGCTGGAAGACGGCTGGATCACCCCCAAAGCCAGCATGTCCCTGACCTCTCTTTCAAGATCCTGGGCAGTTTTACCAGTGACCCGAAAAGGGGATCATCTTATAGGGGGATGTGACCCGGTCTCCACCCTGTGGACAGTCGAATTAGTGCCTCCAGGCTGGTTGGAAAACAGCTGTCAGTATAGATGCAGCACCCCCCTGATCTCAGCGTGCTGGCCCGGGGTCAGCTGATCAGAGAGGGGAATTGCCTCCAGGGGGGAACCAGCTTTTGTCCTAGGGAATAGATCTACTAAGGGGTCATCTCCCTGCCCCTCCCAATGTCCACACACGGCCAACACCACATTCCCCCTGTCATAGTATGGTTTCATCATGTTCACATGGTACACCCGACGGTGATGTGCCCTGTTTGACAGCTCCACCACATAGTTTACCTCATTCAGTTGCTTGATAACCTTGAAGGGCCCTTCCCAGGTGGCCTGGAGTTTGTTTCTCCTCACGGGGATGAGAACCATCACCTGATCCCCAATGGTGCAGGCACGGGCCCGTGCCATGCGGTCATACCAGACCTTCTGCCTCCTCTGGGCTCGGGCCAGATTCTCCCTGGCCAGGCCCATGAGCTCGGCCAGTCTTTCCCGGAAGGTCAGGACATACTCCACCACTGACTCTCCCTCGGGAGCAGCCTTCCCTTCTCATTCGTCCCTCATCAGGTCTAGGGGCCCCCTTACCCGCCTTCCATACAACAGTTCGAAAGGTGAAAACCCGGTAGATTCCTGGGGTACCTCCCTGTACGCGAACAGCAAGTGAGGTAAGTACTTGTCCCAATCCTGCGGGTGCTGGTTCATAAATGTTTTTAGCATCATCTTCAGCGTCCCGTTGAACCTTTCTACCAGCCCGTTGGACTGGGGGTGATACGCTGAGGCCCAGTTGTGCTGGACCCCACATTTCTGCTATAAGGACCGGAGCAGGGCCGACATGAAGTTGGACCCCTGGTCCATTAAGACCTCCTTGGGGAACCCCACCCGGCTGAAAATTGTCAGCAGCGCATCTGCCACTGTGTCTGCTTCGATAGAGGACAAGGCCACCGCCTCGGGGTAGCGAGTGGCAAAATCCACCACCACCAGGATGTATTTCTTCCCTGACAGGGTCATCTTGCTGAGGGGTCCCACTATGTCCATGGCCACCTTCTGGAAAGGTTCTTCTATGATGGGTAAAGGCCTCAAAGCCGCTTTCCCCTTGTCCCGGGCCTTCCCCACCCTCTGGCAGGGGTCACAGGATTGGCAGTACTGTCGGACATGGGTAAAGACCCCAGGCCAGTAAAAGTTCTGTAGCAGCCTCTTCCTGGTGCGTCGGATTCCCTGGTGCCCTGCGAGAGGGATGTCATGGGCCAGGTACAGCAGCTTGTGACGAAACTTCTGGGGAACCACCAGCTGCCTCCTGATCCCCCATGACTCTACTTCCCCTGGGGGAGCCCATTCTCGGTACAGGAACCCCTTCTCCCACAGGAACCTCTCTTTGCAACCTCTCCTCATAGTCTGTACCGCACTAAGGTCAGCCCGGTCCCTGTGCTTCCGCAAGGAGGGATCTTTCTGCAACTCGGCCTGGAACTCAGCAGCTGGGACAGGGATGGGGACCGGCTCTCTCTTGCTGGCTGGGTCTGAGGCCGCAGCCTCTCTGAACCGTGCCCCTGGGCATTCCCCGCTCCCTGGGTTAGGGTCCTGCACCTCGGGTCGAGTACCTTCCCCGTTGTTGGGTTGCAGTGCCCTTTGCCGACTCTGACTACAAGTCACGACCAGGGCACTCTGGGTGTTACTAGGCCAGTCCTCGAGGTCCCCTCCCATTAACACGTCAGTGGGCAAATATCGGTGTACCCCCACATCCTTGGGGCCCTCCTTGGCCCCCCATTTCAGGTGTACCCTTGCCACGGGCACCTTGAATGGGGTCCCGCCCACGCCCATCAGGGTCAGGTAGGTGTCGGGCACCATCCGATCTGAGGCCACCACCTCGGGCCGGGCCAGCGTCACCTCTGCGCCCGTGTCCCAGTACCCAGTGACCTTCCTCCCATCTACCTCCAGGGAAACAATGCACTCCTTCCGGAGGGGCAGCCCCGCGCCCAGCCGGTAAACCGAAAACCCGGAGCCTGGAGCATCCACAGGTGGTATGTTGCCAGCCCCCCTTTCCTGGGAATGTAGCCCCTCCTCCGATTGGGTTTTTACCCAGTCCACCCTCTGCGGGTTGGGTCTGCTTGGTCTGTCCCTGAGCTTGGGGCACTGGGCCTGTATGTGACCTCGTTGGCCACAGCGATAGCAGCCCATGTCTCGTGGGTCCCCTTGAGTGGGTCGGAGGCACCTGCCGCTGGATGTTCCCCTTTTGGGGGGGTTCTCCATAGGACCCCGCTGGGAGGCCCCATGATGACTCTCTCTCTGCGTTGAGGCAGGCTTGCTCCTTCGAGACTCCTCCCTGCCATCCCCTGCCCGACTGTCCACAAATTGGTTGGCCAGCTGGCCTGCGTGCTGTGGGTTCTCCGGCTTCTGGTCCATCAACCACAGCCTCAAGTTGGACGGGCACTGCTCGTACAGGTGCTCCAGTATGAATAGGTCAAGCAGGTCCTCTTTAGTTTGGGCCCCAGCTGTCCACTTGCGGGCATACCCCTGCGCCCGGTTGACCAGTCGTAGGTATGTGACCTCACGGGTTTTACGCTGGCTCCGGAACTTTTTCCGGTACATCTCAGGAGTCAGCCCAAACTCGCGGAGCAGGGCCTGTTTGAACAGTTCGTAGTCCCCTGCCTCTGCCCCTTTCAGTCGGCTGTACACCTCCACGGCTGTGGAGTCCAGTAAGGGGGTGAGAACTGCGATCCTGTCTGCAGGGTCAACCCTGTGCAGCTCGCAGGCATTCTCAAAGGCCGTCAGGAAGGTATCTATGTCCTCCCCCTCCTTACGCCGGGGCAACAAGTGCTTATCAAAGCTCTTTGTAGGCATGGGTCCCCCCTCACTCACCACAGCCGGGGCTTCACTTCTCCTCAGCTGGGCCAAGTCCAGCTCATGTTTACGCTGTTTCTCCTTCTCCTCCCGCTCATGTTTACGCTGGTTCTCCTCATGTTTACGCTGTTTCGCCTTCTCCTCCAGCTTTTGCCTCTTTAACTCGAGCTTCTCCCTTTCATATTCCAGCCGCATCCACTCCACGGATGCCGAGCGTTGCCGGGAGGATCCCCTGCTGGGGGGTGAGCTTCGCCGGGAGGATCCCCTGCTGGTCGGGGGTGTCACGGTGCCCTCGGTATACACTGGGCTCCTCCCCGCCCTTCCCCTAGGCCTAGGAAGGGGGGGTCTCGGGAAGCCTTCGTCTGCCGGCTGACCACTCCCAGTGGGGACAGACACTGGTGCCTGCGCTGCATCTGCCTGGCTGCTTCCCTCAGAGACAGGGCTCCATTCATTCATGCGGTCTCCCTGCTCCAGCTGGGCAATCAGCTGGTCCTTGGTGAGCCTCCCTGGGTGCAGCCGCCTCTGCTTGCACAGCTCCACCAGCTGACACTTGTGCCGCTTGGCATACATCTTCCTGCTGGGCACTCACAGGCTGGGGTGCTCGCCGCTCCCCACGGTTTCCAGGGGGATCCCTAGTGCACCAGCCCTTCGTGAGGTCACCACCTCTCTGCCAGGGTCAAGCTGCAGACTCCTCCGCCCCTGGGACCGCTCGCTGTAATCCCCCGGGGGACCCTGTTACTGCAAAGTCCTTCTCACTAGGCACACACTCCCAGGGGTTAATCACCCCTTCGTTTTACTGCTCCCCAGTCACTTACTGCAGGAAGCGCCGTCCACGAGGTGCAGTATATCCCACCACTGCCACCAGCTGTCACGGAGTGTGGGGGAGTCTGGTCCTGCACCCCTCTTCCTGGGACCCACAGTGACTCTCAGCCAGTCAGTAAAACAGAAAGTTTATTGGACAACAGGAACACAGGTTACAGCAGAGCTTGCAGGCACAGTCAGGACCCCTCCACCGAGTTCTTCTGGGCTTTCAGGGTGCTTGGATCCTAGCTAGGATACCCTGAATTCCGCCCACACAGCCCCAAGCCCAAACTCAAACTGCTTCCCTCCTGCCACTCCCTTCCTTTGTCCCGTTCCCGGGCAAAGATGTTGACCTTTCCCCTCCCTTACCTAGCTCAGGTTACAGGCCCTGGCATCGTCCATCCCCTAAAGTCCTCCCCTGCTCTCCCACTCCCCACACAGACAGTCCCTACTGCATCACATCCATATCCATTCCAGTTAGGTGTGCGCGTGCCGCGTGCACGTTCGTTGGAGATTTTTACCCTAGCAACACTCGGAGGGCCAGCAGGCGCCCCCTGGAGTGGTGCCTCCATGGTGCTCGATATATACCCCTGCCGGCCCATCAGCTCCTCAGTTCCTTCTTGCCGGCTACTCTGACAGTGGGGAAGGAGGGCGGGTGTGGAATGGATATGAGCAACACATCTCGAAGAACAACAGTTACAAAGGTGAGTAACCGTCTTTTCTTCTTCGAGTGCTTGCTCAGATCCATTCCAGTTAGGTGATTCCCAAGCCTTACCTAGGCGGTGGGGTCGGAGCGAGATGTTGCGGAATATAAAACCACTGAGCCGAAGACGGCATCGTCTCTAGCCTGTTGGACCAATGCATAGTGCGATGCAAAGGTGTGGATGGAAGACCAGGTGGCTGCGCGGCAGATTTCCTGTATGGGAACATGGGCCAAAAACGCGGCTGATAAGGCTTGAGCCCGAGGAGAATGGGCGGTAAGATGGCCAGTCGGAACATGAGCCACGTCGTAGCATGTCCGAATACAGAATGTCACCCAAGAAGCAATCCACTGGGAAGAGATTGCCATGCCCTTCATGCATTCTGCCACCGCTACAAATAGCTGAGGTGAACGTTGGAAGGGTTTGGTCCTCTCGATGAAAAACGCGACAGCCCTGCGGACATCTAAAGTATGCAGCTGCTGTTCCCGTCACGATGAGTGCGGATTTGGAAAGAAGACTGGCAGGAAGATGTCCTGATTGACGTGAAAGGAGGAGACGACCCTAGGGAGGAATGCCGGGTGTGGTCGCAGCTGTACCTTGTCCTTATGGAACAGCATATACGGAGGATCCACAGTCAAAGCTCTAAGTTCCGAGACTCATCTAGCCGAGGTGACAGTGACTAGGAATGCTGTCTTCCAGGACAGGTACAGCAGCGAGCATGTGGCTAAAGGCTCAAAGGGGGGCCCCATGAGCCTGGTCAAGACGAAGTTCAGGTCCCAGATAGGGGCTGGTTGTCTGACCTGGGGATAGAGTCGCTCCAAGCCCTTGCGGAATCTGGAAACTATAGGATGGGAAAAAATGGAACTGCCAGCCTCCCCAGGATGGAAGGTGGAAATAGCTGCAAGGTGCACTCTTAGCGAAGAGATCGCTAGACCTTGCTCTTTGAGAGACCATAAATAGTCCAAGATGGTGGGGACTGATACAGACTGCGGAAAAAGGTCCTGCTGAACGCACCAGTGACAGAAGCACTTCCATTTTGAAAGGTATATTGATCACGTGGAGGGCTTTCTGCTTCCCAGCAGCACTTGTTGCACTGCGGCGGAACAACGCAGCTCCGATTGGCTTAACCAGCCAGCAGCCATGCAGTCAGATGAAGGGACTGCAGGTCCGGTGGTGTAGCCTGTTGAAGTCCTGCGTGATCAGGTCCAGGCAAAGAAGCAGGGGAATCGGGTCTGACAGAGACAGCTCGAGCAGCATGGTGTACCAATGCTGCCTCGGCCAAGCCGGAGCGATCAGGATAAGGTGGGCTTTGTTCCTGCGCATCTTGAGCAGAACTCGGTGGATGAGAGGAAACGGTGGGAAGGCATAACATAAGTGGCCTGTCCATGGAAGGAGGAACGCGTCCGACAGGGAGCCCGGGGAGCGACCTTGCAGGGAGCAGAACACCTGGCATTTCCTGTTCTCCCTGGAGGCAAAGAGGTCTATTTGGGGAAAGCCCCACCTCCAGAAAACTGAATGTAGAATGTCCAGACAGATAGACCACTCATGTGTCAGGAAGGACCTGCTCAGATGATCTGGGAGTGTGTTCCGGACTCCTGGGAGGAAGGAGGCCACAAGGTCTATGGAGTGGGCTATGTAGAAGTCCCACAGTTGGATCGCTTCCTGACACGAGGGGGAAGACTGCGTCCCTCCCTGTTTGTTTATATAATACATGGCCGTTGTGTTGTCCGTGAAGACCGCAACACAACGGCCCTGTAGATGGCGCTGAAACACTTGGCACGCCAGCCGGACCACTCAGCTGCCGGACGTTGATGTGAAGTGTCAACTCTTGGGACGACCAAAGGCCTTGGGTGCGCAGGCTTCCGAGGTGAACGCCCCAGCCCAGAGAGGATGCATCCGTTGTTAGGGACATGGAGGGCTGGGGAGGATGGAACGGTCGTCCTGCACACACCCAGAAGGACGTTCGCCACCAGTAGAGGGAACCGAGAACGCTCGGCAGAATTGTCAGAATGAGGTCTATGGCGTCTCTGCGCTGCCGATAAAAGGAGGCGAGCCAGATTTGGAGAGGACGCATTCACAGTCTGGCATGCTTTGTGACGAATGTGCCTGCAGCCATGTGACCGAGGAGACCAAGGCAAGTGCGGGCAGAGGTTGTTGGAAAACGCTGAAGACTTTGGACAAAAAAGACTATGGCCTGAAACCGATGGAGGGGTAAACTGGCCGTTGCAAGGTTGGAGTCCAGTATTGTCCCGATAAACTCTATCCTCTGCGTAGGCACCAGAGTGGACTTGTCTAAGTTGATGATCAGGCCTAGATGCAGAAAGAGGTCCTTGATAATGGCCACATGTCTGATGACTTGTGCCTTGGAGACCCCTCGGATAAGCCAGTCGTCAAGGTAGGGGAAGACGTGTATCCGACGACGGCGTAGAGAAGCAGCGACAACCGCCATACACTTCGTAAAGATGCGAGGGGCCGAGGAGAGGCCAAAGGGGAGGACAGTAAACTGGTAGTGTCGATGGTTTACCACAAAGCGCAGATACCTCCTGTGAGGGGGATAAATTGCTATGTGGAAATATGCATCCTGCATATTGAGAGTGGCGTACCAATCTCCAGGACTCAGGGAAGGAATAATGGTTCCTCAGGGATACCATGCGGAACTTGAACTTTTTGATGAATCTGTTCAGTCCTCGCAGGTCTAGGATAGGCTGGAGCCCCCCTTTCGCCTTGGGAATGAGGAAATAACGGGAATAAAACCCCTTGCCCCTTAACTCCGCCGGAACCTCCTCTATAGCTCCGATTGAGAGGAGCTTGTGGACCTCCTGGATGAGGAGTTGCTCGTGAGGGGGTCCCTGAAGAGGGACGAGGAGGGGGGGTGGAAGGGAGAGGGTGAAACAAACTGAAGATGGTATCCAAGCTCCACCGTGTGTAGGACCCAACAATCTGACGTCAACTGGGACCACGCCGGAAGGAACTGGGAAAGGCGGTTGTAGAACTGAAAGGGATCCGGGGAGGCAATTGGTACGCTGCTTTTGGGCGCACCCTCAAAAGTTTGGTTTAGGTCCCGGCGTTGGTTTGGTGGGACCGGAATTGTTGCCCCCTTGCGGTCCAAACTGACGTCTGCGATTAGTGCGACCTCGTCTTCTGGCAAAGTCTTGCCGTGGCCGAGGTGGGGGGTAAGGGCGCTGCGGTTGGGAGCAGAAGGACCGTCTTTGAGTCTGGGGGGTATGCTTTCCCAACGAATGCATAATCACTCTATTGTCCTTGAGGCTTTGCAGTCTAGGGTCCGTCTTTTGTGAAAACAACCCCCGACCATCAAAAGGCAAGTCTTGCACCGTATGTTGCAATTCAGGTGGCAGGCCGGACACTTGCAACCATGATATACAGCGCATGGCTATGCCAGAAGCGACCATTCTGGCTGCCGAATCTGTGGCATCTAACGAGGCTTGTAAGGAGGTCCTCGCAACCCTCTTTCCCTCCTCCAGGAGTGCTACAAATTCCTGGCGGGAATCATGTGGAACCAACTCGGCAAACTTCCCGACAGCCTCCCAGCTATTGAAACTGTATCTGCTGAGGAGGGCCTGTTGGTTCACTATGCGGAGCTGGAGACCTCCCGGAGAATAGATCTTTCGCCCCAGCAAATCCATGCGCCGGGCATCCCTAGATTTAGGCGCGGGGGCTTGTTGGCCATGACGCTCCCATTCGTTGACGGACTGTACCACCAAGGAACAGGGAGCGGGGTGCACGTAGAGGTACTCATACCCCTTGGAAGGCACCATGTACTTCCGTTTGACCCCCTTGGCTGTGGGTGGGATGGAAGCCGGGGACTGCCAGATGGTGTCTGCTCTAGCCTGGATCAAACGGATGACACTCTGCTAGGTGTCTCTGAGGACAAGATGCTAATCACCGGGTCCTCCACCTCTGGAACCTCCTCTACCGGCAGGTTAATATTCTGGGCGACACGCCGCAGAAGGTCCTGGTGTGACCACAGATCAATCGGAGGTAGTCCCGATGATGACGTCCCCGCTACCGCCTCGTCTGGGGAAGAGGAGGATGACAGCCCCAGGATGAGTGGGTCCTGCACTGATGCCTGGTCCGGGGGGACCTCCGTCTCCGGAAGGTCATGCGGTTCCGGTGCGTGCGCACTGGTTTCCTCTGTGTCCGCGGGGAGAGGCCGGCTGACGGTGGCCTTGGGCACACGGTGCTCTGAGTGACCTGAGCGTGATGCGCCAGTCGGTTTGCCTTGGGCTTGATGATACGCCCAAGGTGTCCAAAAGGACCACTGATGAGGTCCGTGGTCCTGGCCATGAGCATGCGCATCCGAGTCCCCATAGGAGGCACTGTCCGCATGGGAGGAGACGGATGGGTGACGTGAGGGCCACGGAGGAGCCAAAAGACCCTTGGACCAGGTCTCTGCGTCCATTGGACTCCTGCCTGTGCGGTACCGGCGAATGGTACCGAGAGTCGTAGCGGTGCCGGGAGCGGGACCGGGACCTGCGACCAGCACGGTGCCGGGAGGTCGATCGGTGCCTCGCATCACCGTGCCGAGATCGGCCACAAAAAGTATGGCGGTGCTGGGATCTGGACAGGTGCCGAGAGTACCGCGATGGAGACTGGGATCTCGAGCGGTGCCAAGAGTACGACCAGTACCGGGATGCAGAGTGGTACCGGGACTGCGAGCGGTGCCAGGAGCGAGAGCGACGGCGGGACCGAGCGCGTCCGCGGGACCTGGATCGGGACCGGCGGCGTTGCACGGTGTCCGGCGAAGATGGCCTCATCATGGTGGGCTTGCCCAGAGACTGAACAACCCGCACCGGCAGTGCTGGGGGTTGGGGCAGCTCGGGCTCCGTCAGAGCAATTAGCTCCCGAGCCGTGGAGAAAGTCTCTGGCGTCGAAGGCACGATGAACTCGACCACAGCGTGTGCTGGGGAGCTGGTAGGCACCGGACTTGACGGTTCCTGAGAGACTGGAATCAACGGTGCGGAGGCAAGCGGTGCCGCAGCAGTTGACGGTGCCGGGCAGTCCACTTTAGATGTACGCTCCGACTGCGGCGTAGATACAGGTGCCACAGGAGCCTTGTGCCTCTTGCTTCTTGGGGAGAGGGATTGGCTGGAGGGTTGAGCCGGTGAAGGCTGGTGCCGAGGAGTATTCACTGGAACCACGTGTTCCGGTGCGGCAGGAGCACTCGTCCCCGGTGCCGGAGTCAGTGCCGAGGATGGAGGAGTTAGAGCTGCCTCCATCAAGAGCTGCTTGAGGCAAATGTCCCGCTCTTTCTTCATTCGGGGCTTGAACGCCTTGCAGATTTGGCACTTGTCCACAAGGTGGGACTCTCCCAGGCACTTTAAACAGGAGTCGTGCAGATCTCCTGTGGGCATCGGCCGATGACAGGCCGCGCAAGGTTTGAAACCCGGTGAACCGGGCATGGGCCCCGGTACTGGGGGAGGAGAAGGGACTAGCCCCCGACCCTCTAACTATTTACACAACTACTATAAAACTACTAATACTACAAAAGTTAACAAGAACTAAGGAGAAACTAACTATGTACACACTAACTATATAAACGAGCGAAGAGCTAGGGAGGTGGAGATCAGCTAAGCCGTGCTCCACTGTTCCAACGACCGACATGGGCGGTAAGAAGGAACTGAGGAGCGGATGGGCCGGCAGGGGTATATATCGAGCGCCATGGAGGTGCCACTCCAGGGGGCGCCTGCCAGCCCTCCGAGTGTTGCTAGGGTAAAAATCTCCGACGAACATGCACGCGGCGCGCGCACAGCTAACTGGAATGGATATGAGCAAGCACTCGAAGAAGAAGTAGATATTCTGTGAAATGCCAATCTGTGTGGAGGCCCTGTGCCACCACACTGGTTTGGGGACCTTTGTCTTCTGGATCCCTGGTCGTGTAGTCCCATTGGACCTGTGTGGGCAGGGACATCTTCATCTACTGCTACCCCTTCCTATTGTAGAGGGGACACCACAGGAAAGTTAGCATGTACTCAAGCGGCATTAACTTTTCTGCTGATTCTACACAGGGCAGGTGGGTGTTGGCAGGGGGTGAGGGGAACGGGAGGGGAGAGCATGGGGGACAATGCATGTCCACCCTGACACCAATTCTAGCCAATCCCATCCCTTCCTCTCCCATTCACGATGGCTAACCACTGGCAGGGGTAGAAGGAGGCATCATGCAAGGTGTCTGGAGGTGGGAGGGACAAGGGAAGAGTGCTGAGGCATCAAAAAACACAAAAGACAGACCATCTTTGAATACTTTTTTTTCATACAAGGTTCAGATACTGTTTAACAATAAGAAAATCATGCACAAAGAACTGTTTATCTGTCTATACATGCACACATGCACAAATGCAATGAACTGAATCTTCAGCTAGTATAAATCCACGTGGCTTCATTAATGTCAATGGAGTTGCACAGGTTTACCACAGGTGAACACACACACACACATACATATATATATATATATATATATATATATAATAGTCATGTCGCAATTAAATGTAAACCAAATTGAATCACTCCCATTTCCAAAACCGGTCGAACCTGCATTCATTATGTGATTCTACACCCAGACAGTAATGTTTATGATTTAGGGCAAGAATTTAATGTGGCTACACTGTAGAACTGGTCTGGAACATATCTGAGGTCGGATAGCATCCCTGACATGCCTTTTGCCAAATGAACCATTTGGAGGTAGTGCCATCAACGAGACATGATTTTCTGACACAAGTGAGCCAAGTATTTTGGTATCAAAAGGAACAAAAGATACAAGGGTTTACCTGGAACTTGTTTCCCATTTTCTTCTTCACACACTTTCTCTCAGATGCTTAATTATTCTCTCTCTTAAAAAATTCATTTTCCTTTAACTCATGATGATTGACTCTCCCTGTAAACTATTTTGTGATATACTCTGTATGAAGCATGCCATATAAAAATAAATTGCATTGTATTCTATCCAAGTGTCATTTGACTTGAAATTACATTCAGTGATTCCCCCCCCCCATTTTTAGGATTGACCGGCAAGCCAAATCAGCTTGATTTGCTATCATAAAGGCTAAATAAAAGGGCAGGGAACTCATTGCCATTTCAATAAAATTCATGTTATTTCAAAATGCAGTTTTCTCTCTTACCTGCATGTTTGCATGGAATGCCATTTGGACTGCTTGTGTGTTTGCATAACACACTGTCTGCAGAAATTGTTTCATTTCTAAATGTAGGATCAATTTATACCTCTTTCTGGTAGACTCTATCGCTAGGGAAAAGAGAGAGCCAACTGGAAAATTAGTCTTTAGTTACAATATTGAGGACAGTGAATAAATGTAGCTTTTTGCTGGTGTACAGAGAATATTTCCTTCCTTGTAGTAAATCTCAGGACACCCAATTAAACCAAACCTACAGCATGCATACAGTCAGCCTATTAAATTTGCCAGAGATAAGCTGTCATATCATCAGTCAATGTACTTTATATTAAACAGTATGAGACTGTGACAAAACCTCTGATTATCTGATTAGGTTGTAAAAAATAGAGTTCCTTACTCATACTGAATTTTGCATATAGCAGATGTATTGTCTGCACTATTGGCTGGCATGTATTGCTCACTAACTCTAATAAAGAGAAAAGGAAAAATCTGACTGTCAAATACTGGTTTTCAATTATTAATTTCCCCCCAAATAAGAGGGACATGCAGGACATTATGTACTTAAACGTCCAGTACAGAAGGAATTTGGGGGACATGCAGGTAAAGGACAGGTCTTTCCTCTTTGTCTTGGTCTGACCTTGCAAAGATTGAAAGAAGGATTAGACATTTATATGGATAACAAGGAAAGCTGGTGTTACAATAGTAAAAATCAACCACCAAGGGTTTTGGAACTGATTAGGCTCCAGGCCATAAGCCAACCTCACAATAAAGGGGGTTAGGAACTAAAATTTCCTGTGGACACATTATTCCACACTACCTGCTGTAAGGTTTCCTTACACCTTCCTCTGAAGTATCTGGTATTGGCCAGTGACGGAGATATTAGATGGACCACTACTTTGATCCACTATTGCAGTTCTATGTCCCAAGCTTCCAAATGAAATTGCAAACCATTAAAAAAAATCAGGCTTTAACAAACTCAGAGAACTGGTAGGAAACATTCCTTGGGAAGAAATTCTAGAAGACAAAGGAGTTCAGGAGAGCTAGCAGTTTCTCAAGGAGACAATGCTAAAGGCACAACTGCAAACTCTCCTGATATGAAGGAAATATAGGAGGAGTACTAGGAGGCCAATATGACTCCGTCAGGAGCTTTCTAAAGACCTGAAAATCAGAAAAGAATCACACAGAAAGTGGAAACATCGACAAATTGTTAAGGAGAAGTACAAAAGAATAGCACAAGCATGTAGAGAGAGAATCAGAAAGCTAAGGCACAAAATGAGTCATATCTAGCAAGGGACATAAAAGGCATTAAAATAGGTTCTTTAGCAGCAGAGAAAGATGAAGGAAAGTGTAGGTCATTGTAGCAAGGCAGCTTTGCTCCTGGATTTTTGCACCACAGAAACTGACTCATATACCATTGGCTGTGTACCCAGATGCCATTTATTTGAGTTCCCTCCACCCACACCTTCAGGGGGCAAAGTAAGAGTGCTATTTACAATATCCCCTGTGCTTTCAGCCCTCCCCTCAGAGCCTGAGGGGAGCAGAAGTCTTCCTTGACTGAGACCTCTGTGATAACAGGATCAGTCAGCCCTGTACCTCTCCTACTTGACACTGCTTTCTTGTGCCTCTTTAATAGTGTTGAGCCAATGCGCTAAATTGGCTCAGTTTCACCAAGCCCACCAGCCTGATTAGCTAATTACCTTTAATTGCCCAGTCAGCTTTGGGGGAGGGGAACTAATGGGTGTCAGCCTGATCAGCAAGCTCACCTGTTAACTCCCTACTCCCCGTCACAGGCCCTTCCAGCCCTACATTTCTATGATTCTGTTATTACTGCTCTCCTGCCTGTGTCACTGAGCAATTACAGGCCTGAATCTGCACTCCCAGTTCTGCATGAGGTAGGATAGGATTGAGTCTGTGAACATCAGTCAATAACAAAAGTAAGTGAGCATATAGGAAAGGAAAAATGCAAAATCTGGACTATCTAATTTTCTTTTCTGTTTATTAGAGCTAGCAGGGGTTGTATGCCAGCCAGTAATGTACACAGTACTTCTGGTATTAAAGCACTCTAGTTTCTTTTATTACATTTTGTGGCAAGAAAGAGAGATTTTGCTGAGTGTCATGCAACAACAGCAATTTCTATGGGAGCAGTTTCTGACTGCGTAACTGCAGTTTTGTATGTATCATCACATCAGCCATCGTTGTAGTCAGGTTTCATTGCAAGCTTCTTCAGTGTCACAACTGCCTCACCACTAAAAGTAATCTTGGCCACAAGGGAACATCTTTTCCAGAAGGGAGAGGCAATTTAGCTCCATAACATATCAGTCTCCAACTTGTCTTCAAAAGACCGTCAGTTGTGTTGAATTATGTATAATATCGATGTGAGATGTTGCCCACCAGGGAATGGGTTGACATTAACAATCTCATGTCACTGAGCGCTTCAGATCTCAAATCCTCATGGACACAGAAGAAACACTAGTTCTTTGCCCACCTATCTGTTTCCAAAATGATCCCCTTCCACAATATGTTTTTAAAATTTGATAAAGCATGTAACAAAACCCAGGAAACATCCCTTTAACATATACACTGCATATAAAAAAATGACCAAATTGAAATATTGAAGCAGCAGGGCATCATTAGAAAGCTTGAACATTTTCAACTATATACTCAGCCACATGCAGATTTGCAAATGATTTTTGTTGGAGGACTACACACAGTATTATTATTATATACCTGTATAGATAAAATAATGTAAACAACAACAAGCTAGCACTCTTTCAATTCAGTTCCAATAGTAGGAAATAAAAGAGAATGTGTGTAAATATGCAGTAAATGCTAATGTGAGTTACTCATAAGAAATGGGGGGACAATACAGGTTTATAGAGTTCTTCCAGAAGCATGATGCTGGATTTTTCCAGTAGCTATTAATCCTATTTATGTAGTGTCATAATCACTATGCAGCTACATATATATGATTGTTATGAGATGCTACCACAATCCCATAATATATACGCAATATACATCTAGCATGCCAGCACTGAACATTTTATCATATGTTAGTTTAGAGTAGTATGTATGACTGAGACAGTGCTGAGATGTCAATTTTTTAGAGTAAACTTTGCCTCCTCCAGAAGAATGGTTACAAACTTGATTTTCTTGTGACAGCTACCAAAAGTCATCTAGTATTCTTTCAGACTGTGACACAGTGAATCAGCAAAGTTGCACTCCAAATTCTTGCCCAGATATACTGTCCAGAAATGGAATTCTGTAAAAGTTCAATCTACACAGTGTTGTCTAGAACATTCGTTCTCAACCAGGGGTCTGGGGCCCCTGGTGGGGAGGTGAGAGCAGATTTCAGAGGTCCGCCAAGCAGGGCTGGCATTAGACTTGCAGAGGTCCGGGGCAGAAAGCCAAGTCCTGCCACCTGGGGCTGAAGCTGAAGCCTGAGCAACTTAGCTTTGCAAGGCCCCCTGTGACATGGGACACCAGGCAATTGCCCTGCTTGCTACTCCCTAACGCTGGCCCTGGTTTTATAAGCAGAAAATCAGTTGTTGTGGCACAAGTGGCCTGTGGAGTTTTTATAGCATGTTTGGAGGGAGGGGAGCTCAGAAAGTAAAAGGTTGTAATAAACTTAACAAGTCTTTTTCTGCTTTACTAGTAGTTACATAGCCATTTGGCAAAAGAAGGTAAGTTCTGATTTAAAACAATTTAGCATTGTTATATTGATTTATATTTGTTGTTGTCCACATGTACACTCCTGTCTATTCAATGGGATGAGGAAAGAACTATCAGCCCATACTGCACCACATATGATTTCAGAAATTTTATAACAATGAATATACTCTTTGGTATGAATTGTGCACTCTGGGCCTGATCCAAATCACTGAAATTAATGGGAGCTTTTCCTCTGACTTCAGGGGGCTTTGGATCAGGCCCTAAACACAAAGGCCTAGATTCTGCCACCCTTCCTTAATTTAAATAGTGCTTGACTTCCTGGGTAGCCACACCGATTTCAATGTGAGTCAGAGTGGCAGAGTTTGGCCCATATTTTTCACAAAAATATAGGTTAGCGGACTACTATTCAGTTCAGAATTAGCTGGTAGTTAATAATCTACCTTAAATACTTTGGCCAAAAATGTTCATTCTTGGTCTGTCAATGGGAGCTATCGGCACTGAGCACTCCTGAAAATCAGCCAAATTTTACCCTATCTGCAGCATTTGACATTGATCACTAAATACTACTGTCCTGCCTTCAAGAAGCTGCAAGAATTAATGGAAATTCCCTGAAGTGACTCAGGTTTTTCCTTGCAGACCAAATGCAGAGAGACATATTGAGCAATTGTTTCAGTACCCTCAAAACTCTCACCTGGGTAGTCCCACAAGCCGAGAGCCCCAAAAGGATTTAATCATTTAAAGGCCAGATTTAAGTGTCACTGCAATCAACATAACCCCCACACAGCTGCTGCCTGTTCCTGTAGGAGCCTACATTTCTGCCACCAAGCATGCATACTACGGCCTCAGGCAGGTGTCCAGCTGTCTGCTTCATGTCTAATTCCCAGCATGAGCCTCAAGCCAGATGAAGATACACATTGACCTGCCTACGTAGTTTGCAGGGCCCAACCCAGTAGACATGATCTGAGAATATCTAACTCCACACATATTGGCTGGGGGAGGAGCATTTCCTTATAAGCTTTAGCCCAGTGGCTAGTATACTCCTCCAGGATGAAGAAGTTACTCACCTTATGCAGTGACATGGTTCTTCGAGATGTGTGTCCCTATGGGTGCCCCACTGTAGGTGTGTCTGCATCCCTGCACTGCTGATCAGAGAACTTTGATAGCAGTGTCCACTGGGTCTGAACATGCTCTGTCTCTCCTTGTGCTGAGCCACGAGGCTAGCCAGCGAGCGCGGGCTAACCCCGTTCAGTTCCTTCTCTACTGCAGAGTCACAACGAGAAACTCTGAAGTAGAAGGGAAGAGAGCAGGTTGTGAAGCACCCATGCAGATGTATATCTTGAAGAACCATCTTTAATTCACACGGTGAGTAACAACTAGGGTTGTCAAGCGATTAAAAAAATTAGTCGTGATTAATCATGCGATTAATTGCACTGTTAAACAATAATAGAATACCATTTATTTAAATATTTGTGGATGTGTCCTACATTTTCAAATATATTGATTTTAATTACAACACAGAATACAAAGTGTACAATGCTCACTTTATATCTTAAAATGAATATGTGCTGGGTCATCATCCGAGACTGCTATAACATGAAATATTTGGCAGAATGTGAGTAAAACGGAACAGGAGTCACAAATTTAACACATTTTTTTTTAATGAGCATCATCAGCATGGAAGCATGTCCTCTGAAATGTGGCTAAAGCATGAAGGGGTATATGAATGTTTAGCATATCTGGCACATAAAAACCTTGCAATGCCAGCTACAAAAGTGCCATGTGAATGCCTGTTCTGACTTTCAGGTGACATTGTAAACAAGCAGCACTCAGTATTATCTCCCATAAATGTAAACAAACTTGTTTGTCTTAGCAATTGGCTGAACAAGCAGTAGGACTGAGTGGAATTGTAGGCTCTAAAGTTTTACATTGTCTTGTTTCTGAGTGCAGTAATGTAACAAAAAAATTTACATTTGTAAGTTACACTTTCAAGATAAAGAGATTGCACTACAGTACATATATGAGGTGAATTGAAAAATACTATTTCTTTTGTTTATCATTTTTACAGTGCAAAAATTTGTAATAAAAATAATATGAAGTGAGCACTGCACACTTTGCATTCTGTGTTGTAATAGAAATCAATATATTTGAAAATGTAGAAAAAATCCAAAAATATTTAATACATTTCAATTGGCATTCTATTGTTTAACAGCGTGATTAATTTTTTTTAATTGCAGTTATTTTTTTGTGAATCGCATGAGTTAACTGTGATTAATCAACAACCTTTGTAACAACTTCTTCTTCTTTGTGTAGTGTTTCTATGGGTGCTCCACTGCAGTGTGGAGCTCCTGAGCAATATCCCTTTCTAATGGCTGTCAGCTAAGTTACAGATGATAGTACTGTGGAACTGAAAATGGCATTGGAGGCAGAGTTCCAGTGATCGCATAGTGTTCTGAGAAGGTGTGGGCTGACACCCATGTCGCTGCTCTGTAGTTCTCTGAGATAGGGACACCCTTGAAGACGAAGACAGATGAGGAGATTGATTCTGTAGAATACGTACGGATTGAATCGGGGTGGGGGTGGGGGTTGAGGCAAGAGGTTTATTATATCCTTAAGGAACCTTTTAGTGGTTGGTTGCAATAGTGCGGAATACCCATCAATGGGTTGGTGAGAAGCAGCGATAGCTGTTAGATGGACCCTAAGAGGGTTTAGGGATAACTCTGATATTTAAGGGTCAAAGCATATTTCAGAATATGTGGAAGAGTTGCTGAAACTGGAGAGATTTGTTGGGATGTGCACCAAATCTGAAACCGGAACCACTTCTGCAGGTAAGTGTGTTGGGTGAAGGGCTTTCTACTGTGTAATAGAATGTCTTGTACTTCCTTTGAGCAAGAGCTTTCTAGGTGCTAGAACCAAGCAGGAACCATGCTTTGAGGCAGACAATCCCCAAGATGGGATGCAAGATATGCTCTTTGTCCTGTGAGATGAGGTGAGGAATGGTTGGAAGGGAGATCGGAGGGCACATCATGAGCTGTGTCAGGTAAGGCTACTGGGTCTGTCTTGGCCAAGTAGGAGCAATCAGGAGATGTGAGCTCCACCCCTTTTTATTTTTAACAGGACCTTCAGCAGTAGAAGAAATGCAGAAAAGGCGTAAAGAAGATCCTCGTCCCAGGGGAGAAGGAGAGCATCACCCAGAAAGTACTGTCCCATCCCCGCTCATGGTGGCAATGGCTCGATGAGCCTCCTGGAGTGATCAGGCTCTGATGAGACAATAATTCAGATAAGAGTAAATCATTATTCCCTGCAAACGTAGATAAGTGGCTACGAATGAGATAACTTTGGAGAATCTCAGGGGGAGGACTCTGTACTGGTAATGGTTATGTTACAGAGTGAAACTGAAATTGTCTGTCGGTAGTATTGAAATATGAAAGGTGTCCTGTAGATCGAGAGTTGAAAACCAGTCTCCCTATTCCAGTGATGGAATGATCATTGATAAGGTGACTATCTTGAACTTCTGAGCTTTGACAAACTTGTTGAGAGGTCTGAGGTCCACTATAGATCTGCAACCTCCCTTCCTTTTGGGTATTAGGAAGTAATGAGAGTAGGACCCTTGCCTTGAAGATGTTGAGGAACTGGTTCTGTATCTCCTAACTGCAGGAGTCAATCTATCCCTGAAGAGGGATGGAGAAGGGTGTTGTGGAGGGGGTAGAGAGGTGAAGTGGATGGAGTATCTGGAACGGACCCATCTGTCCAACATTATGCATTCCCAGGCACTGCAAAATGCTGCCAAATGGTGGCCAAATGGGTGCATAGTAATAGACAGTGGTGGGGAGTGGTCTTGTAGTGCCTTGAGCTCCCTGTCAAAAGTGGTGCTTAGAGGCAGGGAGCTGGGTTGAAGATTGTGGACTGGATGGCTTATGTTTCAGGAATTTTCCATTTTTACTTTGTGGATCATAATGGCATTGTGATGGGAATTGAGATGCATAAAGTCTGTGTTAGGATTGAGGGCTAAATGTCTCTTTTGCCCCTCTGTGTAGATTCCCAGCAACTTGAGATTGGATTTGGAATCCTTCAAGGTGTGGGGGCAGGTGTTGGTCTTCTCAGTGAAGAGCTTCACACCCTTGAAGGGGAGATCCTCCGCTGTGGTCTGCAACTCTTTGGGAATCCTGACAAGTGGCGCCATGATGCCCGTTTCATAACCCAGGATTAGGGGTTACTGCTGGGGGGGAGGGCAGAACTCTGATCAAGAAGGGCACCAGGGTCCATGAAGGACACGGGGGCCAGCGACAGGTGAGACACCAGCCGGCAGAGAGTGCTCTGGGTTGGAAGAGCTAATTTCCTTGATGACCATCAGGAGGTGCCACACTGGTGAGTCATCATCCCACCACAGGTGTCTAAAGCATCCAAGTTCCTTTGTGGACCAGGCCACAAAGCTCCATTTGAACTCAGAGCCAAAACCACTGAAATAGCTAGAGGGGCAACGTGGGCTGAAGAGAGAGTAAGTAAAGACAGAGACACACATGTTTACATACCCTTCGCATCAGTTGTAAACACCACTATCCTTCAGCTTCCTTGGTTCCTTTCACAACATCTTTATTATGTAACCAGACACGGTCTTGTTTGTTCCTGTTGGTGTTTACATTGGAAAAGTCAGGTCTTTACCACCCTTTTTGCTGAAGGACATCAGCAAGATCCTTGGAGTATCTGCATGGTAACATGACAGGAGAGCGAAACTTGAACTGCAGCTCATGTCCTAGCCTCCAAGTCCCCAATTCACTTGAGCATGTGCATAACTTTCAGCTTATGCCCATATGCTCGAGTGCCCTGCTGGATTGGGGTCCAACTGGTGGCTCAGGTGACATACTCAGCCAGATAGAGTTCCAAGATCTTGCAGTATTCTTCCAGTCATGAAGACAGAAATGAGCACCTAATCATGTAATGAAAAAAGTTGAAACTCTGGGTTTTACGTCATAAAGCAGCGTTAAAAAGCTTCTTTTTGTCTGGTTGTTTCAGAATTCACCCTTAAAATAACCTGTTGGGTAAATCGCCCATTACTGCTATATCCAATATATCCAGTAATGACTATGTTTTCAGAGTAATTATCTCTAGATAATCAACCTAGCAGAAAAACTTTGCTTGGTCTCATACCTCCTTTATATAATACTATTAGTAATGAATGCTTTAGAATTGAACATAATTTTGATTATCTGGCCATTACTTTTGGTTTCTCGAGCTCAGAGACAGCTGGATTTTTATAAGCTCACCCTGCTGTATTGAAGATAACAAATGTAATACAATAATCAAACTTCTGTAACATAGAACACAGAAAGGGTGTGCCTATAGATCTGTCTATCTATAAACACACACACACACCACCTTAAAGGAATTTTATCTTCAGAGGGAGGGGTATAAAAAAATTTGCACAATGCTCTTATTCATTATTCATACCCAGAGCAAAATGTTTCTTTCAGTATCAATATTTAGGCTATGCATTAGGGAATGAAAAACTTATGGTAATTTCATTAAATTATATAAACTTATCCCACCATGAGGCTTACTAAAGCCTGTGTTAATAAAAATCATAGCATTACAAGAATACTGCATTTAAAAAACTTAAAAATAACCCAGTGAAGATGGTGGAATAGGAAAAAAATACTATACTGAAAGAAATCACACTAAATCCTAAAGAAACATAATTTGATACATCACATTAAAAAAGTTAAAAGACAAGGACAACTTAGTTTATTTACAAAGGACCTGAGAATAAAAATAAAAACTTGTAATCAAAGGGAAGGAAGAAAATAAAAATACAAAGTCAGGCTTGCCAGGAAAAGATAAGGAAAGTAAAAAAGGAGAATGAGTTAATGAAAACCAAAAGAGTTTTACAAATATGAAAGCAGAGGAAAAATAAAAATGACTAGAGAGAAATATCATGTGTTACTAAGGGAGAAGAGAAAAAAATCAATTATTCTAAAATGCTTTTAAAAATCAACATTTAACAAGGAAAAAATCAAGGATCCAGGCAACAAGAAAATTATTGACTTTGTCTATGTAGCTGTTGATTAAAAAGCCACTATGGGAATATTAGGAAATACGGAATATCTAAAAGTGTCAGCAAATCTGAATGTGATGCATCCTGATGGTAAGAAGGAGGTGGCCTCTGCATACTTAGGAAAGGAGGGATTAAAGAGGTGCAGCAGTTGTACACCACTCTGGGTTTTCCCCAAACCCCAGGAGTTCACTTTATTCATGTCCTCCACAGATGGAGCTACAGAAGGGCCATTCCAGAGTATGTGGGCAGTGCACATCTAGTGTCTCATCCAGATTATTCCTACCAGGGGGCTCTATAGGAAGTTACTGGGTGAGTTTAAGGGCTTGTATTAATGCTGGTTTTGTGACATTGGTATATATCTTTGTGTGACAAAAATCAAAATAAAATAGCATCTGAATAAGGCTCCAGCACTGAAGAGAGTCAAGCAGTTGCTTTACTGAATTACTGGCAATTGCTCTACAGTATTCTTACAAGGCATAGAGATCTGCAGAGGTACCAGTATATAGGAAGAAAAGTAATTTGTTGTGCTAAACTTCAAAAAAAGGAAGACTGTTATCCTGGCAATTACCATCTGCCTTCAGTCTTCAGCATAATATAGAAACAAATACAGCATTCGGACTTTGATTCAGCGGGTACTTAAAGCACATGGCTAATACACCAGAGGAGGAGAGGAGTCTTTGCAGAGGAGTCTTTGAACCCCTTATCACATGGAAGGTGGCCCCATGTCAGCCTGAAATAGACCACTATGGAAGGGGCTGGCCAGTGTGTGCGTGTGTGTGTGTGGGGGGCTGCTGGATTGATACTTATTCAGATCAAGTTGACCAAACCAGAATGGGGGGAGGGATAGCTCAATGATTTGAGCATGGGCCTACTAAACCCAGAGTTGTGAGTTCAGTCCCAAGGAGGGGTATTTAGGGAATTGGAGTGACAAAAACAAACACACACACACACAAACTGTCTGGAGATTTGCCCTGCTTTAAGCAGGGATTGGACTAGATGATCTCCTGAGGTCCCTTCCAACCCTGATATTCTATGATTCACAGGTGTGCAAAGGGGTAATGCCCCTTATTCTATTTATATACTAGACAAGCAATGATGGACATTGCTGAGTCCATGTGCATAGGCTGGAAAGGTATATTCTGCTTTCCCTTACCACCCCCACCCCTACTCACCTCCCCACTGGGCTGGGTGTTTGTGTGTGTAAGGGTGAATTCCATCCTGTTATAACTGTTTATATTGTAGCAAACTCAGTTAAGATAAGAGTCTCATTGTTCAAGGCCCCATAGGAAGGCATGATCCCTGCCTGAAAGAGTTTGTAATCTAAGACGACATGATAAATGGATGTAACAAACAAGGAGGTGGAGGGTATGGGTAAGCAAGGCCAAGGGTAGTGCTATGAATAGATAGCTGTGTAAGCCACAGGCTACAATATGCATGACTTGATAGTTCTGAGATACTAAAAACTGCATAAATAGATGAATATACATTATTAAATAAATATTGGCACAACCCCAGATCCTTTACTATGTAGACCACCAGAACCACGCACAGTAAACAATACAAATTTGGAAAGAAGAAATCATACCAAAGCTGATCACCTTTGATAGAATTACACAATGAGCAGATGCAGGAAATACCATCACTGAATCTGGCATTTCATAGTGACGCTAAATTGTATTAGACAAATTCATTCTAAGTGGCTTAGATACAATGGGTGAGTTCATTACTGGGCTAAAGAACAGTCAATTAAGTGCCTTCATTTTCCATTTCCAGCCAATCGAGGCCAGCCTGACAGTTATGAGGTAGGATTCTATCTGCCCACCCAAAACAGGACCCATTACCCACCTTTTGTTCCTAAGATAAGGCATGTGAGTGCTTCACCTAGATCTCCTGAATAAAGTAGAGCAGTTTGAGAGTCTGAAAGGAATCTGCATCCAATTCTCAGAAGACTGCTGCATGGGACTATTGAGGTGTGAATAAGAGAGTGCAAACATAGATATTCTTTTGGCTGGGCGAGGGGTTCTGGGTCCCCAGAAACAGAAAAATAAACAAGACAAAAGAAAACAAACCAGCCAACCTCCAGAGCAATAGTTGATTTCAAATGGCTCTCAACACCAAAGCAACCATGCTGCCCTTGAACTGAAACAGGTGAAGTAAGAGAAAATAAGCTATCTAAAATGTTTTCATTTGCAATTAATAGAGAAACATTGCCTCAAACTAGTGCAATTCAAGCATTAAGTTAAACATTTCTTTTGGCTTAAAATGTAGTTATAAACATTTTATAAAGGTAATGCCAGACAAAGGAACTGGGGGTGGGTGAGAAATAGTTCAGGTTGTAAGTGTTAAGCAGTTACCATCTTGCCAGTACAGATTTATAGAGTACTTATGATTCAGAAGGATCCCAAAGCACTTTACAGCTACTGCACTGCCATTAACTGGATCAGCATCTGCTCTGGTGAAACCTGCAGGAGGCGGCTAAGGGATCCCTTCGTGTAGATTCTGCCATGTCATTCTGTTAGTATGTGATAGGTATGTAATTTTCTCCTTTGTGGAATGAGCAGCTGAGTTCATCTCCAAGCTCTAAAGACCTCTGATGATCCAAAGGAAACCAGATCCATCCATACACAGGCACTGTGTAGCCATGTTGGCTCTGTGTCCCCACTGATCACACCCTGGTAATGTGTCTCTAATGGATCCATGCTATAACAGACTCCCCATTTAGGAGACTAGCCATTGTGGAGAGGCTGACATGGGGAAGATGACATGGCTTTACTTTTTGCCAGAAATTTTCAAAGGATATGGACTATGTGTGTATAGGGGGAAATACATGTTCTTCAAACCCACTACCAAAAATGAGGCTGCCTATTCTCAAGTTCCCAGATCCCAACCCCATGGAGCACCTCTAAAGGGCCTGGAGGAAGGGATGGTGCTAGAGAGATGGCTGACCAACTACCCTTCTGCAGATAAGTCACATATCATGGAGATCCCTGCATGAAATATGGGAACATAATCTACCACCAGGCTTTTAGGGAGGGAAGAATAAACTTGAAATTCAGGGGAAATATAAGCAATACACTTTGTCTTGTAAAATATGTTATGAAATCATCAGTGGCCGTAAGTGCGAGGACCTTTCTTTTGTCTAGTAGACAAAGCAATGAGTTTTATATCCACTACTGCTAGATTCCAAAGTAACTCTAGATTGAATTGTGTGACTACTCTGATAAAGATAAATGGATATCTCTCTTCTCAATGGATGTATGTAACTCCTATTGCTGTTCCTAAGACCTCTGCATTCAGAAAGAGATGGCTATCATATTCCAAAAGAAAAATGTGATACAGAATAGCTGTAGTATAGCAGGTTTGGCATTCTTCACATTTCCTGCTACCCTCCCTTGTATTTAATGTAGACCGGGTGAATATCTTTGACTGACCTTTCCATTTCGCAGCTACTTGGAAAAGCAGCAAAAAAATTGGCCACTATAATTAAATACATTTCTGCATCAATTATAGCTGCTGGGGAAGCAATGAGGACTGCTGTATGTTAATAGGGGCCTTTTGCCTACCTGTATCATTTGCATGTATAAATCTAGCTTCCTAAAACATGACAACTTTGCTCACTTATGCACACACAATCATGTCTTCATTTGCTCATTTTCAACTGTCTATACATCCTTCCTCATCTCTAAATAATAAATATACACACATTTTTAATAAAGGAAAAAGCTCATTGCTAACTTTCACACCTTATTTAAAAATTAGACAGTCAGAGTTAGTTATGATTAATTACAAATATACAAAACATCTAAATAAAAGAGCCATGGGATGTGGAGACACTAAAAGGATCCATTCTGATCCCATGCACATCTATGCCAAAGTTTCCATTGATTTCAATGTGAGCAAGATTGGGCCATAAAATGAACAGGTTCATGAGGAGCCCGTTTAAGAAAGTACATAGTCTGTTTGGTAACCCCAGTGACATAGGACAGGCTAAAGATAAAGCTCCATTACTTAGATTGCCGGCTACACCTTTAGAACTTGTGTCCAAATCCTGAAAAGAGCCTGTGCACACAGGAAATGTGTATAGAAGGCAATGGGGCTGAAGAACAGAATCCTTAGCCTCTCTATGCAGTTGTGTGGGGACCCTAGGCTATGTCCCATTGACAGTACCAGACCAGAGACAGCTGCCACACTATCTAAGAGAAATGAAGACCTTCACTGCTTGACTCTCTCAGCACACAGAGAAAATGTGACGTTTCTGCTAAGGTGCTTTTCAGAATTTGGCCCTTAACGTCTGAAAAAGTATGGATTAAAAATGGGCAGCGAATAAATTAATTTCTGTGCCTACTACATTCATTTGATTTGTAAATCAGTCGTTAAGTTCGAAGTTTACCTAGTAATTACTACCTACAAATAGTACTTTTTACAAATATCATTATTCTACTGAAAAAAACGTATGATTTTAAGGAACAATTTGAAGGGCTTGATCTTACTCGTATGGGGAGTACGGACGTGGACTTCAACATAAGCAGTGTTAGGCATTGGGTGATTTGCCAGGAACTGCAAAGCCTTTCCAACCTATTATTATATAACCAGTATCATAATCATCCCATTATTAAACCAGAAAGTATTCAAAGAGCATGCCAATTTGATTCTTTGGAAAACGTATGGTAAAACTAAGGAGCCATCCATTTATTTCAAATGAGTTCTCAAGGTTTTGCCTTAATAGTAACACTACAGCCTATTCCTATTTCATTTCGACACTCTGCTTCCAAACTTATAACAAAATTCCGACCTTCTCCTAGCTTACATATAATTTATTCACAGATCACATGTACTGAATGATGAAAAACTACACACACTTTTTCACTATTATTCAATGAAGCTTTAGTATCTTGTATTTTTTTTTTTGCTGCAACCAGAGCTGCTCAAGTGCAAAAGAAGTCCAAACCAGCCACTAGATCCAAAATTAGCATTTTATTCAGAACGTTGGGGTCAGAGGTGTATCATTTATATTCTGGTACACAATACAGAGGCAACGCTGTTGTCAGAAGTCTTTTCAGTTCAAAAGCTCCTTTTTCCAACATACTGTGTATTTACTAGTACCACCAGTATCAGGCCACCCCATCTTCTTTTTGGTACAAATTATGTAAAACGTTTGTGCTAAGAACTTTTCTCCCGCCCCAAACAAAAAAAATTAACATAAGAAATAAAAAATAAAATTGAGTACTCTAACTACAGTTCAACAATTGAATCAATGTCACTTGTTTGCAACCTGTTTTGTAAATACTTTATCCATAACGAAAGATATAAACATGCAAAAACCTGAATCCATAGTCCAAATAATACATACACATGTTCTGAAGTTTCTGCACTTCCCAATAGACTATGCCAATAAAACATTATGTACACATACCATTTTTACAGTGAAGTGGGAAAAAAAACAGTACCAGAAATTTTAAAAAAAGTGTACATGGATTAAGACCAAAATGTGCCTAACATTCTACCATAAGGAAAAAAAATCAATTCTGCTACAAACTGGTGATATGAAAACTCCCTTTATTTGCAACCAGCTGCATAAGTTTTAGAATTTTAGTGAAAAAAACCCTAACATCTAAAACTAGAAGTAATGTACATTTTTCAATCTCATGGTCATCTCCCCCCGATAATAAAATGGCTCCATGAGGGTTTTTTTTTGTTTGTTTTTAAAATGTCCTTATTTTAATAAAAGCAATGCAATGTAACAAAAGCATGTTGAAGCATACTGTGATTTAATTTACTCCTCCCCACCCCAACATATTTTGTCTCTTTAATGCATCATTTCAGAAATCAGTACCATTAAAGCCTTAAACATAAAACTAATTCCGATCTGTAAAAGGTACAAAAAGGCACATAAAATCCCAGTGCTTCTGTACTGTAAAATTCAAGTGTAACTGAGCTCAATATTTTTTTCCAAACAGCATTGGATTACTGATATTCCCACTGAGCCCAAATTGGTTTGCAGCCTATGCCAAAGCCTTCAGCAAGCACTTGTGCTAGTAGACTACAAAGTTAAAGCCTAGCTTCTGTATGCTTTTTGGGAATATCAGTTGAAATGTTTGTACTTGTCCAAAAACAAAGTTCACTTTGAAGTTCAGTCATCACCTCCACCATACATATCAGCAAGTTTCTTGAAACGTGGGCCCCAGTCATTTAGGTAGTCATAGTCTTGCTCACCACCACTACTTGAAGAGTTAAGAGAGCTCAAAGATCCAGCAGTGGAGCCACTACCTTCATAGTCAAAGACTAGGAGGGAGTCATATGGTGGGGCTGTAGGGTCATTGTCAGCTGCTTTAAGTCCCTGAAATAAGGAGAAAAGAAGAAAGACAAAATTCTATATGTGATACAGGGAGCAAAAATGTAACAAGAATTTCTCAATTCTATCACATCCACTGCAGGCTGAAGAAAACAGATTCTTGCTCTTATCCATTTCCTCAGATTTCAACTAATGAAACAGCATTCATAGTTTTGAAACTTCAAAAATATAAGTAATGAGTCTTCTGTTCTTATGGTCAAGTTCCCAGCATTAGCTGATTTTGAATTTAATTGAACATATGGTTACACTTCTTCAGAAAACATTATTATTACTGTTCTTTCTATTGCAGTAGCAACCAAACAGGGATTAGGTGTTGTACAAACCAGTACAGACATTCCCTGAGCCAGAGAGCTCATAATGTAAGATATACAATCGGGACCATCACTTGAAGAAGAACTAAGATATGGACAGTTTATGATAACATGAACAAAACCACAAACCATTGGAGTCAGGGGTGTGGATGGGTAAAGAAAGGAAAGGTTATAGGACAGACAAGTGTGTTTGTATAGATAAGTTACAACAGTGGTCTCACATGGTCACATGTAAGACAGTAGGCCTTTGGTTAATCTGCATATGCCACAAGACACTAGTATCTCCATAAATAAGTAATTGGGAGATATTTAACTTCACTTCTGCTCCCTAGTTTTCAGCACTCAGGTCACTTACCTCTAAGCCCCACCACGAGGAAGAGAGCATTAATACATAATGGCCTAGGCTTTATGGGTTTTACAGTGATCACACAAGAGCTCTCGTGCATCACGTCACAAGTGCAAATAATACATTTCACAAGAGATCAATGCTATATGTACGATAAAAAATCTAGACATGTGTTAATGTTTTATTCAATTATTGCTTTCTTGTGATTGTAACCTTTGTTTCAAAGTCTTCAATCTATCAAACAGCCAAAAGATAATCCATAATTTTAAAATTCTGCTTCTAAGGTTGAGGAACATAAACCAAAGAAACCCAGCACCCTGGGTGTCACCATAATGATCAATGGCCCTCCAAGGTTTGGTGAAGAAGTAGGAATAAGACAGATCTGGCAAATACAACAGCCTGGGTTTGCTTTATTGGTGGGGCTTATTTCAAGGCAGGGATAACAGACAGCTATTGCCAATCTCATTTTGGAGAGACGAAAATATTTCATTTTCTGGGGACATTTTGAAATAAATACAAAGCTGAGCATGACTTATGTTGTCTTCTGTAGATGAAGGATTTCAGTTATCAACATCCTGAAGATAATTTAGAAGATCACTTCTTTAGCCTGTCCTGAGGAAGTAAGTGACTTGAATTTCATTTTTTAGGGGAAGGCCTGAAGGGTTTGGAGCACGCCCTAGAATTCAGCTTTAAATGAGAGACTGTATTTTGGTGAAACAATTTGATGCGTTAAAGGACAGATGTCATGGCCATCCATATCTGCCAACCAAGGAGAGAGCCAGAATGCTCCATGACTTTTACAGCAGAGCTTCTCAGCCCACAGGATACATCTTCAAATGAGCTGCAAGCAGAAGTGGATGAAGGTCTTCTACCCTAGGTCAGAAAAAGTGGTGGGCCCCATGCCAGAACTGTGGCCCCACGCCTCCCCTTCTGCCTGTGGCCCCACCTATTGCCCCCCCCCATTCCATCCCTTTCCCCTGCAGCCCTGTCCATTCTGCCCACAGTCCCGCCCAATTCTACCTCTCCTTCCCCACTGTGGCCCCAAGACCAGAGAAGCTCTGTCCCTCTGCCATTGCCCAGGGGCCGCAGCGGGAAGTGATAGTGTTGAGTGGCTGCAAAGAAACTTGGGATTTAGAGGGTCATGGCAATACAATCGGAGACCATGGTTACACACCTGACACTTCTCCTCAGCAGCTAGTGGGTGGGAGATTAACAGAGCCATTGTTGAAAAGGACTACAGCCAAAGCACTCCTCCCTTGAAGCAAGGGCAGAGTAGGGAAGGAAATCTCTCTTTCTTCTCCGCTCTCTCTCTGAAACAATTCTCTCCTGGGGCTCCCTGAACCAGCTTCTTACCCAGGTTTATGCCTAAAAGCTCTGCCTGGCCTTACAGATTTTAGAAGGTTAAATTAGCGCCCTTTGCTAGAATCTCAGCGATAATGAAAGGAATGGCCACAAAGGCTCAACAAAGAGGGTTGACGCGTGGAAGACAATATAAATAGAGTCACTATCTTCAGGGGTTTTCAACCCTGCAGTTTCTTTCACTGGACGTGCAGAATTTTTTCAAGGTTTTCAGCTGAAGTATGTACTTTGGCAGCCACTGTCCACAGATTAATTGTCAGCCAAAATGCTAGAAGGCTTAGTGAAGAATTTAAGAGTGAGGGCCCTGTCAAGCCTTTCACTCTTAAATTAGCACATAAAAATTTCTCCTAGAACAGCTTTCTGACAAAATAGATTATCTGCAAGATTGAGTATTTCCTTGGAGATTATCCCTTTTCGGTAAACTTCATTCAATATGGTTTGACATGGCATGTTGTAGGTCTAATCATGTGATGTAACAGTCTATTGCATGGATATTGATTTTTCTAGAAAACATCACTAAATCAGTTAATCAGGCCACATGTCACATCTGGATAAGAAAAGACACACCAGTAAAACTATGCACCTGATTCTCTACTGCCTTGTGTAACCATTCATAAATATGTAAAATGAGTGTACAGTGTTAGCAATATGATTTAATAGCACGTTATGCCCCCTTTGCATGGGTGTACATGACTACACAAGGCAGCAGAGAACCTGGCTCTGCATATTTAGTTTTGTATATTTATGATACTAATAACCTCAGCCAAGAACACTTCTAGATTTTAAATAAATGCTTTGGGTTGTACAACATCACTGAACTGGTAATCAGTAGCCAGCACTCCAGTCATCTTTTCGAATTACCTAACCAGGATAATTGGGACCCTTTGTTATATTTCTTTTCTGAGTTTTCTATCCTGATAGCTATAATAAGGACAAATGAGTCCATCAACCTAAATGTCTGTAGCTGGAGTGAAATGTCTTATCTGGTCCAACTTCAAAGCTCTAGTCTTTTTTGTTCATTTCTGCTCTTGAAACAGAAACACAATTTTACTTACTGAGCTATATATAGCTGGGTCTACATTGTTGAATGTTCTTCTTTTCAGTCAGTCCTTTAAGCTTGCTCGGGGCTACAGACTCCCATCCTTTTGGATGTAGGTAATGGGGAAGGAAGAGAAGTCCTGCTTCAGCCGAAGAGGTTATATGGAAAGTATCAGAGCTATCTTGTAAAAGCCACTCACAATGCTGGCCTGGAGCAGAAATTCTCGAGCTATTCCTAGAGAGTTTTCACAGTTGATCCACTCTCAGGATGGCCAGCTTGTGAGTCTGACTCTGGGATACTAGCTTAATCGGTATCTGTAAATAAAAATAGTTTTCCCATGCAACAGTAGAAGTTCTGCCAAGCACCAGACATCTACAGCATGAAGCCAAGCTTACATACTGAACAATCTCTTATTATTTTCAAGTTGGTACTTGGATTTTCCTGGTTCAGCATCCATTGCTGGCAGTGGACGAAATAAAACTGTTGCTGTGCCATTGAGTTTACAGGATAGAATGACAATGAAAAGTTCACTGTTCCAGAGGCTGTACTTAATGTGCAAACTGTGTTCTTGAGAAAAGGTACCAAGAGGCAGCGTTACGGTGATATCAACATGGTTAAACTTAAGTTGACATTTGCACTTAAAGCAAGGTTAAAAATCTCTCTATTTCATCTTCTGATGCTCCAAATTTAAACACAATCACTCTTGGGAGGACAAGTGAATTTTCCACAATATATCCTTGGCAAAATATTCACTAAATTTTACAGGGGAAATTTAAAATGAGACAATTTCCCCTTCCTGTTGCTGAATACAATCACCACACTAACCCAATCTTCCATCTACTTCTGTTGTCTGGTGCTATTTCTATGACTAGCGAGCTCTCCATGCCTTCTTCAGATCTGTTCAGTACCAGGAGGAGTCCCTGTCTAAAGGAGCCGGTAAGGTCATTTGGACTGGCCTTTCCAATCTTAAGAACCACAGAAGGTTTGCCAGATGGCTAAGCTGCCTGGCTTCAACTTTCCCCTCTTTCTGCCCAGGCCCCGGCTCCTGTTACTCAGAGGAGGCAGGAAGGAGAAAGGGGAATTTGCACCCAGAGTTGACCAAAGAGGTTCAGCAACCTTATGTTTACATAAGCTAAGCACACACAATGCTCTCATTTTAGCTATTGTTACCAAATGATAGGAAAAGGTAAACTACAGAATCCTGAACAGAAATGGGGAACATTAGAAAATCAATGTTCTTGTGCTTACATTTTCATAAATTCCTAGTTCTTTATCAGATCTGAGAGATGTGTTTGGTGGTGCTTGGAGCGGGATTGGGAATAAGGAAGGGAAGCCTAAGGGTTATATGAACAATTGTAACAATCTAAGAGTTGGCTTTTGAAGAGAGAGCACATTGAAGGGCTCCATCTTGCAAAGAACTTAACACTATCAACAACAATTTTACTTCAAAGTGAGTGAAGGGTCCTCTGCTTCTCATGGGATGGGGCCTTTGGTTTGTGATTTACATTTAATTTACCTCAGGCTATGTCCTGTGTTGATTAGAAATAGATCTTCAAGATGATTTAGTTGGTGTTGATCCTGCTTTGAGCAGGGGGTTGGACTAGATGACCTCTTGAGGTCTCTTCCAACTCTAATATTCTATGATTCTAAGATTTCTGTTCAGGGACAGTTGACTCTTGAAAATGTACTGTTAGCCTGAATAAAGCTATTGCACCGTATGCTTAATTTACACTGGTATGTAAATCCTCAAGTATTCTAAGTGTTAATAATGTTCCACTTTTTAAACTCAAAATAGAATGCAGAATGTCTACAGAGGATTGCTAATAACACATGACTTATCTTCCCAACTTGTTTGTACACTGGACTGGAAGAAAAGGAGTTTTTTCCTTAAAATTAGAGACTCATCTATCCACTGAAACAGACAAAGCAAGCAAGTCCTTGTGGTAATTTTTGTTTATGCCCACAAAACATATAACTGAAAGTCACAACTGGAATTCTTTTCTTTTTGGAAAGTGGTTATCGATTAAAAATAACTGTTTTAATATTTTCAAAATGCTTGAATGTTTTAAAAGTATTGCATATTTTAATAGTTGTTTTCAACTGACAAGTCATTAGGATGGTACAGCATACTCAGTTATATATTCCTCATCAAGATGGGTAGATTTCCTTGTGTATTACTTGAGTAATTTGGACCATCTCAAAAAAGATACATTAGAAACGGAAAACATATACAGAAGGGCATCAAAAATGATTAAGTGGGTTGGAAATCTTCCATATGAGGAGTGATTAAAAAGACTAGGACTGTTCAGCTTGGAAAAGAGATGGCTAAGGGTGATATGATAAAGGTCTATCAAATCATGACTGGTGTGGAGAAAATTAATAAGGAAGTGTTATTTACTCCTTCTCATAAAACAAGAACCAGGGGTCACCCAATGAAATTAATAGGCAGCAGGTTTAAAACAAACAAAAGGAAGAATTTCTTCACACAATGCACAGTCAACCCGTGGAACTTGTTGCCAGAGGATGTTGTGAAGGCCTGAACTGTAACAGGGTTCAAAAAAAGAACTAGATGAGTTCATGGAGGATAGGGCCATTAACGATTACTAGCCAGATTGGGCAGGGATACATCCTCATGCTCTGGATGTCCCTACCCTCTGACTGCTAGAAGCTGGGAGTGGATGACAGGGGATGGATCACTCGATGATTGTCTATTCTGTTCCTTTCCTCTGAAGCACCTCGCATTGGCCACTGTCAGGACACAGGATACTGGGCTAGATGGGCCATTGGTCTGATCCAGTATGGCCATTCATATGACTAGGAATCTAAGCCTTGCACTACCTGCATTTTTATAAGATTCTCAGCACATACGGTAGAATGAAAGGAAGAGGCTTGTATAGAACTTTGAAGCTCCTGTATGCAAATGCACATTACAAAGTTTCATTCCAAAGACCTTTTTTAGATGCTGGTAAGTAGACAAAGGGACTGCATTGCCAATTCTGGTAAAGACAGTTCAAGTTCTTTTGTATTCTTTGCTGCTAATTTCTCTAGCATTTCTCCCAACAGCTTTTCACCTGTGACTTGGATGTGCAGAGTATCCACTCTGATGACTGCCTGCTGTCCATGGATGTAGGCACAGCTTCCTTGTAGCCACTGAATTAGAGACCTTGTTCTTCAAGCAAATCATATTAAGGCCAATAATTTACATAAACATTGGTTGGACCTGTCCAAAATCTGAACCCAGTCAAATTCGCACAAAGCAAGCATCATTCTCTGAGGCTAGTAAGTCACCAGGTTACCACAAACATATTTTCCTGAACAATGACAAGGAATCCTTTTGATTCTTAGATCCATAGCTGCTGATCCTGCAATGTCTGTGATTGCTAACACTATCTACGTAGCTGGTGATGAGGGCTTCAAAGAACTTCCCACAAGATGTCTTTTGTCTTAAAGTCTCAGTAATTTTTTGTATATAAGTCTGTGTGAGGCTACTCCTCTTCTGACTTTAGGGACCTGTGGTAGTTCATGTAAAGGTATGAGATTTTTATGATTCTATTTAACATTTTAATTTTAACTAGGACTTCCCATTCGGAACCTACCATGTCCTTCAAGGAGGAAAATAGGTGAAACATCGGTGGGAAGATATTTCTCTTTAGTTTTGGGACCTTCTTCTTTCATTTTGCCTGGTTGACTGCCTTGCAGCTGTAGTATTAAAGCACTCGGTGAAAAACCTGAGTGTATGGTTCTCCAGATCATCACCAGATGCAGAGAGCTCGCCCTCCTTAGAAGCATAGCCAGCAGGAGAAGGGAACTCTTTTGTTGTAGTTTCTCACGAGTGACTGCTGCCCTGTGCAAATGGGGGTGAGGTTGCAATACCCTGACTGGACAAAATCTTGCCATGGGGCCCTGGGAACCATCTGAAAAGACATCTTCCTGCTTCCCAAGCTCGTTAACTTCCATTTGAGTACTTAAGGAAAGACTTATGAGCATTTGGGGGTTTGCTAAACAAAATATTACGTTTTTTGAGAACAGAAAGACTTCCCACTGCTGAAAAACAAATTAAAACTGAAATTATAATACAATTGTTCAGGATAAGCCAAACTTACAATTTGTTCAACTGGCAAAACCTGAGGCAGATGTTCATGAGGGGCATGGCTTAGTCTGAAGAGCCCCAGCAACAACACTGGACTGTCTCTAGCTTCCACAAGCAAGAGGTGTAACTCATTGTTTATGGCTGATGCCACGTGCTAGAATGATGCACTGTGGTAAGGACTGCAGAAGGTGCTGAAAACTTGAGTCTAAATGGTTTAAAAAACCCTTTTAGCATTAGAAAAGTAACTGTTATAAAGACTTCTTAAAAATAAAATGATGTGTTTCTGAAATTTGTTACATATTCAAGGATCAGTCCACCAACCCTTACGTACATAGCAGTCAATGGTACCACTTACATTGGTAGACGTTTACTCATGTGAGTAACGGTTTGCTGGAACAGCTCTCTACATTGCAAAGTAAAAAAAAAAAAAAAAGCATAACACTGAAGTATAATTATAACAGGGTAGTTGGCCCCTTAAATGGAATTGGGCCCAGCTCTCTTGTTCCAATCCAGGTGTGCCCTAGTTTGGTGTAATGTCCCTAGAAATTAGAAGTGAGAGACACCCCAAAGGCAAGGGAGAGTTTAGAATGCTGAGTCCATAAAGAGAAAGAGAGAATCCAGAGTTCTGAGAGGAGCAAGAGCTCAGAGCTTCAGGGAGGGGAGGCCCCTAATACCGGGAGGAGTGGCGCTGGTGAAAGCAGGAAGCAGGAAGGCAATCAGGAGGTGACCTACAAATGTCCCCAGACCAGAGAGCCAGAGCCAGAGAGAACAGCAGAGGGAGATGCCTGCTGGCTCTTTCAGCAAAAGAGCTGAAGCCAGGAGTCCAGAGAGGGTTGAATCTGGGGAACAACATAGGGGTCAGCCCGCTGACATTTCTGGGCAAGTGCTGGAACCCTATCCAGGAAGGAAACAAGGTGGAAACCAGTGGGGTTGGCATGAAGAGTGGTGAGAGACACCAGAAGTGTTTCTGAAAGTCTAAGAGAGGCGAGAGATCACTGGAGTGCGGTGAGATGCCAGAGCTGTACTTAGTGTGTTGATGGACTGTTGGGCCTTGAAAGACTCGATGTTTGCACCGTGCTGGGGAATTCTGGATTATGGTTGCGGGACTTCAGAAATAAATTAACCTTGGAGAAGTGCTATTTATATGTGAAAAGCTTTTGTGGAGTTACTGGGGACTCCATCATGTGAGAGGCAAATGGGGAAGGCAGTCCAGTCATGCTGTGGGCTGCTGCAGAAGGGCACGCACCCAAGGGCCTCCATATGCCATTATGAAGGAGGATGCAGGCAGGCAATCCGCTCCTGGGCAGAAGACACCAGAAGAGGTAAATCAAAGCGGGCAACCACTTGCACAGCCAACCTGAGGCCATGAGGAGAAGGTGCCTTGAAGGTAGGCTCCCTGCCTCAATTTCCCCTTTCCATGGCCCAGGATGTCCACAGTCACGATAAATCACAACTGGATAGTATAACATCATTGTACAGCACGCAGAAACTATGTCACAAGAACAGCTGGATGAATAACATGTTAGAAATAATTAAAATGAAGCTAGACCATCTCTGGCCCTTGTTTGGTTGTGCAAGGAAGTTAGGATCATCCTTAGAGAGGGGATGGAGACAAGGGACCCATGATGAATTTCACCTTTCTCCCCATTTGATTCAATACTGTCCACAAGCAAATCATGATTTTCTCAAATATTTATTATTTGAAAAGTTAGCCATGTGACTGGTTATCTTGTCACATAGTTGGTTTCTATCCCCTGATTCGAAGAATGCTACTCTCAGAATCAGATTTCTAATGCAAATTTTGAATGCTCATCAAAACTGAATATAGACACTTAGAAAGGGAGGTCTCCGTGTTCATTCTTGGGATTAATCTTGTTGCATCCAATAAATATTCTAGCAAACACAAAAGAGGTATGAACATCATAGCAGGGATTTTGTTAAAAAAAAAATCAAATATTCACAAGAGCATTTTTGCAAATTTTTCCTAGCTCCAATCAGCGGTTACCTTAAACTGTTTATTCAGGTAACAAACACTTGAGAAAATCAGAGAATATAAATGACAAGTTATTCTTTAATATTTTTTCTGCTCAAAGTAATAAGCATAAAGAACACACTGAAATGTTTAGCATTTTAAGTTGCACAAAACAAATGACTTAAATATACCCAAACATTTGGTCAATGATAACAATAATTTTAAAAAAAAGGTTTGTGGGCAAATACTTCTTTCATAACTGAAAATATCTTTTAAAGTACATTCTAAATCTCCATTCACTGTCAATTATCTGTTTATTACTTTGCAAGAATCAAAAAGGCACAGAGCCTCTTAAAAACTCTTTGACAAGGAAAGTACTTAAAGCACTTACATAACATTTAATTTAGCTGCCCTACTCACTAATCTTGTTTGCTGGAACTCTTTTGGTCTTTTTCAAGCATTGAATTTCCACTATTATCTGGATTCAAAGGGTAATGTGTGAGGAAAATCAAAATGAACTTCTCCCATTATTAAATTAATCTGCATTAATAAATGAATTTAGGCTAAATTATAATTTTGTTAGTCTATTTATTACTTGGAACCCATGGTATAATCCCTCTTGTAGATATTGTGGTTAAGGCTGATAACATAGTGTGAATTCAATTAATACAAATGTACAAAAGTTAATTGACATATCTTCTCTTTCTATTTGAATGAGTTAATTAAATTTGTCTGCACTTAAAAAGGCCATATTTATTTCTATCCACCAAGGTCATTTTAATTGTATAAGCAAGTTTTAAAAAGTTCTTATGTTCCAAATGTAACAGCTATTCATGCAGAGTGCAATTAGCAACATAGAAAAGCCTATCTGATCCTGCAAGGAAACGATTTTTTCTCCTTTACCTCGTTAATGAAGTCCCCGATATCCCCAGGATGAGGAGCAGCTGATCTGACTGGGTACTGAGGTTCTGCATGGATTGGTCTTTCATCAAGTCGTCTGATCCCCACAGGTTTGATGGCATCTGGTTCTATGGTATCAGGTTGCTGAAGCTGGCTTAAATCATAGTCCTGAAAAGAAGGAAACAAAGAAAATGGGTCTAGAGATTTTTCAATACTTTTTATAGGAAAATAAAATAAAAAGCACACATTCAGCAAAAGACATACCTTGCAAATCATAACATTTATTGAGAATGATTCTGTAGGTATCCTAATGGAAATTTTCCATTTACATTCATGAATAATGAATAAAACCATCATTTCTTTTATACTCCGTGTGTACCTTCGCAATATCATGTCAAATGTCTACATCCCATCAGCTTTGCAGTGCAGCTCATCAATTTCCCATTGAGAAACAAAGATTTGGAGTAGCACTATTAAGCAACTAAACAATTTGCCTAGTAAATGCTGATTTACAGCATGTAGCACAAATGCCAAATCCGACTTGTATTTTTCAAACCAAATAAATGCCAGACACTCTCATTCTGAGACATATGCAAGTGCAGAGTGCTGCAGTTTTATAATATCTTCAAAGACTGAGTTTAAGACTGCTTGCTGATTTCATGTGGCTTCCATAACAGGAAAGCTAAAGGGGGAAAATGTCATGAAAAGTACAAAGCTTCTCAGATTTGGCTTTAATTCTAAGCACTTTCTGGAGATTACTCTTGGATCTGATCGTTAAGTACTCGATTCTGCAGATTCAGAACTCTGGCTGATTGATGACACTCGCATAGCATTATGAATTCCATGTCAACAGAAGAGAAAAAAAACTTTCATTAGTTAAATATCTATAGATTTAAGATATAAATCCCCATCCTAGGCTGCATCTGAATAGTACCCAGCAGCTGGATGCCAGTCCAGTCCCTGGTATATAAATAGCATAACCTCAAGGCTGCTCTACATTATGCCAGCTGGCCACTGCCCCACGGGTCATTCCAGCAGCCAGGGGTCACCCGGCCACTCACTCCCACATTTTCTGAGACATGCCTCCTATTCTGGGACTTGGGTTGTGAGGCGTGTAGAAGCTGACGTGGTGGTCCTCTGCCATCAGAGTCTCCCCTGTATAGATGAACTCCTCATGGAGCTGGATCCATTGGTTTTCTGGATGCTTTGCACACTGAAGGGGGGGATAAGGATCTGGCTCATGAATCTTCAGATTAGGACTATGCCATGTCTGGCTATCATCTGAATTCAATATAAAGATTGTTTTTTAAAATTATGGTCCTGAAGATACTTTCAGAGGAAGATGTAAGGAGTTAAACCATGCCAACTGTATTTACTGGAAGTGTTAAAAATCCCATAATATCATTTAACATTACTTTCCCACATAGAATTGGCCCAGTAAAGATTATCATTTATAATCGAAGCTCTCTGTATGTAGTGGGTCTCATTAAAGGCAACTGAGAAAATGTGACATAGGCTGTTTCTGAAAATGTTAGTTTTTGACCCTCAGAAGATGACTAATAAAAGGGGTCGTGCAGATGGGTTGGTGGACAGGTCTGCTGATAGCAGTAAAATTTGTTTGGAAGAATTGTAACAAATGGTCATTTGCACTCTCCATCCCAAAAATTGTTACTGTTCCTCAGCTTTGGGATTGAGACCTTTTGATGGCCATAAATATGTAGTTAAAAAAGGTGGAAGAGCATTGATGAGCTCTGGGAATGGAATTGAATACATTTAAAATTTATTGCCTGTTTTTTAATTAGCTGCTAAACTCTTCCTCTTTAAAGTGCTCAATACACAAAACAGAATAATAAAGCAGTCTCTACTAAATAGTATGTGTGGTCAATACAATGTAAGAACTGATGAAAGGTATACAAAAGGAGGAAAGAGCCTTTCATCCTTTTCATTCTTTCCCTCTATTAAGTAAAATAAGTCAAAATGTCACTATTAGAAAATTTAAGTAGAGGTAAAGCAGAATTTAGACTTAAATTTTAGAAAGTATGAAAACAGATTCTAAGTGTACTTCCCACACCCACACAAAAGACAAACGTGGAAAATGTCAGAGTACTCAGCATTTCATGAGGACACTTGAGAAAATATGGTTAATAATCAATTTAATACAACTGTGAGAGCCTCTCTGATCATTTAATTTTTATAATGATGTTAAAAAAAGGCATTTTTTGAACAACAATCATACAGCAATACAATAACAGACAAGTCAGGCACAATAATTTAAATATGTTAGGGCTCTTTTTTTGTAAGTTTCTAAATATTCCTGGTCTCTACAACTATGCAGGTTACTCCCTATTGCCAGTGGGTACTACTAATGCCAAGTTTGTCTTTACACAGCCACCTAGACCTGTTGGTTCCCAGGGCTCAGTCTATGATACTCCCCTGCCTTGTTTTCCAGCTGTGGAAACTGGTCTCACAAGAATGTCATTATCAGGGATGGCATGGAACATTCACCAAGGTACATATTGTGCCTATTATCAGCATATATTATTCTCTGATACCATTAAAACATCATTAAAATCAATACCTACTATATCTATCTATCTATCTATCTATCAGTGAGCCATGTGCAGGAGCCTAATCACTCCACCAAAATAATTCTAAATTGGCCCAAAGCCACACAAGCAGCATTTCCAACTACTTGTCCAGCCTGTTGCTATAGACAGTAACACTTTACGACCAGAATGAGAAAAGAGATGGGCTCTTCACTTTGATCTGGAGTTCTGGAAACCAGACAACCGAAGTGAATTCCAGAGTGGAGAACCCGACACCAAGAACATTCTATCTAAAACCAATTCTACTTTTTGAATTAAGGGAAATGGTAGATTTCAATATGCTTTTGAAATCAGGTAGAAACGGTGACTCAGTGCTTTTTACCCAGCCATTACAGCTTGATGTGTCCTTTCTCTCAGATATGCCGTAAGTCTCCATGACCCTTGTCACCCTCTGGGGTTAACTGTTTTAGCACACACTGCTTAGGACTACCCCTGAGGACAGCTCCTGAGTTTCATTTAGTGCAGAAAATGTTGGCCTATCTATTTAGTAGTGCAATCACTGTTTAGCACCTACCACATGTGCTGCATGTATTGCATTGGCTTCCTTTTAGCAATTCATGGAGTTGATATTAATCTAGAAAGCCCTATATATATAGCCCTATACAGTGTGGGTCCTGACTATTTAAGACATTTCCTTTTTTCCCTCTTTAAACATGCAGCCAAATCACTGTTTGGCCCTAGTTTACGAACATTATGAACAAGGCTGGAAGACTATCAGTAAAGACAGTAGGCAACGCCTGCCAAATCTTTCAGGGTATCTCTACACAGCCAAGGTTGACAGCCTCAGGCATGAATGGCTCACGCTAGCATTTTAAGGGCTGATCTACACTACGGGGGAAAATCAATCTTAGATATGCAACTTCAGCTACGTGAATAAAGTAGCTGAAGTCGAAGTATCTAAGATCGAATTACTCACCGTCCTCACGGGGCGGGATTGATGTCCATGGCTCCCCCTGTCGATTCTGCAACTCCGTTCAGGTTGGTGGAGTTATGGAATGGATATAAGCGCGTTTGGGGATCAATATATCGCGTCTAGATGAGACGCGACATATCGATCCCCGAGCAATCGATTGAAACCCGCCGATACGGCGGGTAGTGAAGACATACCCTAAGAATAGATCTATAGACAGCACTTTGAAGTTGTGGCTTGGGCTGGAGCTCAGGCTCTGATGCCTATGGAGGGGGGCAGGCTTCAGAGCCTGAGTCCAATCAACACACTGTCTCCTCAGCTATTCTTAGAGTTCTAGCATTAGCCCCGCAAGCCTGAGTCTGTTGACCTAGACTGAGAGATTTGCTGCCATGGACTGTGTAGACATATCCTCAGAGGCTTTCTTTACTTATCAGCATCTTCATCTTCTGTCTAGCCCAATCTCCAGCAGCTCTCATATTAATCCCTCCCAGGGGCTTTCACATCAGGTAGATCAAATTAATCACAATTTATGACTAGGTGTAAGAAAAGACAGTTAATTTTTTCTGTAACTGGTGTTCTTTGAGATATGTTGCTCATGTCCATGTCATATTAGGTGTGTGTGCTCGCCACATGCACTGGTGCCAGAAGTTTTTTCCTCAGCAGAATCCATAGGAGACCAGCTCTGGCGCCCTCTGGAATGGTGCCCGCATGGCGCGGTATAAGGATTGCCACCGGCTCCCCCCATCCTCAGTTCCTTCTTGCTGGAACTCCAACAGTGGGGAAGGAGGATGGGTCATGGAATGGACACAAGCAACACATCTCAAAGAACAGTTACAGAAGAAGATAACCGTCTTTTCTTCAAGTGTTTGCTCATGTCCATTCCAAATTAGATGATTCCCAAGCAGTACCCATGCAGGCGGGTAGGATTTCACAGAAAGGTATAAAAAAATGAAGAGGATGGATCCGGGGAATAGCCTGGTGCAGTGGGGGGCAACCTGTGGCCTGCACATGGCCCATCAGGATAATCCGCTAGTGGGCCACAACACAGTGTTTACATTCACCGTCCGCAGGCACTGCTGCCCGCACCTCCCAGAGGCCATGGTTTGCTGTTCCCGGCCAATGGGAGCTGCAGTAAGTGGCGGCCAGCCAGTCCCTGCAGCCGGCGTCACTTCCCACAGTTCCCATTGGCCAGGAATGGTGAACAATGACCACCGGGAGCTGCAGGCGGCTGTGCCTGCGGACAAGCAATGTAAACCCTGTTTCACGGCCCGCCAGTGGATTATCCTGATGGATTGTATGCAGGCCGCAGGTTGCTCACCACTGGTCTGGTAGGTTACCTTCAGGCACACCCTCAAAATGATCACTTGGGCCCCTGCTTGTTTTGGGTTGAGCTTGACTGAGCAGAGGGTGGAGGAGCGTGATTCAGACAGCGTTTATGGCCCTTGGTTTTCTTGTGAGGCAAGTCCTGCCGAGGTTGGCTCCCTCTGAGGCTGCTGCGGCTTGAACTGCTTATGTGTCTGGCCTGGGACATAAAGCCCCAGAGTTTTCAGGGTGGTTTGGGAGTCCTTTAAACCATGCAGCTTGCTGTCTGTCTGTTCTGCAAACAGGGCCTGGCTGTCGAAGGGAAGGGTCGTGTATCAACTGCTGAGCCTTGCTGGATAAGCCTGAGAGGAGCAGACAGGAAGTCTGCTGCATGGAGATGGCAGAGCCCATGGAATGGGTGGCACAGTCTGCCATGTCAGACGCTGCCTGGAGGGCCGCCCTGGCTGCGGCCGTGCCTTCACCGAGAATCACTCAGAATACCTTCCAGGATCCTTCAGGAAGGGAACCCTCGAACTTCGCCATGGCCTGCCACATGTTAAAGTCAGAGCGGCCCAGGAGGGCCTGGTGGTTGGCCACTCTCAGTTGCAGACTGGAAGATAAACAAACTCTGTGTCCAAAAAGATCAAGGCTCCTTGAGTCTTTCTTTTCTGGGGTAGCACATGCCCCATCCCCAGGCTGAGTTCCGTTTGGAACTCACAAAGACTCTAAACTACTGCTAAGGGTAACTAATTCAACTACTGACTATATACAACTAAACTACAGGTTATGTAAGTTCACAAGAACGGAGAACAAGTAACACTAGTCGAAGCAGCAGACGTTCCAGCACCCTTACTGGTGGCAAGAAGGAACGGAGAGTGGGGGGAGCCGGCAGCACCCCTTATACCGCACCATGCGGGCACCACTCCAGAAGGTGCCAGAGCCGGTCCCCTATGGATACTACTGAGGGAAAAAATTCCAGCACCAGTGAATGTGGTGAGCACACACACTTAATATGGAATGAATATTAGCAAGCACTTGAAGAAGAACCAGCAGGACTAGAACCTGAGATGTTCTTGGCCAGTGTTACTTCTGCATTGCCATTGGAAGCTTGGGCTGGGTTTATGCTGGAGGACCCTGTGAAGCCAGGCTCTTCAGGAAGTACCGCTCTGCATGGCCTGATTGGCAGCCCCTCACAGCCCACTAGTTGGCTTATCCTGGTTACTGGGAAGCCATCATGGGGAGCTGTTTGAGCAACAATTCAGACTGCCTGCTTGCTTCTAGACCTTTCTTTACTATACATCCTATATTTTCGCTTCTGACCCTAATTTGTCCCTAACTCTGCTATTTGCTTGCTGTCTATAACTTGGGGCCTGACACTAACTTCCTGGTATCCTGACCTAACATGACGCCGCTACTCATCTCCTGACTGCAATTTACTAGCTGATCGGTGCCCACAAGCCACTCAAAACCCAGCCCTGACACTAGGCAGCTCTTGCACTGGATCAGATTCAAAAAGCTATATCTCCTTCCCAGCAATCTCCTAGGTTAGGTTCATTGCCGTACCCCTTTGTACTGTGCCAGTATTGTGCCAACGAAATTATCAGACCAGATCTCCATAATATAATCCTAGATGATTGCATTATATGGTCAACTTGAAAAAAAATTACCTTTTAATAGGAAATATTTTGCCTATTATTGCTGCTAAATACTGAAATAAGTTTGCTAAATATATGATTTCTCACTATTTTTCAGTTTGTTCTCTTGGTGCATTTGGTGGCACTTTGTATATTCTCACTCTCTTATACATATATGAGACAGGAAGCTCAGGTTGCCTTTGGTATTGTTTCTCAGCCTCACTGAAAATACCCTTGTAAATATTAGCACTGAAGCAGAAAAATCTTAATTTTTTCCCTTTCTTTTTTTAAAGAAAGGTATAAAGAAAAAAAATCTGGACATATTATTGAAAGGGTGCGCTAACAGAAACTTGAGATTTTTGAATTAGGCTATTTAAAAAAAATAAAGTTGACATTATGCCTTTAAATCATGAGTGGTGGTGACTTTGCTAGGGACAGCTCTGAGGGGAGATGTGGGTCACTGTTAGATCCTGCCCTGCATTCCTGAACCCAGACACTGGACGAGACAAGTATTAAATGTCAACAAATTGGCCAAGCCCTAGAGATTAACCACTTCCTAACTAGGAGGTGGGTAAAAGGGTCCAAAACCCCAAAGTTGATTCCTTTCTGGATCTCCAACTCCATAGAACCTGGAAGCACATACCAAATTTCTCAACTACCAGAATAAGATAAAATGTCATTTTACAATCCTCACAAATCACTCATCCAAGAGCATACCCCACTCCAAACAAACAGAGAGGTTCCTCCCCAATTCCCTTGACATATGCCTAAACAACTTTCTCCTGACACTACAGAGCAATTGACCTCCTCCAGTCCTTAGTCCTAAATTGAAAACCTCTCCCCTTTCATGGTGTAAGATAGCTGTAATCCAATCTCAACTTTCCTTCCAAAGACCTAGGTCAGTGAGTACCAAAACCTGACTGTAGGAAACTGGGGAAGGTCCCCCGGATATGCTCACTTGTCTCCAAAGGGGTAAGTAAAAATAAAAAAAGCTTCAACTTCTCCCACAGCAACAAAACACTCTCCCTCAGCAGTTCAATTACATGAAGATAGTAGTCTTCTCAGCAGCCTAAGAGAGTGTTGTCACTGTAATTTCTCCCTGGCTAATATCTTCATTATAAATACCACTGAAGGACAGGAGACTGGGTTGGGGGCGCACCCACCTGAAGGCTCTTTCCCATCATGGCAATGAAGGGAAGAGAAAGGAGCAATTCTCTACTGAGCAGGTGAAACTTCCCTTCTTATAACAGCACTATGGGATCAGGTCTTGATCACTAATTGGGGGCAGGAAAGGTCTCACCATTGAGTCTCTGCAGAATCGCAGCAGATGAGGAGACAGATCAGGAATCAGGAAGAGTGGTGCTCAGTGGCCACTACACAGATGCTTTGAGCCCCTCCAATTTATTTTGCTTTGGACAGTGGGCAGAGCTTTTTCAGGAATAGATACGTCTAATGTATGTGCTGTATTCAGGAACAGCTATGATCCCAGGAGCCCACCTACATTTAAACTTAATAGGTCCTAAATCAGAAAAGTATGGTAAACTACATTAAACACATACCTAGAAATACTCATTTGATGGTTATTAGAGTCTGTAATGCTATCATTATAAGGGGAAAAGCATATACAGTGCTCATATAGTTTCTCTGTCTCACAACCGGCAGACAACTATCTCTGACTGATAACTGAATGAAAAATGTTTGAAAGTGGTTCAGTTTAACAAATGGCGCTGTCTGCAGAGAATATTATCAAGAACAATCTCTTATGTAATTTCAAGGACCAACAACTGACCTTCTAATAAGTATGTGACACTACTGCTTGTGGGAAAAAAAAAACTAATTATGCCAAGGAATATATAACTGGAAACTGGGTTTCAGCAAAGTATCAGGGGTAGCTGTGTTAGTCTGGCTCTGTAAAAAGCAACAAAGAGTCCTGTGGCACCTTATAGACTACCAGACGTATTGGAGCATGAGCTTTTGTGTGTGAGGAAGTGGGTATTCACCCACAAAAGCTTATACTCCAATACGTCTGTTAGTCTAAAAGGTGCCATAGGACTCTGCTGGGTTTCAGTAAGTGCATCAGGAATACAATACAAAGTACTTTTATGCAACATCCTTCATACTAAGCATCTCAAAATGATTTACAGATAGGAGAAATTTTACCATTCATAAAAAACCCAAATCAGGTGTATTTGAAGGGAATCCAATTACAATGTATCAGTTCTCCTAAGTAAAACTTAAAGAGTGGACTGCTGCCATGCATATTTAAATTATACAGATAAGCACACATTATAGAGGTTATAGTGTTAAGCAAAGAATACGGTCATATTCCCAAATTTAATGTGTGAAAGCTGACACGGTTCCATTGGCTGGGGCAAAGCAAGTATTTGATACAGCTGTGCAATCCAAATTGGAACAAAACAAAATAATAGGAAATATTTTGATATGCTCAGTACTTGAAAGCTGTTAAGAGTTTGGAAGATTGTAGCTCTGAAATTGGCCAAATTATACCTTATCCTGTCTTCATGTCTTGGAGTGAAAGAGGGAACAAGTCTAGCAGCTGAGGGGGAGGTTGTACAATTCAATAGGATGGAACCATTGCCCTCTCTTCCCCCAGCATATACCTACAGGCGAATGTCTCATAAGTGCAGGCTACATCTTTGCAACAAGGGTAGCAAGAGACACTGTGCTGGGACCCCTGGAAGTATACTCATAGTCAAACCAAACAAACGTATATCTAGCCCAATATCCTATCTTCCAACAGTGGCCAAAGCCAGGTGCTCCAGAGGGAATGAACTGAACATCTAATTATTAGTGATCCATCCCCTGATGCCCATTCCCAGCTTCTGGTAAACAGGGGCTAGGGACACCATTAACATGCCACAGTTAACATGCATCCTTCCACACTACTCCAGAGAAGAAGGTGCTTCTCGTGCCACAAAGTTCCACCATGCATAACATCTATAATTTAATTTAATCTAATTAGAGAAATGCTCAGCAAAACACTGGTATCTTTCAAGATTAAGTTTCCTCAAAGAGGATTTTTATATACCATGTTTTTTCTTAACGTGGAAGCAATGTCCTAGCTCCGAAGGTAATTTTAAAAAATGCTAAAAGGCTATGCTTGTTGTATTTGATTGTGGCTAGAAACAGCTAAAAATGGGTAGGTAAACCTGACAAAGTATTAGGTATTAATACTACCAGACTGGGTAGTGTCCCTTCTGTCTGAATTGCAGGTTCATGCAGACTCCCGATGAATGGGGCAGCTACGACCTTCTCTTCCTGTTCTGGACCAGCTGCTCTGGTTGTATTTGAATGTTAAGATATTTACTTAAATCATTATCAAGAGTTTAACAGATTTTTGTTGTGGTACAGTGAATTATACTGTGTGTAACTGGATAACTGGATCTGGTCTACATGAATATGTATCATAACTGCACAAGCCAGATTCTCAATCAAGTGAACGGGCTAGCAACTGCTGTAAAAATACAAAACAGTGCACAAGTAGGGCCAATTTTTCAAGATAATGCTCAGATCCATGAATAAACTCATAAGAGTTCAAATATGACTGTCCACAATTCCCGTGACTGTGTGCATAAACTGCATGACTGCATACCCAAATGTCTAGTTGGCCACCTAACTAGCTATTTTCAGATACAATTACCCAAGCTGCATGCACAGCCAAAGCAACTGTGTGTAATCACAACTGCCTTTTATTTTAAATGTAGAACTTTTAGAAATTATTCCCAGACACTCCATATTGCAATTTGATTTGACCAATCTCTAAGGCTCAGACCCATTCACTAGAAGAATTATCAATTTCAGCAGAATTTGTCTGCTGTTGCACCCACTTAGCTTAAGTTACCTCTTAAATAATATTAAAACACCCCCAAACCCTAACTTGGGAGGCAATTTACACTGAAAATATTGGCCCCGATCCTACAAAGTGTACTTTGCAGGCTGAATCCTAGACTGGCTCAAGTCTATAGGCTACAGGGAGTGCAGTGATCTACACAGGTGGTGCAGTTTTGCAGGAGTGCTGCTATTTATGAAAAGCCGTATCTGCACCAAGAGTTGATGGCTTTTTTTATTTGCCATTCACTTTTCTTTTACTTTCTGCTGCTTTGTTTTTTCCCATTCATTTTTATTATCAATCTATCTGGAGCACAACAACTTTATAATTTCCTAAGAAAACCAAGGAATCAGCTATCATTTTTTATTAATAAAAAGTGAAAGTTAAACCTAAGCTGCAAATAAAACTCTATACAAGGCCCCAGATTCTAGATAGGATAAAATATATTGCAATGATTTTTTGTAATGGAATTAAGAAAATATTACCTTTTATATAATGAGGTAATGGTTCATAAAGGAATGAAAACAATTCCTGCACATGAGCATTGTATGTAATCATTCAGAAAACAAAGTCAAAAATTTTAATACACAAAATTTGATCCCAGTAGGAATTTCCTTTTAATGATAATAATGAAGATGCCTACTGGCTTACAACAGTTAGTTTATTCATTATCATTAAGAACTTGATATAAAATTAATGCCAATCTTATATAACACAAAACATAGGTTAAATGATGAAGGAAAATGATCTGATAAGCTCTTTTATGTCATTTTCTGATAGGAAGGTGAAAATAAAACATGATAGTTTACACTTTGATAAGGTAAATGAGCAATATCTTAATATATAAGAAAAATACCAGTAGGGTCCACAGCACAAAACTGAACAGGTCTTAAAAACTAGGTATCTATGAAAAGATTACTTAACATTTCCTTAAGTATATTTTCTTTTGGTACATTAAAGAAGAGAGCAGAAAGAGTCAAAGGCTGGCTGGATAAACCCAGAGGGCTACTTAAATATAAAGCATATTTCACTAATTAAGTGCTGGAACAAGTTTGTTCTTCTAATTGTCAGGAATTATAAATAAGCTTGATCATTCTGTAACATGTCAAATACTTCATGTGCAATTTAGAAATTAGATCCATTCTTGCACAAGTTCATTCTGTTTTTATTTTTAATCTTCTGAGTAATATTTATTTTAGAGGTGATAATAAGTATAATAATGCTAGTGAATGATTTCTGTCTCTCTCATACACAAAATAATTCTTATAATCAAAATGATGACAAACATCTGAGCTGTGGGCTTTCTGAATAGTTTTTGAATAAGAGAGAACTAAGATCTTAAGGGAAAATATACTCAGAAAAATCTTAACATTGACTTAGAAATTCTTGAAATGAGGAGGGTTGTAGGCAAGATAAAAATACAAGTCTAAAACCATAGGTCCAAATCCTGCAGCATATATAATGAGTAGCACTTACTCACTTGAGCAGTCCTGCTGACTTCAATGGACCAACTGCATAAATGCTATTCAACAGGAATAAGGATTCCAGAATTGGTCTCAGAGTTAATAGGGGATTTGAGTATCAATGTATGTAATATACTAAAGAAAAATTGTTATATAACCTAAAACAATGAGAAAAGAATGGAAAGATTCAATGCTGTTTGGTCAACGTTTACTTTGACATCCAAGTGTAATATCCCAGTGGCTCCATGTAAATCACATCAGTGTCCTGATTTATATTTTAAAATGAATTACTGATGCTCATTGGTTGTGAACGCTATATACATCAACTGTGTTGCACGCATGTGATAAGTGCATTAACACTGAGTCAACATAAGGTTTTGATATTTAGAGTTGACTGTAGTGGTTACAAACTGAGTGCACATCATGTCAAGGGAGAGCATTATAGTGTCAGTCATCTGTCTATTGCACCTATCACATTTACTAACGATGGCAACCTCAGAGTCATGAAATCCGTTCATAATCAGTGTTGCCACTGGTGACTACAGAACTTGTCTAAAACCTAAACTAGATATGCAAATCCAGGAGATAAGTATGAGATAATATTCAGATTGCAACGATTTTCATCCCCTATAAAAATGTTGGGCTAGATCCTCAGCTTTTGAAGTCAATAGAACTATACCAATTTACACCAGCTGACAATCTCGTGTCTTCTACTCAACTGACTATATCAACAAACATTGTAAAATAAACAACTTCCTCTCCTCCCCCCAAAAGTCAACAGCTGTCTTCAGTACTTAGGAGATGTTTTCTACCCATCTTAAATGGAACATCACCTCTTTATGCTGGGCAGTCTCTCTTGCCAATCTAAATGTATTTGCCTATGATACAGTGGTGATATTGGGTATGTCTACACTATGGGATTATTCCGATTTTACATACACCGGTTTTGTAAAACAGATTGTATAAAGTCGAGTGCATGCGGCCACACTAAGCACATTAATTCGGTGGTGTGCGTCCATGTACCGAGGCTAGCGTTGATTTCTGGAGCGTTACACTGTGGATAGCTATCCCGTAGCTATCCCATAGTTCCTGCAGTCTACCCCACCCATTGGAATTCTAGGTTGAGATCCCAATCCATGATGGTGCAAAAACAGTGTCGTGGGTGATTCTGGGTAAATGTTGTCACTCAATCCTTCCTCTGTGAAAGCAACGGCAGACAATCATTTCGCGCCCTTTTCCCCCTGGATTGTGCTGGCAGATGCCATAGCATGACAACCATAGAGCCTGTTTTGCCTTTTGTCACTGTCACCGTATGTGTACTGGATGCTGCTGACAGAGGCAGTACTGCAGTGCTACATGGCAGCATTCATTTGCCTTTGCAAGGTAGCAGAGATGGTTACCATCCCTATTGCACCGCCTGCCATTGTAAATTGATGGTGAGATGACGGTTATCAATCATTTTGTATCGTTAGCAATTGGAAATTGGTGATGACAGTTATCAATCATTTTGTACTGTCTGCTGCTGTCATGGGTGCTCCTGGCTGGCCTCGCTGAGGTCAGCCGGGGGCGCATGGACAAAAATGGGAATGACTCCCCAGGTCATTCTCTTCTTTATGTTTTGTCTAAAAATAGAGTCAGTCCTGCTAGAATATGGGGCAAGTCTACTGGAGAGCCAGAGAGCACAGCCGTTCTGGGTCTGAGCCCCAGAGATCCCGCAGAAATGATGAGCTGCATGCGATTTTAGAGAGAGCCCCCGCAACAACCCCACCCATTGCTTCCCTTCTCCCCCAACCCTCCTGGGCTACCATTGCAATGTCCCCCCATTTGTGTGATGAAGTAATAAAGAATGCAGGAATAAGAAAAACAGACTTTTTAGCCATATAAAATGAGGGGGAGGCAGCCTCCAGCTGCTATGATAGTACAGGCAGGACATTAAAGGGTGGAGGGGACAGGAGCGCAGCCTCCCGCTGCTATGATAGTCCAGGGAGTACAGAATCTTTTCTTTAGACACGAAAGGGGAGGAGGGGGAGGCTGATGGAGCTCAGGCTCCAGCTGCTATGATGAGGATGGTTACCAAGCATTTTGTCCTGTCTGCCAGGAATGACAGGGAGTCATGACATAGGGTGACACTGAAAAAAGCCAAGAAATGATTTTTTTTCCCTTTTCTTTCACAGAGGGGGAGGGGAGTAAATTGACGAGATATACCCTGAACCACCTCGAACAATGTGTTTGACCCTACAGGCATTGGGAGCTCAGCCAAGAATGTAAATGCTTTTCGGAGACCGCGGGGACTGTGGGATAGCTGGAGTCCTCAGTCCCCCCTCCCTCCCTCCATGAGTGTCTATTTGTTTCTTTGACTTTCCATTACACTTTCACGTAGCACTGTGCTGAGTCCATGCTGTGGCCTCTGTCTATCATAGCTTGGAGATTTTTTCAAATGCTTTGTCATTTCGTCTTCTGTAACGGAGCTCTGATAGAACAGATTTGTCTCCCCATACAGCGATAAGATCCAGTATCTCCTGTATGGTCCATGCTGGAGCTCTTTTTGGATTTGGGACTGCATGGCCACCCCTGCTGATCAGAGCTCAACGCTGGGCAAACAGGAAATGAAATTCAAAAGTTTGCGGGGCTTTTCCTGTCTACCTGGCCAGTGCATCCAAGTTCAGATTGCTTTCCAGAGCGGCCACAATGGTGCACTGTGGGATACCGCCCAGAGGCCAATACCGTCGATTTGCGGCCACACTAATCCTAATCCGACATGGCAATACCGATTTCAGCGCTACTCCTCTCATTGGGGAGGAGTACAGAAACCAGTTTAAAGAGCCCTTTATATCGATATAAAGGGCCTCGTTGTGTAGACGGGTGCAGGGTTAAATCGGTTTAACGCTACTAAATTCAGTTTAAACGCGCAGTGTAGACCAGGCCATTGTCTGACATCAGAAGGATATATCTGTTGATGTGCTGGCCATGGTAACCTTCACACTCATCTCTAGCCCTCTGCTTACCACAGGACAAGTCAGTGCTGAAGGGACAGAAATCATGCCCCTTGCCAGTGCTGGGACATAGGGAGAAAGTGCGATACATGCAGAATCTGTAATACAGTTTGTAATACAAGGCTATCGCTGCCTTGCTTTTAAAAATCAGAATGACCAAATATTGCCACAGAACCATCAGTATTATGTACAAGATGTAAAACTGAAAATAACATGACGCTGCTCTCAATGCTAATCTGAAAGAGATTTCTATTAACTAGAGAAAGAACCAATGTTTAGTTTGTATTCAAATACTGCCAGTCACATCCCATCCCTTCAAATACCATTGTAAAAATCTCAAACATCAAATAGCATAAGGCAGTGTTTCTCAAACTTGGGAATCCGCTTGTGTAGGGCAAGCCCCTGGCGGGACGGGCCGGTTTGTTTACCTGCCGCGTCCACAGGTCTGGCTGATCGTGGCTCCCAGTGTCCGTGGTTCGCTGCTCCAGGCCAATGGGAGCTGCTGCAAGCAGCGCGGGCTGAGGGATGTACTGGCCATCACTTCCAGCAGCTCCCATTGGCCTGGAGCAGCAAACCGTGGCCAGTGGGAGCCGCGATTGGCCAGATCTGTGGACAGGTCAGGTAAACAAACCAGCCTGGCCTGCCGGGCTTTCCCTACACAAGCGGTGTCCCAAGTTTGGGAAACACTGGCATAAGGTATTCATTCACATGACTTGTGAATGAGAGCTGTAGCTGGACACAACATTCAAAGGCAGGCAGTCATGCCATTGGTTACTGAAAACTCCATTTTGATTCTTTGTAGGACAGTGAGACGGTGACACACGTCTTTCAGGAATTTTGCAATGTTTGCAACAGCAGCTCAGAAAAAAAAAAGACTGCATGACTGGTAATAAAAGAACATCTCTCAGTAATTCAATTTCAAATTGCACTACAACAACTATTTAATGAATTAACTGACATTTCTATGGCACTGATCACCATATCTGAGCACTAAGATGAACCACATGTAATTCAAGTGCCCCAAGGTACATGAGGGAAAAATTTAAAAATGTCACGTGCATCATTATTAGCTGTTCAAAAAAGTATACTGCTTAAACAATTTTTAAATGACTGAGATGCAAAAATAAATAAAGTGTTAAAAAGCCATTGGTTGGGGAAACATCTATTGCTGTTAAAATATGCAGTGCTTTCACTGAGCTGTGACAGAAGCTTTGAACATGGAATCTTATTCTGCTGTGGAAGACAAGGTTTGGTTTGATTCCTCAGTGTTCTGGAATCATATTATTGCTTTCCATCAAAGCTTTTTGCTCAGTCAATCCTGACATTTTTGGCCTAAAGTTAATATTGATAAAAAGCAGTTTCTCTGTCATTCACTGGTCACTTGTGGATGTGGAGTAACAATACAATTTTTCCTTCATTTAATTTCACACTGGATTGACCTTAATCGTACTAAAAGGACGGCAGTTTTCTCTAGGAGGCCTTATTTTGAAAAGAGACTAGAACTGCAATTTCAATTGCTATTCTGAAAGTGTTGGAAATATGGGAGCTAGCAGAAGAAAGCTCCCTTACTATCGTTTATGGCAAAGACACAAACATTAAGAAATGGCTAATGGCTAACGTCTATCATTTACAATGTTGTATAGGTAACTCTGCATCTGCAATACCTTGCTATGCCCAGTGCCTGTGGCAGATGTGACTGCTACTTGCAGGGAACTTGTTGGGACATTTCAAACATGCATTTCCTATATCAACATTTTCCATTACACTGTACAAAAAGAACTATGAATGCCTATTAATCAGTTAAACTCAGATGGAAGTCTAGATTTTACATGGTAAAATGTCTTAGTGGATCCCTTCCTTTCCCCACTCCCCTGAAGCCACTCCTCACCTCAGTATTGAGTGTACATTTTGGTTAAGAACCTAACACTACTCAATAGAACTTTGCAGTGACAGGGCTTTGTGTATGAGCCACATGAGGTATTAACTCCAAGATTTATCTTCAGGAGGCGTCCATGGGGTCATGCCCCAAATCCCTTAATTTTACAAAAATATCCCTCAGCCTTCTTGTTTGCAGGTATGAACCTTGACTCAGTGGGAGACAAGGAGACTCTCCCTTCCTTCCTTCCTAGCTGTTATCATTTGCAGCTCCTTCTTCTACCACATGTTCAGTACCCAACACTGGTAAGAAAGCTCCATCTATGGAGGGTATGCACATTCACCAGAAATATGTCTATCTGTCCCAGCATCCTGGTATTCCAATGATGGTGCTCCCAGAGGTGGAGGGGAGATGGATGCAACCAGTACCAACTTGTAATCATATCATAGGACAGCATTCTCCTTTGGGGATGGAATACCCAACACCCTTGTCCTTGACATGCAAATGAAGTGTAAAAGGTTTCCAATCTGCTGCTCCAGCACTGGCCAATCTCTGAACAGCTAGTATTTACAAAGGACTTTTCATCCACAAGAACCCCAAAAAGTTTTATTGACTTTAAAATATAGGAAGCATTCACTTACCACTGAAATATAGTGATGTTCAGAGTGGAGTGCATTAGCCATTCTGCACCAGTGACACTACACAACAGTATTTTAGAGAAGTAGTGAAGAACATCATTTAAAAACAGAAATGACAGAGTATTTTAATTTTCTTTTAAATGTAATTACCCATATTGGAATTTGGCCAGAATGTGAAGGGAAGTTTAATGCCTATAAGTGGACAAGATACTGCTTTTGTATTTCATGCAAAAAGCAGGAGTTGGACACCTGTAAAACTGATGAGACCTCACTGGAAAACAGTGTCTGCTTTCAGGATTCATTGCAAGAACCGGCTATGTTATATAACGTGGTAATGGAAAAGAAGATTTATTGCACCTTCAGGTCTAAGTCCACATATTAGAAGCACTAACTACATTTCTTACCTGGTCTTCTTCTCCACCACCTTCTTCATCATATTTCAGAATATTGTCCCTTACATCATCTTCTGGATCGATCAACAGTTGTTTGGCCTGACGCTCCTTATCGCGGCGTTTCATCCACACTACAAACATCAAAACTAGAACTAGATTGGAAAGGGGAAGACCAGAAACAAAAACATTACTACTCTCCACATTATACCATAGTTTACACCTTACGAAAATCACCTCCTTTGATATTAAATCAAAATTCTACACCATGACATGGTTTTGAGTAAGAGATTTCACTGAATTATTTCGGTAGCTGAAAAACACTGTATCTCACAATCCATACACTAATTATCCAGGATCTGAGGCATATATAATGACCTGACTCTGGAATTACAGCCAAAGAAAAGGGGGAAAAAGTGGTTTTAAGTTAGAGGTAGCTTTAAACCTAGGGGCTACTCTACTTTATGATGGATTTGAGTGTCCACAGGTGGATCACTCCAACCGCCCAGAAGAGCCAGAGATCGGAGTGGTCTGGCCAGATTTCACCTCCCTTCAATCTACCTCCTCCCCCCTGCCAGAATACCTCTCCTTCTTGGGGTTGTGTGGGGTGAGGGCAGTGTGTAACTGAGGGCAGTGTGTAACTGATCAACTAGCCCTACAAGACCTGATGAAGTTCCCTATGCATGTGGTATTTGCTGGAAGATGATTAAGCCACCTTTCTGGCCCCTTTGCTTGCTGAATTAATATAGTAAAAGGCACGCAGCAGAGTCCAGAAATAGGATTTCCATATTATATTAATTATCATACAAAGAAACTGTGTTAAAAAACTACTGTTAAGGCTGTAAAGTTAAGCACTCAACGGTTGGGATGTTTCAGAAAATGAAGGAACTTTGACTTTTCTAATCTTATTTGTAAGGGCAGTGTGCATAGTTTTGTTTTCTGAAGTTGAGAACTGCTCTCAAAATAAAAAAAAAAGTTTGTGTAAACTCATGTGACAAAGATGGCTGCACACTGCTGATGATTCGTGGGCTGAAGTCCTAGGTATCCTCTCAAAGTGTTGGATTATCTCTGGTCTCTCTCAAGGAGGAGGTCACTCACTAGTGAAGGCTCAGTGGAAATGTGAAACAGACTATAGTTATTTTACATAAAAACACTCTAAGAGCTAAATTCAGCTCTCAGCTATGTCAGTCTATCACCAAATTATTTCTACTGACTTCAGTGGAGTTACTTTGATGTAACACAATTCAGAACTTAGGACCTAAAATGGCATTTCCCCTCTGAAACATAGAATATCAGGTGTGGAAGGGACCTTGGGAAGTCATCTAGTCTAGCCCCCTGCTCAAAGCAAGATCAATCCCCAGGCAGATTTTTACCCCAGTTCTCTAAATGGCCCTCCTCAAGGATTGAACTCACAACCCTAGGTTTAGCAGGCCAATGCTCAAACCACTGAGCTATTCCCACCCTCATGCTGAACCTCAGTACTTTTGTGTTTTCTGTTTGGTGGGACTCAGTTGTGCCTTAAAGGCACAGCCTTGCATTGGGGGCATTACAGAGTTGCAGCACTCCATGAGCAGTGCTAGGAATTTTGTCTGAATGAGGAAGAATGCCTCCCAGAGCCTGTGTGTGTGCAGCAAATGCAACCACTGCTTGCTAACTGCTGCACATGGTGGAGCTTACTACACTGCCCCCAACTGCATGGCTGTCCAACTCTACTAATATTAGTTGGACTTCACATAATGCTTTTCATCTATAGATCTCAGATAACTATTACAAAGATGGAGAAACTAACAAATAGGTTAAGTGATTTCCCCAAGATCAGAGGGACTGAGACAGTAAGAGAACCTAGGTCGCCTGACTCCCAACCCTGTACCCTAGCCACTAGATCAAGCCGCTTCCCCGTGATTTAGAAATTAATAATTCATTGTTGTACAATCTTTTAAATTTCTTATCATGATACTGCTGTTTCAGTTCAGAAGTATTTAACAGAATGTTAGTTCTAGTTAGGATGATATTCTCTGCAATTGCTGCATTTCTCATCAAAATGAAACAGCTTAAACTCAGAAATACTTAGGCCTAGCTCCAGTTAAGCAATGACTTGAACACCAATCACTTGTTCCAACAATACAGGGTCACAAACCTGTCTCCTAGCCAAGACTGCAAAGTAAGATGCACACTACAGGCAAGAATGATTTAGACTGAGTTTCATAATGAGATGATTCACCAGTGAATCTCTCTCAGAGAGAGACTGAGCTCTGAAGTTGTATATTATTTATTTATACAGTGCCACAACAGTGCATGGCACATCATATGCTCTGAAGAGTTACAGTCTTTGACTTTGATCCAGAAGTCTGAACCATGTGGATGCATGGTACGGGGTCAACCTGAACAGATCAGTTTGCAAGACCTAAGTTTAGACTTGGGTTTGGAGGCAAAAAAAAGAGTGACTAAAAAGGGAAGCTGTGTTTTTTGTTTGAACCTTGACAATTCTCAAACTTCACTTATTTTGTTAGTTTATAAGCTAAAGTTGTTGAAAAAGTAGTATAAAAAGGTAATTCTTGTAGCAGGAGGTGGGTGACTTCATTCCTAGTACAGAATGTACATTTCAAATTAGAACTAAAAAAGCATCCTGGTGGCAAGAAATCTCAATTCATCTGCCATGTAACTGTCTGAAAAACATTTGTAATTGATTTGGTAATTATGATAGCACTTCACTAAATCAATGGCTAACATTTTAAGAATGTCTCAGTAACACAGAAACATGTTTAATGTATCATCTCTGTGCACAGCCTGCTTTTCCTGGACAAACTCTACTATGCAATTCTTTGCCAGGCATGGAAAGTTTACTCTTCTTTATGACTCCACTCCATCATTCTGTATATTCAGGACTGGTGCTGAGTACTCTTAACAGGTGAATCCCTTTCTTGTGTTTCCATTGCAATCAGAGATCAGCTAACCAAATATGTAAGAGAGTTATAGTGTCTAATTTTATTACACTGGACATATAGTCATGGTGTTTGGTCATTTCCCTCATCAAATGCACTAGATACAAAATAGAATAATACCACTTTCAGCTTTATGCAGCACTTAGACCAGGGGCGGGCAAACTTTTTGGCCTGCGGGCCACATGAGGTTTCGTAAATTGTATGGAGGGCGGTTAGGGGAGGGGGTCGTGGCCTGGCCTCCACCTCCTATCTGCCCCCCCCGGCCCCCGGGACTCCTGTTCCATCAACCACCCCTCGGTCCCTGACGGCCCCTCTGGGACCCCTGCCCCATCCACACACCCCTGCTCCCTGTCCCCTGACTGCCCCCAGACTCCTGTTACCCCAACCAACCCTTCTTCTCATTCCTGTTGCCTCCCCCCGGGACCCCTGCCCCATCCAACCACCCCTTCTCTCTGTCCCGACTGCCCCCAGAACCCCTGCCCCTGACTGCCCCTTGCTGTCCCATCCAACCCCCTTCCTTCCTGACTGCCTCTGGGACCCCTGCCCCATTCAACCTCATTTCCTCCGACCACCACCCCCACCCCCGCCCCCGCCCCCTGACCACTACCCCAAACTCCCCTTCCCTCTATCCAATCCCCCTGCTCCCTGTCCCCTTACCGTGCTGGCTGGAGCACCAGTGGCTGCCGCCACCACCACACAGCACAGAGCACCGGGTCAGGCCTGGCTCTGCAGCTGCGCTGCCCCAGGAGCTCACAGCCCCGCTGTCCAGAGCACTGCACCAGCAGCGGAGTGAGTGAGCTGAGGCTGCGGGGGAGGGGGAACAGCGGGAGAGGGGCCAGGGGTGAGCCTCCTGGGCCGGGCAGGACGGTTCTGTGGTCTGGATGTGGCCGATGGGCCGTAGTTTGCCCACCCGTGACTTAGACAAACACATACCTCTGCTCTTGCATGACTAGCTGCTTGTCAGGCCTTGTAGAAAGGACTGTGATGTGCCACCTTCCCAAATCATAAAGTACTTCACTTAATTCCATTGGGTTTGAGATAACAAAGCCAAATTGTGCCTTACAGGCACTGACTCCTGTTGGGGATGGTGTTGAGTCACACCTGCAGCAGCCTGGGGAGAGACTGGGCCTCTGATGGCCATGGCTGTGGCCTCTCCTCTACTCCACCCACATGACGCAATGCGTGTCCCGCAAAGTGCCTGGAGGAAGGAGTCTCTGCATTCCTATTAGCACAGAGTGTGGTAAGCATAAAAAGGTAGCTCCTGAACCCCCAATCTTGAGGTGCTCACACAAAGGCCACTTGCCAGCTGGCTCACATATTCCTAATATTGTATTAGTAATTATCACCAGAAAATCTTAACACTGCATCAAAGCTATAAAGCTGAATATGGGCAATTCTTTAGGAGGCAAGATCCTTGTCTGGTCCTGCTAAGGGCAGAGAGATGTGCTCTAGGAATTACTTTGGGGAAGTTCTATGGCCTGCGTTATATAGGTGGTCAGACCAGATGATCACAATGGTCGTTTCTGGCCTTGGGATCTATGGATCAGCACTTGGATGGCTGAGGGGTAGGTATACTATTACCATACACGTAAAAATCTTTTTGAAAAAAACCTCATGTTCTCTGTTTAGCTTTGCTCTTGTGAAATACTATGAGAAGAGCTTAAAGAACTAAATTTCGAAAGACTCATGTACTTACTGAGCAAGATGATGATACAGAGCAGAATTGCAATGATGGCACCCGTGCCCAGTCCCGCACCAACAATCCGATCTACATCAGTACAGTCTCCATTTATGTCACACTGGCAAACCTTCACCTTTAGAACAGATGTGCTGGACTTGGGAGGATTTCCAGAATCTGTGATTATTATAGGAACATCATAGATACCAGCCTCAAGGAACCTGATCCTTAACGAAAGTTGGGCATGATCACCTATATGAGAAAATATATTAGGTGTAAAAATAAAATTTACTGCTTATGTGGATGTTAAACAATGATGGGAAATTTACAGGTTTCTGAACTTTATATTAACCTTCTGTTACTGGATGTACCAGATGCCATCTAGGGTGCCAGAGACTTCGTATTACTGTGAACATTAGTTTCTAAATCTTACTTTTAAAATATCTTTCTCTCATTCTCAAGGGAGCTCACTTTAATGGCATTTGGTAACATTTCATTCACATTAATCTAAAAAATCCGAGCATCCAGGGAAATAACCATCGCCAGACAAAAAGAAAAGAAACAAAATGCAGGCAGCAGTTCATTTAAAAAGATTAAAGTTTCCATTGTGTAAATTAATTTTACCACTAATACGAATGATGGTCCAATTCCTCTTAATACTAGGAGGAGTTTCTGGCAGTTCAAAGGCAAATGGTCCTGCATTCGGATCAATATCACGGTCTGTTGCTGTGATGTTAGTTGCATTGGGCTGTAGCGTTTCACAGGTTGTAGCCTCTTGAGGATGTACTTGGGGTGCATTATCATTAATGTCAAGCAAATATATCTGAAGAGTGCCAGTTCCACTCATAGGAGGAATTCCTTAAAGAAAAAAAAATTGGTATCTTAATTTTGCTTCCTATTAGAAACCTATTTAAATATTTCACACAAGCATATTTCAGCTACCCATGTACATGTGTTCAGTTACAATGTAAACTGAAATTTGATTTGAAAGGATAATTAAAACACCGACAACAAAACACGCTTCTTCTACCCCTACGTTACTCAAAATATACCAAATTGTTTTATAACGTTTTTCATGTTTGATGTCTCAATGTCACCTATTCATAAACCTTACACATGCTTTTGAAATAACTGTGAACACTTCATGCTAGACTCTGACTGGGCCTGCCCAAGAACTGCTTGAGCCGAGCATTGATAGCAGTATCAGTGTTCCCTGAGGACAAGAGTGGAGCCAACTGAACAGGACTGGAATTGATGTGTACTCTCTGCAGTCTCTGAAAGCACAAAGCAGGGGCTGCTTTGACCTGCCATCAAAGCAAAATACCTCCAGGAGCTCATGCTGGGGCAGTGCACTTCCACATATCTATATTTTAGGGCTCTGGCTTTATAAACAAAATCTAGTGCTTGGCCTCGAGGCTGCAAATCTGCACATGAGTAGTTTCACTGTCTTCATAAGGAATGTTCTTTGAAGGCACAAGTGTCTGCATGATTAGGGCCTTGGCTGGTGAATACAAGAACAAAGGAATTGCCATACTGGACCAGAACAGTAGTTCATCCAGTCCAATAAGCTATCTCCAACAGTGGCCAACACCAGATGCTTCAGAGAAAGAGGGTAACAACCCTGCAGTAGCCAGATCTGAGATAATCCCACCCTCCAGAGACCTTTCCACATAACCTCCAATAATTAGATTGACCTAAACCCCTAAGCATGAGATTTTACATCCCTTCCAAAACTTTTTTTTTAGTATTTACTTTTCTAACTCTGGGTATTCTTATCTGTATAGTATCTAATACTTCTTTAAATCTTGTTAAATTCTGTCTACAATGACAACCCATGGTAACAAGTTCCACAATATAATTACTTGTGTGAAACTTGCCACTTTTCAATTTCATTAAATGCCCCTCTGTGCTTATGTTATGAAATAAGGAAAATATAAGTTTCTGTTCTACCTTCCTTATACCATTTACTATTTTAAATACTTTTATGATATCACCTCAATCATCTCTTCTAAATTTTCTCTTCATATGAGATGTTTTTCCACACTCTGAATATATACCCATAAATCCACAAAATCCTTTTTGGAGATGAGGTAACTAGTAAGTAACACAGTATCCCTGGTGAGGGTATATCACTGATTAATGAAATTGTAATACACCTCTACCCCGATACAACGCTGTCCTCGGGAGCCAAAAAATCTTACTGCGTTATAAGTGAAACTGCGTTATATCGAACTTGATTTGATCCACCGGAGTGCACAGCCCCGCCCATTCGGAGTGCTGCTTTACTGCATTATATCCGAATTCATGTTATATTGGGTCACGTTATATCGGGGTAGAGGTGTATTTCCCATATTAGTTCCCATCCCATTCCTTGTGCATCCTACAATTTTGTTTGCTTCTCTAACTGCAGCTTAACATAGAGGAGAGATCTTCTCTGAGAAATCCACGATGATGGCCTGGTCTTTCCCCCCAGGTGTTGCAGTCAGTTTAGAACTAGAAAGATATAGTGCACTTTTTCATTCCAACATGCATTACTTTGCATTTTAACACTGAATTTCATCTGCTATTACGTTGCCCATTCACCAAGCTTGATTAGAGCCTCCTGCAGCTCCTCACAGCCTTCACTGGACTTCACTGTCCTAAATAATTGTGTGTTATCAGCAAAATTTGCAACCATACGGGTTAACCCGTTTTCCAGATATCTGATCAATATATTAACTCCAATTTTAGTACCTTCTGCCATGGTGAAAATTGACCATTTATTCTTACATTTTTGCTTTCCGTGCTAGTACGATATAATGTTATTCAAATATATAGAATTAAAACTTTCTGAATATATATAAATGTGAATACATACCATTGTCAGATGCAAGGAAAGTCGCATTATACATGTTATTTTCCACATACTGTGACTCTCTGTCCAAAACTGCAATTGTAGTTATCTGTCCACTAACTGGGTCAATTTTTAGCCAGTTTGCAGGATCTGAAAGCTTTGAGTACCTACATATTTGACAATAAGAAATGTTATTTATCCTCCAACAAGGTTTTCAAAAATGAAACAAATATATTTTAACTCATTTTCTGAAAACGCATATATCTGGTACTATAACAATATTTTATGAGTTTCAGTTTATTAGCTTGCATTCTAGAGTTTTTTTGGATACACGCACTGTTTTAATAAAGTTTTTAAAAGCCTTGACATGTAAGTAAGCTGTTACCTAAGTCTATTTTAAATCAGTTATATACAACTGTCTGAAAAGTGAACATACACGTCATAAATTAGTAAAATGCATAATTTTCTTAAGTTGCATACGACTTAATCACTACAAGAATGCAGATTTCACATTCAACCATTATTAAACTATTTTAATAGGAACTCCTACTTCAGTTATAGCATGAGAGCCATTATTGCGGCCTTCTCAATTCTGTTAACCATGTGTGCATACATGTGCAAAGAGAGGGAGGAGATACTACACATATTCTGAGTACACATATTCTGATTTGACAGAAGTGACTCCATTATTTTAAGCTCTTTCAGTTCCAGTTGATGACAATAAATCATTGGTTTTCTATGGATACTTCAGTGTATCCAACTAGTTTTACTGTACTCTCTGATTCTGATTTGAAGGAATAGGGTCATTCAAAACCACCCTTCCTTATAAAAAGTTGTCATTATATCAAGTATTAGTTTAAATAAATTACAAATGATCTTAGCTCATGTGATATTTAAAATAAAAACAACAGTACTAGGCTACAAAGTATAGACCGATATATGACTTTTATGGCCCCAAATGAGCAAATATCAGCAACAATAAAAGACGGTTACTCACCTTTGTAACTGTTGTTCTTCGAGATGTGTTGCTCATATCCATTCCAGTTGGGTGTACGCGCCGCGCGTGCACATTCGTCGGAAAACTTTTACCCTAGCAACTCAGTGGGCCGGCAGGTCGCCCCCTAGAGTGGCGCCACCATGGCGCTCCATATATACTCCTGCCGGCCCACCCGCTCCTCAGTTCCTTCTTGCCGGCTACTCCGACAGTGGGGAAGGAGGGCGGGTGCGGAATGGATATGAGCAACACATCTCGAAGAACAACAGTTACAAAGGTGAGTAACCGTCTTTTCTTCTTCGAGTGATTGCTCATATCCATTCCAGTTAGGTGAATCCCAAGCCTTACAAAGGCGGTGGGGTCGGAGTGAAACGTGGCAGAATAAAACTGCCGAGCCAGAGGCTACAGCCTCTCTTGAACCAGGCATACTGCGAAGCAAAGGTAAGGACCGAGGACCAATGGAGCTTCGCGACAGGTCTCGTGGGTAGAAACACGAGCCAGCAAGGCGGCAGATGAAGCCTGAGCCCTGGTAGAATGCACGGTGATGTGGCTTGGGGAAATATGAGCCAAATCATAACAAGTGGGGATGTCCGCCATCACCCAAGATGAGATCCTCTGAGAGGAAAACAAGCAAGCCCTCCCTTTGGCCCGCTACCGGGGCAGAGCTGGGGCACCTTAGGAAATGATTCTGTCAGCACAACATAATGCGAGCACTCCACAGATGTCCAAGGAGTGCAACGGTTATGCCCATTGCGTTGAGCTGTGGGTAACATGAAAGGCCAAAACACCTTAGGGAGGAAAGCCGGGTGCGGTCATAACTGCACCTTGTCTTTGTGGAACCTTCGTAAGAGCTCTGATCTCAGAGACCCGTCTGGCCAAGACTAGGTTGAGGCCCCAGGGCGGGGCTGGGCGGCGCACCCGAGGGTGCAAGCGCTCCAAGCCCTTGAGGGACCTCGAACCCATAGTGGGACACTGAACGTCCATCTTAGCCTGCTGGAAGGTAGGGATGGCTGCTGAGAGTATCCTCAGCGATGATACCGCCAGATCCTGCCGCTGAAGGCCAGAGGCAGGCCAAATAGAGGGGATCGAGACCTCAGCAGGAGCAAGATCGAGCGTACTGCAGCTGTAAAGGAAACGCTTCCACCTGGCTTGGTACGTTGACCAGGCGGAAGGCTGCCTGTTACCCCGACTCAGGTACGTGAGGCGAAGAGGCTGCAGGTCCAAGTGACGAAGCCTGTCATTGCCCTGAGTGATGAGGTCTGGGCTGACAGGCCGAGCAACGTGGTATGTCAGTGCGTAACGAACCAGTGGGAACAGCGGGAAGGCATAATGCAGTTGGCCGTTCCACGGCATCAGGAATGCGTCCAAGATCGATTCCGAGGAGAGACCTTGGAAGGAGCAGAACACCTGGCATTTCCTGCACTCGCGGTGAGCGAACAGGTCTGTGTGAGGAACCATTTCCACTTCCGGAAAGCGGGACGCCTCACATGGGGCAGAGTGATGACTCGTAAGACAGGAAAGACCTGCTGAGTCAAAGAGATAAGACGTTCCGAACGCCTGGGAGAAAGGACGTCGCCAGCTCCATCGAGTGGGCCATGCAAAAGACCCGGAAATGGATGGCCTCCTGACAAAAAAAGGGGGGAGGACTATGTCCCCCCTGAATGCTTATGAAGCACCTGGCCATTGTGTTGGCTGTAAACACCGAGATACAACGGCCTCGCAGCTGCCGCTGGAACCCCTGGCATGCCAGGCGGACTACTCTCATTTTTGGGGCATTAATGAGGAATGCCAGCTCCCTAGAAGACCGAAGGCCTTAAGCTCGGAGGTGACCATGAGCACTCGAGCAGAGAGATGATGCGTCCGCCGTCAGGGGCAGTGAGGGCTGGGGCGGATGAAACCGCATCCTGTCCACACCAAGGAGGGAGTTAGCCACCACTCTAGGGAGCCTAAGGCGTTCGAGGGAACGGTGACTACCATGACCATTGGCTCCCTGTCCAAGCGGTACGCCGAGGTGGGCCGGACTTGGAGAGGACGGAGGCGGAGCTTGGCGCGTTTGGTTACAAACTTGCGGGCAACCATGGACCCAGGAGACTGAGACAAGAACGAGCTGAGGTCGTTGGGAAAGCCTTCAGACCTCAGATGATTGATGCCATCGCCTAAAACCGCAGTTGCGATAAGCAGGCTCCGGCTAGGTAGGAGACCAAGATAGCCCCTAGGAAGCCCAACCTCTGCGTGGGAACCAGAGCGGATTGCTCTAAAGTAATCATCAGGCCTTGATCTGTGAATAAGACCGTGACGATGCCCACGGGCTGAGTGGTTTGTGTGTCAGAGTCTCCTCGGATAAGCGAATCGTCCCAATACGGAAAAACGCATATCCGACATAGCTACGGTAGGCGGCGACTATGGCCGTAAACCGGGAGTATTCACCGCTGGCTATAAAGCGGAGGCATCTCCCATGCGGAGGGAAGATGGCATTGCGAAAGTACGCGTCCTTCCTATCCAGGGCGGCATAGTAGCCCCCCGGAGGCAAGGATGGAATAATGGTTCCCAGGGATACCATGCAGAACTTCAACCTTATCCCAAACCGGTTGAGTCCATGCAGGACCAGGGAGGTCTGAGACCTGTGGTCGAGTGGGGGACTAGGGCATAACGGGAGTAAAACCCCTAGCCCCTTTCGTCCGCTGAAGGGGGACAGGGCTGGAGCAATTTAAAGGTGGTACCTATGCTCCATCGTGCGCAGGACCCAGCGATCTAAAAGTAACTGGGGCCATGCCAGGAGAAAGCGGGATCAGGATCCCGTCCTGCGACTGGTACACCGCCCTCCGGCGAACCTTGGAAGGTCCGTCTTTGGTCCCAGTGGTAATTGCGAGGGACCTTGACTTTGGCTTTTTAGGGGGCCTGACGTTTGTCTGCGACCACCTTGGCCTTGCCGTTTTCCAGAGTTCTGCCTCTGGCTAGGCACAGAGTATGGCGGCTGGGGCCATAAAGGCCTGCGTTTGGTCGCAGGCGTATACATGCTGAGACGCATTAGGACCCTATTGTCCAGCAGGCTTCGCAGTCTGGGGCTGTCTCTGCCGCGAAGATGCCTTTACCAACAAAGGGTAAATTCTTTCCCCCGTCCTCCAAGACGGCAGCGAACTCTAGGTGGGAGGTTCGAGGGAGAAACTCCTCCACCCAGGTGCTATAATTATCGCAGCTAAGCAAGGCTTGTTGCTTTGCTACCCAGAGGTGCAGGGCCCCTGCAGAGTACACCTTGCATTCGCCAAGGCTCTTTCTGCTTCGGGGCTGGCGCCCGCTGGCCATGATATCAGGATCGTGGTCCTGAGCATAAAATCCGCGCATATGGGGTGACACGGATGCGTGTCCGGACGGCCATGGAGGTACTAAAAGAGGGCACGGGCCGAGTCTCTGACTCACTCGGACCTTGCCCAACTCGGCACCGGGGACCGGCATCGGGAGGCGTATCGGTACCTGGAACGAGATCCAGACCCGCAACCAGAACGGTGTCGGGAGGTCGACCGAGATCTCGAGGCTCGGAGAAGAGCTACAGGAGTCAAGGTACCTGCCCCGGTGCCAGATGTCGGAACGGTGCCGATAGCGGGTCGGCAAACGGGATACCGACCGGTGCAGTGAGTGTGACCAGTACCGAGGAAAACAGTACCGGAACTGCCAGTGGTGTCCGGCGTGCCGACAGGACTTGGAGCGTCTGCGGGACCGTGATCATGGACGGTGCCGCTCTGCTGTACTGACAGGGGACAGTCCCTTGAAGAGACTGTATTACCCGTACCGGCGGTGCCCGGGTCAGGCAGCACTGACTCCGTCATGGCACTGAGAGCCCTCGCCGTTGGTAACATCTCCGGCGCGCAGGGAACAGCAGGCTCAACCACAGTGCGTACTGGGGAGCTGTCAGGCACCGGATTCGACGGCCCTCGTGGGGCCGGGATCCATGGTACCGAGGTCATCAGAGCTTCGGTAGGTGCCGGTGCCGGGAGAACCGAGTTAGATAAGCCGTCTGGCTGGGGTGCCGTCAGCACTGAAGCAGCGGGAGTAATACGCTCAACCACGGCGCGTGCCGGGGAGCCGTCGGGCACCGGATTCGATAGCCCTTGTGGGACTGGAATCGACGGTGCCGATGGAAGCAGCCGGAACAGGAGCTCAACCACGGCGCGTGCCTGGGAGCCGTCAGGCACCGGATTCTACGGCCCTTGCGGGACCGGGATCGACGGTGCCGACGTCATCGGTGCCGCAGCAGGTGTCGGTGCCGGGCGATCCGACTTAGACTAGCCCTCTGGCCGCGGTGCCGTTGGCACGGAAGCAGCCGGAGAATTAGCTCGACCACGGCGCGTGCCGGGGAGCCGTCAGGCACCGGATACTACGGCCCTTGCGGGACCGGGATCGACGGTGCCGACGTCATCGGTGCCGCAGCAGGTGTCGGTGCCGGGCGATCCGACGTAGACGAGCTCTCTGGCTGCGGTGCCGTTGGCACGGAAGCAGCCGGAGCAATACGCTCAACCACGGCGCGTGCCGGGGAGCCGTCAGGCACCGGATTCTACGGCCTGTGTGGGACCGGGATCGACGGTGCCGACGCCATCGGTGCCGCAGCAGGTGTCGGTGCCGGGCGATCCGACGTAGACGAGCCCTCTGGCTGCGGTGCCGTTGGCACGGAAGCAGCCGGAGCAATACGCTCAACCACGGCGCGTGCCGGGGAGCCGTCAGGCACCGGATTCTACGGCCCGTGTGGGACCGGGATCGACGGTGCCGACGCCATCGGTGCCGCAGCAGGTGTCGGTGCCGGGCGATCCGACGTAGACGAGCCCTCTGGCTGCGGTGCCGCTGGCACGGAAGCAGCAGGAGCAATACGCTCAACCACGGCGCGTGCCGGGGAGCCGTCAGGCACCGGATTCCACGGCCCTTGTGGGACCGGGATCGACGGTGACGACGTCATCGGTGCCGTAGCAGGCGTCAGCGCCGGGCGATCCGACTAGACGAGCTCTCTGGCTGCGGTGCCGCTGGCACGGAAGCAGCAGGAGCAATACGCTCAACCACGGCGTGTGCCGGGGAGCCGTCAGGCACCGGATTCTACGGCCCTTATGGGACCGGGATCGACGGTGACGACGTCATCGGTGCCGTAGTAGGTGTCAGCGCCGGGCGATCCGACTAGACGAGCTCTCTGGCTGCGGTGCCGCTGGCACGGAAGCAGCAGGAGCAATACGCTCAACCACGGCGCGTGCCGGGGAGCCGTCAGGCACCGGATTCTACGGCCCTCGTGGGACCGGGATCGACGGTGCCGACGTCGTCGGTGCCGGGCGAGCCATCTTAGACGAGCTGTCTAGCTGTGGTGCAGCTGGCACAGAAGCAGCAGGAGCAGTAAGCTCTACCACGGCGCGAGCCGGGGAGCTGCCAGGCACCGGATTCCCTGGTCCTGGGGGACTGGAATCGACGGAGCTGAAGTCATCGGTGCCTCTGCAGGCCGGATAACGCAACTGAGGCGAGCTCTCTGGCTGCGATGCAGGTGGCACGGAAGTAGCGGGAGCAGGGGGCTCAACCACGGCGCGTGCCGGGGAGCCGCCAGGCACCAGCAGGAATCGTAGACTCTCTCGACCTCGGAAGAAGGGAACGGTGCCGAGTCGACATCGGTGCCGGCGACGGTCGGTGCCGAAAGGCCTTGGTGGTACCGGCGGGGTCCGGTGCCGAGGAGGCGCTTCTGCCCGCCGCTTGAACATCGCTCCGCGCCCAAGGTGGAGGGGCAAGTGAAAGTCCCGCACCTTTTTGTTCTCGGCTTAAAAGCCTTGCAAATGGGGCACTTATCTGTCAAGTGTGATTCCCTGAGGCACTTCAAACAGGAGTCATTTAGGTCTCTCTTCGGCCGCGGCTTCTGGCAAGCCGGGCCCCTTTTGAAAACCCGGTGAGCCATTCATGGCTCCGGCACTGGGCTCATGGAAGGGGCTACTTCCTGAACCCCGCTAACTAAACTAACCATGTTAGCAAAGGAACACGTATAACCATACAAATATATATATAAAAGTGTTATAACTGCATAATTATATACGAGAAAACGAGTAGCTAGGGAAGTGGAGGTCAGCTAAGCCGCGCTCCACTGTTCCAACGACCGACACGGGCGGTAAGAAGGAACTGAGGAGCGGGTGGGCCGGCAGGAGTATATATGGAGCGCCATGGTGGCGCCACTCTAGGGGGCGACCTGCCGGCCCACTGAGTTGCTAGGGTAAAAGTTTTCCGACGAATGTGCACGCGCGGCGCGTACACCCAACTGGAATGGATATGAGCAATCACTCGAAGAAGAACTAATTAACTAAGGCTAAAACGCAACAGTGGCATAGCTGCTTATTTCTCCCGTCATTCTAGTAAATCCACCTCCCTAAGAGGCAATAGTTAGCTGATGGAAGAATTATTGTGTTGACCTAGCTCTGTCTACAGGGAACTCAGGTCATCTTAACTACATCGCTTAGAGGTGTGGATTTTTCACACTTCGAACAACATAGTTGGATTGATATAATTTTCTAGACCAGCCCTAAATAATATAGAAACAGTAAAATTATATGAAGTCTCATTTTAAAAGGAAAGCACAAATGAAAGATTTTTTTGCCTGCATGAATTGGGGATGGGATAATGAATCCTGATCTGATGCAGGGCAGCCATAAAGTTGAGCCACAGCAATCACAGCCTACGACTCTGATCAGCAAGATATGTCAGCATGAGCATAAACTAAAGCCTGACTCAATTCACTGGGATAGCCCATATGCTTAAAGTTCTGTATGTGTTTAGGTACCTTGATGAATTTGAGCCCTATGAGCAGAAGATGTCATAGTTTGCTCCAGATGCAGATTTATTTGCAGTCCACCCATAATTCCCTCTCTGGGGTGCTGCAGTAAACAGAGAAATCATACATGGGCTCTTCACTTCATGGCCAACCCCAAAGAGAAATACAGCATTCTGTATTCTGTTTCAAGCCTTCGGAATCTGCGCAGAGGGCTAGGGAATTAGGCCCAATTTTGAGATTAACAGCATGGGATAAGACGGGAATTATGCTTTACATCATACCTTAGAGCAGTTTGCTGCATGTAACGATCTGGGTCCTGAGCGGTGAAAGTAGTTAACATGTTACCAGCAAGAAGCCCTTCCTCCTGCCTGATAAGCTTAGGATTTGGGACAAAATATGGACTCTCATTCACATCAATGACGGTAATGGATACAGTTGCTGTTGACTGAGGAGGATGCTGAATTCCCTTGGCCAAAGGCACTTGATTTTCCGCAGCTACAGTAAGTACAAACATCCTGTTGGTCTCAAAGTCTATTGGCTGGCAAAAACAAAAGGGGCAAAATATTAGCAGTTGTTCATAATAGTGACTGGCATGCAAACAAAAAAGTATTTTAAAAGTTCTTCTGTTTTATAATGCTTATATTGAGCTAGATGAACACAGAGCCTAAACAAAAGAGAACCACTGCAAAACTAGTACATATAAAGTTTCTATATGTTTTTCTGGACTACGGAATTCTGCAGCACTTTAGGACAATTTCTGCAGCAGCTCTTCTAGTGCCAAGGGCAGCCAGGAACATCCATGGGCAAAGGGATTCAAGGGGCAATGATAGCTTATCTGACCCCTGCTTAGTGGGTTCAGCCACTCCTTGTCCCTCAGGGAGCACGTTCCTTTTTCACTGTGGCTGGTGAAGAATCTCCTGCCAAATTCTGCCCCCTCAAAAGTCCTTAAGCCAAATTAGTCCAAATTGGTACTTACAACTTTTCGGGGGGGTTTCCCCAGAATGTCATTTATTTACCTAGATTTACTTTTTTGCCTCTCTACTGTCAGTTTAAAAAAATAATTTAATTTTAAGTATTTCAAGCATATTATGCCCTTGGAAATTTTATTTGATTCTCTATACTGGTTTGATTTGAGTATTATTTTGTTTGCTCTTTCAGAGGCTTCAAGTTTCTAACTGTCAATAGATCTGAAACGGATTAATACGTTCCTAAATACAAGGAACACAGGCAGTCAAGTGTGTCTTGTCAGCAGAATCAAACACAACTGGTATCTCTCAAGAAATGACAATTATACAGCATAGGGACTTGTGGAAAAAAAAAACAAGCATGCAATGTAGCCTAGATTGCTGTATAAATCCGTAGATTCCCCCTGCTCCCCCCCCCAAAAAAGTACTGAAGGATAAATAAATAAATAAATAAATAAATAATGCCACCATATCCCAGACTGGAACACAGGCATTTCAAGCCCGAGTGCTGGATTTCATATCCTGTCACCCACTTGAGTGGATGTATCCAAAAATGAACCAGACAAACTAAGAGTCAGGACCCTTATCAGACAGATGAGAGGAAAGGGGACTACTTCTTGACAGATTCAAATTGTAGTACTGCCTTTTTATCATAACTTAAAAATACAAGTCATTCCTTCAGTCCATGACTTTTTTGGCTGGTGAATGAAGATGAAGAACCTGCTCCATACAAGGCTTTTGAATGAGGTCTTAAAAATAGCATCATCCTTTAGAAGCCTGTTGAAAAGTAGCTTCCTGCCATTACTAACACCACTCTCCTTCCCCTCTGATATCATCCTGATTGGCTATTTTGAGTCAGCTGCCTAATAGGAACAAACTGGCATCTTATTTGTGGGGAAAGGCATCCCTAGGCCTGGAAGATCAATGCTGAACAAAAGATAGAGAGCAGTTTGTTTATTATTCCAACAGATAGCCGTTAATGCTAGTTCTGATGCCACCGCTAGGCGCATGGCTTTTTCATAGGCTAATTTTTATTTGTGGCAAATAAAGATTTTCTAATCTGCCATTTAAACCTGATTTTCAGAATTGGTATTTTAGATTGTCCATGGTAATGTAAGTAGGAGGACCATTCAAAAGGTGAACAAAAGTTACTTTCAGAACAAGCATGGTGCACATTAATTTTAATTTCATATTTCACACTGGACTCAGGATTAAACAGCAGGGAGATACTTATTCTCAGTGCTCTCCTACTTCTCTGTCTCTGCTTAATTCAATGAGTTGTGGATATCACTTACCTTCACAACAGTTACCAACCCATCATTACTATTTGGATCAGTTAGAATAGTAAATCGGCCTGTAGGATCTCCACCAGTTACTCGATACATTGCGTTCCAGGCAGGAGTGTGTGGCTGATCCTTATCAGTTACAGTTAGATTAGCTACTATGATGTCCACTCTATTTTCAGGTACCTCGCCATAGAACTACAACAAAAACACATACATTTTTACATATTTTACATTCTGTTTGACAGAAGCTGGCAATGGGCAACAGTGGATGGATCACTTGGTGATTACCTGTTCTGTTCATTCCCCTCTGGGGCACCTGGCATTGGCCACTGCTGGACGACAGGATACTGGGCTAGATGGGCCTTTGGTCTGACACAGTATGGCGGTTCTTATGTTCATATTATATATATATCAGTGTATAATAGCACCATGAAATACTCATCAGGGCACAGAAAATGGTATTCATCTTAGTTCAATTGTACACTAAGAGGCAGAGCCTCAGCTGGTTTAAATTGTCTTCAATGGAGCTATGACAATTTATATCACCTGAGGATTGAAAACCTGTGAGGATTCCTGATGTCTTGCTTTAGTCGATTTAATCAAAATTCTCTGTGATCCATTTATTTGGAAAAAAAAATCTGACAAATACTTTAATAAAGGAGACCACCAACTGCAGTCTACCATTATCAAACAGGAAAGTGAGCTAGCAAACTAAAACCTATCTGAAACCACCTAGAAAACGAGGGGGTTGATTCCTTAGCTAAATATTGTATTTTGAATTAAGTATGGTATGTCCTAAGGGACAGGTTCTCCTCTTGGTTAAATCCCTGCAACACAGCAGGTTATTAGATAAGTAACAAATATTTTCAATTCATATTTTATATATATATATATAATGTGAAAAATTCCTTAATAACAGCCATAAACATTCATACCCTTCATTTACTTCTATCTTGTACTTACAGTCATAGCAGTGAACTCTGGAGGATTGTCATTGACATCTGTCACTGTGATGACAGCAGTTGCTGTGTTTGAAAGACCATATGTTGGGTTTCCTTCCATGTCCGTAGCTTGAATTATTAATGTATACTGCTGTACTTTCTAAAACACAAAATGACACCAACATAAGTTATAGACAAAAACAACATTCCAGTAGGACAGCAGGTGTTCCATAAATTGTGCTTTATTACGCAAAGAGCCTATCATACTGTTTATTCCAATTAACATCAGTTGAAATGACTGAAGCAAAGTTTATATCACCAGAAGTACAGCAGTGGTTTGCATCTAAATATATTAAATTGCCTGCATTTTTCATAGATCACTTGTGATTGGGGAGGCTTGCATGATATGCTCTTACTATGAATAATGAAAGAACTTTATACAAGTTACTGTTATTACCACAGAGGTAGATTTTTGACTAAACTTTTTTTTTGTTTTGTTTTAAATGGAAAAAAAATATAGTAGTTCAGCCTAAATACGTAGTAAATCCTAAAGGGTTTTATGAGATCTGAGCCAAAGAATATCTTTGTCCAAAGGACTACAACTGCCAAGGCTTTATTGTAGCAAAGCCTAAGTATTAGAATGTAGCTGCAACTTCTTGATATCACTATGGAAACTGCAGCTGTCAAGGCTAACAGAAACTAGTAAAGTGACTGGAACACCCCCTTCCCTCCGTTCCTGATTATTTCTATAAATGTTAAACATTCCAAACAAGCTATTCCCTGCCTTCTCCCAATTTGCCAGTGCCAGTTGCTTTATGTGTTGTTAAAAACAGCACACAGTAAAGAGAATTTGTATTCTTAAATCATTGCTGGAAGTATGCCAGATCTTTCCGAGGCTCAGTGTTAGTTCTATGAAAAAGAATTGCCTGACAGATTAGATCTCAAAACCAGCTAGACCTTACTACTGAATGTATAAGATTTTTTAAAAACAAATTACGAAGATTTTCTGTATATTTCTATTGCAAAATGTAAATAAAGTTTTTTTTAACACTTAATTTACCAATTCAACTTCAGCTTTAGCACTCCCTAGCTTGGTGGGATGATACTATGGCATGAAATTCAATTCTTCCTCCAGCAGAAAACTGGCAATGACATCAGCATTTGTTATTACTCTGAAATATTACTTTCATGAATGGTTTATGGAGACAGCTAAAGAATTTTTTTCTGTTAAAATAAGGATACTTAAAGAAAAGCAGTTTTTTTTTTATTTCCTACAAAAACATCATCTCCCCCACACATTCTGGTAGCTTTTAAACTGGAGGTATACAACTGATTATTTCACAACATAAGTTATAAGACAGCAATCTTTGATTTAACCCTTCTCCCACAAGATAATTACTTTTAAGAAAACTACCAAGGGTCCATTCAATTAAAATTTCTCATTTGCTTTCAAATCTTGGATTTATATTATCATATACATAGTGGCCTAAGTTTTTAAAAGAATGTACACTTGTAAGAGTATGCACACTTGCACCTGACTTTCACACGCAAAAGATCCAGGGTCCAATTCACGAAACCATCCCTATTTAGGGAAGCACTTAAGTGCATGTTTAAGTCCCTTAAGCATGTACTTCCATCCTTTTCTATACAGGACCCTGGACAGTGAGAGCAAATAATTCTTTATAAAACAATATTGTTTATACATAAAACTGATTCTGCTTCTTCAAGAAAATACAGGTGCAAAAATCCTCTTAAGGGTTTGTTCATGACACATAAACAAAACATGTAGTGATGAAAGAATCAAAGGAATACATTTGTTACATTTATGCTATGGAACAACTGTGCATTGCTTATTGCAAAACAATAAACATAACACAAAAATATCAGGCCAAATCCTGGGCCCAGATTCTTCTGTGGCAGAAAGACTGCAGGAGCTCTATGACTCGTTTTGGCTCTGATGTCACAAGTCCTGAAGCGCTGGAGAATTGTGTTAGGATTATATGGCTACCCAAGTCCTCCTCTTTTCCAGAATCATCATCTTATTTATTTTTGATGTGCACGCTACATATCGAGCAAACATAGGGTCCCACCCCAATGACCGTGCAATCTAAATATTCTTCTTAGTCTGACCTTCATGTATGAAAGATGAACTACTCGGGATGAGATTGTTGGGAGGCACTGGGCATGCACAAGAAAGGAACAAGCCCAGCATGCTTCAGCCTCTGTAGGAACTTCACAGCAACACCCCTGAAAAAGAACTGTCAGATAGGGAGAGAAGACAGTCCCACTGGGTGAAATCTTTCCACTCCCACCCCAGCCAGGCAGGAAGAGAAAAGAGCACTCCACCTAGCTAACCTCAGGGTATGTCCAGACTACCCGCCATATCGGCGGGTTAAAATCGATTGCTCGGGGATCGATATATTGCGTCTAATCTAGACGCAATATATCGATCCCCGAGCGCGCTTATATCGATTCCGGAACTCCATCAACCCCAATGACGTTCCGGAATCGACACGGAGAGCCGCGGACATCGATCCCGCGCCGTCTGGACGGGTGAGTAATCCGATCTTAGATATTCGACTTCAGCTACATTATTCACGTAGCTGAAGTTGCGTATCTAAGATCGATTTCCCCCCCCTAGTGTGGACGAGCCCTCAGACACAAGGTAAGAATAATTGGTTATTGTCTACCCTACAGTGACTACAGTGGCACAGCTCCGATGTGGCGGCAGTGCTGCAGTAGTGCAAACAGTTCCTACACTGGGGTTTTTCCAATAATGTAGGTAACCCACCTCATAGTTAACTTTCACCTGGGAAGTGAGTGTGGGTTCTCTCATTTCCCCTTTTACACATCAGGTCCAACACTCCATACCATGGGTCAGCTTGATATTCAGTTGGTTCATCAAGCTACCTAAAGCTAACATGCCCCTTACTACTCTGTAAACAGGCCTAAAGGATCTGGCCCACATAGTTTAAACTTTTGCAAAGAACAGGTATATGTCCAATGTTCTACAGGCCAAATTAAAGCTCTTACAAGGGGAACAAGATGTTGTACCCAAGCCGGGGTAGACATGAAATGATAAAACAGTAGTCAGGTGCAGCCCAGCACCTTCAGGATGCTCACTGGCAGCTCCTGTAACACTGCAGTATGCACTTCCCCACTCTGGGTTAGAGCATCTGGCTAGTGAACGAGTACACATCCCTCTACTAGCACTATTAGAACTGCAAAGTATCTGGCTTCTTCAACATGATCTCCTTTATTGAAGCAACCAACCGATGGCTGCCTCTGCCTGGGAGGAACACTCAATATCCTCTCCACTCCAGGGCAGTTGTTTTAGAGCAGCCATAATTTGCTCCTAAATTTCCAAATGTGCATACCATTGGCTCCCATCATCTGGAAATATACTAATGTTGTTTTAGTCTATTATGGATTAAAATGCCTTTATCTTATTTTTGTCTAGTTCAGTATTTTAAATGAATATTTCTCAGGCACTTTAATGCAACAATATTCAACAAAGATGTCAAAAGCACTTATTTTTTCCAAACAATTATTCATTTGGACATCAGTAAAGCAATCAGTGAGTAGAATTAATGGCAAACTACTGTGGTGGAAGGCTTCTTTTATTGTTAGTTTGAGGGTCTACTGGGAAGTCCTGATGTGGCAGCTGATTTCTCCTATGGTAAATCAGGTACTGCTAATTGCTATGTAGTAGAAGACAGAGATAGCATTTATACAGACTGTAAGCCCTTCTGAAAGTACACATGTCAAAGAAGATCCCAGGGTTCCAAAACCAGAGGTAGATGAAAACCCAAACCTTTCTTTTAGTTTAAAGGGGCAACATCAAGTGAATCTAAGTGACTTTTCCAGCACCACATGGAGGAATTATTCTTAGAGCCATAGAAGAATTCAGAAGTTCTTAGATACTAGTCCTGGGTTCAGAACAACTGACTAAGACAACTATGACATTATTGGCATTACTGAAACTTGGTGGGATAATACACACGACTGGAATGTTGGTGTGGACGGGTATAGTTTGCTCAGGAAGGATAGACAGGGGAAAAAGGGAGGAGGTGTTGCCTTATATATTAAAAATGTACACACTTGGACTGAGGTGGAGATGGACATAGGAGACGGAAGGGTGGAGAGTCTCTGGGTTAGGCTAAAAGGGGTAAAAAACACAGGTGATGTCGTGCTGGGAGTCTACTACAGGCCACCTAATCAGGCGGAAGAGGTGGATGAGGCTTTTTTCAAACAACTAACAAAATCATCCAAAGCCCAAGATTTGGTGGTGATGGGGGACTTCAACTATCCAGATATATGTTGGGAAAATAACACCGCGGGGCACAGACTATCCAATAAGTTCCTGGACTGCATTGCAGACAACTTTTTATTTCAGAAAATTGAAAAAGCTACTAGGGGGGAAGCTGTTCTAGACTTGATTTTAACCAACAGGGAGGAACTTGTTGAGAATTTAAAAGTAGAAGGAAGCTTGGGTGAAAGTGATCATGAAATCATAGAATTTGCAATTCTAAGGAAGGGTAGAAAGGAGTACAGCAGAATAGAGACAATGGATTTCAGGAAAGCGGATTTTGGTAAGCTCAGAGAGCTGATAGGCAAGGTCCCATGGGAATTAAGACTGAGGGGAAAAACAACTGAGGAAAGTTGGCAGTTTTTCAAAGGGACGCTATTAAGGGCCCAGAAGCAAGTTATTCCGATGGTTAGGAAAGATAGAAAATGTGGCAAAAGACCACCTTGGCTTACCCTTGAGATCTTGCGTGACCTACAAAATAAAAAGGCGGCATATAAAAAATGGAAACTAGGTCAGATCACGAAGGATGAATATAGGCAAATAACACAGGAATGCAGAGGCAAGATTAGAAAAGCAAAGGCACAAAATGAACTCAAACTAGCTATGGGAATAAAGGGAAACAAGAAGACTTTTTATCACTACATTAGAAGCAAGAGGAAGACTAAGGACAGGGTAGGCCCACTGCTCAATGAGGAGGGGGTAACAGTAACGGGAGACTTGGAAATGGCAGAGATGCTTAATGACTTCTTTGTTTCGGTCTTCACTGAGAAGTCTGAAGGAATGTCTAGTATAGTGAATGCTTACGGGAAGAGGGTAGGTTTAGAAGAGAAAATAAGGAAAGAGCAAGTAAAAAAGCACTTAGAAAAGTTAGTTGCCTGCAAGTCACCAGGGCCTGATGAAATGCATCCTAGAATACTCAAGGAGTTAATAGAGGAGGTATCTGAGCCTCTAGCTATTATCTTTGGGAAATCATGGGAGACGGGGGAGATTCCAGAAGACTGGAAGGGGGCAAATATAGTGCCCATCTATAAAAAGGGAAATAAAAACAACCCAGGAAACTACAGACCAGTTAGTTTAACTTCTGTGCCAGGGAAGATAATGGAGCAGGTAATCAAAGAAATCATCTGCAAACACTTGGAAGGTGGTAAGGTGATAGGGAATAGCCAGCATGGATTTGTAAAGAACAAATCATGTCAAACTAATCTGATAACGTTCTTTGATAGGATAACGAGCCTTGTGGATAAGGGAGAAGCGGTGGATGTGATATACCTAGACTTTAGTAAGGCATTTGATACAGTTTCGCATGATATTCTTATAGATAAGCTAGGAAAGTACAATTTAGATGGGGCTACTATAAGGTGGGTGCATAACTGGCTGGATAACCGTACTCAGAGAGTAGTTGTTAATGGCTCCCAATCCTGCTGGAAAGGTATAACAAGTGGGGTTCCGCAGGGGTCTGTTTTGGGACCGGTTCTGTTCAATATCTTCATCAACGATTTAGATGTTGGCATAGAAAGTACGCTTATTAAGTTTGGGGATGATACCAAACTGGGAGGGATTGCAACTGCTCTGGAGGACAGGGTCAAAATTCAAAATGATCTGGACAAATTGGAGAAATGGTCTGAGGTAAACAGGATGAAGTTCAATAAAGATAAATGCAAAGTGCTCCACTTAGGAAGGAACAATCAGTTTCACACATACAGAATGGGAAGAGACTGTCTAGGAAGGAGTATGGCAGAAAGAGATCTAGGGGTCATAGTGGACCACAAGCTTAATATGAGTGAACAGCGTGATACTGTTGCAAAAAAAGCAAACGTGATTCTGGGATGCATTAACAGGTGTGTTGTAAACAAGACACGAGAAGTCATTCTTCCGCTTTACTCTGCGCTGATTAGGCCTCAACTGGAGTATTGTGTCCAGTTCTGGGCACCGCATTTCAAGAAAGATGTGGAGAAATTGGAGAGGGTCCAGAGAAGAGCAACAAGAATGATTAAAGGTCTTGAGAACATGACCTATGAAGGAAGGCTGAAGGAATTGGGTTTATTTAGTTTGGAAAAGAGAAGACTGAGAGGGGACCTGATAGCAGTTTTCAGGTATCTAAAAGGGTGTCATCAGGAGGAGGGAGAAAACTTGTTCACCTTAGCCTCCAATGATAGAACAAGAAGCAATGGGCTTAAACTGCAGCAAGGGAGATTTAGGTTGGACATTAGGAAAAAGTTCCTAACTGTCAGGGTAGTTAAACACTGGAATAGATTGCCTAGGGAAGTTGTGGAATCTCCATCGCTGGAGATATTTAAGAGTAGGTTAGATAAATGTCTATTAGGGATGGTCTAGACAGTATTTGGTCCTGCCATGAGGGCAGGGGACTGGACTCGATGACCTCTCGAGGTCCCTTCCAGTCCTAGAGTCTATGAGTCTATGAGTCTATAAGAATACCATTTCCCCTGTTCATTATTAATCCTGATGTACTCATTTTAATTATGTTATCAAAATGTAAAAGTAGTAATATTTTTCTGTTTATTTTGCTCAAAAAGTTTAGATCAGATAACATTTGTTAATTTTACTACATGGTGGCATTAGAAACCCTCAACGAATCCTCCATCAATCTGAGTGCCAGAAGATTTATCCTACATGCCACTAGTGCGGTCCAGGGATGGAAGGAAGGTTAGATCCTTCCTCTTCATGTGGAGCTCCTGATCACAAGCCACGAGAATTGGCTCTATTTCCTATCCCCCTCTTTTCCTGAGGAGCTGAGCAGGAAGAGGAACTACTGCCACTCCTGAGTCATAGCTAGCTCCGGCTGTCCTTGTCAGCACTGTTCTGCCACAGCATTCTCTGTGTGCGATTTTTAATTCAAAAAATGCAAGCTGGCAAGCGTGTCTGTGAAGGGTGAGCAATTATATCACGGTTGTGTAAATTAATTAACACTAAAATACTGGTCACAGGACAGTTCACAAAAAGTTTTGAGTTATGTGCAAAGAAATGTAAAATGAACGGTGTTCAATAAATATATATTAAATAACGTTAAAGAAATAAATATATATTTTTATAAGAAAACACAAAAGGGAACTTTTCTGCTTTCTGTATGTGTCTTATAGATACAGTTTTCAAAGGCTGTAAAAAAATAAATCAGAAAGTCAGTTTTTGTCTTTTCGACAGTGGATTCTTGGTCTAAGTAGAGGACAGGGTAAACAATGACTAATTTATCAGCCAGGCCCTAATCCCGTTAGCAAGACAGACTAGGGAAACTGGATAATGACTGGACAGAACTAGCCAACCACTCCAAGGCTACAAGAAACAGAGAAGTAACAATAAGACAGCTGTTGTAAAAAATAATGAATACATAAGAGCAATGGTTTAAAAAATAAAATAAAATGACAGTACCAATTAGAGTTGTAGCAGAATAAAGTAAAAATGTATTAGAAAATATATTTAGAATGGAATGTTTATAAATGGGGCAATTTTAATATTTTGAAATCGTGTGCCTTTACGAGACAAAGTATAAAAAATGTGTGTTTAACAAAGGCAGGTGTGTGTGTGTGTGGGGGGGGGGGGGCGCAACACAGGACATACACCAGATTGGACCGGCATAAAGTCGGAAACAGCCTACCTGCGCCCAAGGACTGGGTAATTCATCACTACACTATCCTGCTCCTCTGCTTTACTTCTGTTTTATCCTTAATTAAGGTGGTAAAATCTTGTCTTAAAATGTTCTTATTAAACCTTTAAACTAGTTAAGCTCAGTAAACGACGCAGACTGTGTTTTTTATCCAACATACAGTAAGGACGTTTGCTGGAAACTGCAGGATGAGTCTGTTTCTAGACTGAAGTAAACTCACTTCCAGGCCATTCCATCTCATCCTCTCCCCCCAATCATATCCATGGCAAGACCCCCACCTTCCTTACTCCTTCTCTCCAAGATCCCTTCCTCTTTCTGAGCTAACTCCAGTGAATGTGAGTGAGATCAGATGCTTTACATTCTATGCAAAACAAAGCTTTAAATATCTTTTACCCCTAGGATATTTGCCAAAATCCAAGTTTTCAAATCTTGGAGCTGGCCAGCTCTAAGGGAGTACTGGTTAGGCAGTGCTGTGCAAGGGGGAAAAAATTACATTTGAAAAAAATGTGTAAATTACCTACAAACTATTTTACATACGCACAAGAATGGACAGCATTTAAAATACAAACTATAAAATTCAGGCCCGCCTTACCTCTCTATCAAGTCCAGCTGCCACTGTGATAATGTCACCAGTTTCATTGTTGATTGTAAACATGTTCGGTGAGGGGGTGCTTGGGGCCTGTGACAAGATTCTGTATCTCAGCATCCCATTCAGTGCATTAGGATCATCAGCATCAATAGCAGTAACAGTCATCACATAGGTTCCTAACAGCACGATACATAATTAGTGTTAAATAAACAGTTTACTTGAATTACACACGGTCACTTACAAGCACAAAAATGGTCAAAACATTTACTTCTTTTGATAAACATTACAAATTATCTCTCTTACCCAAAGGAAACTGAGTAGGCCTGAGTCCCAGGATTAATGAAGCAATTAAGATACATAACAGAAGATAACAGCACTGGTGTTTATAAAGTATCAAACTTGCTTATTACTGACAAAGGTCCACAGGCAATCAAACCCTGCATTTCTGCCATAAACATATTTAACTAACAGTGAAGCTTCTAAAGTTTAAATAGCAGGCTCAATCGCTGGGCCAAATGAAACATTTGATAATCAAAACATGTTTAATTTTAAAATGTGCCGCATGTGTTAACTGTGTATGAAACTCAATGCAAAATCAAAACAAGGGCTTTTCTAGATACTAATGCTTTCCCTTTGCAATCCTGTTTAAAATCATGTTGGTTCTTGGCACTTGAACTTGGCATAATATGTCTTGAAAGAAACTGAAGGAACATGTCAGTTGTCCGAAGAATTCCTTGTTGCACTGCTAAGAAAATGGCTTCTGACACAAAATTTGCATCTAGATGTAAATCTGAACTTATTCCAACTTTGAAGGTGGTTCAGAGACATAATTTTGGTTCTGGAGAAAATCCTAAATTGCACAGTTTGGTTCCAAATCCAAACTTCCCCAGAATTACTGAGATTCACATCCAGGTCTATATATAGGCTCCAATCCTGCAATTAATGGCATGGACTGTACTACTGCACTTGTGTACTATCAACTGCATGATTGCATCTGTATATAGATATAGACTCTAATTTTAGACTCTCATTTTTGTCACCCTTGGCCTAAATAAACTGTATCATACAGATCACATACTCTGTTATGTAATACATACTATATTAGCTGTATTTATTTTATATATAAAACAGAGAATGGGCTTAAAATGTATATATATAATTATATAGACTCTCCAGAGATATTACATGGCATTTCCTTTCTAACAAGGAAGCTATTGTAAAACTTTTGTTTTTAAAATGTCAACATTGTCTTTTCTAGACATTGGGTCACTGGTTTCTTGCTTCATTTGAAAAGGACACTCAAGTAGGTTGCTAGAGTACAACACATACAAATCTTCAGGATGTACAAATACCCCAAATTGCCACAGGATAAGCAGAGAAAAATTTGTTCCACAACCATACATGGTATCATTACTGTAAATCTGTTCAACTTCTTTTAGTTTTTATTTTTAATCCCTTAGTGTTCTTTTTATTCAAAAACTGACTAGTCAGGGGAGAGAGATATTTTACAGGAAGAGGCGTATTAAAAGGTCACTAATCAGTTGTCTAGCAACAAGCTAATCTTCAAAGTTACAGAACAACTGTTTGGTCTCCTTTATTTTTCCAATCTTGAATGGGTGCTGCCATAATATAAATATTTGGGTGCTATCCAAATAAAGTAGTCCTTCCCCATTTTCCTTCTCTCTGCTTTGTCCCTTACTCATTCCCTAACATGTGTAATGAAGTCTTTCTTTTAAACTGATTTTTAGCTTGCAAAAATGTAAATTAAAAATTAAGGGTAGTGGCAATCTAGCTTCCTGAAATTTTTGTCAATTGCATCTTTCAAAAATATTAAGACTTCTAAATGTATTTTCCTCCAAAACTAAAAAAACATCTATTTTCACACACAAAACCTGCTATGTTTTACCTGGCTTTGATCCTTCAGGCACTGTCCCATTCCAGACTTGATGTAAGAACTCAGGCCTATTGTCATTCATGTCAATAACATTAATGACAATGTCAATAGGATTCTCCACCTGGTTTCCATTTACATCCACTGCATGTGCTCTCAGCTGCAAAAGCCATTGGGAATTGTGTGAATGTGCAAAACATATGAACATATATGGACATTAGCACAGATAGGAAATTTTACACTAACCATTTTAGCCTGATATATTTCAATATCTTTTACTGCTCCCCCATCTTGATGACTTAAATTTTCCGTTTATTGAGGGAGCCTTTGTAGACAAAGTTCAATGGGCCTAACACGTGTAACTGAGGGCAGAACTGAGCCCTTTACATTTAAGGAAGGATACCAATTTCTTTGTTTTTTCTTTCTATTTTTGAAGGCCTTTTTTCCTTCTGGAAATTTCTTGGCTTGAGAAAGGAAAAAAAAAACCCTGAATAGTTCACCCAGAGGGGACAGATTTCTGTGGGGCAGGTTTCACATTCCCATCAGCCTAATTTACAGACTCCAAATTACTTTTGGAATAATAATACTACCTAATGCTTTATAGGCTTTTGTACTTCTTAACCCTGATTGCCAGTGGAAAGTCTCCAGGAACATCCAATCCTGCACTATCCATATAGAGGTCTTCTGTCCTTCATCAGAAAATGTTTGTTGGTAATCCATCTGGAATTAATATTGCTTTATTTTTGTAAACTTTGAAATGGTATTATGAAAACTGTATTGCAAGAATATTTTAAAGGAAAGAGAAGACTCTAGACAATATTTTTAATTTAAAGCCTAAAAAAGAAAAAGACTAATTGTGTATATGTATTTAGTTTTGCTGGCAGGGTATGGAAAAAACTGTTCTTACTAAACAGCTGAAAATTCAAGGGTCTAAAATTTATGCTTACATTTTCCGAAGTGGTATTTGGTTGCCCTACTTGAGACACCTTAAAGAGCTGATATAGACAGAGTTATGTTGTGGGAGAGCTTCTCCTGCCAACATAGCTACCACCTTTCGCAGAGGCAGGAGTTATTAAGCCAATAGCAGAACTCTCTCTTGTTGGCTTAGAGTGTCTCCACCATAAGCATTACAGCGGCATAGCTGCCTTGGTGCAGCTGTGCCACTGTAAATGCTGTAGTGTAGGTGTATCCTAAATTGAAAATTTGGGAGGTAAAAACTTGTCAGTGTAGCTCAGAAGTAGTTTTGACACAGAGTTATAGGAGGCAGGGGGTGAGATTAATCTACCATATACTGGAAATGGTCTTAGAAGTTGTCATAAAATTCCTTAGTCACTATTACTTAAACTGGAACTGAAAGGGAAAGACCTAAAACAAATTGTATTCGTTAATCCAAATTCTTGGTAAAATCCCATGAATTCTAGAGCTGCTGCACCTTAACTTCGTCAAACTCCATCTATGAATAGCAACTGCTAAATCTTCTGTACAGAAAGTAGGATTACACTTGCTCCTCAGATGGGCCAACAAATTGTGCACTAAAACTATTCTACTCTAGAAATTCTCTCCAGGAACTTCTCTCTTGTCTATTGTTTCAAGTGGGGACCATTTCAGGTCAAACCTTGGTTTCCTGCTTTGCAATCAATTTTTTTTCCCTACTAGTGCTGCAGAAATATTTGGTCCACTTTGCAATTTCTCTAAAGCAAAGAACATAGCTTTCATAAACAGAGAGATCTAATTTACAAATATAATTCCATTAAAATGCTTAGATTTGCCCTGAAAATGAAACCTCATAGTTTCTCTTCTCATCCATTTCTCAAATTTTAGCTGCTGCAATTCCAGTATAATTATGCCCAAGTTAGGGTGTTATATTCAAAATAAACTTCTGTCAAACAAACAATATGGTGGAATTTGTAATCAATGGTATAAATCAGGAAAAAAAACTACAGCATTCACATTTCAGCCTTCTTTAATTATCTAAATACACTAACTCACATTTGTTAAGCTGTTTCAACATGCTAGAAGTTCCCTGTATTATGTATAATAAGTAGAATAAATATAAATTCCAATCCAGTATAAACTCTTTAAATCACATCTTGTAGAAAACTGTGCCAGATGCATGAATCAAATTTGAAGCAGATGTTAATCTTTGACTTGATAATTTGGTAATGGTAAACTAAAATCTTACATGAAATGAAGCTATCTGCTCCCGATCTAAAGGTTTCGTCACTGACAGTTGACCTGAGATGGGATTGATGATGAAGATTCCAGTTGGAGGTTGGTCAGCTCCTGGTCCAGTAACACTGTACCTCAGTGAAAGACTTTTATCACGATCAGACCTAATCTAAATGTCAAGAAGATGAGGTTTATGTTAGTTAAACCGAACAGAACAATGTTTGGGCTTTTCAATAATATAATACATTGTCAGAAAATCAGTCACTGAATTTTTCAGAAAAGTTTTCATGTAAAGTGACCCTTCTTATAAATCTCTACTTTTTACACAGTGGGATGAATTATATAACTAAAAACAATTAAATACTCTTATCTTTAAATCTATTGTTTAGCTCCTAAAACACTACACAAGATTTGTGAACACTAAAATATACTGTAAGACAGTCTCTTTAATTTACCTTTCAAAACCCATGTCCAGCATTCTGCATTTTTTTTATAACACAGTAACTCCTCACTTAATGTTGTAGTTATGTTCCTGAAAAATGCAACTTTAAGTGAAATGATGTTAAACGAATCCAATTTTCCCATAAGATTGAATGTAAATGCAGGAAGTTAGGTTCCAAGAAATTTTTCTGGGGGCAGACAATAAGCATTATATACTATACAGTACTATACTATACTGTGGTGAGGAGGTGCTGCTGGCTTACCCCTGGGGCTCAGGGCTGGAGTGCAGGGTCTGGGAGGGAGTTAGGGTGTGGGAGGGCACTCAGGTGGGGGTGTAGGAGGAGGCTCAGGGCTGGGGCAGGCAGGAGGTGCATAGCACTTATCTGGGGCAGCTCCTGTTTGGTGCAGGGGGTGTGCAGGTGGCTCTGAGCAGTGTGGCACCACCCCCATGGCCACAGTTCTGGGAGTTGCTCCTCCCCCCGCCCCTCCCCGGGCAGGCAGGGCCACCCGGAATGAAGGGGTTTAGGGTCTTTAGGGCAGGGCCTCCCAGAGAATTCAGGGGGTCTGGGGTCTTCAGCAGCAGGGGTCCTTTCGCTCTGGGACTTCAGGGCTCTTTGGCGGCGGGTCCTTCCGCCGAACCGCTGCCGAAGACCCGGAGATGAAGGAGCCCTCACCACCGAAGACCCGGAGTGGAAGGAGCCCTCACTGCTGAATTGCTGCTGAAGACCTGGAGTGGAAGCAGCATCGGGTCTTTGTCAGCGGGTCCTTCGCTCGATCTGTGTGAGTTCAGCAGCACTGAAGGACCTGCCACCAAAAACCTGCCGAAAACTCACTTGGGGGCCCCTGAAAACTCTCATGGGCCCAGGGCAAATTGCCCCACTTCCCCCCCCCCCGCATGTGGCCCTGCTGTAAGGCCCTGGGCTAAGGGGGCCCAGGGGCCCTGGCCTGCAGCTCTAAAGCCCCTTTGGGAATGCGGCCCTGCGAGCATGGGCCGGAGAACTCAGGTGGAGCAGGGGCAGCCACACAGCCAGTGCCTGGTGAGAAGCAGCACTTTCCCCTTCAAAGCTGGCCGGAGAGAAGCAGCGCTTTGAAGGGGAAAGCGCCGCTTCTCTCTGGCCACTGGCTGCGTGGCTACCCCTGCTCCACCGGAGTCCTCCAGCCCATGCTCGCAGGGCCGCATTCCAAAGGGGGCTTTAGAGCTTCAGACCAGGGCCCCAGGACCCCCTTAGCCCAGGGCCCTGCAGACGCTAAAGCCCCTGAATTCCAGGTGGCCCTGCCTGCCTGTGGGGGGCTGGGGAGGGGCAGCTTCCCCGCTCACTCGCTTGCTCCCTCCCTCCCAGAAAGTCCTAAGCACTGCCAAACAGCTGTGTGGTGGTGAGGGGGAAGCGCTGGGAGGGGGAGGAGGTGAAGAAGAGGAACTTGTGCAATGCTCCCTTGTAAAGTCAGCCAAACGACGTTATGAGGGAGAACTGCACAACTTTAAACGAGTATGTTCCCTAATGGAGCAGCGTCGTAACTTCAAAACAATGTTGAGCGGAGAACGTTAAGTGAGGAGTTACTGTACTCGATAGTATTACTACCATTTAGGTGCTTGTGATCGCATGGTTATTGCAGGGGGAATACTGAACTTTGAACTGAGTTCCTGGCTAACAAATAAAGTAGAAACTGATTTTACAGTATGTTCACTGGTAGCCTTTGCTACACCTTTAAGAAAGTCACTTGCAAGTGCATAGACAGGGTAGAGCCATGTTCACACATCTGTTACCCTGTCCACACAAACACACACACCTTTTGGTAAATTGACTGTGCGGGCAACACTAATGGAACACCTCCCCGCAATCCCCATGCATCTTGTGCAGGAATGCCTGGTAATAGACACCTACTTGCTGTGCATTCCTGCACAACAGGTAGTGTAACCTCAATCAGCCTTCCCTGTTCCCTTCCTCTGATATGCTTAACTCTCCCCTCCCTACCCTCAACAAAAACATACACGAACACAAAAGTGGGGAGTTCCAGTGCAGGATGCCGCAGAGTTGGCTGAATCACAACTGCCACCTTTTGCACCAGCAGAGGTTCCCCCTACTTCAGGGCAATTGCTGTCTGATTTAAATTCATTGTAATTCAATGTAAGAAGAACAAAGAGAGCTTGGCAGACCACAGAATTTGGCCCAATATCTTTTATGTATAGATGTAACAGCAGAATTTGGTCCTTTAATCTTTGATAAGCAGAAAGACTATCAATGACACCGGAAGTTCACTTCCAAGGAATTCTGAAATAACTTCTCTGCCTTCTTGGTTGTTAATTACCTTACCCTAACTAATTCCTGAGGAAAAGGTCCTCTGGAGTTTTCTGGTAAGTTGATTGGAGGGATGACCCAGTCTCTCTTCTGTCTCTGCAGATGACTGCTGGGCTTATAGTGTTGCTGTGGAAATACTATTTCTTCGATTTTCTTTTGGTCCTTAAAACAGACATTAGAATGAGAATTGGTAAAAATGTGTATATTGAAGAATGCTTTTCATACTAGTACATGACTGCCTGGGATGCACTCTTCATTACATGTTTATGAAGCTATTTGTTGGGTTCGGTTCACAGTACAATATGGAAATAAGCAATATTATTACATTTTTCCTATGAAACAGTAGCAATTCCTTCATTTTTCAGCATGCCACTTGGAGGTCAAATGGAATTATAAGTAATTTATTACCCGGTACTGCTGTGTAAACTACTTTGCACTTTCTATATTCCAGTTGGATAGTAGTTAATATTGTGCAGAATTTTAATAGGATGCCTTTATATGTATATAATCTCATTAATTGGAACTACAGTACAGGTAACGTGAAGCTGTATATTAAATTTAGATCTGGGTGTGCTAAAATATAATTTGAGTTCCAAGAGAAGCTTAATACATACTGGTAAGGAATGTCTGAAATATTTATGACCTTATTAAATCCCATAGAATTAATGCTGTAATTATTTTAAACCTATGTCACCCATGATGGATGTTGTAGATGACCCACTTTGCACAGTGGGCATTAATCTCTGCTGGGTGTCAACATTGCCTTTATACTCCTCTCTACATCTGCAGTTATTTCAGCATTTAGCTCTTGATGCACATGTGCATGCAGACATGTTATTCTGGGTAGGGAAAAAAGCCCAAAATACATTCTTCAGTTACTTTGGGGAAAAAGGTTATTTTTAATCAAGTAAATGTGTTGTAGGCTAGAAACCGCAGGTGCAAACTGAGGGCTAGTTTCTGCTACCCTCACTCCCTTTGAGTATGCCTTACAAGTGAGTAGCCCAAATCTAGTAAGGCTACACTGCAAAGAAAAACCCATGATGCTGAGTCTCAGAGCAGAGTCAATTGGCTTGTGGTCGTGGGGCTAAAAATAGCAGTGTAGATGTTCGGACTTGGGTTGGAGCCCTGGGTCTGAAACCCAGTGAGGATGGAGGGTCTCAGAGCCCAGCTTCTAACCCAAGCCTCAGTGTCTACAGTGCAATTTTTGGCCTGCTGCTCAAGTCCAAGCCCAAATCAACTGACCTGGACTCACATTTGGTGCAGCAGGTTTCTCTCTGCAGTGTAGACAAACCCTCACGCGTAAGGCACTCTCCGAGTGTGACTGAGGGCACCAGAACTGGGCCCAAAGAGTTTGTCTTTGCTGCAAAAATGTGACCTGGGTTAAAATAGCAATGATGACACAGCAACTTGGCTTGTAACTCTGGTTAACAGCTGGAATTCGACCTCAGGCTTTCCTAGAGGCTCTAATTTGAGTTGCTAACTCAAGTTAAAAGCTGAGTTGTCACTGCTATTTTAACCTGAGTTTCTTAATTCATGTTAGCAAATCCAAGTTAAGGACACTGCTTTCTTCGCAGAAAAGACATGTCCTCTGAAAGGAACAGTTTCTTGTGCGCATATTTAATGTGAACCACCACATGCTTTATTAAGACTTGGCCTTAAATATCTCAAAAACCCAGAACAATTGCTTATTCTTAGAAAAATATCTAGCACAACTAAATGCAATCTATTTTGAAACAGATACTTAAGTCTTTGATCTGTAACTGTAAGTTTAGTGTGGCTATATCAACCTATGAAGAATATTTATTTTTGTAAAAGATGCTTTGTGAAAGGAAGTAAAAAAAGCAGGCAGTTGTATAAGGGGTGGGTGTAGTATAACTATCACATTTACTATAGAGAGTATATTAGGTTAACTGTATATTGGTAGGTTCGATTTTGTGTTACTTTGGCTTGGCTTATACTGGTTTCCACCAGAGGGAGACTATCTTCCTTAAAAGTAGGGCTGGAATCCTAAATAATTTCCGGTCCCCAATTTGATTATTAAGGGACAATACAAAAACTCTGTGTCAGGAATGCTTTCCCGCTACTGCTGTAAATCTACAGTTCCAGTCTAATCTTGACTGATGGATTCTAGCAGAGATTTGTTTATTTTGTGGTTATATTTAACTGCTTGAATAAATACTGTAATGCTCTCCAGCAATTTAAAATAAAGAAATGACCACTTCCAATTTAAATTCAGGTACAAATCTCAAACTGTACAAACAATATGTTCAAATACAAATGATTTCTGGTTCTTTAAACAGATATGGGTTTCCATGACTTTAGCAGGGCTACAAAATAATAGATTGTGGAACATTAAAGACTACAGCTTTATAATTATGTATGCACTAGTTACCCACGAGCAGGAGGTCAGATGTTGAGGTGTGTGACAGATGTAGTCTAAAACCTATTTTCAAAAACATTTCCAAAGGCAAATGTTTTACCTTCTCTGAAAGCTCTGCAAATGTTGGCTTGATGCTCAGCTTCACCACAACTTGCCACTGTTGCTGGGTTTCCTTGTCTTGAGCGTATATGATGAATTCTGTGGGATCTGCAGAAAGCTGAAAGCTTCTTGCTGCATATACCACACCATCTTCACCTACTGTAAAATCCGCTGGCTCGCTGATATCAAACTGTACTTTTCTCTTTTCATCACAGCTTCTAAACCCCACTGTAAAACACAAAAACCATCAAGAACATAAGAACTGAAAGAGACAGAGCCTGCTTAAACTCAGTCATCAGCTGGTGTTAGGTCAAGAACAAAAACCTGCATCTTAAAAGCCTATTCTCCGCAGTCACAATAAACGCACTGGCATTTCATCGTGTTAAGTGCATACATTATTTAGGAATTAAAAATCATATTTTATGGATCAGCCCATATAATAGTGACATCCTTCAGAGAGGGAAGACCAAGTTCTATATCCCAATCAGATTGCCTATCTTCTACTAGAGAGGCCTTGAGCTCCACAACAACCATCCGCGCTCTCTCTCTCGCAAAGGAGCAGAACTGATTGGTTCCAAATACAGCTCCAGCCTCTTTGACCTTGACTGGATTTACTATCACTAATAAGTATATATGACAGTAGAACCCAAGGGGTGTCAAAGGCAATAGGGGATTAAAATGAAGAAAACGTCAGGCTCTTCTACCCCACACAGAGGAGCTCCTGTCAAAGGGAGAATTTTGTATTAATAACTTTTTTTAGAAAAGGATAGTTTTTTCATATCTAGAGTTAGACTGCACCATGACCTCATTAGACTTTCTGCAGAGAATGACAAAACAAGTGCACAAAAGAACATGCATTTTGAAAATTTAAACTGTTTTTTTCCCTTTATGAACACCTAAAACTAGTGAAAAGGATTGAGTGGAGAGAAAGTAGTCAAACTGCTATCATGGACGGGGGAAAAAAAATGCCCCAGATATTTTTAATACGTGGCAATCATCATCACAAACATGGTTTAGATTCAGCACCTCTGGTGCTAATGGCTGTGAAGTAGCAGCCTAGAGGGCAGTACACAACGCTGGGAGTTAGACCTACTTTCTATTCCTGTCTCTGCCACTGCCATGCTTTATTACTGCGGACAGATCACATAACAGCTCCGGTCCTCAGTTTCCCCATTTGTAAAAGGGGAATTATAATATACGCTTACCTCATAGAAATGCTACAAGTCTTAAAGGGATACAATTAACTTGAAATCCAGTCAATTTCAAAAAGAAGATTAAAAGCAGTTGCAGGTATTAGTCCTGCCTATAAACTCCCTTTAACAATCACATTTTCCTTCTTTAAAATATTTTCCTATTTACACGTTTTCCTCTCCTCTTTTGCTATGTGAAAGATCCACAGTGAAACAGAATATACACACAGTACTGTAAACGCACTAAGTACAACTGATTTTTTTCTCTCTGACCCCCTTCATTTCTAGTTACCATCAGTGTTACGTGTAACAATAGCAAGTAAAAAATATCAGATGGAAATATGGCTTTAAAATTGATGACTTTCCTTTAATGTTTTCGGAACATTTTGAGACCATTAGACTGTATGAACAACAAAAGAGTGAAGCATTATTATTAAAGGCTGGGCTGAAATGCAGATAGTGAAGATGAATCCTATCCTTGTGCCTCATTCCAGTTATTGGACCTTTACACTGAAATGAACGATGCACAAACAATAAGTCTCCAAAAATCTAAAGATTCCTCTCAAGAGAAGCCCTGCTAAACGCTGCACATTATATGCTTTTTTTTTCTTCTTTTTTAAAATACTGTCATTATAAGGAAGGTAGTGAGAAGAGAGATTATAATTTTTGGTACTTGAACTCCAAGGACTGGGACCGACGTTCAGATGACAGATAAATTTAGTTTCCTTGCTAATCCTTTTGTGTTATGCTGGATCTCCCACATGCCTCCCTTTGACCTTCTGACACACACACGCACATAAAGATGATGACAACTGGAAAATTATATATATAAAACTTTATTTCTTTTTTCAAAAATACAGCAAATTCAATAGAAATTTTAAAATGTCAGATTTGAAGGAAGATTAAACAAACATGTTCATCCTTCATGGCAGTAAAACCTGCTTGAGTTGTTCAGGGGGGTGGAGGGAAGAATCTCCTTGAGGAATATTTCATGAAGTTCCCACCATATCATTCCATCAGGGGCAAGGTTCATTTCCTCCAGGGAAAAAGGGACACGAATGGCCATCCAACCTGGCAGATCTCATTGAATCTGGGGAAAGACAAGGCTATCCATGCAGAAGCTCTGAATCTCTGCGCTGTTTCTGGCCCCTTTTATCCCTGCCTGGCTCCTTGATAATACTGCTGCAGCTATCCCATGCTGTTTGTGAGGATGCTCCACCAAAAATTTCATCCAAATTGGGACTCTACTATTTTTTTTTTAGGAAAGTTCCCTGGGGCTGTCCCTCCCAAGTCCCGACTATTTCACAAGGTAGAGCCAACCCCTTCTCCAACATGGCTCCACAGATTTACAAAGAGGGCTCTGAGGGAGGAAGGGACAGTGACATGGGGCAATACAACCCCAGTTCCACATGGGAGGGAGGAAGGAAAGCCACATGGAGAGGATCCCCTTCTTAGATGTGAGCCAAGCCAGTAACTTCTTATTCCATTATCCATACTACTTCATTATATGACCCAATTTACCAAGGCAAGTTCAGACTCTGAATTGCAACAGCTAGCCAAAGAAATATATGCCTTCTAAATCAAGTAAAATAATTGGTTACAGTAACTCTAGCATTATAAAGAAATTGTTATAGTCCTAATTAGACATACTTCTGTGTTCTGACCTTCTAACCAGAATACAACCTCACACTAGACTCTATTAATTATAGAAATGTAAGAATAAAAGTACCCAGAATGGGCCTTCTTAATTATCCTGAAATCTACTATTGCAATATCCTCAAAACAGCATTAAAATAAACTAAGGTAACAGTATTCCACATTCCGCTTTAGACAATGCCATTAAGAGCAATCGTGAATCCTATTTACAAATAATTAGATCAGTTGTAGGGCTCTGTGGAGAAGAGAGGATCTTCTCAATGACTTTTTAAATCGTTTCAAAGAAGAAAGTGAGCAATCAGAATGGAATGGGACAGAAGCTAGAGTACCCAAGTGCATGTCTTCATGCTGGCTCTGCTCCAATGGAGATGCAGAACTCCCAGTGGAGAGGGAGCCCTGCAAGACACTTTGTTAAAAACAGTTATGTTTGAAAGGGTCAGCAAGGAGTCAGAACCATGCACACGACCAATGGGTCTTTGTCAGCCTTCCCCCACTGGCTGGGGGCTCCTACTTAACAGGGGCTTTCTCTTCTGGGGAAAGGAATAATGATATTAGTCTGTGGATCTTGGGGGCATGATCTAACTATTGACAAATGTGTGGGTGTGTGTGTGGGGGGATTAAATGTAAATTGTAACCTGATTTCTTTTTTTCCTTTTTCTTTTTTAAAGGTAAGACTTAAAATAAACACTGCAATGAGCATGGTTCAAAAGAACTACTAAGATATAATGATATGAAAAATATAATTTAAAAAATATTATTCAGGAATTTGATGAATCCAATTTTATATACTAAAATCCATGAGAAAGTGAAAGATTCCCCCCCCACCGCACACACTCATATAGATACTAATAACTCAAAAAAAAAATTAAGCTGCAATCCACTACATTGAAATTCTTCCTCCAGGCAACTATACGTTATAAGATTCAACGAAAATCGCCGTCATATGACAGCAACCTGCCTAAAATGTATAAAATTGTCAGTGCCCTGGCAGAATTATCCTCCTTCTGCAAAGAGCACATTAACAAATTACAGAGAAGTATAACTGTTCATAATTAAACTACCTTGACAGAGTACAGGTTGAGTAGTAGCTACCTTCTCCCCAACTGCATGGCTATTAGTCTTGTAAATTTGATTCAGTTTAGTTTGCTTCATTTTTCAGTGCTTAACTGGTATCAACAAAGATGGAATCCTAATTATTTATTTCAATGCTAATTAGTAGTAAGATTTTGTAGCAATAGTAAGGAAACATTTTTCATTGAGAATAGACATTACTGGTACTAATCATGTTCCAAACACCTTGAAAGGGATGCATCTTTCCAAAACAATGTTACTTTCAAAAAATAATTATAATGGATATTTTTCACTTTAAACAGATTTATCAGCTATATTTTTACAGCACATTGTTGTTTCAGTGCCAACAAAAATAACAGATATTTACACACTCTTTTATTGTCCTTTATTAGTGGTATCCACATAAATAATCTAATACAAATCTCTGCAAGTTAAAGGAAGCATATTAATTATGAAAGGCTGAAATTTAGATTTCAAAAAGTCTTAGACCACAATCCTACCAACACTAACGCATATACTTAACTTCAATGATGTGAATATTCCCATTGAAGTGAGTGGGACTACTCATGGGTTTAAAGATATTCCGGTGTATAAGTATTTGCAGGATATGGGCTTTAATCCAGAAGCAAATTTTATATTTATGTTATTGTTATTCGTATTGTTATTATTTTGCTGTTAAAGATGGAGTATTTTAAAAGGTAATCCATTTGACAGTTTTGAATTTAGAGAGTAAATCAAATTTAAAGATTTAAGATGGCTTTTTATTATATGCCAACCAAAACAAATACATATTTGTTGCTTAAAAAGGAAAAAAAATGATGTCTGCAACCACAAAAAGATAAATTAGATTCCTGCAGCTCTGTAGTATTAAATAAAGCTCTCAAATTTTCTTGTATGCAATTAACAAAAACATATGTCTTAATGTGTAGTGTACAAAACCTGAAGTACTACTAAACATGCAATTTCATTTAGAGTACACTAGAGAACTAAACCTTTCACACACTTGTGTCTAATGAAATGAATGATTCATAATATCTGTAAAATACATCTCTGCTCTCATGTACCTTACTAGTAACCTTCAATTAACTAGCATAATTTCTCATACAATTAAAATATACTTTCAGCTGCTCTATTAACATGTCGGTTTGCAATTTGACAGCCCGCTTTTGCGATCTTCTCTCAGGCAAAACTCCCACTGAAATCAATGGGAGTTTTAACTAAGGACTGAGAAAAAGAGTATAGGAATGGGCTATGTTAGTATAATCAATAAAAACATGTTCACACAAAACATTTATTTGTGCTAATCCCAAGACAGTGAGGGGGTACTTTGCCATTTATATTTTTCAGCTTTAAAATGTGAGAGTCTATGCTTTCAGGTTAAAGGCAGAAATATGATTCAACACTGGTTTTATTTTACAGAAGAAACATTACTTATCTTAGCCTAATGTTGTCCTCAGAGCTCATGTCCACTCAGTGGATATTTTGGACATTATAATTTTCAAGTGCTATTAAACACATACTTCCTAAAAATAGCAAACAAAATATGTCATAAAATGGGAAACCCAAATATATTTATCCCTGCAGGATAACTTCTCAGTGAATCAAACAAATAGCAACAAAAGTAACCATGATACAATTACACATCAATTACCCAATTTACACATTTCTAGTCATGTTTCTTTACTTCTGACAGTGCAAGAAAGCATTTAGGGATGCTCTGCCTTGATTTCTGACAGTCTAAAGATTTTTAACATCTGAACACTGTACTGTTTCCACAATGGAAGGACTATTTTTTAAGCCTCTCTCGTTTCAGGGATAGGGAAACTGCAAAAAAATATATTAAAAAATATATACACTGCTTTATAACACTGTACTTTGTTCAGACTGGTTACCCCTTTCTTTGTAAGGGGATCTGTTACCCAATTTAAACATCTGAATGGAACCACTCATATTTCAACTCGTGGTACAGATTGACACAAGAATCGTCCATGAGACATCCTTCAATACAAACATAGGTAATCTTCAAGTAATATATAAAGTTTGATTTGTTTATACTACCAGAAGTGTAACATTATTGTAGCTATGAAGAAGTATATTCTAGCCTGCCTTATGCATCATTTGATTTCAGAATCTTTATTACTGATAATGTACATAGAAGAAAAAACAAGTTTGGTTTCTGGACAACAGGATGAGCTGCAGTAATTGCACTTAAATATATCTTGTGTTCACCTGCAAGACAAGCAAATTTGATAGGGAAATCATTAATTGGAGAATAAATATCAAATATTAGGTCATTTTTACATTGTCACTTTTCTGATTATAACCATGCTTAAATGTTATATTTAAACTTTTCGTTGTCTCTTTCACAGATGCTTCAATATCAGTATTTGTTTTAACATGTTCTTTAATTCTTTTCTGTAGTACCTTTCAGTTCTGTCCTTACACACATGCACTACATTTTATAATTATTCCATGCACTACTGAAAAGATTTTCTTAAAAATCTAGTTACTTTGAGGTGCTTCTGTTATTCGGGTGCCTAACTTGAAACACCTTAAAGTGGACTGTCATAGAGAAGTTCCTTAGTGCTTTCAGAAAAGTGAGCATACTAATCCACTAGTCACTTTTAAAAATCTTGGTCTACAATCATAGGGCATCTCTACAGAGCAAAGCAAAACCTGCGGCTGGCCCATGCCAGCCGACTTGGGCTCATGAGGCTTGGGCTGCAGGGCTGTTCCACTGCTGTGTAGACTTCCAGGCTCAGGCTTGAGCCTGAGATCTGGGACCCTGCCACTGCGTATGTCCTACTCCAAGCCCAGAAGTCTATACAGCAATGAAACAGCCCCACAGCCTGAGCTCTGCGATCCCAAGCTGGTTAGCACAGGGCAGCTGTGGGTGTCTAGCTGCTGTGTAGACATACTCTATGTGCTACATTCTGACATCCTTACTCATGTTGAGTAGTATCTAACTTCAATTAGTCATATGTAGTACATATGATACAATGGGAGTTGAGATGCTTATTAAGGGCCATATACAGCTCTTTGATTGCAAATCCTCTCCTCTCATATCATGCTCTGCAAATTTGTGCAAACTCAGGGCAAGATTGTGAAACCCTTACTCACGATGATGTGGAGTTAATCACACAAGCAATACAACTCAAATCAGTGGGACAACTATTCATCTGAGTAATTGTAATGTTAAGAGTTCCACAATCTGACTCTTACTAGCTCAGCGTTCCACATCTTCATGTTGTGAGGATCCCTCACTCAGTTCACTAATCCTTTAGTAACAAACAAAACAAAAAGTCTAACTAAAGGGAAAAATATATTTGCAGAGTTGAGACCTAAGTCACAGGGTTTGTTTATCTCATCAGCTGAAAACAGTACTAATATAATGGTTTAAAAACAAGTTGTGATATGTATCAGTTTTAACCTACTGCTAGAATACAAGTGTTACTCTATGAAATTTATACACTTTTATACTGTGGATGAGTTATAAGGGCAATATCCTGGAAAAACACTTTGTGCCAGTTTCTGCTATTTTTTTGCCATTCAGTACAAGAGCTAATTTCTTTCCAAGTAGCAACAACACTATATGCCATATCATCATCAAACACATTGAGTATACTAAACACTGTTGTGCCAGTCAGAGTGCCCAGGGTTCATGGCACCCAATCAGGCATTGTGGTATATATGTTGTCCTGAAATACTGCATGTTCAAGGTAATCTCGGTGTTTATGCCAGAGACAGAGCAGAGACAGACAGACAGAAGTTTCACCTTTATTTTTCTTATTCTCAGTGAAGTTTTACAGTTTTTAATTTTAAAAAGTACCCTTTCAGCTGTACTGAATATTTTTGTTGCAAAATATAAATGAGAAATATTGAAAACAGAAATGAGAAATATTAAACCTTACAGTCACTTTTTAAAAGGGCAAATTTTCATATTCAACACTACTTGGTTTCCTCTTAAGCTAACTAAATCAATATAAGGGCCCTATATTTTAAAAGATACCTGTGAACGAAAATACTATCACAAGACTGTTCAGTCCTTCAGTTTGCAGTGAAAGACTTGCACAGTTCTTTAATAAAACATGTCACCTACTTTCCATTTCCCATAATCCTCTTTGCTTGCTGAACAATGTCATAATAGGCATGCCAGAATGAAAATAGGGATAAAGTTCTTTCTGTTTGATAGAAGTGCCTATGCAGCTTTTCAAAACAGGAATACTGGCCGTCAGCAAAACACAGATTTGGTATCTCAAACAGAGCCCAAATTACATCTGATTCACTGATCCTTTTCAGTTCTTTTTCCTACCGCTCACTAACACAAAGTCTTCCTGAGCTCCGACATCCCTTTTGTCTTTATTTCAGAAAAAATAAAATGCAAGAGAAGAGAGTAAACATCTTGGGGTGAAGAGGGAAAATGTTTATATTTAGACAACTACTTTAGTTATATATATGTATATATTAAGAGATTGCAGTCCTCCTTCATGTCACATTATTTAATACACTGCTGGTAAATATAAGGCTATGCATCACTGCAGAGCTCTGCTGGGTTTTTTTTTAACTGGTGCCAGCTGGAAGAAAACTCAGTAATAAGTATCATTTCTGTACTCTGAGTGTGCAATACACCTGCAATACTTTCTCAAGTATACAATATTGGATAGTTATAAAAAGCAGAATTAAACGCTAATCTCATGTGCCCACAATGCATCAGCTCACTACAACTGCTAAAATCCAATTTGGTAATTAAAGAATATCTGTTGAACAGTCAGACGACTGAAGGGAAAGTGCAGCCTTTCACACAGCCAGCACAAAATAGACCACCTTCACAGGCTCTAAGTAGGGACATTTCTTTGTCTTCAATATATTGTAAAATAATGGCTTCTTTTCTAAGGCAGTTTTTTTGTGGTTTAAGAAACTGAGATGCTACTACTTGTCAGCACATTATAGAATTCAGTAGGCTGTTTAACTACAATAAAAATAATTAAATATTAAATTGTAAAAGGAAAACAATGCATGTTTTCTGTTTGTTTTTAGTCATCCCTAGAAAATGCAAGAGACAGCTCTTCCCCTACTCCTAAATGCAAAAGCCCAGGGTGCAGAAGAGAGTAAGTGTCTGTGTCCCCTTTGCTATTTTCTCCCAGTCCCAGTTCCTGCACTGTATTTTCCACCATCTCTACATATTCAGGCTCCAAGTTCTATCTTATTTTTTGCTCTTCCCTGTATCCTACTTTCTTATTCTGCCTGAGTTTTCTGTTTTCATATTTTTTATGATTTTGTCTATCACTTAGCCTCTCTTTGCCCCACCTTTCAATCTACAAAATTTCCAATATCCACTCTAAATTAGGAGGTGCTGTGGCTGTCCTGCCAGTAGGCTTGCAACCTGCAATCATGCCCAGTCAGAGTGAGTTCATCACTTCATGTGATCTGACTCTAAGTATAGGGTAAAGATGGCTTGAGAAGTGAGGCTTTGTAGGGTTAGCAGTATGAGAACAGGCCTGGTGTGTTGATCTTTGGTTGCTACACATGCTTTCAGCCAATCTACTGTTCACGTGTGGATGAGACAATGGTGTTCAGTGGACAAATTTAGGTTTGTTAGGAACTGTGGAACATTTTGAGAAAGGAGGAGCATATAAAATTAAAAAGGTGGGAGAGGAGTTTTTAAACTAAGGCTGGGGTAAAAGCCACCAGGTACAGAGGAACACATGGTTTGCACAGACACATCCCTTAGAGGAGGACTTATTAAAGGGGATACTCTGTATCCTATTAAAGAAGAAAGGAGAGCAGTTGATAAAGCATAGATAAGAGCTGAAGAGAAACAAATGAAAATGAGTCCCATTCAATTACATCATATGAAAACAGACAACTAAATATTGACAAAGTTGATAAGTGATTGTATACAAATACAAGCAGTTTAAATACTAAGATGAGTGAACTTGAGTGCCTGGTATTAAATGAGGATATTGATATAATAGGCAGTGGAATGATGTTAATCAGTGGGATGTGGTAATACCAGGGTACAAAATATATAAGACTGACAGAGTAGATCACATTGGTGGGGGAGTGGCACTATATGCAAGAGAAAGCATGGAGCCAAATACAGTAAAAATCTTAAATGACTCAAACTATAAGAATATAGCCATAGGAATATACTACTGGCCACCTGATCAGGATGATGATAGTGATTGTGAAATACTCAGGGAGATTAGAGAGGATACACAAACAGAAAACCAAGTCATAATGGGGGGATTTCAACTTATCACAATATATTGACTGGGAACATGTCACCAAAGGATGGGATGCTGAGAGAAAATTTCTAGACACTGCTTTAGTTAGTCTTGGATCCCACAAGGGGAGATGCAATTCTTGATTTAGTACTTAGATATAGCCTAAGAAGTGAATATAGCTGAATTGCTCAGTAACAGCAACCATAATGTAATTAAATTTAACATCCTCATAGGGGGAAAATACTAAAGAAACCCACCACCGAAGCATTTAACTTGAAATAGGGGAACTATAAAAAAATGATGAGGCTCATTAAATGGAAATTAAAAGAAACAGTCACAAGAATGAAATGCCTGCAAACTGCATGGAAACTTTTAAAAACATCATAATAGAGGCTCTAACTATATGTATCACTCCCCCCTCCCAATAATAAACACTCAGGGAATCAAAAGAATGCCACCATGGCTAAACAATAGAGTTAATTTGGAACTTAAGAGACAAAAAATATATCCTTTAAAAACTGGAAATCAAATCATACAGAGCAAAACAGAAAGGAGCATAAACTCTGGTCAATCAAATGTACAAGTATAATTACACAGGCCAGTGACAAATCTGAGGAACTGCCCCTGACTGAAGTGTCAGTAGACGCGGTTTTGGAACAAAATGATAAATGAAACAGTAATAAGTCACCAGGATGGTATGCACTCATGAGTTCTGATGGAACTCAAACACGAAATTGCAGAACTACTAAATGTGGTATGTAACCTATTGCTTAAATCATCCTCTGTACCAAATGACTGGAGAATAGCTAATGTAATGCCAACTTGTTAAAAGGCTCCAGAGGTGATGCTGGAAATTACAGACCGGTAAGCCTAATGTCAGTACCAGGCAGTTGAAACTACAGTAAAGAACAGAATTATCAGATAGATATATTCTGGAGAAGAGTCAACATGCCTTGTGTAAAGAGAAATCATGCCTCACCAATCTATCAGACTTCTTTGAGGGGGTAAACAAATAGACAGACAAGGGTAATCCAGTAGATATAATGTAGTTGGACTTTCAGAAAGCCTTTGACAAGGTCCCTCTTGGGTCTTAAGGCTCTTAAGCAAATGAAGCAGTCATGGCATAAGAAGGAAGGTCCTCTCATAGATCAGTAACTAGTAAAAAGATAGCAAATGAAGGGTAGATATAAATGGCCAGTTTTCACAGTGGAGAGAAGTAAATAGTGGGCCCCTCCAGCATCTGTACTGGGACCAGTGCTGTTCAACATATTCATACACGATCTAGATTAAAGGGTAAACAGTGACGTTGCAAAACCTGCAGATGATACAAAATTACTCACAATAGTTAAAGTCCAAAGCAGGCTGCAAAGAGTAACAAAGAGATCTCACAAAACTGGGTAACAAAATGGCAGATGAAATTCAATGTTGATAAACGCAAAGTAACGCTCACTGGAAAACATAATCCCAGCAAGAGATACAAAATGATGGGTTCTAATTTAGCTGTTACCACTCAAGAAAGAGATCTTGGACTCATCGCTAATAGTTCCCTGAGAATACCTGCTCTATGTGCAGCAGTGATAGTCAAAAAAGCTAACAGAACGTTAGGAATCATTAGGAAAGAGATAGATCATAAGACAGAAAGAAAAATGCCACTATATAAATCCATGCTACACTCACACCTGGAATACTGCCAGCTATTCTGGTCACCTCATCTCATAAAATATATATTAGAATTAGAAAATGTCCAGAGAAGGGCAACAAAAATGATCAGGGGCATGGAACAACTTCTATATGAGGAGAAGTTAAAAAGATGGACTGTTCTGCTTTGAAAAGAGATGACTAAGAGGGGATACAATAGAGGTTTATAAAAATCATGAATGGTGTGGAGAAAGTGAATGAGGTGGTGTTATTTACCCCTTAACATAACACAAGATCCAGGGGGCAGGTCACTCAATGAAATTAATAGGTAGCAAGTTTAAAACAAACAAAAGGAATTACTTCACATAATGCACAGTCAAGTTGTGGAACTCGTTGCCAGTGGATATTGTGAAGGCCAAAAGTATAAGTGGATTAAAAAAAAAAGAACTAGATAAATTCATGGAGGACAGGTCCTTCAGTGGCTATTACCCAAGAGGGCCAGGGACGCAATCCCATGCTCTCGGTGTCCCTAAGCCTCTGACTGCCAGAAGTTGGGACTGGATGACAGGGATTGGATCACTTGATAACTGCCCTGTTTTGGTCACCCCCTTTGAAGTATATGGCACTGTCAGAAGATAAGATACTGGGCTAGAGAGACCATTGGTCTAACACAGTATGACCGTTCTTATGGTTCTTATGTTATTCTCATCACCACAGCTGGCTGGTAGCTCTCTCAGATGGCCAGTCTGCAGGGGTTTAAAAAAACAGAAAAAAAAAAGAGTTGCTGTATAAAACTGACATGGATGCTGAGACAGGCCCTGAAATATGGACACTCTCACTGTCTCTCTCTAGTTTATGGACTACTTGACAATTAGGCTATGTCTACACTATGGAGCTTACCGTGGCACAGCTGTATCACTGCAGCTGTGCTGCTGTAAGGTCTCCTGTGTAGCCACTCTATGCCAGCAGGAAAGAGCTCTCCCATCAGTATAATTAAACCACTCCCAACGAACATGAGCGCTTTTGTCACACCCCTGATCGACAAAAGTTCTAATGCAGATATAGTCTTAATCATTGTCATCATACTTAGTTCTTATAGAGAAGTTTTCCATTCATAGATCTCAAAACAATTCACAAAGGATGGTGAGTATCATCATCATCATCTTTATTATATAAGTAAGAGTCTGAGGGATAGAGATGAAATTATTTGCCCACTCATTACATGCATCTTTCACCACTTTCTAGCCAACATTTCTGCAATAAAAAAGTCCTATTACCCAAGGCTGTATGACCATTAAAATGTACATTTTAATTAAAGGCTGAAATCTTGGAGATTTCAGCCTTATACTTTGTAAGGGATTTCATATTTAAAAGCACAATCCCTCCCCAAACAGCCCAGTGTGCAGAAGACATTGGGTTCTGCGTGTTGCTGTTTGAGCCTGTATCCTTATATATCTGAGTTGCTCTCTCAGCCGCCTGCTGTGGGAGTGGTGAGGGAAGGCAGACATCTTTTCAGAAGTTGCCTGATTCTTTAACCTTTGAAAGAGGTGCATATTTGTGATGGAGGAATGCAATGAACCAGAGCTCATGCTGCTCTCTCCACCTGACTTGTGTCTCTCTGTCAGCTGTCCTATGCCCGCCCTCTCCTAGTCTGGCACACTCAAAAAGACCTTCCCCTGGGATTCAAATACACTGTGGTAATAATTTCAGAAACTGTAAATATTTATGACAATGCAGTGGCCTCTATTAATCTTTAATACAGAACAACAGTGTTGTGTAATATGTTCTGGTGATGCTTTTAATTTCCAGAAGATGTCTTGTTTTTAAATAGCAAACCAGTTCTTTAGAGAGTCTAGTGAAACTCCTGGAAAGTTTAATTAATGGGGAACACTGACACAGCTCTCTCATATATAAGTATTAAATATAAATGTACTTGGTATTATGCATCAGTGTTTCCAGTCAAACTGTGAGTACGATGGAACTTAAATAAAATAGAAATCCAGATCTAGAGATTAACTTTTAACCTATATTTTAAGAAAAAATAAAATATATTTTTCAGGAAAAAAATCCTTAATTGTACAAAAATATCTTACTTGTTTTAACTTGGTGATTTTATATTCAGAAGGCAAGGAATCTGTAGTTACTGCAGAAGAAACGCAGTGTAACAATGTTTACACCGATATATTAAAGAGACAGAGCAATAAAACTCATAAATAATAAGGATTATATTAATAATGCATTATGTCCAGTCTACCTATGGCATGGAAAGTAGTTGCAGTGGTTGCTTAATGTTGACTCAGAGTTTTTTCTTTAAATGAACAGTTGCACACTGATATCTACCCTTAAAAACCATCCAGTAAATTGGTGAGCTAGTGCAGTACATTTCACATACAAAGACTGCCCTAGAACAGTTGTGAAATTTCAAACAAATTGTTCCTCTGGTATTTTCTAGTACACTTAAAATAAACTAAAGATAAGATAACTAGCAGTACTTAGACTGACAGTGAATTGATTGTATTTGAAGAGTATCAATTACATTTTCATAGTCATTTGAATGCATTTTAAATATATTTTATGCATATATATGAATGAAAACATAGCTATAGCCATTTATAATAGTAAATTTAAGGAGAGCATGTCTGCAACATAGTGATTAAAGAAAACAAAGACGTATAAAGATACCAAAGTCATTGACAAGGTAATACATGTCTCTCATGCTGGAAGGAATCTGTTAGTATCTAGATTTTTCACCATTCCGATGGCTCAGTGCTCCTGCATGTATACATTCTTGCCCCCTACAAAGGTTAAATAGCCTCAGCGAGTTTCATTATTCTTAGAAATAAAGAAAGAAGGGTTAATATTAGGCCTCACATTCATTACAATTGAATAAAATTAATTGGAGGGCTTCTTCTGATACCACAAACCCTGAAAACTCATTTAAGTTTTATAAACTACAGCAGCATCTCATGGATGAACACAGCCTTATGTTCATTTTAGAGTTAGACAATACTGAATATGTGCTTTTTAATTTTAACTTTAGTTCTTTTGAACTAAAACATTAAGAAAAAGTATAATCACTAGAAGAAATCTACTGCCTAAACACTCTGCAGTGACTGGTACTCTATGGATACCATGGATGACTGATTATCTATGAAAGAAAGGGTATCATATCCTCATTGACATCAAGGGCAACACTCTTCTAGCTGGCCCAGTAAGCAGAAAAGAAGAGGAAGAAAAATGTGGGTCTCTGGTGTGTCAGCACAAAGAGATACCACTAGGTTACTAGACCAGCTTTGTTACTCGTGTTAATTAGAGTTCTTTGAAGGCCATATTTTTGACAGAGTCTCATGTTAGTGTCGCTTTTGCCTCAGACTCAGGCTTCTTTACAAAATACGTAAAATTACTGAATTCTTTTACATAAGGCTCACCTGGCAGTAAAGCAGATAGAAATACTGATTGTAGAAAGCCATTGTATCTTTCCTTTCATCTCCATGCCTAACTACACCATAAAGTTCAAGCCCTTGAAAACGTAAAGAGCAGATAACTGTGCTTTTGTATGAGAAATGTCAAATTACAGGTAATAATTATTTTCTTTCAAAGACGACGTCCCTCCCTCATATATTCAGTCTAGGAGACTACAAAATTGCAAGGCTCAAAAATAAGCCACTTCAATTAGCATAAACAGAGAATAACCAAAATTAGAACAAAAAAGTGTAATGCTAATAAAAATAACAGAGAATTGTTTTCTTGTTGAAATGCAGATGAGTGCAACAGCTATACAACATGAATACATATGATAATACAGGATAGGAAGAAGATCCTTGGATGTGAAATGCAGACAAAGGGAAGGGGTTGCAAATTTTACAGCATTCATCTAAGAAGCATCTTATGTTCTTATACAGTCAACACAAATTAAGACATACTTTAAGTGACAGTATCAAGACAACGCTGTGCTAATGTATGCAATATATTCCAGGTAACATCTTATTAGGGAACAGACTGCCACAGACCTGGCTGAATATGCTTTAATTTAACCACCATGATTCCTTCCAGCAACTGAAGAACAAAAAGGGAAATGAACAGACCTTCTGATATGTTTGAAGATGTGCTTCCTGTGACAAATGAAGCAAATTTTTATCTGGATTTTCCAATGGGTCTTGCTAAGCGCAAAAGACAAGACAGTGTCATTGAGATTCAGCTTGTGTTGGATTGGCATATTGGATGAAAATGGCTGGAGGGTTGATTGATTAAAGTACAACTAAAAGTCTACTTTCAGAAAACCGTAGGGGCAGGAGTAGAATATTACCTTTCTGAAATCTATTGCAGGGTGACCAAAATTACAAGAGTTTGGAGATTACCAATTACATGTACCACAACAAAAATTGTACTGAAATGTTGTTCCTGAAGGATTTTCATTAACATTATCAGAAACAATCCTTAACCTCTTATTACCTACAGCCAGCAATACATTTTGGCCTGTGAAATCCTGATTCATGAGATTTTCACATTTCTTCTGTGTCTGAAGAGAGATGTTACACATCAGAAACTTGTTTGCCTTCCACTACCTAGACTGAAAACTCTGAGGCTGCAATTGTCTTCTTTGCTCTATAGTGACTAGCACAACGGGGTCCTGATCTTTGATGGGAGTTCGTAAATACTACTGACAAATAAATAGTAATAATTTCCAAAAATATATGAGTTATTCTCAAGCATGTACCAACATTTGGGTAATGGAAATGCAATGTTTGGTAATTTGCAAAGAAAATAACATGTTTGTTTTCCCTAAAGGCTACTACTTCTACTTCTTCCTCTTTTCTCAGCTATCTGGGGTCAGGTTGCAGGATTAATCTTTTTCCAAACTTTCCAGTCCATGGCCCACTCCATATGCACTCTATCCTCCCGTACACAATCAAGCCACAGTTTACTAGGCAATTCTCTTATTGTCCGCCTGCCAACTCTAGTCTCAAATGCTTCCCTAACAGGATTCCCTTCATTCATGCCCATACCATCTCAACCTCCTTTCTTGCAGCTTCTCTCTAATATCACAGACCTTGGCCTCACTTCTGATGACATCATTCTGCAGATGGTCCAACAATATCACCCCCCACATACACTGCCCTCAACCATCTCATTTCAATTGCTGCAAGTCTACTCAAGTGCCTCTCTTTGGTCACCCATGTCTCTGACCTGTACAGAAGAGATGGTCTTAACCATGGTTTTGCACAAGTGTTCCTTAAGTAGTCTAGGCCTCCATTTATCATAAATAACTCCACTTATCATGACCCAGACTTCCCCCATACTCAGCAGCCTTGCTTGCAGTCATCCTTCTATTTCTCCACTTGTCACTAACCAGCCCAAGGTACTTAACCACAAAAACCTGATTTAGATGCTAGCCTTTGATGCTAAAATTCATCTTTCTAGATTGCACGTGAGTCACCCACGACTTGTCTTTTCTTTACTAATTTTATAGCCATAGTTTGTTAGTACCCTGTGCCAGACATCAAGTGCCTTGAGCGATTACTACTCATTGATGGCCATTGACACAATATAATCTGCCTAGACCAATTTCATACCACTTTCTATTTGGATATATTTACTTACAAAGCCCATCACAATTAAGAATAGTAATGGACCAAGCACTGATCTTTGCTGGAGCCCAACTTTCATCTCACAACCCACCATTACACCAAAGTGCATCCGCACTTTTGTCCTGGAACCACCATGAGCACCTATAACCATCTGGATAAGATCCTCTAGTACTTCATAGAATCATAGCAGAGGCACCAGCAGTTGCCTGCATACTTTGCTGAATGCTTTCTCCAAATCCAGGAAAGCTCAACTGTGTGCAACATTTCCCTCCAGCTTCTTTTCCACCAGCTGTCTAGCAATAAACATACCACCTGTCATACCTTTCCCTTTTCTAAAATAAAACTGATCCTTTCCTACAGTGGGCTCCGCTATTCAACAAATGTGGCTCTCTTTGATTCTCTCTAGTAGTTTTATGCAGTGAGACAACAGCTTCATTCTTCAGTAGTTCGACCAGTTGTGTATGACACCTTTTTTTTTTGCACACCAGCAGCAGTATAGACTTTCTCCAGTTTCTTGGCATTTAATTCTCTTTCCAAACTGCGTGCAGGACTTGTGTGAATCAGCATATACCAACCTCTCTCAAGGCTTTGATCATTTCCACCATGATGTCGTGAGGACCTGCTGCTTTTCCAGGTGCCATCTTCAGCAGTGCAGTCTTGATGTCTGCCTCTGACATCCATAATTATTGATTCGCATGATGGTAATATAGCGCATAAAGGGTTCTCCTCATTAAGCAGACCTGTATTAATTGCCGTATTAATTGCCATTAGTTACGTACCGTGTCCTCTGTCACAAGCAGTCTACTCCTGGAGGAAATCCGTGCCAAAAAATTTAAAATACTGTGCACAGTATTTTAAGCTTCTGCAAACTTCTGCATATTTTATTTGTCAAAATAACACAATATAATCATGTCAGTTTCAATTATTTTGGTAATTGATTTCAAAATACCTGTCAGCAAGTATGTTTGTAATAATACAGACAACCAAAAAGATTCAAGAAATGTTTTTTAACAAATAGATTCCTTGTTAGGAATATTAATACAGAACTTTGAGAAATAATTCATTTAAACTACAATACTGAAATGTACTTCCTGCACCCCTCAGAAGCAGTGAAGGCTTGGGGGAGTCAGGGCTAATGGAGAAACTTAGAGAGAGGGAAGTAGTTTCTGGGAAGGAGCCTGGGTGTGAACTTCAGGGGGCATGGGTGGGAGAAGTATGAAACAGTTTTTTGAGGGGGTGGGGAGGGCAGGGATTGTTAGGGAGTTGAGGAGCCTCCCCCATACAAATCCTGGTTGACCCCTAGCCTCCCTCATTCAATCAGGCTCATCTGCCCCATCCTCATTTGTCCCTGCACCTCCACTCAGCAAGCCCACTCTCCCCATGTATTGCTGAGCCCCCTTCCCTCTTGTATCCCGGCACCCACACTCGGCCATCCCCGAACCCCTACTCCCATTCAGCCTCCACTCCAGTCTGTCCTCCCACCACTAACTGTTCCGAACCTTGGTCTGCGATCACCTCTCCCTAGCAGCCCCATGTGCCCAACACTGTCTGTACCCCCATATCACGTGTCTCCTGAATTGGCCCCATGGGCAGGAAGCTGTGAGGAATGCAGTTTTTCTCTTCTCTGTTCGCAGCTGGGGCTGCTGTCTGTTCTGATGCCAAAGTGGCCCCTGGTTGGCAAAAGGCGTAACTGTAGCGCTAGCACTTCTGCTGAGAAAAAAAATTCTGCACAGCACATGAATTCTGCACATGCAGGGTGGTGCAGAATTCCCCCAGAGTAGGAGTCTACCTCCTGTGCTCTTCAGGAATGGTGTGTTCACTCTGTCTTCCTTTCTTTTCTTTCTCGTCTGCATGATCACATATATTTTCTTTTCGGCAAGTTGAAGGTAGTTGTTAAACTCATTACACAGCTCCCCTAAAGTTAGGTTTATTGCCTGACTGTTTGCTTTGGTTCTTGCTTGGAGGCACTATATGTGGCAATCACTTCTTCTGAAGGGTTATTTTCCATCACCTTTCTGGCATCTTTTTAATTTCTTACTGCTTTCTGAACCTCTTTTTTCCACCACGATTCTTCAACAAACTGCGGTCTACCCAGATTAGCTCGTCCACATAGCATCTCAGATTTTGGATCAATACATTCTTGAAGAGACACCACTCCTCTTCTGCTGTTCTAATTTGTGTATCTCTTGACTCAAACTTTATGAGTGTCTCAGTAAACTTGTCTACAATCACACTGCACGGTTTAAACATTCCAATGCATGTTTCATTGGAGCAAAGCTTACACTAGGTTCATTTGCCAGTCTTGTCTTCGGGTGCGACAGTGTTGCTTGCAATCACTAACCATCTTTCTCTAGTTCTTTTAGAATAGCTAGAAATCTATTTGCACATTTACTCCACCACTTCGGTAAGTGTAAAGATGACTTTTTTTTTCTTAAATCAAGTATTGGTAATCACCAATTGATTGCCATGTCAAGCAGTGCAACACACTCTGTGCTCTGCAATCCCAGTTCATACAGTCGCAGAGTCTGCTCATAGCCTGATCAACCTGAGCCAGTCTGAGCACTGAAGTCTCCCAGAATGAATAGTAATTCCTCTGGTCTGGCCATTCCCACTAGGTTCTGTAAGCTCTGACTGACCTCTTCCTTCTCTTCCTCAAGGTAACCTTGTTATGGGGTCTATATTGATACCACACATAACTCATACTCCTTCACTTGTATTTAGATAGCCATTAATGGTCATTCACCCTGAAGATTTCTCAAACAGTTACCCTAAAGGAATCTGAGATGAAAAGCCACACCTGTAACCAAAACCAAACATGATGGCTTTTAGAACTGTGGTTTCCTCTCAGTTTTTCACAAATGTTTAAATCTGTAGAAAAAGCACATGTGATTTCTTTCCTACTGGAGGGAACATACTGCATAGATGGTGTCAATGGGAGGGCTTCAGCTTCCTCACCATGCAGTGCTGTCCCAGAAAAAATATGAAGCCCACTTGACCAAGAAGAGGAAGAGCATCTTTGCGCACCAACTTACCAATGTACTGAGGAGGACTTTAAACTAGGATCAAAGGGGACAGGTGACAAAAGCCCATAGGTAAGCATAAAAAAGGTGACCTTAACAGAGGACTAAATGTTGACGTGGGGGGCATGGAAAATTACGATAGGATCATGAGAGCAACAAAAAGGAAATTAGAGAGGGATTCTGCTCAACATCTTAGATGTCTATACACAAATGCAAAGAGTGTGGGGAATGAACAGAAAAAACGGGAAGTATCAGTACACAAGCTAAATTATGGTGTAACTGGCATCACTAAGATTCGGAGGGATACGTCTGATGACTGAAATACTAGTATAGAAAGGTATCGCTTGTTCAGGAAGAAGAGGCAGGATAAAAAGAAAAAGGGGTTGCATTATACGTCAAAAATATATGTATTTGTTCTGGGGCCCAGTAGGAAGTGAGAGACAGACCAGTCGAAAGTCTCTGGGTAAAGAATAGAGGTGAAGTCATGGTAAGGGTCTACTACAGATAGGGTTCTACCAAATTCGTGGCCATGAAAAATGCATCACGGACCATGAAATCTGGTCTTTTGTGTGCTTTTACCCTGTACTATACAGATTCCAGGGGGGAAACCAGCTTTTCTCAAATTGAGGGTCCTGACCCAAAAGGGAGTTGCAGAGAAGTCACAAGGTTATTTTCAGGGGGTTGCAGTATTGCCACCCTTACTTCCCCACTGCCTTCAGAGCTGGGCGGCTGGAGAGTGGCAGCTGTCAGCTGGGCTCCCAACTCTTAAGATAGCGCCCCACCAGCATACCATGCCACCCTTAGTTCTGCACTGCTGACTTCAGAGCTGGGTGGCTACTGACTGAGGGCCCAGCTCTGCAAGTAGCAGTGGGGTAAGGGTTACAATACCATACCATGCCATCCTTACTTCTGCACTTCTGCTGGTGGTGGCTCTGCCTTCAGAGCCAGGCTCTTAACCAGCAGCCTTTGCTCTCCAGCTGCCCAGCTTTGAAGGCAGCACCGCCACCAGCAACAGTGCAGAAGTAAAGATAGCAGGATTGCAAACCCACCCGCCCCTACACAACAACTTTGTGATCTCCCCACAACTCCATTTTAGGTCAGGATCCCTACAAATTACAACTCCATGAAATTTCAGATTTAAATAAATGAAATCATGATATTTACGATTTTAAAATCCTATGACCGTGAAATTGACCAAAATGAACCATGAATTTGGTAACGCCCTAACTCTAGATCACCAAATTAGGAAGAGATGTATGAGACATTTCTATAATAAACAACAGAAATATCCAAAACACAAAACTTCTAGTGCTTACAAATTGTTCCAGTATCTTTACAACTAATGGAGTCAGGCTGACTGATCTATTAATCCTTAGGTCCTCTTTGTTCCCTTTTTTAAAGATAAGTACTATGTTTGCCCTTCTCTAGTTCTGTGGGACCTCACCTGTCCTTCATGAATTCTTGAATTTCCAACTGTTCCAAGATTGCTTCAGCGAATTCCTTAAGTACCCTAAGATGAATTTCATCAGGCCTACTGATTTGAATACATCTAACTTATCTAAATATTTTTAATTTGTTCTTTCTCTTATTTTGCTTGCATTCTCACCCCCTAGTTGCTGATATTAATTGTGTTGAGTATCTGGTCACCATTAACCTTTATAGTGAAGACTGAAGCAAAACAGGCATTAACACCTCAGCCTTCTTGATGTCATCAATTGTTAGTTCTACCTCCTCCCTAAATAGAAAACTTACACTTTCCTTCATCTTTCTCTTGCTCCTAATCTATTTAAAGAACTTATTGTCTTCTATGTTGTTTGCTAAATATAACTCATTTTGTGCCTTAGCCTTTCAGATTTTTTCTGTACATGCTTGTGCTGTTCTTTTGTACTCCTCCTTAGCAGTTTGTTCATACTTCCACGTTTTGTAGGCTTCCTTTTTGATTTTCAGGTCATTAAAGAGATCCTGATAAAGCCATATTGGCCTCTTACTATTCTTCCTACTTCCTTTGCATTGGGATAGTTAGAAATTGTGCCTTTAATATTACCTTCTTGAGAAGGTTACAGCTCCCCATAACTCCTTTTTCCTTTAGATTTTCTTCTCAGGAGAATTTTCCTACAGTTCTGAGTTTTGTGAAAGTGTGCTTTTTGGAAGTCTATTGTCCTTTTTCTGCTTCTCCCACTCCTTCTTTTCCTTAGAATCATGAAATCATGATTTCATGATCACTTTCACCAAATTGCCTTCCACCTTCAGATTTGGTAACAAGTACTCATTCTTAGTCAGAATCAAGTCTAAAAAGGCTGTTCTCCTGGTTACTTCCTCCACTTCCTGAAATAAAAAGTTGTCCCTAATACATTCCAAGAACTTACTGGACATTTTTTGTTTTAACACATTATTTTTCCAACAGATGTCTGGGTAGTCACCTAGAGGGGGTGAGAATGCAAGCAAAATAAGAGAAAGAACAAATTAAAAATATTCAGATAAGTTAGATGTATTCAAATCAGTTTTTTAAGAACAGGTTGGACAAACCCCTTCCAGGTTTACTTGGTCCTGTATCATCACAGGGATCTGGACTTGTTGACTTCTCAAGGTCCCTTTCAGACTCTATGTTTCTGTCTCTTGCCTCCTTTGCTCCAAGAGAAGATTGCCAGTTTTCAAATGGAATTTATGGCTAAACAGCTTGACTGCACTTGAGAAAATACATGCCCAGCACACCCTACTGACATGACTACTTCCTCTGTGAGGTTTTTTCCCCCATACATAGGACATTATTATGAATATCTTGTATAAGATCACCTAAATGTGGCATCTTGAAAGCTAATATAAGCATATTCATGATCTATCTACATGATTGTTACAGTTATACATGAAAGACTTCTTTTTTCTTCCAGTGCATGAAGTGCAGTTCACCTCTAATAAATCTCAGACACTTACTACAACCACATTGTGTTTTTATATGCATATGAAAATGCTTCTGGTCCATAAAGGCATCAGTTTCCACTATCTAGACTATAGAAAGTTGTTCAGTGAAACAATATACTGAATTTCTGTTGAAACAAAACTGCAAAGTGTAAATAGCAACCTGTCACCAGACATTGGGAGCTTGATGTTCATCAATGGAAGGTAAAACAAGCCTCCTCTCCCATCTGTGTCTGAGCAAATTGACAAATACCATCTGCATGGCAGTGAGAGTGCAAGTTCTGCCAATCTACTTACTGCACCCCAGGACTATATTCCAGCTCTGGATTGCTATTTGGGGTCTATTTCACTCTCTGAACATGACTGTTCCTCCAGGTTGTGTGATTTAGGAGAGAGAGATTAAAACAACCAAAACCAAACTTTCTTCTGCTGGTATCATATTGTTTAATGCAGAGGTTCTCCACTGTGATTGCTTTATTTGGGAACATCTTGCGGTAAAAGACAAGTTTGAAAATTATGGTCCCAATTCAGCAAGGTTTTTAAGGTCATAACTTTAAGCATGTGAGTAATCCAATTAAAATTAACCATGTCCTTATGTACCTTGTTGAATTAGGGCCTAATCATATGCTTAAGTGCCATCCTGAATAGGTATGGACCTGCATGAATCAGGGCCTTAGAGAGCTGAGAAGTCAATCTGACCAAGTCAGTCAATCGCATCATGTTACAATGTGTTTACTGCAAGTCCACATAGAAAAACTTACAATGACATGAGGTGTAGGCATGTAACACACAGATTAGATGGCTGCAGAGCTAAAATTATCTGTGCATACAGTGTCTACATTATATAATGGTGTAAGTTATAATTTTGGCATACAATAGATATGATAGCTGGGAGTGATTGATATTCTGTTCAGATTCTCTCCTCATGGCTTAAAATATGGTCTTTAAAGCTCACCTTCTGTGAGAGATGGATCTCAAATCAATTTTAGTGGCAGCAGGGGCAAGAAACAGCACTAAAAACATGAAATTGAGCAGCTATGACCCTACATTAGGCATTTGAGCTAGATTTTAAAATACCAGCGCCAAAAAACTAGTCGTTTGCTTTGATATGCTGCCAAAGGAAGCCTGAATCCACTGAAAATTCAATGCTATGCAAAACCAAGCATCCATTATTAAACAATGCTTGTAATTCTTTAAACATAAGCTGGTGATTTTACAAAAGACAACAGACTGTGATATCACAAAGTCATAATGTTAATGTGAAAGCCCCGACGGTTCATTGTCTCTCATCAGGAAACCTACAGAGGTACATTCAATTACAGTGTGCCATAACTGAGCAATGTACAGTACCCGGGACATGGTGAAATAGGTTTGGGTCAGCAGCCAGCCAGTCAAATTAACAATTTTCTTAGCCCACAAATACATGATATGGCTGCTGGTCTTTATTAGCAACATTTGACAAAGTTCATGACATGTTTCAAGTGGACAGATGTGCCTTTTAGTGTCCATGACTGGCACAGGTTCATTACAAACGTAGTTAATCAATTTTCAAGAACTTTTTGCGTGACTACATTTTTCTCTAACCTTTCAGTTGCTGCAGTGCATTTTTTTCAGCGCTGCTCTTTCATTTGTACTGACAATACCAGAGAAACAGACTACATAATCTAAGACATTTGAATATATAAACCATATATTTGTGCAGGATCCACTAAACTCACTAGTGAATGCATATATTGGCTTGTCTATTTGTTTCCAAATCACAGTCAGACTCCTCATCTTCAAGGTACTACACAGTTCTGCTTCTCCTATATCTCAGCTTCAGTTTCTCTATTCCCTTGCTCTTGCCCTATACTCTGCCAAATCAGCTTGCTTTGACACTCCACAAATGACTCCATATCTTTCCTCATGCTGCCCCTGTGCATGACAGCACCTCACTCTTCACCTTTGTGTTTTAGAGAAAAAAAATCTCTCAAACAATATTTAATTAGCCTGAAAACTAGTAGTGCCCTTACCATGAAGTCCAATATGCCCGTGTTAAGAGGGGCAATGCTGGTGCTATATCAGCCAGCATGTGTTAGGAGTCAACCATCAGTTTTCCTCACCCATTGACCTCTCCCTGAGTTAAAGGGCCAGTTTCTAATCTCTTTTCCATAGGGTAGAGCTCTCCAGGCAGCGACCAGAGACATGAAAGGGCCAGCAGGAGAAAGGACAGCTCTGCTTAGGAAAACAGTCAGCTCTTCCTCATGAAGGCTGTAGGGGCATAATATGGAATATGAAAAAAAATCTCTGAACTACTATTCCCTTATAACATAGAATGAGCAATCTTAACTCATTCTATGTACATAAAGGTTTCCTACAGGAATTCCTTGATTATTTCTCTGCACCAGACAAAATAGGAGAGAACTGAATTCAAAATCCTTTCATAAACGAATAAAAAAATAGTTCTAAACTGGGCACGATTCCTCAGGAATAGGGGATCTTGTGGCAGCCTCTGATCCTTATCTAATCAGCCAATGCACATTGAAATTTGCAGGACTTTTCTACAGAAAATAGAATAAACTAGGTTTTAGCTGCCATCTAATTAACTCCTTTTTTTAATGTTTAAATTTACAAGGATTAAGGCTTTGTCTCCACATAAAAGTGGTATCACTTTAACTGTATTGGTAAAGCAGTACACAATCCCACTTGTGTGAACATAGTTATACCAGTATAAAAATGTTCATACCCATTTAGATATTCCCACACAGGAAGGGAAGGAAGCTGTACTTCACTTGCATTAATATACCATTTTTATTTCACAAAAAATTACACTCATAAGTGAAATAGTTATACCGGTACAAAATCGGTGTGTAGACTAAACCTAAGGGACATCTTCCTAGTCCCCTCTATTATACTGAATACCATGATTTGTGTTAAGACCATCTTCCCCCATGCTCATTTTTTAGTAGATTACTACTATAGTTCACATAAAGCAATCTTCACCTGGTAGGAAAAAAATATCAAATTTATTTCGTGCTTAAAACTAGTGAAGGGCTATATACAAAAAGAAGAAAGGAAAACAACCAGAATGAACAAAAAGCAAAGAAATTAATAAAATAACCTTCACAAAATGCAGACATTTCAGCTACTACAGTTATGTTGAATAATACACAACAATCATGTTCTTATCTAACAAAAAATCATTAAACAGGTTAATTTTATCCATATGCTCTCTCCTGATCAACGGAAAGACTCCCTCTTGCTAGCCTCAACAGATCAAAACTGTAGTTGGACATGATAGTCATGTAAGGGAAATCTAAGCCTTTAAAGGAAAGTACTCAGCTCAGCTCCCAGTAGTCCTCTCACTGGCTGAGTTTGGGATTTTGCTTCCCTTTCAGGGAAAGCATGAATCTGTCCCCAAATGATTTTTCAGTCAGACCGTATTTTCAGCACTTACGATATTTATTTAAAAAAAAACATACACATGCCTGACATTTTTTTTCGGTCTCATATTCATAAATTGAGAAATGTTGAGACACTCTGGCCAACTCCATTTGATTGCATCTGCGAAGACTTTGAATGGGTATACAGAACAGTTTGGAAAGTCTTAGAAAGAAATCTTTGACAAAGTACAACATTTACAAAACTAAATACAGTTTTGATTACAGTTTAGTACCAGACTCAAAAATATTTTCCTTTCTGATGTTAATATTTAAGGTTCTGGAAGGTGCATCAGTGCTTCTTGAAGCTACTTGACTATGCTTTGGAGATCCACAAGCCAAGTCTACATTACCCACTGAATAATATATATTTGCATATATAAAATTGCAAATAATTTGCCTGTTATCGTTCCCATCCCATTAACTTCCATCTACTTATCTGACTCTGGATTGTGAGCTCTTCAAAGCAGAGATCATCCTTCTTGAGTGTTCTGGAAACTCTCCAGAACAAAGTGTATGCTACTGTAAATATATATATATATTCCACATCCTCTCTAGTTCCTCTTTCAGGCCCTGGTACTTCTGCAGCTTCTCATACTCCTTCTTCCTGATGTTGCTGTCACTTGGCACTGCTATATCTATCACCATTGATGTCTTTTGGTCCTTATCTATTACCACGTCTGGTTGATTGGTCAGTACCTGCTTGTCCGTCTGGATCTGGAAGTCCCACAGAATCTTAGCCCTCCTATTCTCCACAACCTTCTGTGGAATCTCCCATCTGGTCTTGGGAGGATCTAGCCCATATGCCGTGCAGATGTTCCTGTACACAATGCCAGCCACTTGGTTGTGCCATTCAGTGTATGCTGTTCCTGCCTGCATCTTACATCCTGCCACTATGTGTTGGACTGTCTCTGAGGCCTCTCTGCACAGTCTGCACCTTGGGTCCTCTCATATGGTAGACCCCTGCTTCAATGGATCTGGTGCTCAGTGCCTGTTCCTGTGCTGCTATGATCAGTGCCTCAGTGCTGTCTTTTAGTCCAGCCCTTTCCAGCCACTGGTAGGATTTCCCAATGTCAGCCACCTCAGCTATCTGTCGATGGTACATCCCATGCAGGATCTTGTCTTGCCATGGCACTTCTTCTGCTTGGTCTTCCTCCCATGTCTGCTGCTGCCTCAGGCATTCTCTCAGCAACTCATCTTTGGGGGCCATCTTACTGATGTATTCCTGGATGCTTCGGGTTTCATCCAGGACAGTGGCTTTGACGCTCACCAAGCCCCGCCCGCCTTCTTTCCTGCTGGTATACAGTCTCTGGGTGTTGGACTTGGGGTGGAAATCTCCATGCATTGTGAGGAGCTTCCAGGTCTTCACATCAGCAGCCTCCATGTCCTCCTTTGGCCAACTCACTATACCGGCAGGGTATCTGATAACCGGCAGGGCGTATCTGTTAATGGCGTGGATCTTGTTTTTCCCACTGAGCTGGCTCTTCAGGACCTGTCTTATCCTTTGATGATACTTGGATGTTGCTGTCTTCCTTGCCTCCTCATCGTGGTTTCCATGTGACTGTGGGACGCCAAGGTACTTGTAGCTGGTCTGTATGTCTGTTATGTGGCCCGCTGGTAGTTCCACCCCATCAGTCTTGACTACCTTCCCTCTCTTCACTACCATCCGGCCACACTTCTCCAGTCCGAATGACATCCCGATATCCTCACTGTAAATCCGCGTCAGGTGGATTAGTGAGTCGATGTCTCGTTCATTCTTAGCATACAGCTTGATGTCATCCATGTAGAAGAGGTGGCTGATGGTAGTTCCACTCCTAAACCCATACCCATATCCAGTCCTTGTAATTATCTGGCTGAGGGGGTTTAGGCCTATGCAGAACAGCAGTGGAGACAGTGCATCACCTTGGTATATGCCGCACTTGATGGCCACTTGTGCAAGCTGCCTTGAGTTGATTTCCAGTGTCGTCTTCCATAGTCCCATTGAGTTCTTGAGGAAGGTCCTTAGTATCCTATTGACTTTATATAGCAGCAGACATTCACAGATCCACGTGTGTGGCATTGAGTCGCAGGCTTTCCTGTAGTCAATCCAGGCTGTGCTCAGATTGGTCTGTCTAGACCTTGAGTCTTGGGGTGACTGCTCTATCTATGAGCAACTGGTGTTTTGAGCCTCTGGTGTTGTTCCCAATGCCCTTCTGAGCTGTGCTCATGTACTGGCCCATATGGTCCTGTAGCTTGGCGGCTATGATACCTGATAGGATTTTCCATGTTGTGGGGAGGCAGGTTATTGGCCAGTAGTTGGATGGTTCTATTCCCTTGCAGGGGTCTTTCATGATCAGCACTGTCCTTCCTTGTGTTAGCCAGTTTGGGTGGGAGCGTGGGTTCATCTGTGCTGCTAGGCGTTCATGCACTGCTGTTAGTTTCTTTAGCCAGTAGGTGTGGATCAGGTCTGGTCCAGCTCTTCATGTTCTTGACCCGCTGCTGGGTGTCTTCTACTGTGATGGTAACTGATTTCTGTTCTGGGAGATTGCTGTGCTCTGTTCTCAGGTCCTGCAGCCACTTTGCACTGGTGTTATGAGTCTTCTCTTTCTTCCATATGTTCTTCCAGTACTGTTCAGTTTCTGCTGCTGGTGGCTGTGCTGTTATTGTGTTGTTGCACTGTAATTGGGAGTACACCTTAGATGGTTCTTTAGAGAACAGGGCATTTACTTTTTTGGCCTCTGCTTCTCTAGTGTATCTCCTTAACCTGGTAGCCAGTGCTGTGAGCCTTTGTTTAGCAGTTTCTAGGGCTTCAGATGAAGTCAGGCCCTTGTATTTTTTCAGTAGCCAAGTCTTATCCTTAATCTCTACACCCTTCTGTAGTTTCACCAGCTGACTAACTTCTCTCCGAGTCGCCTTGGTCTTATCCTCCAACCTCATTTTCCAGGGTGGGTATATACTGTTGTTCTTCTTGATCGTACAGCCAAGCATCTCCAGGATTACAGAGGCTGTAGCGTATACCAGTTCATTGGTTTGAGTTATGGTGGTAGTAGGGATTGTCATGAGGGCCCTATTGACATCTTCTAACATACTATCTGATGGTACTTCTCCACTGAGCCTTGGTAATTGGTCTCGAGGATTGACTGTAGCTAGTTTCTCCATGATCTTATGCCTCATATCAGCTGCTGTGCTCTGCAATGGAGGGGGTGGCAGTGAAGTTTCAGCTTCAGGAGTGGGCTGCACATCCACTTGTTCTTCCAGGCCTTCTTGAGTCTGGGATGTAATGTGGAGTTGGTCTATCTCAAGCTGTGAGAGCAGCTTCCTCTTTACTATGTTGAAGCGTTGGGTAACTAGCTGTTTCTCAGTAAGTGTGGATGTAGGTCTTTTGTCTAGCCATAGCCCCCTCATACGTTTCATATATCCCCTCTCCTTAGGTCTACTGTTATAGTAGCATTCCCTCAGTTCCAGGTTCTCTTGTCTCGTCCATGAATGGTTTGTTCCAGTAGCCCACTTATCATCAGATTGTCCTGGTTCCTCGACATCTGGCGCAGACCTTGTTAATCCAGGTGACGTCCGAGCCGGTATGGCTCTCCTAGTTCGTGTTGCTCTCATATTTGAGGTAGGCAGGTGACGCATTAGGGGTACCAACCGGGATTTGAACCCTGGTCTCCTGTATCAAAGGGCAGCGCTCTTAACCACTACACTATGTCACCTGCACCCTACACCCTATATATATTCTCCAGTAGATAAGAAAGAGAACTGGATATATGTTTTTTTCCTGCCTCTCTCATTGATTCACTGTGTGACCTTGAATGAGATACTCAACCTCACTGAGATAGTTCAAGTAACCTCTGTACATAATTTTTCATATTTATACAAACTGGAAATAAATAATGTTTAGCAAACCTTTATGAAGTGCTTGGAGATGAGCTGATGAAAGATGGCATGAAAATGTTAAGTATTCATTATTATTACAATTATTGTAGCAGAGGATTACTCGTATTATAGAACCCACTAATAAGAACGCTCTGATCTGGGCGGAGAAGCTTGCTAGCACATAGGTATATAGCGCCTTAAATATTTCTCTGATCTCAATGGTAACACTATTTCTGCACTTCCTTTAAACGTCAAGAACTCCTCTCTTCTTTCCAAACACAGAAATGAGCTTCCACTTTCTCTGGAATATGAATTCAAACTTGGCCATATAAGCATTGATAGGTAAGAATTTCAGTGGAAAATGTAAATGCCACAGAAACGTTTCAGCCGCTGAGTTTTCCATCTTTAAGCTGCTGCAGGGTCAACGTTACCATTTAGGGAGAACAAGAGGTCATCAAGGGCAACAAAATACCAGGGGCAGCAAATTGTTTAATGACTATTTTGTTTACTGTGCAAGTAACTTTTGCCTAGGAGGGGAAGTAATCTTTCTGGTTTGCCTGGGCAGTCAATTTATAAAAGCATTTGTGCTTGACTGGTGTCTGGGGAAATCAGAGATGGAGAGTTCTAGATCTGCTTCTTTATCAAATCTGCCAAGTCTTCTCTTGCATGTGAAAGACTTCTATATTTTTCATTTTGCTCTCACTTTATTTCAAGTCATATGACCAAGAACATTACTAAAGGTCTAAATAAAGGAGTATGTATTTGACAAGTTTCCCTTTCCAAAGGTTTGCAGTTTAAACAAATATTTTTGCCTTGTTTCTAAAAGAAAAAACACAACATATATATTTTACATACAAAAAAATTCAATACTGATAAGTACAAAGTAATGTACATTGGAAAAAAAATACCCCCAACTATACATACAAAACAATGGGGTCTAAATTAGCTGTTAACACTCAAGATAGATCTTGGAATCATCATGGATAGTTCTCTAAAAACATCCACTCAATGTGCAGCAGCAGTCAAAACAGCCAAAAGAATGTTAGGAACCATTAGGAAAGGGAAAGATAATAGAAATAGAAAATACCATTATGTTACTGTATAAATCCATGGCATACCCACATCTTGAATATTGCTTGCAGTTCTGGTCACTCTATCTCTAAAAAGATATATTAGAATTGCAAATGGTACAGTGAAAGGCAACAAAAAGATTAGGGATATGGAACAGCTTCTATATGAGGAGAGATTAAAGACTGGGTCTGTTCATCTTAGAAAAAAGTCAACCGAAGGGGGCTATGGCAGAAATCAATAAATTCATGAATGGTGTGGAGAAAGTGAATGAAGTGATGTTATTTATCCCTTCACATAACACAAGATCCAGGGGTCATCCAGCAGCAGGTTTAAAACAAACAAAAGGAAGTACTTTTTTCATACAACACACAGTCAACCTGTACAGCTCGTTCCTGGGGGATATTGTGAAGGTCAAAAGTGTAAGTGGGTTCAAAAAAGAGTTAGATTAAGTTCATGGAGGCTAGCTCCATCAATGGCTATTAGCTCAGGTGGCCAGGGACACAATTCCATGCTCCAGGTGTTCCTAACCCTCCAACTGCCAGAAGATGGGCCTGGATGACAGGTGATAGATCATTCTGTTCATTCCTTCTGAAGCATCTGGCACTGTCCACTGTGAGAAGTCAGGATATGGGGATAGATGGATTATTGGCCTGACCCAGTATGACCTCAAGGTTCTTACGTTCCTAGGCTGAGAATTTGTATGGCAAGTTAAACAGAAATTATAAATTAGTGAAAAATTATTTATTTGTAAACTGACAAAAATTTATAGCTATACTATCAGGTACTGATTTAATAACAATAAAGATTGATTTTTTTATTATTTATTGGTAATTTATTTTAAATTACATTGCTTTCATATTTTACATATGGGAAATTATAAACACAGTTGATGGCAGAGGACCTTTAATAATAACCTTGAATATCAATTTATCTCTCTTTCACAAATCTTATCTAGGCAAAGGAGCTATTTTTACCAAAACTACTAAAATAACTGTATGAAATGAGCCAAATGTAAATCATTCAATTTCTTGAAGACTGAGAAGGTGACTTTGGTAAATATTGATCTAATATCTATTTACAGAAAGGCACAGTCAACCTTTCCAAATGAAAATATTTGTTTAACATGAAACACAGAAATAACTAATCACAATTCATAATCTCTTAAATAATTAAACTCAAATACTAACATCATCTCTGAGAAAAAGCCTTAGTTTTGTCTTTTTCATTATTTTGATGCACACTAGATGAAATTATAGTTTCAAGGTCTTCATAATTATGTAAACTATGCTCACAACATCAGTTGATTTACTAAAAACAGCACATACACATGAAACAAAATGATTTATTGTGCAATTGAACGGATAATGCTGGGCAGACACATTATTAGTGTGAAATTATACAAAGGCTGAAAAGCTTATTCTAAACAGAACCAACAAGCAATGTCCTGTTAACGCCCAAAAGGGAAGCAGATTGGAATCCAATCAAATCAATCTCATATTTTCAAAAGTCTATACAAAATGTTGATAATATCTAAAAGCTTATAAAACTTAAATTGAGAAAGCCAGACTCCAGATAAAATATCATTTCACTGTTCCATTAAAACTGTTGGACAGTATACTTGCAGTATCTTCTTGCTATTTAATGTAACCTCAGCTCATGAAAATCAAAATCTGAAACTGTTAGAAGGTTCTTTGTATTATGCTTGCTATAAATGCTACATGAGAGAAATAACTTAGGAGAATACTGACACAATAATAATTAAATAAATGCTAATTTTCAATTGTGACTTCATTTTGAAAGTAACACCAAGAATATCTTTGGACTACAATCATAAAGCACAACTTTGTTTTTAAAATCTAAATAAATAAATGCCAACAATAAAATAAAAGAAAAAATTCTGAGGACACATATAGTCACTGCTGTAGAATAAAGTGACTGGATCTGCAAAGACAGCGCTAAAGGGAAGCAAAAGAATATTGCAAATACTCCAGTTGACTATACCAACTGATTCCAAAGGGAGTTTTGTGTGAATGAGCACTACAAGAATCGGCCCATACTTGTCTATATTAGGGGAAAGTCCTCAGCTGAAGTCGATGGAGATATGACAGTTTACACAAGCTGAGGCTCTGCCCCTAGGATTTTTCTCTCTAAAATTTCCCACCATTGTTACCCCCCGGTGGTAGGAAAATGGGAGCACTAGTATCGACAGGGCATCAAGCAGACATTGGCATTTCAAGCACTGTACCATATAACCTTGCTCAGACCAAGTCTAGATGACAGTTCTTAAACCGCTAGCTACCAAAGGCGCCTGGTCTATGCTAGAACTTCCATCATTGCTCCTGTCAGGGCAGTGGAGTTAGTGGTAGCATTGGTAGAAAATATTCCAAAAATCCTAATATAGGCAATGTTTAGGGAGTACAAGAGTTGGTCTCCTTAACTGCAAGTGAAGAAGAATGGGAAATTTCTTCCAAATTATTTATGGTAATGCTCACACCCAAAAATACCATGTTTTGCTCTCATCAATGGCACAGAGCACAAAAGCTTCATTAATACATGCTAACCAATGCCTTAGTATTCCCATCTACATGCAAAACTGAAAGTCAGTGGGAGCCAATTTACCCTGAAGATGCCAGTGTGTGAAGTTTGAACATATTAATCATCCGCAACAGGGGGTTTAGACCAATTTAGTGATCTCAAACAGATGGGAATGCATATACTTATAGGCACTTCTGGAAGCATCACATTTAGTTAAGGTTTCCTAAACCCTTCTATTATAAAAGACTCTCCTTTTTTCAACAGCTTATAAAACTTTCCTAAACTTCAACCATTCTGGCTGAAATTTTCCATGCTGGGCATCTGCCCTGGATTGCATTTTTTTTTTAAAGGTTCTGAAAAATAGTTCAACTACTGCTGAGAATGAGGTTAGGAGGAAAAATGTTTAAAATTTTTGTACAGTTGTTGATCTAAGAGGCTCCTCTATACTAGGGAGCAGGGACTCAAAATCTAGCAGAGCAATCACCCTAGTATTGAAGGGGTGTCTTTTGCTTCCCTGAGAAAATCTGGTTGAATTATACACCTCAGTCTGAAAACAGCCACTTGTACATGCTCAGTAGAGGCTGGCAACAAAATTCTGTGAACATTCCATCCCCACTGAGAATGCTCCACTCTTACAGAGTCCCATGCTAAACACTATGAGCTTGCTTCACATCCACAAAGCACCCTGAGCATGTTCCAGCCTGGGGCTGTGACTCTCCTCTTGGCTGATGGTGCTGCAAACCAGAACTGAAAGAATGGAAACCGTCTCTCCTGTGTTCTCAATTCTCCTTTCCCAGTACTCAGGCAGTGAGGAGAAGGAGGAAGCAGCCTGAGTGTTGAATGGAGAAAGGTGAGGATTTGGGAAGGGAGGATAGGGTGACCAGATCACCACACTAAAATATCGGGACACACTGGAGTGCCATCAGCAGTCAACCCCCGCTCCTCCCAGACTCCACCCCCATTCGGCCCCAGGTCCTGCCCCCTCCTCGCTCAGACCCCCCACCACACCCTTCCTCATCCCCCGGCCTGCCGCTGGCTTGCTGCATCCCTCCTCAGTCCCCATCCATTGCTCACTTCTCTGCCCGCTTGCTCACTCGCCCGCCGCTTGCCTCTTCACCCCTCTGCCTGCCGCTCATTCCTATGGTGCTGACTTCCCCTCTGCTGGGTGGGTGCTTGCCCACCCCTCGCCTCTTCCCACCCCTGCACACTGCCCTCGCCCCACCCCCATTTCACCCCTTTCCCCAAGTCCCCGCCCCTGCCCTGCCTCAGTGTGCCGCATACCCGCTCCTCCCCCATCCCTCCTGGAAAGTGCTAAGTGCTGCCAAACAGCTGTTAGATGGTGGGAAGCACTGGAGGGGAGGAAGAGCGGGTATGTGGCGCACTGGCGGGAGGAGGGAGAAGGAGACGAGGGGGAGGAGAGCTTGGCTGCAGTTTTTCCCCGTTGGTGCTCCATCCCTAGAGGACCCACAGGGTCAGCACCTCCCTCTCGCTCGCCTCATTAGCTGACTATCAGGACAAATGGCATCCCAATCGTACATTGATTGGGACGCAGGACAAAGGGTTAAATATCAGGACAATCCTGATTTTATCGGGACATCTGGTCACCCTAAGGGAGAGAGAAGGGAGAAACAGGTCAAAGGGGGACTTTTACAAAATAGAGGATGGGACAGCAACAAAGGTGGGGGAAATGCAAGAGACAGAAGGGGACAGGCTAGTGGAGACAGGAGCATAAGTGTCTAATCACTAAAGAACACTTCCCTCCAGAACATGGGTTAGAACCCATGATGTCTGAGTCCCAGTATTCCTTCCTTGCCCACTGGCAAGTGTTTATCTCACTCCATCAAGCAGATAACCGACACAGAGGACAACAGCCTACTATTACCACCAGTTACTCAGTGAGCTCAAGTGACAGAACACTATAGGGTTAGGAAATACCAAATTTATGGCTGTTCATGCAGCCTTAATTCAGTCCTCTTTTACATATGAATTATGATCTAATCTCTAATTATGTGATCATATTCTGCTTTTCCACATCAACTCTGCCTCATTCAGTGCACAAGATGGATAATAATACCACCAAGCCCGTGACTGAATACACTGATACACTGATTTAATTGTTCACTATACTTATTTCAGTGTCTATTTGTATGTGATCTCTGCAATATACAACATTCTGTTAAACATTCTCCATAAAATTTGTGAACATGTATATTTTTTGCATACTTAAAACATTAATGTATTATGTAACACATCATATGACAGATTGCTACTGATAATAAAGAGAGATATTTATCTATCTGTAACCGTTGTTCCCTATCGCTATAACAGTCACCACTCTTGGGGCTGGCTCCTGCTACAAGAATAGCGGAATTTTCCATAGCTTAAAGTTTCAAAACCACTGACTTAACAGCTCCTGAGCTGCAGCCTCTGGAACCCTTAGCACTTCCAACTATTAGCTCTTTCTGAGCAAAACGTGGAATAACATGCCATTAGGAAAGTTTGGAGGGCAGGTGAACATGGACATGCAAAATTATGTGCATGTTTTGAAAGTCTAAGCTTAAATTTGCGACTTGCAATGATGTAAAAAAATACAAAGATATGTTAACGCAGCAAAGAGCAAACAGAATAAATCTGAAAATGTGCCTCCCATCACCCAAAGAAGAGCACTAGGTAAGCTCAAAAGCTTGTCTCCTGCCAACAGAAGATGGTCCAATAAAGGATATTCCCTCACCCACCTTGTCCTTTCATTCACTGGGTGAGAAAACTCACCCACTGAATGAAGAATGCTTAATTTTAAATTCAAAACTGGCCAAAATGTTATACTGTTAAAACAAACAGTTGAGAAAGTCCAGCCACAAAATAATTAGGAGACAGAAGAGTTGGGACACTCAAAATTTCTTTAACATCGATAAACCAAACATTTTAAGTCTTGTGTTAAGCCTGATTCCAAGCAACATTGCACTTGCAAGAGTATACAGGTACCCTATGCACTTTACGTGGCTGTTCTAAAACTCTCCTATATAAAACATGACTGGAGGTTGGCTGCAGAAGCAGACCTACCAGTAAGCCTATTACAGAGCAGCAATGAGAGATGCAGTCAGACAATCTTTTCAACATGGTTGTCTTGGAGATAACAGAACCTACAGTATTGGTTACAAAAGAAACAAAAAGCTGGGTGCATTTTCTAAGGCTTTTAGTCTACTCCCTTTCATGTTGATTTTGCAGAGAAGCGCCTTGCTAAGATGGGCATGCAAAGAATGTTGGCAGGATGACTAACTGACTAAGACTGAATTCTAGCACTAGCTTTGGACAGCATTTAGGATGGGTTCACAGCACCACTTTATCCTTATAGAACGTAGTATTTCTATTTGGTGGTCAATTGACAGATTGAAGATGGCTCAGTTGGAGAGTTTAACACTGCAGACATGTTACGCCTTCCATGTAAGAAATTTAAGCTTGCAAGCTGAAAAAGAAGTCCCATCAGCTTTGTTAGGACCATATTAGTATCCCATGCCACAAGAAGTTTTCTGAATGGGAGATTTTAAATGCAATTAGCCTCTCATGAATCTGAGTGATGAGTAATTGCAGCTAAATTGATAAACTTTTAAACATGATTATGAAAGCCCAAATAACTGCAAAATGTACAGTTAGGGAAGAGGTCTGTGACGCAGATTGACAAATAAAAAAGGAAATGTCTAGCAGCTTGTCTAAAGAGATTCACACAGACCTTTTGGAACCAAACTGTGAACTATTTCCACTTGATTGGAATGCTCTTCTGATAGATTCCTTCAAGCAGCTGGAAGCAATTCAGATATCCAACCTCTGGCCATGTGTGTGTGTGTGATACAGTGGCCACTATTGCAAATTAGCTTTTGTCAACAAGTAAAGCATATTGTATCTAAGAGACCAGTTTCCCACTATGCATAGAATAGGAAAGAACTGTGGTATCTGTGTGTTAACTATTCTTGGCAAATGATAACCATTTTACTTCATTTTCTTATTTGCAATCTCTGATTTTTTTTAAGTGGGCATTACTGCTTCACTATATTAGTAAAAATATCAAAGTATCAAATTTTACAAATCCCCCTCACTTTTGGAGTAAGACAAAGCATGAAAAATTTCAGCTCCGAGGGATTTTTTAAATCAAATTACAGTGGAATGAAGACAGAATTCTGCAGTTCTAACTACAGAGTTGCTACCACAACTCCATAATCCAGTAACTTCTCTACTGAACTATTCAATTAATTAGCATATTACACCTTTAAATATCTGATCCATCCCATGCAAGTAACTGTTCTGCACCTTTTAATTGCTAGGAACGACTACAGCAATAAAGTAGCATTCAGTTCAAGCTGATCCCTCCTGGGAGTTTCTATCAAGTGCATGCTGGATAAGGATTGTTTCTATTTTTCATCATTTTTCTTAATAATCTAATTCAAAACTAAGTTTTACTGAGTATAATTGTCTTATCTTGAAAAAGTTAAAATTTAACTAAGGAGCCATCACCACTCATGTTGTTATTTGTTTTAAACAAAGGGGCTAAAAATCACAGTATTACCATTGCAACTGTGGTGATTAATATCAGTATCAGGATCTTCAGGTACATGCTGCCATCCTGCCTGTAGTAGTGGTGGGTGGTGGCTGGCTTCCATGACATCTACCTGAACATATGTGCTATAAGGACGTTGACACGATGATTACCTACCCCCCTACCTGAACGTCTCGCAGGACAGACTTCCTATTGCTTTGCACTGTTGTAAAGAGGTGCTATTAGAGCTGTACTCATTTCTGATAAATAGGATTTGGATTCTACTCCTGTACTGGGTAATTTGTTTGTGTGTGCATGTGTGTGTATTTGTAATTGTCATGATTTTAAGAGTTACTGATTTTTTGTACATTCATTTTAAAATTCTATATCTACACTAAAAATTTGGCTCAATACATCCACATTAGTTTTGATTAATGTAGGGGAACATGCGATGATCTAGAAAAGACAATTGCTCACTGATAATACTCCTCATCATAGTCTCTTTCTTCATGCTACTTCCCTCTTCATCTTATACTATATTGTTTCTTGACTGAAGAGGAAGAGTCTAGCAAAACACACATCATTAACGTTAGTGACGGTTTTTGTCCGCCTACTCCTTGTCTTCATAGACTCACAGCCTTTAAGGCCAGAAGGGGCCTCTGTGATCATCTACATCACCTCCTGAACATTGCAAGCCAAAGAACTTCATCCATCTACTCCTTTAATAGACCCATACATCTGCCTGAGTTACTTAAGTCTTTAAATGATGATTTGAGGACTTCAAGTTACAGAGAATCAACCATTACTGTAGTTTAAATGGGTAAGTGACTCATTCCCCATGCCGCAGAGGATGGCAACCCTCCCCCCACCCTGGGTTTCTGCCAATCTGACCTGGGCCCTCCCCATCTGGTATCTTGAGCCCTCCCCATCTAGTATCCCATCCCCGGCTGTTGGGGATATTTACAACTAGCAGTTGTATATGAGTATACAACGATATGTGGCCATCTCATTATACCATCCCCTCCATAAAAACTTATCAAGCTCAGTCTTGAAGCCAGTTAGTTTTTTTTGTCTCTAGCACTCCTCTCCCCTCCCGCCCCCTCGGAAGGCTGTTCCAAAACTTCACTCCTGTGATAGCTAGAAATCTTTATCTAATTTGAAGCCTAATCTTGTTGATGGCCAGTTTATATCTATTTGGTTTTGTGTCAACATTGGCACTTAACTTTAACTCCTCTCCCTCCGCGATATTTATCCCTCTGATGTATTTATAGAGAGCAATCATATCTCTCCTCAGCCTTCATTTGGTTATGTTAAACGAGCCAAGCCACTTGAGTCTGCTCTCATAAGGTAGGTTCTTCATTCCTCTGGTCATCCTACTAGCCCTTCTCCGCACCTGTTCCAGTGTGAATTCATCTTTCTTAAATGTAGGAGATCAGAATTGCACACAGTATTCCACATGAGGTCTCACCAGTGCCTTGTATAATGGTACTAATACTTCCCTATCTATACTGGAAAAATGCATCCTAGAATTGCATTAGCCTTTTTCACAGTCACATCACATTGGCAACACAGTCTTCCTATGATCAATCAATATACCTGGGTCTCTCTCCTCTGTCACTTACAACTGATACATCCCCAGTTTATAGCAAAAAATGCTTGTTGTTAGTCCCTAGGTGCATGACCTGGCACTTTGCATTATTAAATTTCACCCTCTTCTATTACTCTAGTTTTCAAGGTTGTCCAGATCTTTTTGTATGATATTCCGGTCCTCCTTCATATCAGCAATACTTCTCAATTTCATGTCATCCACAAATGTTATTACCATAACCATGGCACAAAAAGTGGGACTATCAATGAAATATGAAATAAGATTGGTCCAAAGATCAATCACTGAGGAACTCCAGAAGGGTACTCCTGGGGGAATTGTGCGCCAAAAAATTAAAAATTCTGCACACAATATTTAAAAATTCTGCATACTTTATGTGTTAAATAACACAATGTAATCACGTTAGTTTCAATTATTTTGGTAATTTATTTCAAAATACCTGTCAGAAAGTATATCTGTAACAGTACAGACAATAAAAAAGATTCAGGAAATGTTTAACAAATAGATACCTTGTTAGGAATATTAATATAGAACTTAAGTAATAATTTAAACTACAATATTGAAACGTTCTTCCTGCACCCCTCAGAAGCAGTGCAAAGATTTGAGGGAGTCAGGGGTAATGGAGGAGCTGAGGAAAAGGGAAGTATTTGCTGGGAAGGAGCCTGGGTGTGAACTTGGAGGGTTGCTGGGTGTGGGTGGGAGAAGCATGAAATAGTTTTTTTGGGGGTGGGGATTGTTAGGAAGTTGGGGAGCCATCCCCAATAGATGATGACTGACCTGTAGCCTCTCCCATTCAGTCAGGTACATCTGCTCCACCCACGTGTCCAGGCACCTCCCTCCCCAATCCCCATGAGTCCCAGCACCCCCACTCAGCCACCCCTCCTCATGTGTCCCTGCACCCTCATTCATCCACCCTTCCTTCCCCCATCCCCATGTGTCCCTGTACCCTCACTCGGCCACACCTCACACATCCCCATGAGTCCCTGCACTCACTTCAGCCACCCCTTCCCCCCGTCCCTATGTGGCTCTGTGCTCCCCCACCCCATTCCCATGTGTCTTTGCACTCTCACTCCCACTCAGCCCCTGGCTCAATACTGTCACCCCACTAGCTCCTGTGCCTCCACCCCAGTCTGTCCCACCCCAGTCTATGTGAACCCCCCAGCAGCCCTGTGTGCCCTGCTCTGTCCAGCTCCCCCATATCCCATGCCTCTTCACCTGGCCTCCCTCTGCACAGCTGACTGAGCCAGCCGTCCTCTCTTTTGGCACCACAGCATCCCCTGGTGGGCAGAAGGTGTAATTGCAGTGCCTACCCAGCAGAATGTATTTTCTGAGGGTGTGGGGAAATCTGCAAGAGACATGAATTCTGCATGTGTGCAGTGGCACAGAATTCCCCCAGGAATACCACTGGTAACCTCCCTCCAACCTGACAATTCATCTTTCAGCATGACCCACTGTAGTTTCCCCTTTGGCCAGTTCCTTATCCTCCTTTCAATTCTTAAATTAATCCCCATCTCCTCCAATTTTAACTAATAATTTCTTATGTGGGACTGTATAAAATGTTTTACTGAAACCTGGGTAGGTTAAATCTATGCATTTCCTTTGTCTAAAAAAATAATCAGTTAGTTATCTTTTCAAAGAAAGAGCTCAGACTAGTCTGACCTTTGAAAAAACATGTCACATTTTATCCCAATTACCATTTACCTCTATGTCCTTAACTACTTTCTCTTTCAAAATTTGTTCCAAGATCTTGCATACATTTGAGGTCAAACTAACGGGCCTGACGTTTCCGGGATCACTTTTTTTCCTCTCTCTTAAAAATAGGTAATATATTAGTAGGGCTTAAATTCTCATTGAGTATTTCCCAGAGGCTCGGGGCTTCAGCCCCGTGGGGAGCACTGGGGATCCTGCAGGTTTGGAAATATTTACTGGAGCTTTGCTCCAGACAGCTCTGTTGAATTTAAGCCCTGTATATTAGCAATTCTCCAGTCATAAAGGTATGATTCCTGAGTTTATGGATTCATTAAAAATCCTTGCTATTCTTTAATATTCTTAGATGGAGACTTTCTGGGTTCTCTGATTTGGTCCCATTTAACTGTTTGATTTCAATTTCTACCTCTGATGTGATAATTTCTACTTCCATATCCTAATTTCCATTAGCCACCCTGCTGCTACTCCTATGCTCTTCACTACCCTTATTAAACACTGACACAAAGTATTTGCTTAGGTGTTGGGCCATGCCTAAATTATCTTCAATCTCCACCTGATCCTCAGTGCTTAGCAGTCCTACTTCTTCATTCCTTGTTTTCTTCTTATTTGCGTGACTATTGAACCTTTTATTGTTGGTTTAAATTCCTTTGCAAGATCCAATTCTGATTGGCTTTTGGCAGCTCTCACTTTTCCCCTATACTTTCTGACCGCCAAGAGGTAGCTTTTCTTACTGATCCATCCCATCTTCCATTCCTTGTAACCTTCCTGCTTCCTCTTAATCTGTTGGAGATGCTTGCTCATCCAGTTTGGTCTGCAATCCTTCCATATTCTGTTCTGACTGGTTGTAGGATAGATGAAGAGATGGCACGTGAATAAAGGCTGTTTCAGTAAATTAATGAAGAGTAGAATCTCTTCCATTATTTTCATTTACAATGATATGCCTTTCAAGTGGATATATCTGAACCAGCTAAGAGATTTCAGAAGCAATAATGACAGGGCCAGAAAACCTAGGTCAGATTGTACCTGGTTGTGCAATCAGATGAGGTGAGACGAGAACTTCATGGATCAGTTACTACCAATCCTCACAGGTTTAAAAATCAGATTTCCCTCAGCTGTAAGAGGCTGTTAAGACCATAGACATTGTCTCTCTCCTGAGCTCGGTCAGGATTTTTGCTACCAAACTGAGCAGAGTAAAAGGCACACTGTGTTAGTTAAAGTAACTGGCGACTGGCTGGGAAAATAATTTTGAAAAATCAGGCCACTTAAACACCTACATATGAATTTAGGAACCTCACTTTAGGCAGCCAGTTTTTTTTTAATCTTGGTCCAAATTTCTTGATTGTGGGCTTCCTCTTCAGGGTGAGTGCATCTGCAATTACTGTACTACTACAGATCTGGAAATCCTTTCCCCAGTGTAAAGCGTATCTAGACTGTGAGTCTTGGAAGGACTCCATTACCCAGAGGCTGTGGTTGCTTCTATGTGTTTCTTCACCTCTGAGTCCTCAAAATCCACGGAGGGGTGCTTTTACATGGAGGCATGCTGTAGATATCACAAATGTTACTGTAGCTCTACAGCCTGATTCTTATCTAAACCAGTTAACTCTGACAAATCTTATTTGCTGGATTTCCAATGTCATGGATCTGGTCTTGAGTCAAACCAAGTCTACCAGGATCCCAGTTGTCTCTTGGGTTCTAGCCAAGTATCTGGGAAGTTTAGAATGAACACTTGTAATTCCAGCCCTCTGATGATGGTACAGATTGATGGTTGGATTTCTTCTAAAGTGCAGTCCTTGATTAGCCAATCATCTGGGTAAGGGGAAAATATTCACACCCATTCTGTGTGTTACGACACTGAAGCATTTCCCCAGTGCCAGCCTGAACATGAACATTGTGAACTGACAAACAAGATGTGTCTGGTGGTAAACATACCACTGCATCGCAGTATGAGTGCACTGTCTCAGTATATAATCTTCCTCTAGCAGAGGTAGAATTACACTTGTATACCTCATTTTGAATTATTTTTGCAATGAGCAAGTTGATGAAATCTGAAATACAGATGGGACAAATGTGTCTTTGCATCTTAAAGCATACTTGAGAGGGCAATTTGGGAGGATTTATGAAAACCAAATATTATACCTCCACCTAATAATGTTGAAGACCCAAGTATACAAGCTGATCATGTCACATCATTGGTAGATGACTCTGATCTTGCTCCCACAGAGAGATCCTCTAAGATGGATATAGGGGCATTTCATGGGACATAACATCTAGACTCTTGTGGTAAAGTTTAGGAGAACTAAATAATCAAGTTGTGCCTTCCCTTTTTCATGTATCAACACCAACAATAAAGACTGAACTCAGAAAACAGATGATCATTTTGTTGATGATTCGTGAGGGAGAACAAAATATAAAATACTGTTCCTCAGTTCTACTGAATTTTCAGAAATAAAAATATGTTTTGTCAATAAACTAAATAAATATTTGAAATACATACAGATAGCATTAATATGTATAATACAATGATATTTTTATAGTCACTTTTCAGGTCCTCTGCACACTTTAACGAGCAGGAGCAGCAGCTGTAGGATTTAAAATATGCACACTCTTCGAGATGAAAATTCTTCCTTTAATGCAGTGGTTTTCAAACTTTTTTTCTGGTGACCCAGTTGAAAAAAATTGTTGATGCCCGCATTCCAACGGAGCTGAGGATGGGTTTGGGGTGTGGAGGGACTCAGGGCTGTGGCAGGGTGTTGGGGTGCGAGAGGGAGTCAGGGCTCTGGGCTGGGGGTGCAGGATTTGGAGTGGGGCCAGGGATGAGGGGTTTGGGGTGCAGGAGGCGGCTCTGGGTTGGTGGGGGGGTCAGGGATGGTGCAGAGGGTAGGGGTGCAGGACGGGGTCAGGGCTCTGGGGTGGGGCCGGGGATGAGGGGTTTGAGGTGCAGGAAGGGGCTCTGGGTTGGATGGGGGGCCTCAGGGCTAGAGACTAAAGTGCGGGCTTCCTTTGAGTGGCTTCTGGTCAGCGGCACGGGGGGGGGGGGGGTGCAGAGGCATGCTTCCTGACTGTCCTGGCACCATGGATTGTGCTGCGCCCTAGGTCCAGCTCCTAGGTGGAGGCATGCATTGGTTCCCATCCAATGGGAGTGTGGAGCCGGTGCTCGGGGCAGGGACAGCACACGGTGCCCCATGGGTCCCCTGCCTAGGAGCCAAATCTGCTGCTTCTAGGGTGCAACATGGTGTCAGAACAGGTAGGACTAGCCTGCTTTATCTGGGCAACACCACCAACGGGACTTTTAAACGGTCCAGTCAGCAGTGCTGACCAGAGCTGCCATGACCCAGTCCCTTCCATTCCACGACCCAGTTCTGGATCGCGACCTACAGTTTGAAAACTACTGCTTTAATGTATGCTTACCACACACAATGCATCCCTTTTGGGGAGAATATCTTCAAATAATTGCTCAAAATTAGCCCATGTGAAATTGCAACATAATGGCAGATCAATCCATAAAAAGTTGGTTAAACAAGTAGATATTAACAGTATTTAATTTAGCTTATTCTATTATTGCAATATTTAAATGCAAACTCTCTTCAAGGAGATGTGGAGAATTTTAAAACCCTCTTCTCTTGTTCCTTCCACCCATGCCAAAACAATACAAAAAAAATTAAATCGGATCCTTTCTCATGCCCCCAGAAAAGCCAAAATTTTAATCCGGATTTTTCGTATTGTCCATCAAGGACATTATCAGGAATTAGAATGTCTACTATCTCTATTCATAGTCAGGTGACACAGAGAAGTTGGTATTCATCTAGTGTTTGCTAAACTGTGCCACTGTACTCATGTCATACCAGAGAGAGTCTATGAAAATTAATTCATCATAGCAAAGTGGGGAAACAGTGATCTTCAAGTTACCTGAATATTTATCATTTCTTTCGTCGCCGTTTGAAATCTATAATGTTATTTTTTTTAGAATTTACAGGAATGCTCAATTTCCAAAGGCCTTTATTGTAGAATTCTTTGCTGTGTGTGGCAGAACTACATGGAATGCCTAATTCTAAAGTTATTAGCCCACCTACCAGGCTTCAGTAACACCGAAACAAGCTCATTTAAGAAAAACATAAACAAAACGTGACATAATTATAAGAACTAGAATCAAGAAGGTTCCCTCACCTTAATTTCTCTTTTCATAGAACAGAATGAAATGCTACAAATGTATTAACATTTAGATTAGCAGACTCTGCGTGCTCTTCATAACAACAGTAATTGGTTAGCCAATTTATAGAATCTTATCAAAACTAGTGAGTAAAATAAATATTTGCAAACTTATATCTTGAGACTTTTATTACACTAAATGGAACAGACCTTCCTCGTCTTCTTTTTTTTTTCCCCTTCCTTTTTAACAGAAAGCCACTAGTTTCCATTAAAATGTTTTATGGGAATTCCAATCCTTAGTCTGTAGTATGAAGCTTTATATAGACTATGGATAAAATTCCAAAGCCAGCTAGCATTTATCCTGCCAAAATTCTCTCGGGGAATTTGAGGTTCAAAGTTCAGCTCTAATACCCCTTTGACGTAGATTTCATGACATTTGAAATTTACAGACTGAAGCCAAACCTCCAAAATGTTTTCGAAATCAAGAGATAGCTAACAGATCAAGATGAAATTGCTAGAATAAAGGGAGAGGGAAGAGGATGAAGAAAAGAAAGGGGTTGGTATAGGTGAGAGTATATAATATTAAATAATGTCTGCAAAACCAATAATGGCCTGATCCTTCAACACTTACTCATACAAGAGTTTGTGGTGAGATTCTGTATCACTAAAGCGTGGAGGATTGGGCAGTCAGGCCTTGATTCAACAAACTGCTTGAGTATGTCCTCACTTTAAGATGTAAGTAATCCCCAGTGAAGTCAATGGAACTACTCATATGCTTCAAATTAGGTATATGCTTAAAAGTTAGGGTTATAATTATCTTTGTATCCTGATGTTAACTGAAGCAGCCAAATTTTAGTGCATGCTTGATATTAAATCCAAGATGGCAACGCTGTTATGCAGTTCATTTTTACCTTATGCTTATAGCTCAGTTCCACATAGCCTTTCCTCCTTTCTCTCCCTTTCTCCTCAATCCTCTGTATTCTGTCCTTCTTCCCCCTGCTTCAGACAATTATTCCACTGTGCAGAAGCAAAGAAAAGCCAGAAAGTGCAAAGGAGCCTAGTTTGTATCCCAACTCTGGGATTCTATTTCAGCAAAAGCAGTGTCAGATTCACTCTGTTTCCACTGACACCACTGGGAAGGCTTCATTGTGGAGAAGAATAGACACTACAATGCTGCAAGGAGATTTTTGCAAAGTTCTTGTCAATGAGTAGGGGGCAGTATGTAGGGAGGTGGGGGTGCCAGGAAAAATGGGATTCCTTAGATTCAATAGAAGAACTGAATGTAAACGTAAACCGGCTTCATACAATTTTTTTTAATTGCTGTATAAGACAACATTAGAAAAGCACTTACAATTGGACATGGCTGTTTGTTGTCACCTCATTACATCCTCTGGGACATAATAAAAATTACAGACTACATTGTCCCATGCAAAATTATTGTTAGTTAAACCACATTCACATGAACAGAAGCAAGAGGACTGCAATTCCTGTAACCAACACTCAAGTACTTTATACACCTGTAATTTTTGATACTCTTATCTCATATTATTAATCACGGTTCAAAGCTAATACATTCAAATAAAACCACACATTTAGAAGGAAATATTTGTTTCCTTAATATAGTGTTTACATATCAATTTTGATAACAGCTTCTTTTCATGTAGAGACAAAGATAAGTAAACTTCACATAAAAGAGATCTGGTTGCCAGAGCTGTTATTAAATAGTCTCAAAATGATCTGAGTTTGCACAGCAGAAACATTTAAAAGTTTCTCACAGAGATGAGTCCTTCATTTTGTAATCTATTTTTAGATCTTTAAAATCTATACACTACTGTTAAGCTAATACATATTCCAAGTTGAGTAAAATTTCTACACAAAATAAAAGTCAAGAATATCAAGGCTCCTGAAGAATTGTGATTACAGAAGATTGCATCTGTAATTGATACTCCATATTTAACCTTCCTTTTGGAGAGCGCAGTAGGAGACTGCAATACTGATTTTTCACAAATATATATACTTCTAAATGTGAAAATTTTCTTTGGCCCTGATTCTGCAAAGGGTTATACACATGCTTAATTTTACAGGCATTGAGCTCAGCAGAACTACTCATATGTGTCAATATTTTCAGGATTGGGGCCTTAGATTGTCAACTCTTTGGGGTAGAGATGAAGCTCTTGTTGTCATTGCAACAGTTAGCTGAAATTAGTTATTCCATTACACTCCAGCTATTTAGGCCTTGTATATACTTGAAATGCTACAGTGGCATAGCTGCACTACTTCAGGGTAGATACTACCTTCACCGATGGGAGCGATTCTTCTATTGGTATATGCAATCCACCTCCCCAAGAAGCAGTGGTTCAGCTAATGGACCCACTGTCTCCACTGGGGGTTAGGCCATCTTAACTATGACACTCAGGGATGTGGAGATCGGCCGACCCTTCATGCACTCAGTCAAGGCGATGAACAGATGCAAGGACTTTCTGAATGGCTTAGTCTGCTCCAGGTAGAAAGTCAGAGCCCGTCTCATATACACCATGTGGAGGTGGCGCTCCTCACTGGTCGCATGGGGCTTGGGGCAGAGAACTGGCAGAAAAATGTCCTGACCCATGTGATACATGGAGACCACCTTCAGGAGGAATGAAGGGTCTGGGTGGAGCTGGACCTTATCTTTATGAAGCACCGTGTATGGAGGCTCTGAGGTCAGGGTGCTGAGTTCCGAGACCCGCCAAGCCAATGTGATCGCAACCAGGAAGGCCACCTTCCATGAGATATATGACCAGGAGGATGTAGCAAGAGGCTCAAACGGGGGTCCCGTGAGACGGGTCAACGCCAGGTTTAGGTTCCAATGTGGGACAGGGGGCCTAACATACAGGAAGAGAGGATCCAACCCCTTAAGGCATTGGCCAGTCATAGCATGGGAGAATATTGTGTGGCCCTGCACCGGTGGGTGGAAGGCTGATATGGTCACCAGGTGCACCTTGACTGACAAGGGCGCCAGGCCCTGAGCTCTAAAGTGAAGAAAGTAGTCCAGAATAAGCTGGATCGGGGCAGCCACCTGGGAAACGCCCTACTCGTCCACCCATCTGGAAAACTGGGGCCACTTTGCCAAGTAGGCTCGGCGCATGGAGGACCACCTGCTTTCTAGGAGGATGCTGAATCCTTCTGAGCATGTCCTTACCTCTCTACCTAACCATTGAGCAGCCATGCTGTGAGGTGGAGTGCCAATAGGTTGGGGTGGAGAAGTGGCCTTGGTCCAGGAAGAGCAGGTCCGGGTTGGACGGCAGTGGCCACGACGGGGCGACCGCCAGGCCCATAAGGGTCCTGTACCAATGTTGCCTGGGCCATGCTGGGGCAATCAGAAGGACCTGGGCCTTGTCCGACTTATCTTTTCCATGACCTTGCCGATCAGCGGGAACAGAGGAAAGGCACAGAGAAACTGGCTTGATAGGACAGAAGGAAGGCATCGGAGATAGCACCCCATTCCAGCCCCCACCCCGGAGCAGAACCAGGGACAGCGACGGTTCTGCTGAGTCACAAACAGGTCCACTCGGGGAGTTCCCCACACTTGGAAAAGTCTGTGCACCGCTTCTGGGTGGAGAAACCCCTCGTGCTGAGAGGAGAAGTCCCTGCTCAAGTGATCCGCCCGTGCATTCTGGGCACGCAGCAGATGGAAGACCTGTAGGCAAATATTGTGGGCTATATAAAAGTCCCACAGCCTGAGGGCTTCGCGGCAGAGGGCAGAGAATCGGGCCCCACCTTGCCTGTTGATATGGAATATTGAGGCTGTGCTGTCCATGAGGACCCTGACCACCCGGCCCTCCAGATGGAAGCAGAAGGCCATGCACACCAGCCATACCGCCCTGAGCTCATTGATGTTTATTTGGAGTGTTAGATCCTGAGCCGACCACAGACTTTGGGTCTGACGTTTCCCACATGGGCCTCCCATCCTAAGTCCGATGTATTGGACACTAGTTCCAGCAACGGTGCCCTGCCCCTGCAGAGGATCACCACCGTAGGGAGATGATCCCTGGCTCGGGCACCGTCAGGATTTGTCCATCCTGTCCCTGGCTTGGGAGAACTCTGAGGCCAGCCAGAGTTGGAAGATCCTCATCTTGAATCTACATGATGGACCACATACATGCACGTTGATGTGGGACCCAAGAGCTGGAGGCACACTCTGGCTGTTGTCACCGGAAACCTTGTAATCGTGTTGATGAGTCCCTGTCCAGTGGGAGGGAGGCTTTGACTGACAAGGCATCCAGGACCGCCCCGATAAACTCTATGCGCTGTACTAGGATTAATGTGGACTTGGTGTTGTACACCAACAAGCCCGAAGTGATGGATCTATAAGAGTTGCTTACAGTCACAGCCTGGGTACTCCCAAAGGCAAGGAAGCAGGGAAAAGGCTGTTTTGAGAGGATGTCTGGGGCCACCCTGCCAGCTCTCATCAGGGATCCACCTTCAATAAAGCTTCCCTTCTCCAATTGGTTGTGTGCTTTCCTCCCAGAGTGGACCCATGACAGTGAGACACCAGTGATTGAGGCCTGGGGCTGCGGAGGCGGTGCCGTGGTGAGGTCCTGGAGCAGGACGACAAACGGGAACAACATTGCTGTTCGTGCCGTGACTGGCTGCGATAGCCCCTCTGAGACAAAGACCTTTGGCGTCATCTGCTTCGGTCCCATCAGTGTTCGCTCCTCAAGGCAGAGCAATGCCAAGAGTCTCAGCCAGATGGAACCCAACCAGATAGCCTGGTGGGCGTTGAGGGCGATCCAAGTGGACTTTGCCCTGAATGGTCGCTGGGCAACGAATGGCGTTGGGAACATTCCCTCGATTGAGACTGGTACCAAGCCGGGAGTGACTGGGGAGATCCCAGAGACAGCTTGCCTCTGGAGTTCAGGGCTGACATTGGTGGTGCCCCTAGTACCGGCATGGACATAACATCCTGGGCTGCCTGCAGGGCCTCTGGTGTGGAGAGCATCCTGACATCTGGGGAGGCGTGCTCCAAATGGGCTGGGCTACTCCGCTTGAGTTGAGTTGGAGGCCTAGTGGCTGGTGGGGATTGAGGATTGCCCGACATGGGCCTAGCCTCTGCCCCGGGTTTACTCCGGTGCCGCAGTGAAGAAGGGCTCTTTCTAGTCTTCTTGGCATACCAGTGGATGGGGAGCGCTGATAACTAGTCGATGGTGCCGAAGGGTTGCCGTGCACCGACACCACAGTGCCTGGCGCCAACTCGGAGCGGCGCACTGGAGCCGGGTTCAGCACCGACTGCATCAAAATAGACCAGAGCCTAATGTCTCTCTCTCTTTTGGTCCAAGGCTTAAACGACTTGCAAATCTTGCAGCGATTGCTGAGGTGGGTTTCCCCTAAACAGCACAGACAGTCTGTGTGTGGATCACTCAGTGGCACAGGTTGCCTACAAGTGTTGCACGACTTAAAACTCATGGCACGGGGTATGTCCCAGCCTGGGCACTCTATGCTAAACTAAACTAAACAACTAACTAACTACAGGTACCATACACTGAACAAGCAAGCAGTTTTTGGGACGAGCTCTAGCAAAGCTGGAGCAGAGCAGTTCCAAAGCAGCTTCACTGGTGGCAAGAAGGAACTGAGGGTAGGGGGAGCACGCAGCACCCCTTATACCGTGCCATGGTGGCGTTACTACAGGGGGTCGCTGGGACGATCCCCTACGGGTACTGCTAGGGGAAAAACTTCTGGCACCAGTGCATGTGGCCAGCATGCACACCTACTGTGGGATACACATGAGCAATCACTCGAAGAAGAAACCGAAGTTTTCAGTTTATCCTATCTCCATATTTTATTTGAAGGCCCTCATCTAAAATAAGGTAAATATGATCACATTTAATTCAACAAATAAAACACATCAGAGATTAGATGTAGTTTATTTAGAAATATATTAGAGACACAGGATGGGTGAAGTAGTATCTTTTATTGGACCAACTTTTGCTGGTGAGAGAGAGCAGCTCTGGAGCTCTTCTTCAGCTCCATGTAGCTCAGAAGCTTGTCTCTTTCACCAACACACATTGGTCCAATAAAGAATATTACCTCACCCACCTTGTCTCTCTGATATCTTGGGACCAACATGGCTATACCACCACTGCAGACAAAAACATGTTACGTACAACTTCTGCATAAAGTGACTCACTGAAGTATTTCAATGCACAAGAACTAGCAAACAGATTCTAAAAGTTATGGAGTTGCATTTTCATATTAGAAAGTGCATCTTAGGATTGTTTTCCCTCTCTTTTGCGAAGACAAAGTCAGAAGATCCTTAGAATTCTCAAAGATCATCAACAAAAAATCTTCACTTTTTTCAATAGAAAAAAAATAAAAAATAAAAATCTAAAAAGAGTATATTTCATATGCTTTTTCCTGATAACCTAATCAAAGTATTTGGTATCGTTTTAATTCTTAGGCTTTATTAGGAAGTCAGGACACTGTTTCACAAACACAGACTCCAAAACATATCAGTCATTCCACAAATGAACATCTGAGATATTTTAAAAGCAAGTATGCAAATGAATATGGGTTATAAATTATTTGCTTTTCAAAGCATGCAGTTGTTTTTTTTACATTAAAATATGTTTAGTTTCAGAGTAAAAAGTAACATTTCACACAAGCAAAGAGATAAGGCAGTGGTTACTTAAATAACTTACCAGTAATTCATGTCCGTTTATTTATTGAAGGAGATTTTGCATTTAAGTACATACAGTAGTCTCTCGATATTATGGGTTTTTGTGGGCAAGAGATTTTCAAACTGCGCCTATGCCCTTGACACACATCCCAGAATGTATATGATAACTCTTCAACTTAGCCAAATAAATGCAAGCCATAATGTGCGAATATTGCAACATTATTTGTCTCTCCAAATCAACCATTTCAAATACAATTGTAAGGGTCAGTCTAGACTAAGCAGATTGTGTTTGCTGCTGTAAGAATAAGAGCTATCATAGCCAATGTTCACCTGTTGCATAAGACCCATGGTTTCTCCTTTGTCATTAATAAGGAGTACATACAAGGTCTAGAGATTCAGAAAGGGGCTCCTTGGAAGCAGAATTCAAGAGGAAAACAAAAACCAAACAAAAAATAGTTCTAAAAACATCTATCTCAAAGGGTGCTATCAGAGTGATTTACATACTGACATCCTTGATTCTCCCAAGTAGCACAAGAATCAATGGCATCAAAATTCAAAGAGGATCCAATTCAGGAGGCATCTTTAGCTGTCATTGGATAGCAATCCTCTCATCTAGTGCAGAAACAAGGACAGAGGAGCACAGACCTAAGTAATAATTAAAAAACAAAACCCTATTTAACTATCTTAGTCAATGAATGACAAGCACCACCTATCTGTCAGGCAAAAGTTCTTAAAACTGTGCAGCTGCACATTTCCATGTACGCTGCTAGCCAAGAAGGAACTGCATAGAATCTCTAGAGAGACAAGGTGGTTGAAGTAATATCTTTTATTGGACCAATTTCTCTTTCTAGCTGATCATCCAAAAACTGGTTGGATTAATGGCTAAACCCATATTTTTCTCAGAAACTACTGTAATTTTACTGTTATAATAGATCTTCACATAAGTAAGGACATCTTTAAAGTTTGAAAGAGATTGACAGAAAGCTAACAATAGATAGCATTTTACATTTTCAAAGCATCATACAACCCCCACAAGGGCACTTTGAGGTAGATTAAGTATTCTCATTTTACAGATGGAGAAAAGCGACACAAAAGGTTAAATGTCTTGCCTAATGCCACAAACAGCAAGTTGATGGTAAAGCAGACATCAGAGCTTAGGAGTTCTTGATGTATATTTCTGCGCTCATTCCTCTCCATATTGCCTCTCCACTCCCCTAATTCTGTGCTTGCTATACATAAGAACACAGATTTTGAAACTAGGTTTGCCTAAAGTGAGTTTCTCTGCCCAACATTCTAGCACTGGTCATAGCCAATCTTTATGGGTGTGGGAAGTATGCTCTTCTGTAGGTCAGAATTTAAGTCACCAGTGGAAGGACTCTTGATATGATCCACAACACAAATAGATAGGCATATCAAATCACATTGACACAAGCCACAAAAAAACACTAAAAACTGCACAAATGTATAGATGTACTAACTCATTTAAACAGAGGTACTTCAAGTTCAGTGGACAGCCTTCTGCAAGGGAGAATTAATATTTTTTTCTATTAGAGCCCAATATTGAATGTGATTTGTTCTTACTAAGGAAAACAGGAGAAAAGAGGAAGTCTGTTTGCAGCCAGTGACTGATAAAGTCTGTACAGATTACAAGAGGGTTATATACACTGCTACCTGGAGGGGAAAAAATTACAGATACATTTGTTTACAATTCTGAGGTGGAGGACTGCCTGACGTTAGAATCAATGTCTAAGGGAAACCGGTCTTCCAAAAAATCTCTGCTCTGACACAACCCTTCGAGTGAACTGTAGATAGATTTTAAAAGCAGAACTTCTGTGCAGTTGTCCTTAGGGACTCATAGGCTAACCTGACCTTGGATGGATAGAGGCTGACCTGGCAAAGGCTGCTAGCAAGGGATCCAAAATAGACTTTATAATATGGCCAATTTGGGTTGCAATTAGCACTGCCACTTGGGGAGGAGCAATGCCCTCATCTGGCTCGAAATGGAGTTGACAGGCACAAACAAAAAGCCTCCCATAAATTGCTGAACTGTGCCCAACTGAGCAGGAAGAACCCAGAGGGAAGCTTTAAATCAGCCATTGAAGAAAAACTGGATGAGCTAAGTATGCAACTGGTAGGCTACTGTGGCGCCAAGATGTAAGCCAATTGTATCCAATGGTGCAAGGCCTAAATCCATGGAATGATAATGCCAGTGTCTAAAGCAGGCAGGAACTAGTGCGGGGGAAGGGCAGAAATGAGAGTTCACAAAGCAACTGCTGGAGCGATAAGTCACATCAGAACCTGCATGCCTAGTTTACCGTTACATGCCTACCATATATTTGGCCTCATTGCCTAATGTTTTATTATTAACCGTTAATGCTTAATGGTTTCTTGTTATTAAATCATGGCTTTTAAAATAAAACGTAAGAGGGGTTTTTTTTAATTCATTTGTCTCTTGTTTCAGTTAAAGGAGACATGAAAGTGCCCAAAGCACCACAAATTGCTGCTTGAAAGGGCAGCATAATTCAGACAGACACAGGCAGTTTAAAAGTGTCAACTTCCCCCCTTACCCCACTTTGTAAACTCTGCAGCTCAGGAAGCTGATTTGTGACCCTCAAACCAACTCCCTTCTCAGCTTCTCAACAACATTCTTTAAACTGAAACCTGTCACGCTGCTGAGCATTGCAGCCAGGCTGAGAAGCATCCATCTTCCTTTGAAGGACCTCTGCATAAAGAACACGAAGAGTGTGCTTCAAAGGGACTCTGCTTCACTCTCAGCACAGCCTTTTGGTGCGCAGCAGTGCTACAGAGGCTTTAGGAGTGCTTTTAAGATAAAAGTACATTGAACAAACCTGAATTAGAAAGTGATTTAAGGCTCCCAATTCAGTTTCTTAAAATGCAAAGTTCAGCAGATGTGGGAAAAGAAGGTCTTGTGGGTACAGAGAAAAAAACCCATAGGTTTAAGGGCGGGAAAATACACTAGAAAACATTTATTTAAAAAAAAAATTCTGTTTAAACTAACGGATATCTGAGCTTCCTTATTTTGTCTTGATGAGGTCCTAGCTTTGCACTTTTGAGTTCACCCAAAGTCCCAGCTGACCAATCAGAACATAGCTGTGATAATCAGCATCCACAGACAGTCTTCAACATGCTATTTAATTAATTAATTATTATTATTATTTAAGAGAACTAGCTGAAGAACACCAGGGCCTTGCGCCAACAGAGAAATATATTTGGGTGCGTCTGAAAACTCCAAATCTAGGTCAAACTCAGAAAAAGCCAGTGCATTTACGTGGCCAGATATTGCCGCCTTAAATAAAGAGAGTTTTATTTCCTCTTAGGCTTTCTAAGATTCTGAGGTAGGGTGAGTCACAGGGAATAAATGATCAGCAGCTTTCATAGAAGTCTGCATCTATGGCCACAGAAGTAGGAAACACACACACACACACCTCAAAGACTCACAACTGTAAATGAGGTGCTTCTAAGTTATACGTTTCAGATAATTAGTGCCATTTCTATTCTAGCAAAATCATAAAAATATAAAAAAATAAATATTTGCTAATAACTTCCATTTCTTTAACTAATTTGGAAGTGAATGGCTCTTTACATTCACTCCTCAGTTGACTAACAGATGGGAAAGAAACACACACACACACACACCAGTATGCTCAGGGAAGTAATTTACTGGTCCTGCCACTGGCACAAGTCTGATGACTATTCAGGTTCTTGTACTTTGTCCACTACTGCAGTATGTAATTGCCTGATAATGATAGGAGAAGAAAAAAACATTACTTGCTAGAGCTGGGTTCCTAGGTTTGCTCCAGGACCTTCTTCCTGCATGACTTATATAGCTTAAAATGTTATTTAATAAGCACTTCAGTCCTATTGAACATTTTTTGACAACGAAGAATCTTTGGGTCAAATTCTGCTCTGTTATACCACGCTAAAGCTGGAGTAACTTTACTAACATCCATGAAGTCACTCCAGATTTACAGCACTGTAATGGTATAAATGGTGCAGAATTTGGCCCTGGTGTCTGTAAGGCATGTATTGTTACAAACTCAATGCATATGACATGAAAATATGGTTAATAAAACACATATCTGCTAACTCCATTTGTGTTCTGATGTGATTTTGGGTTATATCACTTGAACCCTGTACCTGCATGGGTAAAAGCCATCTTTTCCATCTACAACTAGTAAATTAAATTAAAACCCTACTGGTGATGATTTAGAGAACGTACTTTTAACAAATGGGGATGTACTATAAAAATTGGTGTAACTGAGGGTTAACACAAGATCCACAAACCAAATAGCTCAATATATGAGGACAAAAGAAATCAATTTGTAAATTTAAAAAAAAAATAGAGATACACGAAGACAAGTTAAAATTCCATAATTCTTCAATAGCAATAGCATAAAAGCAGGGCAGTCACTTTAAGATTCTAGATCAGCATTTTCAGTGACAAATTCTGTCTAAAGTTACATGTGGCATAATTTAGCTTTTAGGGTGTAAGGGTTTGAGACATTTTTATTTTTGTACTTTTATAGGCTGTTATTTAAGAAACTACTTTCAATAAAACATTTCAAAATTAGTGATTAATTTAAAATAATTCAAAATCATTAAACCTACTAATTCACATGTCATCTGAAGAAGACAAAAAAGCTTGCTTATGTGTCAAACTTTTGAAAACAGTAATATTTCTGGTTCTTAGTTTTTAAACTACTGTGCTATCCCAAGAGCCATATCCTCATTGTCTAGAATCCTGTTGAGGTGTCAGTAGTCTGAATTTTAAAAATTACTCATTTTATAGGCTTTATGTTTTTTCACAGTTTACAAGTAACCCTGTAAGTTTTCATTTTATTCATATTTACTTGGACATTTTTATGGGCTTTACATTTTTTTAGTGCTTTATGTTGTGCGCTATACACTAGTGGCATGATTCTCAAAGCAGTTGAGGCTCCTATTTCTCTCAGAGTTCCTTTAAATCGGTTTATTTTTTTCTACTATTTGCTGGACTGACCAAAAACAACTACCAGAAGTCCCCAGCCTATGACCTCCTAACTCACTGTCCAGTCCCTTCTGAAGACACAAAGTGGTTGGAGAGCCATCCTAATCGAGCAGCTGAGGATTCCCTTGGCCTTGGTGAGTCCCAAGATACCACAGAGCTGGGGCTTGCCAGCTCTACAACACTGAGGCTGTCCTCCCTTTCTCCCTCTCTTGCAACTCAGAAGCTCAGCAACTCTGAAAACCAAGCCACACAATCAATTACACACAAATCGCTAAAGGTTCCTGTTCATGCTGCAGTACTGGGCTTCTCTTTTAGACTCAGTTAAACCAAAGTAACTGAGTATGCAGGTACAGAAGGTAACAATATATTATGTGGTGGAGGACATCATATTAACAAATAGAAATCATACCTTAAAAGAATAACAGAAAACCAACCTCCAAAAATATGTTGGCTTTCATTTTTGCAATATATATATATATATATATATATATACACACACACACACACACACACACACACACACTGAACAGCCACTTGGCCTTTATCAATCTAACACAAGAAAAAAATGAAATCAATTTCTTAAAAATAATTTTCTCCCATCACCTCTCATTTCTACATAACTAAGTTATTCCTTATTAGATGTCTACATTCAAAAAACCAAAAAGTTAATCTGCAATGCTTTAATTTCTTTTAGTCTCCCAGCAAGCATTATTCCATTTTCTTGCCTTTGATTGTTTAACATTCCTGCACATTTAATTTTCTATTTCTGAATTTAATTTGGAGGACATGTCTGTGAAGGATTATTTAGTGCACAAAATAGAGATTTATCAGAAGTTACTGCTTCATAAAATCCCAAGAGAGGAAGATGAAAATTTCATGTGTCCGAATTTAATTGATCTATTTTTAGCAGGCTCTAATCTGTGCAAATAATGTTTTAAACATACAATTATTTTCCTATTAATTTTGCAAGAAAGCTAAAAACAAATGTACAGTGCAATAGGCAGGATATTTAAGCTAATATAACAATAATCATTACCAATATTAGCACATCAAGCTGCCTACATGTACATATTTACTTCTTTAGGCTTTCAATTTTTTTTGTGTTGTCTAAAGACGCACAGAATCCTAAAATCAGTGTATGTTAGATGCAATGCAATCTGTATTCTCTTAGTTTTTAGGCCCAAAGCCATACAGTTAAGTGCAATCAGCCATCCTAATGTAATCCCAAGACTATGAAAAATTAAGAACTCTTTTAGTTTCTCCTCAAACCTAGCTATGACTCTTGTTCTAAAAGAATGATCTCTCACTTTTTTAGATTGAACATAATTGTTTCATGCCATGATGTAGAGCACACAGTCTCTGTTAACCACTCTATTTACAGTCAATCCAAACATAAGGGTATAATCAATAAAAAGGAAAAAAGTTTAAGAAGTAATTATTTTAAATACAGTATGTACTTGCACACACACACTTATATGTGATGAGGGTTCTGCTCAAGTTCAATGGGGCCTTGTATTCAGTTACAGTTTCCTAGCCTATGCTCTCATCTGATTAGAATTTCTGTATTCTCTGGTCTTGCAGAATTCCCGTTACCTTCTTTTGTGTTAAGGCACTAAAGACGGCAATTTACGTCTAATTAATGGAACTGAGTCATAATGAGCTCTTTTCTTTTAGACATGATTTGAATGTTAAAATGTCCAAAATAACCACTAAGACTGGGCTTTTAGTCCTGCTTCATCTTAAGTATTTGCAACACAATGCTCTCATTCAGGCTTCCTGCTTTGCATATAGTCAGAGGGTTGGAGGTTATCCACATTGAGAAATTCTTAAGATGGTATGCACAAAGGGATTTAACAGCATGCCACCAGCTTTAATATTTTAGCTATGCAGCCATGTTGAAGCAGGCAAACTGACTGTCTCATCCTTCAGAATCTGTCGATCTCCATTCTACCTTTGAAATGGTATCCTTTTACCAGTTCCTGAATTTGATAGCATTCTTTATGAGGGATCAATTTCCATGCAAAAGAGACAAAAGGCAGGATGAAAGACAAGTTAGAAGCAAAGCACACAAAGAGCCGTGCATCTGTGTAAAGAAAAGCATGATAAAGCAGTTCTACCACTGATCTGTGATGATGAATGAAGATGTAATGGTGAAAATACAAGACTGCAAAGAAACCAAAATCTAAAGCCAGAACAAGACAAACAACTATATTTTAAGTGAAACAGTAGCTGAACTTCAGTTTCAAAAAGGAGAAAAATATTACTGATTCAGCAGATCTTGATTTTAACTGCTGATACAGAATGAATAAAAATTTTAACACCCCCATTAGATAATATTTTCACCCACTAAACGTCATTCAAAATACAACTCAAGATTATATTTTGCACTCCTGTATTTTTGCCATCATGTGTTCCAAAATATATATAGTAGCACACACAGAAATAAAAAAGAAGTATATGCATAGGGCCAGATATTCAGCCAGGCCAACAACCCAGCCTGGATCTTTTGCACATACAATGAACAATGGATGGAATTAGTCATTGAAAAGATACGTCAAATTTAAATTCAGTAATTCAAAAAATAATATAAGAGCAGTTTGATATTATATCCATCCCTACACCAAGAACAATTATTATGGTGCGTCAATCACATCTTTTATCTATTTAAAAAAAATTGTCTCTCTCTCTTCCATTATGCAAAAGAACAAAAAACCATGAAAACTGAAAAAAGACCCTCATATTGCAAAATGGTTTATGACAGACCCTAACAGCTGCATAGATGCTTGATGACTTTGATATGAGTTTGGACGGGCGTAGCAGGGCTCAAAAGTACACAGGCCACTTCGCAGGAATGGGGCCCTATCAAATTGACTCTACAGGGAAAACAGGGAAACTGACTATATACAAACTGAAAAAAAGAAAGAAAATACTTCTTTCTAATCACTTTTTTTCATTTTATTAATTGTACTTGTAAGAATAACAAGTTAAAAAGATTTTCTACACAAGTGTGGTTTTAAACTGACAGAATCCTTTTAATACTTAACTAGATTATTTCATTGCTGAAGATATGTAAGTAATTATATATCAATCTGCTAATATTTTTCTCTACATTTCATTGCAAGAGCAAAGTTGTGCCTGTAAAAATATTAGGATTACAGATTATAAAAACTTTTGAAATTCAGTTTTTTAATAATTAAATGTGTAAATTGTCCAGTAAAAAGGATCAGAGCCCAAATATTTCTAGATTGTAGTCTGTAATACTAAAAGCCAAATATTTTACATAGAATAACAACACATGTATACAATAGCTATGCTATATAATTCACAGTTGCCTTATATCTCTTTTCCCCACATAATCTTCCTATGAGATCCAAACTTTGCTTGTAAAAGCACTGGAAAAGGGGAATAACAGCTTTGATGGTGTGAGTTGAACACAGGGCAGTGCTTGCTTACAAAGTTTAGTTTTACTTTTGCAAGGATAGATTGTGTAATTTACACATGAAAACCCCCTCCTAGTGCTGAGATTCTAGATTTGCCAAAAGAATTGATGCCCTATTAGCTAAAATATTAAAACTGACAGCATTTCAGAAAAAAAAATCCATAATAATTCTGACTTGGTTAAAAGCACCATTTACAAAAATAATAATGTAGATATGCAAAGTTGTAGTTTTGTTAAGAACTCTTTCCACTAATTCACTATTCTACTTTTCACCTCTCTGCGGTAGTAATGGTTTAGTACACACTGTTCCCACTGAAATATACAAAAGAAAGAAAGAAATCAACTACAAACTATAGCATAAACTGTTCTTCATTTTGTAAATACACTCAAAATGCCTAATTTCTTAACTCAAGGCTTGTGAAACAGTAAAACATCAATTACAAAAGTTCACCTGCAGACATTACATGTTAACAAATATTTAAATAAATCAGTATCCTAGTTAACTCTAACTCTAAATGTCCATTTAAAGGTGCTAATCTCTAGGCCTTTACTTCACATGGTGAAGTAAACTGGTATGTCCATTAATGTCTGGCTTCTGCTACGATTCCTACAATTTAGTTCAGGAAGAAAACACATTTGAAATACAGTAATATAGAGAGGAATTTGAAGACACACATGATTTTAACACTTTCTGACTTGGACAGTATATACGTGAAGCATTTTTAGTTCACTTTTCACCTTTGGAAGAAAACAGAGGCACGTAAAACATCTTTTCACAGATTCATAGATTCCAAGGCCAGAAAAACGACCACTGTGATCATCTAGTCTAACCTCCTGCATAACACAGGACATATTTAACATCATATGACTTGATTAACTGTGAAAATCAATTCAGTGCACGAATCATTGTCATAATTATATGATTTTTTTAGAAATAAAAACTAGGATCAAAACCCACTGTGACACTTTTTTTTTTTTTTTTTTAGTGTTCTAGATAAGGGCATATAAATCTTAGCATAGGGCACCATTAAAAATGTTTGGCAGTCTCACTCTTGTTCCTAGTAGACAAAAATCAACACATGGCCTCGTATAATATAGCACAAAATTTGTATTTGTGCAAGAGAGCCCTAGGACAGAAATATCATACATGTTATGAATAAAAGACTGATGTTTTGTGACAGAGCTACAAGGGAAAGATTGCACATATCACCTATTTGCACTATACTTGGCCAAAACAAAATGAACACAAAAATACCTGCAAATCTGTGAGAAAAAACAAGTTTAACTTTGAATACCTGAGACTAAACATGACTTCTATTCTTGTGAAAATGGTAACAGACTGCAATCCAATATTTATTGCAGCATCGTCTCACTACTACAGTCGGCTATGACAAGATTCCAGAAAGTCCATTCCTGCCATGTCCCATTTCTGAGTCAAGTCTTTAAAGATCTCAGGGGGAAGCACCATCTAATACGTTTCTAATTAGGTGACCAGTTGGGTGCATGGAAGTTGAGTCTTTGAAACAGAGAGAATAGTCTGTGGACTTCTGTTGCAAGGTTTCTGCTCTTGATGCTTCCTCAGTTCCCTATGTAAGATACCATGTCAGTGTTGTCAGACCTGATTAAGACCGATATGCTCTTGGTTATATGTTCAAACCTTAACCAGGAGAGAAGCACAACTGTGGTTTCAAAAAATATTACTCAGAAGCTGAGCTCTTCTGCTTGACCATAAGCCTCCAAACAAACAATAACCTGGGACAAACTGTAGCTATCCATGCAGACCAGCATCTCTCAGAATGTCTGTCAACAATTTCTGCTCTAGTTCATAGATTTTTCCCCCTAACTTTTGAGGGAAAGTGCACATGAACTTTCAAAAGTTTTACAGTAGCCAAAGCTTGTGGCAAAATGACTTTGTACCTAGCCAGCAAGCCTACAATACTCCTTTGAGATTTGCCACATCCCATATCCAGGAGTCAGAAAATTAGGAAAAAATTAGGAAAAATGAATAAGGAATCTTTCAGTCTCAGTATCCATCAAAAAATACTTTCTATATAAAGACAATATAAGAGAACTTGTAAATATTTCCCTGTGGATTTGAATATTCTTTGTAAGGCAATACCTAAGCAGTTATAATTAAAAATAAATAAATATTCAGCATTTGCAAGCAGCTACCAAATAATATCTGATTTATCACAAAGTTTGCCAATACTTAAAATCAGAAAATAGCTGCGGTAACTGTGTTAAATTTGCCAAAGGAAACTTACATATCCACGACTACACCTCTGCAAAAACAGTTATTGGATGGGGAACTTGGTGTTTGGGAAGAGGTACTAATCTCAGAAGGAAAGTTGATAGTTTGCAAAGTAAACCCAAGATGTTGCCTGTTTTCAGAGCCCAAGAGTGAATCTTCCTGTGCAGGATGGGCAGGAACTCTCTTCAGGAAAGAGTACTGGTATCTGTAGTTCCAGAGCAGCTGGGACTATACATTAGAGCCTGACAAGGTATTTTGGGAAGGAGTTAGGGTATTTAAACAGCACTCTTTCCCCTGAACAAGGGTGAGACCTAGAGGAATCCAGAAGGGCTGAGTCTCTCTCTCCTTTTGCTACTATGGTTCTCGGGAGAGCCCTGCGGTTCTGTGGATAGCAATTTATATCCGTGGATACCCGCATCCGTGGGCATAAAATTTGTTTCTGCTCAGGGCTCTCCTCATAAGCATGTTTCTTAGAAACAGCTGATAAGTTTTGGACAACATTTCTGAAACAGGACAGCACATATTAGTCCACATATGACCTCATTGTCCATAAAGATCTTTTGAAGACAACTGCCAGATGGGACTAATTTTACAGTTCCTTCTGAATATGTTTCACTATCAGACACCTCTTCTTCTTTGCCTTCACCTTGTCCCATCAGTAAGGGTCTTGTTCTTCATCTCCAAGGATCCTTGTCCAGTGCATCTTCCAAGCTGAAATCAACCTTCTTCATGTACCTCATCAGTATCTCAAACCACCTTCTTCTAGGCCTTCCTTCTTTGCCCCACGAAATACTCACTCTTGCATCGTCTGCCCAACATATTCCATATCTGACTCACATGATCCAGCTATTCCAGTCAACACTCCCTCAGCTTTTCTGTGGCGGGATTACCCACATCATGATTCATACCCATTTCTCAGCGTAGCCGTTCAGCTCTCATCTTACCCAGCATCCACTGAATATTCCCATTTTGGCAGTGAGTAGTAGTAGTTCTCTTCTCTTCCTCATTGACCAGCATTCTAACCAATACATCATGGCTAGCCTAACCACACTTTTCTACACTTCACTCTTCAGCTTACGCGGCAGGTACCTACTGCAGAGAATTTCCGTCAACTCTCTCCATTTACACCAAGCGCTCTTCATGTGGCTTCTAACTTCCACAGCCATGTTCCCATCAAAGACCATCACTGAACAGAGGTATTTATTATTGCAAAGACTTTAACTCTAAATCATCTAGTTTTGCTAGCTTATGGTTGTCTCTCTCAACTAAGCATCACTTGTTTTTTGACTGTAACACAGTAAATTGGTCCTTTAAAAGTAAAGGGGGATGGATGGCCCAATTCCAATGTCTTTTGCTGGCTGATTTGTAAGCCATTTTCTTCTAATGCAGCTCTCCATAATTCTAGATCCCTTTCCACCATTAGTATTTATCTTCACAACACAGCATAACATCATCGGTGAAAAGCGTGGTCCATGGAGCTTCTCCCTTACTCTCCTGTGTAAAGTTGTCTATTAAAGCTACAAATAGAAATGGGCATACAGCTGATCCTTCAGGTAGACCTGCCCTCACAGTGAATGAGTCACTACTGTCATGCTACCCTCAGGTATGTCCATGAGAGTCTGAACATGTAAGCGCAGTCCCTTGTGTTTTTTCCTGTACATCCTCAATATATGAGTTACGCCTGTGGAAGTAAGTGAGTACACAACCCAGGGCTTGTCTACATCAGAAAGTTGCAGCGCTGGTGAGGGAGTTACAGCGCTGCAACTTTGAAGGTGTACACATCTGCAGGGCATCACCAGCGCTGCAACTCCCTGTTTGCAGCGCTGGCCGTACTCCCGTTTTGTCTCGGGTGTAGAGGATCCAGCGCTGGTGATCCAGCGCTGGTAATCCAATGTAAACACTTACTAGCGCTTTTCTTGACCTCCGTGGAAGGAGAAAGCCTCTGGTAATCAAGCTGATCGCCTTTCCCGGTTTGCTCTCTCGTTCCCGGAACCCCGAGCAAGCAGGTCTCCTTCCCTGCGGTTTGCTGGGTGGCTCCGGGAACGCGAGAGCAAACCGCGGCGAAGCTGGTCTCCTTCCCCGGTTTGCTCTCTCGGTCCCGGAACCCCGAGCAAGCAGGTCTCCTTCCCTGCGGTTTGCTGGGTGGCTCCGGGAACGCGAGAGCAAACTGCGGCGAAGCTGGTCTCCTTCCCCGGTTTGCTCTCTCGGTCCCGGAACCCCGAGCAAGCAGGTCTCCTTCCCTGCTGTTTGCTGGGTGGCTCCGGGAACGGGAGAGCAAACCGCGGCGAAGCTGGTCTCCTTCCCCGGTTTGCTCTCTCGGTCCCGGAACCCCGAGCAAGCAGGTCTCCTTCCCTGCTGTTTGCTGGGTGGCTCCGGGAACGGGAGAGCAAACCGCGGCGAAGCTGGTCTCCTTCCCCGGTTTGCTCTCTCGGTCCCGGAACCCCGAGCAAGCAGGTCTCCTTCCCTGCGGTTTGCTGGGTGGCTCCGGGAACGGGAGAGCAAACCGCGGCGAAGCTGGTCGCCTTTCCCGGTTTGCTCTCGCGTTCCCGGAACCCCCCTTGAAGCCGCCCAACAGCGCTGCAGTGTGGCCACATCTAACACCACTTGCAGCGCTGGTTGCTGTAAGTGTGGCCACTCTGCAGCGCTGGCCCTATACAGCTGTACTAATACAGCTGTAACAACCAGCGCTGCAAAATTTTAGATGTAGACATGGCCCCAGCACTTTTCTTTCACCAATGAAACTGACAGTGCAAAAACTCTGCAAGTGTAGACATACCTTAAATAGCCTTAACTGTCTGCATTAAAATGTCTGGAGGTAAAAGAGATCTTTTCTTTTATAATGCTAAGCTTCCACCAGAATGGTAGGTCTTTCAGCAGCTTGACATTTAAATGCACAGCAATGTTCTATACTCATTGTTAATTACTCCTTTGTCACTCATATCTCTTCATGGGTCTGAAGATATGGGGATCATCACTTCCAAACCAAATGACTGTTAGCGTCCAGATCAAGGAAACAAAGCTATGTAGCTATTTGAAGTTACAGTCTTTCAAGAACTGTTAGGGTCCTAAAGCTGCTACAAATTAATTCACTCTGAACAAGAAAATCCTCATTTTGAGTATTATTTCCTTTTTAAAACCAATCCTCTATCTCTCGCTCCATTGCCAATGCAATTTAAGGGTTGGTCTCTGTCCCTCTTCTCCTAAAAAAGGATAAGGCCATTAGTGCAAGAGGGCCAGAAATCTTACCTAACATAGCAAATGGAGGCTCTATCAGTGTGAGGGAATCCCAGGAAGGCATACAGCCAGCACAGCTGGGTCTATGCCACCTGTTTTCAGTCTTCTGGAATAACGAATAGTGACATGGTCACAGCACCTTACATTTTGGCAATTTTCAGCTGCATAACATTCCCAAGGGGATCCTTATCACAATGGGCCTGTTCTGACCTTCATCAGGTTCTAATTCAGACTCCAGCTGCCCTGAAAGCACAAAAGTGGCTAGACATATTCTCTGGTACTGCAGCTTGCGCAGGGCTAAGATATTATCAGAAACCCAGCTGCCTTTGGGCTTGGTCACCCAGCAATCCAATGAGCTCAGCTGGGCCCAATAAACCTTCACTAAGTAACTATGCTCCCTGATTTGTCAGAAGAACCAAGAAATCACCATTTCCATGCTGCAGCAACAGCCGCACAGTGGCTGCTCAACGTGTCCACAGTTGTACCAGGCCTCCTTCCTGTCCAGCCCTTGCTCCAATCCTTACCCACTCTGCTCCACTCCTAGTTCCGTCTTACCTCTGAACTCCTGATTTCAGACTCCAGGCTCCGACCATTGGCTTGCTTCCTGACCATGACTCCAGTTCTGTCCTCTGATTCTGTTCCAACTACTAGGGAAGACTTCTGCTTCGACCACTAGATTGTACTGCCTGTGCCTTCATGTGTGACAGATATGACCCTGTTAATCCTGCCCCATTCCTATCCTTTCCTTCTAGTTTTTTAGCATCTTTATTTCTGAAGGGACAGAGAGCATGCCTCAGTCTGGGGCGTGTACTGGGGGACAAGCAGGGACATGCCAATAACTGGTGGGGGCACAGAACTCCTCCGGACCCAGATTGCAGCGGAGAGCTGAGAGCTTCTCTGACCCCAGAGCCATGGCAGGGGCACAAAACGTGCTCCTCCAGAAGTGGGACCGCTAAACACCCAGGATGGAGTGAAGGTTAAGGATAATCTAGGCATGGCCCAATAATTAAACAAAGACTTTGCCTCAGTCTTTAATGAGGCTAATAAGGAGCTTAGGGATAATGGTAGGATGACAAATAGGAACGAGGATATGGAGGTAGATATTACCACATCCAAGGTAGAAGCCAAACTCCAAACTCGAACAGCTTAATGGGATGAAATCAGGGGACCCAGATAATCTTCATCCAAGAATATTAAAGGAACTGGCACATGCAATTGCAAGCCTATCAGCAAGAATTTTTAATAAATCTGTAAACTCAGGGGTTTTGCCGTATGACAGGAACTATGTTAGCAATTCTCCCATCTTTAAGGAAGTGAAATAAGGTGATCTGGGCAAATACAGGCCTGTCAGTTTGACATATGTAGTATGCAAGGTCTTTGAACAAATTTTGAAGGAGAAAGTAGACAAGGACATTGAGGTCAATGGAAATTGGGCCAAAATACAACATGGTTTTACAAATGGTAGATCGTGCCAAACCAAACTGATCTCCTTCTTTGAGAAGGTAACGGATTTTTTAGACAAAGGAAATGCAGTGGATCTAATTTACCTCAATTTCAGTAATGCATTTGATACAGTTTGACATGGGGAATTATTAGTTAAAATTGGAAAAGATGGGGAAGAATATGAAAATTGAAAGATGGATAAGGAACTGGTTAAAGGGGAAACTACAATGGGTGGTACTGAAAGGTGAATTGTCAGGCTGGAGGGAGGTTACTAATGGAGTTCCTCGGGGATCGGTTTTGGGACCAATCTTATTTAATCTTTTTATTATTGACCTTGGCACAAAAAGTGGGAATATGCTAATAAAGTTTGCGGATAACACAAAGCTGGGAGGTATTGCCAATACAGAGACAGACCGGGATATCATACAGGAAGATCTGGATTACCTTGTAAACTGGAGTAAGAGTAACAGGATGAAATTTAATAGTGAAAAGTGCCAAGGTCATGTATTTAGGGATTAATAACAAGAACTACTGTTATAAGCTGGGGAGGCATCAGTTGGAAGTAACAGAGGAGGAGAAGGACCTCGGAGTATTGGTTTATCACAGGATGATTATGAGCCGCCAATGTGATATAGCTGTGGAAAAAGCTAATGTAATCTTCGGATGCATCAGGCAAGGTATTTCCAGTAGAGATAAGGAGGTGTTAGTATCGTTATACAAGGCACTGGTGAGACCTCATTAGGACTACTGTGTGCAGTTCTGGTCTCCCATGTTTAAGAAGGATGAATTCAAACTAGAACAGGTTCAGAGAAGGGCTACTAGGATGATCCGAGGAATGGAAAACTTGTCATATGAAAGGAGACTCAAAGAGCTTGGCTTGTTTAGCCTAACCAAAAGAAGGCTGAGGGAGATACGACTGATCTCTATAAATATATCAGAGGAATAAATACCAGGGAGGGAGAGGAGTTATTTAAGCTCAGTACCAATGTGGACACAAGAACAAATGAATATAAACTGGCTATCAGGAAGTTTAGACTTGAAATTAGACGAAGGTTTCTAACCATCACACACAGAGGAGTGAAGTTCTGGAACAGCCCTCCAAGGGGACTAGTGGGGGCAAAAGACTAAGCCTGATAAGTTTATGGAGGGGATGGTGTGATGGGATAGCCTAATTTTGGCAATTAATTCATTTCTGACTACTACTGGTAAATATGCCCAACGGCTTGTGATGGGATGTTAGATGGGGTGAGATCTGAGTTACTACAGAGAATTCTTTCCTGGGTGTCTGGCTGATGAGTCTTGCCCACATGCTCAGGGTTTAGCTGATCGCTATATTTGGGGTCAGGAAGGAATTTTCCTCCAGGGAAGATTGGCAGAAGCTCTGGGGGGCTTTTGCCTTCCTCTGCAGCCTTGGGAACAGGTCACTTTCTGGAAGGATCTCTGCACATTGAAGTCTTTAAACCATGATTTGAGGACTTCAGTGGCTCAGACACAGGTTTGATACAGGAGTGGATGTGTGAAATTCTGTGGCCTACACAGTGCAGGAGGTCAGACTAGATGATCATAATATCCCTTCTGACCTTAAAGTCTATGATTCCTCCACACATCTTTGGCTTCAGTTAACCTGCTCCTCTCTCATTTCCTTTCCTAATTCCCTAGACTTTGCTCTTTGTAGGTTTAAGAAAGAGGAGAAATTGGAGAAAGTTGAGGGACAAAAACGAGATGGGAAGACTGATTTATGAGGGATGATTAAAAGAGCAAAATATGCTTTCTATATCTTGGCTAAGTAACAAATGGGGGAGTCACAATAATTATCTGCAAAGTATTTGAAGAACATAAATATCAAAGAAGACAAAGAATGATATAAGGCAGTGTAGTCCAAGAGGGAATAACTAGGGCAAAAGGCTATTTTAAAAAAAATTAAAAAGGGAACATAGGCAAACTATCAGGAAAAACACTTGAAAGTAAGATTCACTTGGCTGTGCAATTGTCTGTTCAAAGAGAAGAGACGGAAGTTCAATTTCATGGAAATTTTTAAAACCCAAGTATAAATATATATGACAGGAACAATCCTATGCTGGCTGCAATGGGGAAAGTGAACTGAAATCCCCCCACCTACCCCCGACATCTGTAATTTCTATAATCCTATATCACCTCTAGAGAGAGAACAAACCTTTCTGCAGTAGAGTTTCTTCTTATAGTCCTTCACAAGACTCATAATGGTGGCAATTATTGTGTCATTCACTTGTAGTGATCATTCATTTATCAAAGGTGAAATTAATTTTCTTACCTGTAATTTTGGTGTCTCCTAATATATCTCCACTGCTCTGGACAGAAGTCATATCTCATGGGAAGTGGAAGGCACTGACCATCATCCACCAACCATGTAGAGAGGGTAATAAAGTAGTGAACAAATACAAAAATATTCACTACAAATAAAGGAAAGCCAGAGGTGACTGTGCGTCAAAGAGTAAAGCCCACTGAGAATCTCTCTGGTAAACAAGAAATAGCCTTTGAATTAAAAAAATTACTATTTCTCAGAAGGAATAATTTTTTCTCTTTTTTTTTTTTTCTAATATTGACATCCACTTTTCAGAATTATATAGGTATATAAAGAATTAAGTTAGCTTGGCTAAAGAATATATATTCACTGTGGTTTGTATAGAGTATAGCTTAGCAGTTGTTGGAAGGCCTTGAAAGATGGTATGCTTAACTAGAAATACTGAACTTGGAATTTGGCTTAATTGAAAATACTGGATCTGGAGTATGGCTCTTAAGAGAGGAGGAAAATCTCTGAAGAGATAATTATCAGGAATTGGTTCTAACCCGTTTTAACAAAAGAAAGAAATTCAAGGAGCAGGGATTATAGTCACAGAGGTTCCGATAGTAAATGTATAAAAGGATGAACTCAAGAGTCCATTGCTAATGTCCAGCTGGACCAAGACAACATGGGTTTGAGCATCCCAGTACTAGTCCTGTTATAAGTACCCGATCAGTACTATAACTGCATGTTATCGTATGGATGTGATGATTGTTTAGTCATTTAAGGCACATTTGGAGCAGCTGTATAAATATTGTTCATCCTTTTGGATTGAATAAAGGAATTTATGGTTAAATTAGTGGTGGTATCTTGCATTATTAATAATAATTCAAACAACACTAAACTGGAGAAGACATTTGCAAAGAACAAAATTTATGAATGTGACCTGATGCAGAGTTGTGTAATACTGTGTGTAGACAGACACAATAACATCTCTCCACACAAAGGCCAAATAATTCAATCCCCAATCCCTGGGCAGACCATCACTCCCACGCACATCCATTACAGAGATGGACATTGTGCCAGTAGATGTATGTAAGCATTGATCTGCTTCCAAATTGCCACCAGTTGCTTATTCTGGGGGTTTGAAGACCCCCATTCCATCTACCACAGACATTCCACCCATACGCATACCATGTGGGCAACTGTCAGCTGGATTAAGCAGTACTAAGGGCCTTGCATGGGCCTTCCACACTAGGGTGAATTTCATCTTTAGACACAAATGATAACCAACCTTGTTATTTATTAGCAGGGCTGTCAATTAATTGCAGTTAACTCATGTTATTAACTCAAAAATTAAATCATGATTAAAAAAATTAATCATGATTAATCGTAGTTTTAATCGCACCATTAAACAATAGAATTCCAATTGAAATTTATTAAAGATTTTGGATGTTTTTCTCAATTTCAATATATATTGTATTCTGTGTTGTAACTGAAATCCAGGTGTATATTATTTTTTAATACAAATATTTGCACTGTAACAATGATAAACGAAAGAAACAGTATTTTTCAATTCACCTCAGACAAGTACCATAGTGCAATCTCTTTGTTGTGAAAGTGCAATTTAGAAATGTAGATTTTTTGGTTACATAATTGCACTTAAGAACAAAACAAAGTAAACTTTAGAGCCTACAAGTCCAGACAGTCCTACTTCTTCTTCAGCCAATCGCTAAGACAAACAAATCTGTTTATATTTACAGATGATACTACTGACTTCTTATTTACAATGTCACTAGAAAGTGAGAACAGGTATTTGCATGGCACTTTTGTACCTGGCATTGCAAGGTTATTTACATGCCAGATATGCTAAACATTTGTATGCCTCTTCATGCTTCGGCCACTATTCCAGAGGATGTGCCTCTATGCTGATGATGCTCATTAAAAAAATAATGCGTTGATTAAATTTGTGACTGAACTCCTCGGGGGAGAATTGTATGCCTCCTGCTCTGTTTTACCCACATTCTGTCATATATTTCATGTTATAGTAGTCTCGGATGATGACCTAGGACATGTTCATTTTAAGAACACTTTCACAGCAAATTTGACAAAACTAAAGAAGGTACCAATGTGAGATTTCTAAAGATAGCTACAGAACTTGACCCAAGGTTTAAGAATCTGCAGCGCCTTCCAAAATCTGAGAGGGATGAAGTGGAGCATGCTTTCAGAAGTCGTAAAAGAGCAACACTCCAATGTGGAAACTACACAACCTGAACCACCAAAAAAGAAAAACAGTGCCATAAGAACACATGTTCTCACTTTCAGGTGATGTAAACAAGAAGCAGGCAGCATTATCCCCTGCAAATATAAACAAACTTTTTTGTCTGAACAACTGGCTGAACAAGAAATAGGATTGAGTTGACTTGTAGGCTCTAAAGTTTTACATTGTTTTGGTTTTTAATACAGTTTTTTTGGTACATAATTCTACATTTGTAAGTTCAAATTTCATAATAAAGAGATTGCACTACAGTACTTGTATGAGGTGAACTGAAAAATACTATTTCTTTTGTTTTTTTACAGTGCAAATGCTTGTAACAAAAAATATAAAGTGAGCACTGTGCTTTGTATTGTTATAATTGAAATATATTGGAAAATGTAGAAAACATCCAAAAATATTCTATTCTATTATCAAACAGTGCAATTAATTGCATGATTAATCACAATTAATTTTTAATTGCTTGATAGCCCTATTTATTACACATTAATATTCTACAGCACATTTTGTACACATATTTCACAAAATACATTGAAGGCATTGGTTTAACTTAACTATGGTTCACTTTATGTTCATATGAAACCAATTACTGACATCAACAAACAGGGGACTGAGTAGAAAAGCAGGTAGGGAGAGAATTTAATGGAGTTTCTCCTGGAAGTTGCTCAGTATAAAGGAGGCAATGTCATGTAAACTGCCTATCCTAGGGCCTGAAGGAGTACACATTTTTTTTTTAAACCTTTGTTGTTTTAAGGTTTTTAATGCACTTGGCCTAACTATGCTTATCTCCAAGAGTTTCAAATTGGCTAGTGACTTTCGGGTGCCCCACCTCTTCTATTCTCTCAGATAAAGCCATTTTCAGGGAGTTCATCAATTTAACCTTCATTCTTCTTCCTACTCTCCCCCATTCCACCTCACTGTTCAGGGATGGACAATCTAGATTACCAAATGATATTTCTTCACTAAATCCATGTAGTAGGGAACCCTTGAGCTTCTAGCTACTGCAACCTACAATTTAATTAGCGGGTACTTTTTTCAGCTAGCTGTTCTTTTGATTTTGTTTCTGAAACCTTTGCACGGTGTGGCTACCTCTCTACAGCAATCTTATGCTGTTGGCCGCACCACTGGCAAATGGAATAAAATTCAGACACACTTACTGGTTTGCAAGCCCTGTTGTAAACCTCTGAAGATGCAGGAGAGCAAGATTCATGGCTGCCTGACACCAGTCACCTCCCAATCACAGGATTCACTATCTAGTCCACTTTGCCTTCAACATTTCTCAATAGCTTCTGCCTGCAAGCCTTCAGATGGTCCCTTTAGATGACAAATCTCCTTTCTTGGCTATTCATCTTAGAGGCAGGAAAAAGAAATCAGCATCTCTGAACCCCAAATATATATTAAAAAATATACTGGATATGTTTTTTTTCCAGATACTTCCCTCCAAGAGCAGAGAGAGTATTCAAAAATGTTCCATACTCTTTTTGACACTTTATTTTTCACTCAATGTTACTTTCAAGGTTAAAATAGAAAAAGGAGGAAAAGAGATCATGGTAAAAAAAACAAGTGTAATACCGAAGGATTTTTCACTGATGTAAAAATATTTGAATATATTTAAAATAATCCAAAACCAAAAAAATTGTCATGCTTGTAGACTTGCATATCAAGAAACTCAAGGTGAAAGATTCTGTAAGTAACAAACATTAAAGCATGGAACCTCTTGCATTTCATAACTGAATGTTATTTTCAGTGGCAAATTATCTTAACAAGAAAGGGAAAACTGATTGGTAGGAGTACCTATTGTGGTTTTGGTCATATGCATGAGAAGCAATTTTTCTTTCAGTGTGTTAGGAAGCAGCTTTCATGTAAATTTCTATCTATTGGTTGCATACAAGGATCAAGCAAATAATGGGAAAAGTGCTATGAATATACATACGTGGATTAATTTATTATTATAGGGTCCCAAAATTGCTCACTATCTATATCAGGGGTCGGCAACCTTTCAGAAGCGGTGTCCCGAGTCTTCATTTATTCACTCTAATTTAAGGTTTTGTGTGCCAATAATACATTTTAATGTTTTTAGGTCTCTTTCTCTAAGTCTATAATATATAACTAAACTATTGTTGTATGTAAAGTAAATAAGGTTTTTAAAATGTTTAAGAAGCTTCATTTAAAATTAAATTGAAATGCAGAGCCCCCCAGACTGGTGTCCAGGACCCAGGCAGTGTGAGTGCCACTGAAAATCAGCTCGTGTGCGCGTGTACCCTAAGTTGGCTACCCCTGGTCTATATATATACACTTTCACCCAACACCACAAAAGTAAGGAAACAACGTTTTTGCAAATGAAGCAACTGGAAAATATTTTTCCTTGAAACGGATAAGTGAAACTTTCCTCATGCATTTTAATAAGCCAGCTTGCAAAAAAGGAAGCAGGTGAAGATTACCAATTAACACCTTCTGTAGCTAGCACTTTGTTGTCTAGCAAAAGAAAAGCCCTCCCACTTCTGGCCATAAAAGACTATGCTTTCTTTAGCATGCTTCCTGAAGCTACCGACAGAATTTATCTTAAAAAGAACTGATTGTTTACAATACAAATATTCTCTTGTTACAAATTAAACTCATTTACCCTACAGTTTCTATTAAACACATACCCTACCCCACCCCCCTTGGGAGGCAAACAAAGCAGGAGCCTATCAATTGTTTTTTCTGCATCTGAAAGGCTGCAGATTTTGAGAAGTGAGACCTACTCCTTATGGGTTAAAAGCATAGGTGTTCAATGAGTATAAACTGTAAAAAATTTAAACTGACTAATTTCCTAATATTTTAATCTTGGAATTTGACCAAAGTGTCCTTTCCCTGCAATATAATAAAGTACTACAAACTACCAGTCACGAACACATTTAGAAATATAAACTTCTTTAGTACATTTAGTCCTTTTTAGCATATGCCCTTATTAACTTTCTTCTTCTAATTGCAACTGGAATTTTCAGCCCACTACTTAAGGACGAACCACAAGTATCCAGCTAAACAGGTCCAGCTGTCGAGATACCAAACAGATTAAATGCAATCACACACACTTGGGACCCTGCCAATTCTAACACATCCTGATAGGCTGGTGCTCAGTTTTTAATCACACAGCTGCTACAGGACTCTTTTGAGCCTATTATAAGAGTTAACTTCAGCAATAAAGCCAAAGGCAGGGTTATCACAATCAATTTTGCTTTAAACATTTAAGGATTTCTTGCGATTCACAAAACTTGTGTATGCACTGCAAGGCTACATGTCAACTAAAAACAGTACACTATGGCATCTCGGTGCAGGACAATAAATTTTGATAAAACAAACTCCCCTTCTCCCTCTCAAATTTCCGGTTGCCATTTCTGAAAGACCAAATTCCTCTGGTAAGGATTCAAAAATCCTATTTAAAGTGGCAGGAGGCACATCCAGCTATTCTTTTTTTTTCCTCTACGAGTCTTGTATTTCTCTTAAAGCAACATATGCAATAAAATGTTAATTGTTCGGTAGATTAGGCACCTTTCTCCTCCCTGGAAGTCTAAGCTAAAATTTGAAAAAAACAGAGGGTTGAGATAAGAGCAAGGGTTAATGTAGTAGTTAGGGGGAGAAAGCATTGTATTTTGAACCAAATGGCTTGTATTTACAGGTGCATATCCAGCATTCCAATGAAACAGAGGATCCAAGCAGAATTATTTTCCTGACCCCACTGCAACTCCTGGCATGATCAGCATCAACCAAAGGAGGGCATTGATCTGAGGAAACAATACTTTATATTTAGCATGCATGCAGGTAAGCTGATCATCACAATTCTAAAGGCTAGTCCATACTGTATCATTCCATTCCTCAAAACAAAACACCACACATAGAGTAAGAACACTGGTATAGTTGAACTATATTTAATTTATGTATTTAGGTTTGATTAAAAGCTTGTAATCTCCTAAACATCTCCAGAAGGCTACATAAATACAAGTCACACCGTCCCCTCTCATCTTGCTCTGAGACAACATATGTGGATGTAAAAATGCAGACTAGCATGAATACACAATCTAATTTTAACATTACCAGTAGAAAATCAGAAAGGATATAAACAGCTGACAACACCTCCCTCCACCCTGCAATCTTACTTTGAGAATGAATATAACTATGAGTTATGTATCTTCTGGAATGCTTCCTACAAAATTATATCCACAATCATCTAAGTAACAAATTATGGGGTTTATATGTCAAAATAAGCAAATTTGGATTCTGCCCCAGATCCTTAGACAGCAAATGACGTCTGTAAGAGAACTTTTTTTCATAGTTCCTTTGCACTCATTTCTGCCTCTTTATCATGTAATCTCAGAATTTCTCTTTCCTTATTTTATCACCCAGGATGTTTTATATGAAGTTACTCACCTTATTTCTGGTTAAGCAGTAACTATTTCAATAATTAAATTATCTCATTAAATACATAATCTATATAACACCTAAATACACATAACACTTCACAAAATAGTGTAAGAATTCCTGCTCCAAAACAGAAAAGGCAGTCCTTGCTCCAGGCTATAGCATCACAAAATCTCAGTTTTTGATATCACAAAGCTAAGTTTTGACTAATCCTAATACAACTGTGCAGAAGTGTTAAGGTCCTCTGCACCCCTCCACAAGACTCTGTTAGAGCTCTCTCACACACTGTGGCTTGGGGGTCCCAGGGAGATGGGGGTTGTGTGTGTGTGTGTGGAAGAGAACTGTGCATCCATGATCACCTCTCGAGCACATGAATAGGGAAGAAGCAAGGAGTTTGAGAGAAGCCATGAATCTAAGCACCGACTAAAATACTTGACTGGATACCAGAGGGGAAGTAAGCTGCACTCTGAAAAGGGATAAAGTAACTTTTCTTCCTCCTATCACTCCCTGCAGAAGATGAATAGAGGGTATGTCTACACTACAGGATTATTCCGATTTTACAGAAACAGGTTTTATCAAACAAACAGATTGTATAAAGTCGAGTGCACGCGGCCACACTAAGCACATTAATTCAGTGGTGTGCATCCATGGTTCGAGGCCAGCGTCGATTTCTGGAGCGTTGCACTGTGGGTAGCTATTCCGTAGCTATCCCATAGTTCCCGCAGTCTCCCCCGCCCCTTAGAATTCTTGGTTGAGAGCCCAGTGGTTGATGGGGCAAAAATCATTGTCGTGGGTGGTTCTGGGTAAATGTCGTCAGTCATTCCTTCCTCTGGGAAAGCAACGGCAGACAATCGTTTCGCGCCCTTTTTCCCTGGATTGCCCTGGCAGACGCCATAGCACGGCAACCATGGAGCCCATTCAGCTTTTTTTTTTTTTTTTTTTTTTTTTTTTTTTTTTTTTACAGTCACCGTATGTGTACTGGATGCCACGGACAGAGGCAATACTCCAGTGCTACACAGCAGCATTCATTTGCTTTTGCATGATAGCAGAGACGGTTATCAGTTGTTCCGTACAGTTTGCTGCCATTGTAAATTGCAATGAGATGACGGTCATCTGTCCTTCTGTGCTGTCTGCTGCTATCATGAGTGGCCCTGGCTGAGATCGGTCGGGAGCGCAAAGGCAAAACTAGGAATGCCTCCCCGAGTCAATCCCTCCTTTATGGTTTCTAAAAATAGAGTCAGTCCTGCCTAGAACATGGGGCAAGTATACTAGAGAACCAGTGTATCAGAGAGCACAGCTGCTCTGTGTAGATCCCACAGAAATGATGAGCTACATGCCATTCACGGGGGGTGCCTCTGCAACAACCCCACCCATTACTTCCCTCCTCCCCCAACCTTCCTGGGCTACTGTGGCAGTGTCTCCCCCATTTGTGTCATAAAGTTATAAAGAATGCAGGAATAAGAAACAATGACTTGTTAGTGAGATAAAATGAGGGGGAGGCAGCCTCCCGGTGCTATGACAGTCCAGGCAGGACATAAAGCGGTGCAGGGGAGAGGAGCCCAGCATGCCGCTGCTATGATAGTCCAGGCAGTACAGAATCTTTTCTTTACACAGGAAAGGGAGGGGGCTGATGGAGCTCAGCCCCCAGTTGCTATGAGGAGGACGGTTACCATCTACTGGGAATGACCGAGAATCATTCCTATTTTCACCCAGGCGCCCCCAGCCAGCCTCACCTGAAGCCAGCCAGGAGCACTCAGGGGTTGATAATAAGGACTGCTACCAGTCCTACTGCACCGTCTGCCACCAGGCAGTGGAGAGGAGTGGATACTGCTCTTCACTGCTGCAGCATCACGTCTACCAGCAGCATTCAGTAGACATAGGGTGACATTGAAAGAAGTCAAGAAACGATTTCTTTCCCTTTTCTTTCACGTGGGGGGAGTAAATTGACGAGCTATTCCCTGAACCACGCTGGACAATGTGTTTGAACCTACAGGCATTGGGAGCTCAGCCAAGAATGTAAATACTTTTCGGAGACTGCTGGGGACTGTGGGATAGCTGGAGTCCTCAGTACCACCCTCCCTCCCTCCACAAGCATCCATTTGAGTCTCTGGCTTCCCTTTACACTTGTCACGCAGCACTGTGTAGCCTGGAGATTTTTTTTTCAAACGCTTTGGCATTTCATCTTCTGGAAGGAGCTTTGATAGAATAGATTTGTTTCCCCATACAGCGATCAGGTCCAGTATCTCCCGTACAGTCCATGCTGGAACTCTTTTTGGATTTGGGACTGCATTGCCACCCGTGCTGATCAGAGCTCCATGCTGGGCAAACAGGAAATGAAAATCAAAATTTCGCAGGGCTTCTCCTGTTTACCTGGCCACTGCATCTGAGTTCAGATTGCTGTCCAGAGCGGTCACAGTGGTGCACTGTGGGATACCGCCCAGAGGCCAATACCATCAATTTGCGGCCACACTAACTCAAATCTGATATGGTAATACCGATTTTAGCGCTACTCCTCTCGTCGGACAGACACCGTACAGACACCGATTTAAAGAGCCCTTTATATCGATATAAAGGGCCTCGTACTGTGGACGGGAACAGCGTTAAATCGGTTTAACGCTGCTAAAATCGGTTTAAACGCTTAGTGTAGACCAAGCCTTAGACCGAGCCATAATTCCTTCTCAGAACTCGTCCATAGCTAAGTGGTGCCCCATACTCAGGACTGAGCCTGAAGGATCAATCTAGTCATAGTCAGCAGCTGTGCAGAGCATTATGATGCCCAAATTATTGGACCTTCAAGTGGAAAACAAATAGTGGTGGCAGATACATTCTGGAAAACAAGTTTTGTTACATTATCCTGAGTAGCAGCATATAGAAAGAGAGAAGGGAAATACAGAAAACAAAGGAAAGAACAAGACTCTGTAGAGAATGTCTTCTAAAATTTTCCATGAAGCAACATCAGCTCTTTAAAGAGAATCTGGCTGACTAGTGGAATGGGCATAACAAACACTTAGTGGAATTTCACCAGCATTCTCTGTCCAGAAAATAACAGACATCACAAAATGTGTATACTGTGCACCAGACAGACCAAGGATAGACGTAATAGTACTCACTTCTTCTATACTGTTTTTTGTCTTCTGTATGCTTTGCAAACAAAAATCATCCTCACAAAATCCCTTTGAGGTATTTTGCGCACAAAGGCCATGGAAGGAGCTTACAGATCAGCTTCCCCCAACTGTTTCTGCTCCTCCTCCCTGTCCAGTAGCGATAGGCTCAGTTTCTGTTCTCCTTAAGAACAATTCTCACTTCAGTGCTATCTAAATGTCTTAAACAAAGCCTCTGAAACTCCACATTTACTCCCATAAAGGATAAATCAAGATTGACAATTATCCACATAATATTTAATTCCTTAGGAGCCAAGGGTTTCAAAGGACTGGTAATGGGAAACTGAGGACTTGATTCTCCATTCACTGAAACCAGGGTAAATCAGGAAGATGACATGAAGCTACCTTGGAGTGCAGGTGGTCTGAGAAGCAAACTGGCCCTGAATCTTTCTCCTCCAAATCACTGTTTCAGCTCCAACCTGTGTCAGTAGGGACCTAAAGCTACCAATTGCTAAATGGTCTGTCTCAGTCCAGCTATTAATGAATATTCACATTGCAAAAACACATCCTCCTTTGGGGAGCCCTGTTATCCAATCTCAGCAGAAAGATTAAGGGGCTGAAAGGTCATAAAGAATGACCTGCCCCCTCGCGCCTTCGGAGATTTCTCCACAGCAGGTTTGAGGCAAAACAAGCGTGGGGAAGCATGCAATACCACTGTTCATAAAGTATTTGTTACAAGGTAGAGATCAACTTCCAGTACACCTAAACCAGCAGCAGACATGTGTACTAGATTTCTTTAAAAAAAAAAACAAAACCCTAAAATCCAGAGCCTACAAATAAACCAAGCAAAGCATTTCTTAATTTTTTAAACTGTTGTATGGGCAAGGGTTAATCTTTAGATGAAAAAAAAACACTTGTTACTAGCACAATCAACAATTTTTAAAGACAATACACTAGCTGAAAATTAAAATGGAGAGTGATTTTTTTCTACAATGTCAAATGTGCTGAACTGCAGCAGAATATTCTCCACCCCTTAAATATTTCTTTGGTCATTTTAATGGCAGGGCTCATTTAGCAGGCACTAGATAGAGAAATGCCTTACCCAGCTTCACCTGACATTAAATAGAAATTACACCTTTACCTCAATATAATGCTGTCCTCGGGAGCCAAAAAAATCTTACTGTGTTATATCGAACTTCCTTTGATCCATCGGAGTACGCAGTCCTGCCCCCCCCAGAGCACCGCTTTACTGCATTATATCCAAATTCGTGTTACATTGGGTCATGTTATATCGGGGTAGAGGTGTACTTGAAATTCTTTCAAAATAGTAATCTTACTATTCTACTTGTTTTTCTAAGTTAATGGATCTATATTTTAGTTTTATTCATGTGCACCAACAAAAGAAATGGGAGTATATTATACATGTTCTTGTTGTAGAGATTTTTCTCTGTATGTTATGGGTATTTCCTTTAACTATATTTTAATCTCTTAGACCTGATTTTGTCACCTTTACTCACAATGAGTAGCACACAACTCAAAAAAAAAGTTTCATGGATTTCAAAGAACTAGTGGCAAACTAAGTAATAACTCAAGTAAGGGTGCCAGAATCTGGGCCTGATTCTTCATCTTGCAATTGTACATATGTGACGTTCACAAAAATAAATCAATCAAAAAAATCAAACATGTATAGTATATTTTTTTCTAATTTTCATTAATACTCATGTCAAATTTGTGTAAAAAGTCTTTTGAGTTTGATTTGGTCTTTGCTTTTGCTTTAGGTCATACGTGAGATTGGAAGTGTTTCATCTCTTTACCATTTAACTTTAACTGATGTTATAGCATGTGTGAATCTATTAGCTGTTTGCACCCAGTGACAGATTTAGTAGAAATGACATTCAGTATCTATACATTGACATATCTGGAAAGCCTTGTCACCCATAGATAACTTCTTAAATCACACCCACTATGGGTTCCTTGAAGTATGCAGGCCTGTTTATTTCATATTTCTGCTATGTGAACATAAACTCATTGAACCAAAATAAACCACAGCCAGTTTCTGCCTTTATTGTTCTACAAGCTAGTTAGTGATCATTTGAAAAGAATTCCACATGGTGGGCTAATGACCTCAGCATAGCTGAAGCAGAGTGACTGTTAGAAATGATATATGTACGTACACACACACACTCTCACTCTCTTCCCCCCGGCCCCTCATCCCGGATCTGATATCAAGGTGATGGCTAAAGCTAAAGACGGTTTTGTTTATGTTTTACTTCTTCTCTTTTTAGATAATTTGTTTGAAACAGGATTAATGTTTGTAATAATGAAAGAGGAATTTTATATATTCTCTCTTTTTACTTGTGCTGTACTTCCTCAAATATACTTTATTATAGATCTGCGATTGAGCAATTGATGTATAAATGTTATACCTAAAAATAAATCAAATATTCAAGACTATAGAATCACTTACACCTGACTCATGTCTGTGTATTTAGACAGACATTTACTGATATCAGTCACCACACAAACTCTATCCCAAAACTGACTATTAGAGGTCTGATTTAAGCCTACAAAATTCAGATAAGTCCAGCTAAAGATTGAAATGTTATCCTCAACTTTTTGCCTATAAACTGACTGTTGGGGAAAAAAAATCAAAATCAGTAATGGTACTTTGAACCTCATGTTTTTCACAATATTTTCTGCTCTTCTCCCTCTGATGCTATGCTTCAGTTGAATTTGTATCTGGGTTTTCTTTTGGGTTTTTTTGTGGGGACTCTCTGCTGTGGTGTTCTATCCTGTTATGGGAGGAAAGCTCTCTCAAGTCAGTCTAGCTCCTCCAAGAGCCTAGTGCATAACCAGAACCCTTTGAATAACAACACTATTGTCAGTGGCTTTTACGAGCTGCATTGTCCCACGGCCTAAGGTGGTTTAAGGATAGTGGTATGGTTACAGAATCAAGGTCTTGAATTGATAATCAGAAGCAGACTGGGAACCAGTGCAGGAAATGGAGGATGGGAGTGAAAAGTTCATGGTGTCCTGCCCCTTTTGCATTAACTGGAGTTTCCACGTTACAGTAGTCCAGTCAGGATATGACAGATGTGTGGATTACTGTGACCAAATCCTCATCATGGTGGAAGGGGCAGTTTTCTAGCAGGGTGAAAGCGAGCTGAGGCTTCATACCATCTTGACAAATGGAGCATGGGAGGGGAAATTAGCTCCATGTAAGGAGGAAACAACAGTGTCATTGTTCTTCTGTTTTCCCCTTCCAACCAGCATCATGCCAGTCTTGTACATACAGAGTTTGAGCCAGCTCCCTTTCATCCGTGTGCTAACCTCCTGTATGTACTGTAGCATCTTTGTAAAGAATAGTATCAGTTCCATCTATGGAAAATGAGGTATACTGCTTCATCCTGTTTTATGGAGAACTGGATGTTATTGTATAGCATTGTGCCAACACAAAACACAATAAGTACCCTTTGGAGCTACTGCACATATGGAATATTTATCACTTAAAAAACAAGTGGGTTACTCATAAAATATTAAAAAGTGAAGTTATATAAAGAAATAACTACACTGCCCCACAAATAGTGGATAAAAAGGTCAAAATTTTCAAAAGGGGCCACTAATGCTGGGTGTCTCAAGTTTTGGGTACCCTGAGCCTGGTTTTCAGAAGTTTTGAGCACACACAACTACTATTCAAGTCAAACAGAACTACAGGTTCTCAGCACCTCTGCAGCATCTCTGAAAATCAAGGTCTAAGTATCTTGAGTCGGGTACCCAAAAACAGACACAACCAAAATGAGTGGCCACTTGAAGATTTGCCTGTGAGTTTGTAAGCCTTCTAACAGCTAAAGAACATTCTTTAAAAAAAAAAAATAGTATGACTGACTATTCATAGAACTTCCCAAAAAGTCATATTTCCCTTCTTTTGAAATATAGACAAGATGTAATTTAAACCCACACACAAATTTAAAGAAAGATACCAATATTAATAACCATGTTGGATATGAGGGGTGGAGGAAAAGAGTCTGAATGTTTTTGCTAATTTAATTTTTTTCTATTATGCAATTATGAATGACACAAATTTGACAGTAAAATGATCTCTTAAAAGAGAAGGCAGCATCAGACCTGCACACATTATGTGCAGCCTGCAACATTTTCTCATAGCTTAATTTTGCACAAGAGGACCCAGACACTGTCACACTGCAGGGCCCATTCTCTCACTTTTACACGAGTGCTCCCATTCAGCTAGGTAGATTATGCTCAGATGCAAGGAGTAGAGAGAAGGCATTTCATGGACTTCCTTTATTTCAGGATGAAGAAGCTCCTGGGAAACTCCCCTTAAGGGGCAGGGTGCTTGAAGAAAGAAATGAGAAGTTCCATCTGCCTGCTGGGAGGGCAGAAGAGTGGAATTCCCTCAACCGGCAGCCATCCCTCAACCAATGCATCTTGCATTAAATGCAACAAGTACTCTGATCATCCCTCCAAATGACAAGCGACCCCTTGACATTCTTCAGACACAAAAAAAGGGCTATGGGCATTTGTTGCTGTGACGTAAAATGCCAGACATTTCTTCCTAGAGGTGAAGGGGGATTGGCTGCTAGTGGGATGCTGCTCTGTGAACGAGGGTTTCATATGGTTCTTTCTTCTCTCCTTGGGAAGGACCTGGCAGCTCCCACAGGAGCTAGGTCTACTCTGCCCACTATGCTCTGCTCAGTGGGAAGCACACTTGTCAATTAGAAAGAGTGATGAAGCCTGAGACTTAGAACAGACTTAGTTGCAGCCCTCAGGCTTCTAGCAACTTGCCAATGTGGCAACTGACACCACTGTATCATCATACTTTCTTTACTGTGGGTGGGTGGACGAAAGAAAGAACTTATTTGAGAACCAAAGGGATGGACAAAGACCAAGGCAAGTGACATGCACCACTATTCCAATCCCCAAGCGAAGGGATACAATGTTGGGTACGGAACAAATCTTCAGGGTTAAGTATGAATTTCTACAAAATACAATGCATTTTAAGCTCTGATTACATTTTTTGTGCTGACTGCAGGTTACAGTCAGTAACGACCTCTTACCATTTGCTGCTGTCAATGATTTTAGAAAGAAAAACACAAATTCTAGTGATGGTAAAGCCAGTATCACTTAACTGTTATTGACACATTGCATAATTATGCAACAAAATCAGCCTCACGTTTACTCAAATTTATTGCAGCTTACAAGAAAGATGACAAAAACAGCAAAGTGATTTGTAACTATCAGGGTATGTCTACAATACCTGCCGGATTGACGGGCAGCGATAAATCAACCCCCAAGCACTCTCCCGTCGACTCCTGTACTTCACTGCTGGGAGAGGCGCAGGCAGAGTTGACGTGGGAGGGGCAGCAGTCGACTCACCCCAGTGAAGACACCACGGTAAGTCAATCTAAGTATGTCAACTTCAGCTACGTCAGTCACGTGGCTGAAGTTGCATAACTTCGATGGATCCCCCCACAGTGTAGACCAGGTCTCAGATTCCTAACAATCAGTAATGAAAGGTAACTGGGGAATAACAAACTTTTATATTTGATCTTTTTGAAAAATATATTTTATTGCTTGTAACTGCATTTAAAGAGATACCCATGGTAAAGCCAACTACATAAGGTTTTCTCATGGGAACCACAGGGAGCTCCTAAGTCTTTTCTTCTTCATGGCACCCTCTGCTCATCTCCCAAAAGATGGCATTTTAATGTTCACACTTTTTTACACAACACCTTTTATTAAAGACTCGGAAAGTGCTACACAAATATCAATCCCTGCAAAGAATGTGAGGGAGCTATACTTGGCCTCTTTTTATGATGCAGAAATTAAGATAGAGAGTGAGATTTTAAGGCTAAATTTTAAAAGGTGACCTCTAATCTTGGGCATCACAATTTCTGAGGGCCCAAATTTAATCACCTGATTTCAAAAGGTCCTGAACACCAGCAACTTCTGTGAACTTCAAAAGCCAGCACTTCTGAAAAATCAAGCCCTGTGTGTCCAAAGTTGGACACCCAAAATAAGATACCACTTTTAAGAATTTGGCCCCTACTAACTTCTCCAAGGTCAAAGTGCCAGTCTCTAAATTCACATGAGAAACCATTCTTTAATACATGTCAAAAGATGACTGATTTATGTTTTAGTTGCAATGTTAAAGTGCTTACTCCTAGATTATAAACATATTTCAAAACCAGATCACTGTAAATAAAAAGGAAATAAGAGTTAAAAAGAAATGTTACTTTCATTAATTTTTGGTCCCATCAATGAAAACTCATTTAAAAAAAAAAATCTGTTCAGGAAATCAGAATTATTGGCATAGTGTATTTCATAATAAAGGCCCCTCTGGCCACAGCTGTCAGCTTTTACTTTTGGAATCAGGATCTGCCCACTGGCATTGAGATAGGTTGTAGATAATAGGCTCATTACAAGTCAAGGACAAATAAAAAAATCCATGGAAACCATTAGGAAACCCTAATGTTACTTATGTTCACATTATGCAGTTGCATATCAGTGCTCCAAGACTAACAATGCTATTTTATTACATATCTAGCTTTCAATTAACTAAAATCCCACATAAAAAGATATCAGTCTGTCACAGATAAAAAACGAAAAAGGAAGAAATAGTTCCCCTGACCGCAGAGGTAATGATCCAGATTAAAATAAAACAAAAGAGAGGTATCACAAAAATCAGTATATTAGGAGAAAAATATGTATAATATCAGATGTACATCCATTATATTTCAAATTCTAACACACACACATACACACAAGTGCAGTAATCACCAGATGTAGCTCATCCTTGCCCAAACCAAAAAACAGTATCAGTATTCTTTACACAATACAATATTGACATATATATGGTTTATAGGAGATAGTAAAACCATCTACATGATCTTTTTTAGAATATCTTTTCTATGCAAGTTATTTTGTTTCCTTTTTGTGCAATTTTCTTAATAAATAAAAAACTAAGCACAAGAAACCCACTGAATTTGTGTCTAATTTTGGTTCATACTCAGGTTTGCTTTGAGTTAAAAGAATATTCTTAAAACATATGGGTCTAATTCTTCTGGCACTTACGAAAGTTTTACACTTCAAGAGTCTATAATGACTACTGATATGAAAGAAGAATCAGGTCCTGCTGGGTAAAGGTATTTACAGTAAATAATTAAGAAAGGTTTCGGGTTTTTTTAAATACTTTTTTTTTAATTTGTACTAGGAATTTCCAAGTATTTTTAAAGACTACAACTTAACTCTATGATTCTATGAAAAAGAAAAACTGAAGCGTTCTAGCTGTTGCTCTAAACTTCAGACAACCCATGAACTGATTATAAATCATGTCACCCCCCGAATTAGTCAGTCAGTCATTCTTGTTCTCATTTAGCTCAAGTACTCATCTTCCCATCTCAGTTGCCATTCACTACATACAAAACACTCGGGGCATCTGCACCGGTCTACTTGTGCCTTAAAAACTCCCTAATTCCCCCAGCGCAGAAGACAGCTACAGGTGCTTCCAAGGATTCCCTTCAAAAGCCCTGGTGTAGGAGGAGCATTGAGGCAGAGCGGTAGCACTGCAGCCGACAGAGCAGCCAAGAAAGCAGCCATAAATTAGACAGGCCCTCAAAACTACTTACATCAGTAGGTCTCAAACTTTTTTACTGGCGGCCCCTTTCACATTGCAAGCCTCTGAGTGCAAACACCCTAATAAGTCACACACACTGTTTAAATATATTTAACACCATTATAAATGCTGGAGGCAAGTGGAGTTTGGGGTAGAGGTTGACAACTCGCGACCCCCCATGTAATGACCTTGTGACCCCCTGAGGGTCTCGACCCCCAATTTGAGAACCCCTGACCTAAATTATGCTGAGGACATCTCTAGCCTCTGGAACAGCCCAGGATTGGGAGGGCGCAAAGGTGGCTTAAAGCCATCATAGCTCGCACCAACTCCCCTTTTAGAGGCATGGCACAGAATCTCACCCTCTGAACAGACTGCAGGTTTGTCTGCAGTGCAAATCCAGGCAATCTCACACTTTGAGGGGGGGACATCAAAGAGATTAAAATGGAACACTTGGTTCTTATATTTCATATGAGGGTGTTCACTAATTGTCAAATAACTGTGATTTACACATTCATTAAAATGTAATGGCAGTGGAAAGGTCATCCTGTTTGCATATGAGGTACTGAGTCATTCACTATAGTTCTGCAGATCTATTGCGCCTAAAATGACAACAAATCAACGCTCTTCCCCAATAAGAGGCAGCTAAGCCATTATCATATAAATCTTTACATCTTAGGCAGTCAGTGTTGGCCATTTTCCAAGTGTTCTGAAGCACTCTATCCTTATGTGTCATCATCCAATACACTGAATAGTTACACATGACCTTTTGGAGCAGAGAGCAGGGCCCCATACATTTGGTGTTTGCACAGTCATGACACTGCTGCAAAATTGTATTAAGACAATCTAAGCTTTCTTTTTTGTTACATTTCTATCCCCTAACGCTGGAAAGTAAACCTTCCAAATATGGAGAGTAAACCCAGTCAGAGCTGAATTCCTGATTCTGCAAATGGTTTGAAGCAACACCTCAAAGGTATGACCTACCACATATCTGAATGTGCATTAACTCTGAATGCTAATGATGGCATATTAAATATGAACACTATTGATTAGTCAACTTCTGATCATTTTAGTAAAACTATTCAGCTACTAGTTATCCAACAATACAAAATTACCTCTCAAGCAGTCTTGTGTGCTAAATGCCCAACAATCCTCTGCTGCTTTTTTTGACAACTTGTACACTACAATTGTTTTGTTACTATAAAACATCTATTGTACACTGAAAACTGCAAAAAAAATAAATCAAGTTTGACATCAATATAAACACTACAACGAATACTTTGCTGACTGTGCTCTTTATTTCATATTTACTTCAACTATTTTAATTTGCTGCAGTGGAGTATCACTGAATTTAAATTCAGCTTGCCATGGAGGGCACTGAGTCTTGGCCCATAAAGATGTCAGCAAAGAAAATTTTAAAAAATGAAAGACTTCCATATTCTTATAAGAATAATGATATCAAAAGGTCTTTTGATATCAAACTTTTTATTATGAATTCATACTATAAAAAAAAACAGCAATAAATCCCAAACCCAAAAACCCAATTTTTACCTCTCATGTAACTACAACATTACATACCACTTATATATTATTTTCCATTTCACAAATGGATACAAATGGCTAATCATGTTGAGAGGATTGCATAACAGCTACCACAACCACTCCACTACACCTCACCATCGTCACACCTATTCTATTAACAAGACAGTACTTTTATATAAGATGTGCCCACAAGCATGAATGCAGGATTATATTAAAACCTTATCAGAAAACATTCTTCTGCTATGCCCACAACCATGCATTTTAATGTAAAAAAATGTTATCTACTCTGATCCAGGCAAAACAAAATAGCCAAACAGAATCCCACAAAATAAGGATTATTCCATTAAGTTGCATTTTTATTTTGTTTTTTAATAAGACTCGGATGGCGATAAATTTAGCTCACAGCATGATCATTTTAAACAAAAACAAAATCTCATGGAAAAACTTTGGAGTTCATTTTCAGGAAACAAAGATTATATATTGAGGATTTTCAGAAATGGTGTGGAGAAAAATAAGAAACGTAGTTCAATCCTTGCATAATAGGAAAAAACTTCAAACATAATTTTCACTGTGCTTTATAACAGAAAAACAGACACCTTCATATCCCCTGCAGTGATCCTTTGCAAGGAATTGGAGCACAGACTTCATTACAAAGTATTGATCTTATTAAACAACAGGCTCTGAATTTATTGATCAATTCTAACTATACCCCTTACTGTTTGCTAGGCCATGCATGATGTACAGTTCTGGATTACTAAACAAAAGAGCAATATGACACTGTCCTCCCCATTGGTCAAACAGTAGGTTTTTTTTTTTACAGTAACATGTAACAAAAGTTACAAGTGACCTACTAGAAAATAGCACAGTTGTAGCCACGTCAGCCACGTGTCAAAGGCTTGTCTCTCTCACCAACAAAAGTTGGTCCAATAAAAGATATAACCTCACCCTCCTTGTCTCTCTACTAGCAAACAGCATACAGTATTAAAACTAGAGTTATTCTGCACTCTGCCTCTGTTACTATACAAAATGTGCAGCAATATCTGAAAGTTAGGTGCTGGCTGGTGACTCTTGCCCACATGCTCAGGGTTTAGCTGATCGCCATATTTGGGGTCGGGAAGGAATTTTCCTCCAGGGCGGATTGGCAGGGGCCCTGGAGGTTTTTCGCCTTCCCCTGCAGCGTGGGGCACGGGTCGCTTGCTGGTGGTTTCTCTGCAGCTTGAGGTCTTCAAATCAATTTTGAGGATTTCAATAACTCGGTCCTGGGATAGGGGTTGTTATAAAATTGGATGGGTGGGGTTCTGTGGCCTGCCTTGTGCAGGAGGTCAGACTAGATGATCAGATTGGTCCCTTCTGACCTATGAGTCTATGAGTCTATACTAACCTTAAAGGGGCACTAACATTAATTATTCAGAGCCCATATAATTTTTGCTACTTGAAATCTTATTTTAAAATGAGGTTCCAAGATTAAGATATCATTTTGTCCATTTTCATTTTTATTTAAGGGAATCAAGAATTTCTATCTTGATACTCAGTACACTTGGCTTTAATTTAAAAATAAACTGGAAAAATGCAGATTCACATTACAGTGGGTGATGGGGTGCCTGCCCCACACTGGGCTATAATGGGTTACAGTCTTTAGGAGGCTGCACAGAAGGCAGCCAGTCAGAGTTGGGCTGGCCCATATATGTAGGGCTGCAGAGCAAAGCAGTTTCAGTCACTCTCTGGAGCTTGAGGAGGACTGGCTGCCTTGCAGGTTGAAGGTAGCAAAGCACCCCAGACAGAGCAGTGCTGCAGGCAGACATGGGGAGCTAAAGGCAGCTTTTGGCAGACTGCAGGGATCTGCAAGCTGAGACCCTGAGGCAAGGACAAAGAGGGTGCTGGGGACCATGGGGAAGTGGCCCAGGGAAAGATATTGAGAGGTTGGAGGGGATGCAGCATGTGGCTGCTGTCTACAGGGTCCCTGGACTGGGAGCCAGAGTAGTGGACGAGACAGGTTTCGCCCCTCCCCTGCCAGGTCACTGAGGAAGTGGCCTGACAATTGGCTGCTGACACTGAGGGAAGTGGCTGGACAGCAGACTCTTACACTGTCCCCCCGGAAGGGGGAGCACAGAGTGTGGCACAACCAAAGGGCTGTGTCACAAAGAGGAAACCATGGACCTGGGAATGATGTGGGTCCCCAGAGCAGAAGTGACAGCAGTGAGGCAATATCAGAAGAGGGCGCACTAGCGAGAAGAACTAACCCCTGGGTCAGCCTGCAGGAGGCGCTTCAGTGGTGAGTCACACCCTGTCACACACTGCAAGACGTTGATCCTGCAAAGTAAGGCCCAGATCAAGCACTATGATCTGTGTGGGTGCACTATGACATCACATGGAGCCCTGCTGACTCCCAGTACCTGTCTGGATCACAGTGTAGGCTATCAAGACATAAGGGTCTGTCCACAAAGATCCCATTTCAGAACTTTGTTCTAAAAATCACATCCATTGTTTGTAGTTTTGTCACAGTTTTACTTTGCTTATAAGTAAAAATCTCTTCAAAGCCATGAATCTCTAGTTTTACTTTTTTGGATGGGGGTGGGCGGGCTGTGTAACATATCTCAGGCATGAGGTTTGTTCTTGTTTTAAAAAACAAAAGAATATTTTTAAACATGATCTTTGGCTCTGTAGCTATTGAAGTATAAGTACAAAATAGAAAGAGAATTTGGAAACCAAATATATCATCACATGAAAGTAACTTTTTAATTAAAGGGAAATAATGCATTTTAATAACAAGATTTATGCAGAGGTCCTGGAACAATCTGTATAGTGGAAGTGCTGAGAGCCATTAAACTAACCTCCACACACCACATATGATGGAAACCACTTCAAGCCACAGGGTGGGGCAGCAGTCCCAGCTCCCCTAGTTTCCGAACCTATGGCTATATGCATGAAATATTTAAGTAAGGTTACTTCTTTATATGAATGCAGGGCTCATTAAAAAATGCTGAACTGACAGTCCTGGAGACTGATAAAACAGAGAAAATACTGGAAATACTTTTTCCAACCTACCCCATGTACCTCAACTCTGACTTGGATGGAGTCCTTCCAGTTGAGAACAATTACTTGCCACTCTCTTTTACTTGTTTCTTTTTCTAGCAAGTTTAACAATTAGTGCTGCAGCCTTTACTCCAGTGTTTTTCAAAAAGTTCGGGCTGTGACCCAGTACTGGGTCGTAGCATGTAAGGCACTGAGTTACCTGGCTCAGCCCCATCAACAGTGCTGCCAGCTAAGGCAGGCTAGCGCCTCCCTCTTCCGACACCATGCTGCACCCCGGAAGCAGGTCCAGCTTCTAGGCAAGGGGGCCAAAGGGCTCCACATGCTGCCCTTGCCCCAAACACCAGCTCCATACTCCCACTGATGGAGGGGGGCGCAATACCTGTGGGCGAGAGCTGCTTGCGTGCCTCTGCCTAGGAGCCAGACCAGCTGCTAGCCACTTCCGGAGTGCAAAGCGGTCTGCGGTGCCAGGACAGGCAGGAAGCCTGCCTCTGCACCCCAGGTGCACAGCTGACCAGGAACCGCCAGAGGTAAGCCCGTGCCCCAACCCGTGCCCAGTCCCCTGCACCAGCCCTGAGCATCCCTAAACCCAGAACCCCCTCCTGCACCCCAAACCCCTCATGCCCAGCCTCACCCCAGAGCGTGCACCCCCAGCCACACCCTGACTCCTCCCATACCCCAACGCCCTCCCAGTCCCGAGCCCCCTCCCACACCCTGAACCCCTCATTCCTGGCCCCACCCCACAGCCCTCACCCCAACCCTCTGCCCTAGCCCGGAGCCCCTCCCACACCCCAAACCCCTCATCCCCAGCTCTGCTGGGTTGTGGGCATCAACAATTTTCTTCAACTAGGTCCCCAGAAATTTTTTTTTTGAAAACCACTGCTTTACTCTGTTCTGAAACCCATACTCCTGTGAGTGAGCCTTACTCACATATGGGAGCCCACTTCCCACTGAACTCAGTTATACTACTAAATGTAAGGATTAGTCATCTAATTAATGGATGGTGGCTTTTGTGACATGGATACATATCTACCAGAAACTGGATTGAGACCAACACATTTTTTTCACAATAGGCTACTGAAGAGTCATCAGTTAGTAAGTCCTTTCATATACAACTGACAGATTGAATTTGAACAAGTGACCTAGAAGTGAAAGGCTGTATTCCCCATTACCAATCTCTTGAGAACTGAATTAATCAATTTTATAAAAGCAACTGTGTGCATTACAGCACTGTATTATTAAGTAAGAAAGGAAAGTGTTGTTCTTTGAGTATAAGGGCATATGCTCAGTAAGAGAACAGATTTGGGTTGGCATTATTATTTCTACAGCACCAAATAAGCATGCTTGTTGCTTTATAGTCTATAGACACAATATCCCCTTTTTGAAGAGCTTGGAAGTCTAAATAATAAGCATAACATTGCAGGTTCATTCTAATAATAATAATAAGTAAACAATAATAAATGGGTTTGACAAAGACACTTGATAAGAATTGTTTATAAAAATGTTCCAAATAACTTACTACTATGAAAGCCACGTTGAATGACAAATACTATGGACTTCAAATCAAAGCAGGAGTGAGACATGATTAATGATTAGTTGCTATCCTCATGCACTCACACTTATCTATTCAACAAACTTAATGTGCACATGAACAAGGAAAGACTGACGATAGTTATTAAACAATCAACATGCCAATGATTCTCAGAGCAGAACAGGATTGAACAGGGACTTTTTTAAATTGAAATCCAAATTTTAATTGCAAGAGCTTTATTTACCTTTTGCACAACAGTTTCCCCTTTCTATATTTATTCTGAGGTGGTGTTTTGTGGAAAACTATACATTAAATTTAAAGGTTCAAAAGCAGTGTTCCTTCTGCAATGCAAACCCTCAGAACAAATATCAGACGACATTTTAAGTGTCATGTTTCTTTTTGTGTTATGTCTATAGAGTTGTAGTAATTACTCCATATGCAGGCTAAACAACATCAGTAGAAAGAATAGAAATAAAATGGAATACAAATTTTACTACTTTTATTCCCACTGATTTCAGTGGGGCTTTGGATCAAACCCTATTGGACAGAACCAGTAGGTAAGCTCTGGGAAAACAAAAAAAACCAAACAAACCCTAATCTCTATATTTGACTTTTAGTGATGCTTAACAACCACACATTTGTCAAAGACAAGTTCTGTAACCTTTTCATTAGCCCATTTTAAAGCTACACCTTGATTTAGATCCAATACTGTTATTAACAGACACCTCACTGAAAACGACCAAGAATTATATTTTTCAATTTTGACAGAAGTATGCTAAAGGCATAAACCAAAAGTGTATTTGGATGTTTTGCCTCCATTTGATTGCTAGTTTACTTGTATCTGAATATCAGTTTTCCAGTAAATTAGAGAACACCACTGATCCCATTAGAGAAAAAGTAGTGTTTCACTATTAACTGCAGCGCCCCAATGCCTTTATAGACAGTCTTCAATTATCTGCATTTGCACTGAAACAAAATTAGTATACATTTCAGATTTAAAACTGCACAGAATCCAATTTTTAAACACTTTTGTATTAAAAACTTTCCATTGCTACTGTCAGATTTTCTGTGACAAATTATGCCTTTCAGAGATTTTTATCCTTTTAAAACCACACTAAACTTAAAACACACGCAGAGCTTGAAAATGCTGCCTGTCTGTGGCAAGTAGGAATCTTTTACGGGCTATTGTCATTAACGTCTTCGTTTAAAAACAAAAAATAAAAATGTACTCCTTATGGTTACAAGGGTAATACTGCACACAAGGAACAACTTTCTCATGCAAATAAGGCTTAAGTCTGCAGGTGGACAGCTCCAGAATCTGTCACTGCTCAGAGCTTTTCCAAACTGCTGCAAATGGAAACTGTTCCTACTCAGAACCTTGTGGGCAACAGAGAAACTGACAAGAATCAGGTCAATTTCATTCTGCTGACCCTCTACTAAGAGCTAGCTCTCTCCCCTCTCCCCAGCCATGCCACCAGAGAAAGTGATTCCAGCCCAGTGATGGACTAGGTGCCTTGGTTCTCAGAGATTACCTGCAACCAGACTCAGGAAGTAATGGAATCGGTTACTACCATTTGCAAAGAGTTGCGAACTATGGGCTTAATCCTCACTATGTCTTAACATAATGTTGTGTAGAGCTGAGAACTGACAGGGAGCAAATTGTGTCTTCCAAATCCTCAGATGTCCAGGCCTGGCATAAATTATAGCGAGGACACCTTTAAATGATAGTACTGGCAGAAGACCTCCCACCAGCAGAGAATCCACCATAGTGGAGTCTCCTTCTGCCATGCCCTCTTCCCACATCTGTCTCATTTTCACAGTAAGACGATCCCCTTTTGCTGGGTGGTGCACCTCTAGCAGAGACAGCAGTAGTGAGAGAGGAAGAGGCCACAGGAGACAGAAGAGCCTCTGTCAGCTTTACACTGGCTGAAGATTCCCCTGACAGAGAGGAAGTTTTCCAACGGAAATCTCTAGCTGGTGTAATTTCACTTTGCACTGTAGAAGGGCTGGATCCTCTGTTCCTATTAGCCAGCAAGGGGCCATTAAGATGATCCAACCTTTGTATCACCTGAACTTAGTTAGGACCCTCACTACTTCTGGCAAGAAGATGAAACATCGAATTTTCCTTCACAGGGGACAGGGAAGACGGGCTTCACCAACTGTGATCTCTTTTTCAGCACTAGAGGCAGATGATGGATGGCATTTTGTTCAGGGGTGTGACAGAGTGCTAGCTGTAGAACCCTGGTCACTAAGATTGCTACACCATAGAGATGGCTACAAGTTCAGCTGAAAGCAGTTAACCACCTTCTGTTGGGGGGATACAAGCATGTGAGTGGTAATTACTAGGCTACTGACACAATTGGCAGTAACTGGGAGGTGGGAGGAACAGGTAGCAGGTGAGAGCAGCTCAGTGAGTGAGCTGTGTGGAAAGCTTCATGCCTATGTCATGTTCTGCTTGCAAAAGAACTGTGGAATAAAAGGTACATGTGGTGAAAGAGAAAGAGCCTGTGCATGTTTATGACCACCAGACAATGGGAACAAGGCAAGGCAGCGTGGCACACAGGGTAGTTGAAGAAGTGCCCTCTGGCAAGGTGACTGATGAACAGCTGAACTTCTGGGATCTCCTTTTGGCAGAAGATCTGTTGCAGCACTCCTTGGTCCAAGGACCATTTCTGATAGTCCATCACTGATTCGCTTAGCCTGTCAACAATTGTTTCACGCTGAGGTAGACTGCACTATGATCTAGATGAGAAGTGCTGAAAGTATGTATTACTGAAGTCAGGTCATCATCAGCAGTGACAAGCAGCAGTTTTCTAGCTAGTTCTTACAGACACTGCTATGTGAAAGTTCAGCTTCAGTGCAGAGTCCCGAACTGCAGACTAAGAATGATTTGTGGATGTGCATCCTTAATCAGTGGAGGTCATACTATGGCTGTAAATTCTTCAAAACTATTTCTCTTCTATTTACAAGTAAACTTCCATCTTGTCAGGGCTCAGCTTCAACCAGTTATTCTTCATGCATTTGCTGATCTTAGTTAGATACTGGGATAATGAGGTCTCCACACTGTTATTATAGGTTGCAAAAAATGGGACAGATAAGTGCATATTATCATCATATGAACCCATGAAGTCCCCCCAGGTTCCCCCAGTGGATATATTTATATATTAAATAAGCCTGGGAAGACATGAGCCTCGTGGGTCTCCACAAGCAAGGGGTGGTGCAATTCTTATCATTATCTTCTTAATGCCTCTTTCCCAGAAAGAGTTAACTCATTTTAGTGAGTTTCCTTGGAGCCCTGCCATTTCTCACAGAATGGATAAGAGTAGCTTCTCAGTGACTGTATTGAATGCCGGGGAGAAGTCCAGGAATATTAAGGTCAATTCCCTCTTTAAAATGGGTGAACAATCTCAGTCTAAAGAGGACTCAACCGATCAAGGCTCTCCTTTTGCCTATCTGCCTAAGCTACTTGGCCATGGGTCTTCAAGGTCACTCCCAGAAGGTCGCTCACCTAAGTCAATGGCAAATCTCCCACCGACTTACAAGATGCAGGATCAAGCTGTAAGTCATTAAAACAGAGCACATTCACAGTTAAAGCTACCATTCTGCTTTTTGCTCTCCTAGCAGTACTCTAGTTGCCTCTGTAATACACACTTCTTTGTGCTCTATCCACTATACAAAATATACATTAAAATAATTTTAAAAGGCCACAAACTACTTAAACACAAGTCATTATCTGAACAGTACCAACAACTGAACATACTGTAACTGAGATACTAAAGAAAGTGCCTTTTCTCAGTCTGTTTACATTTTGTCTAGTTTCCCTGCGTTGTCAGTCAGTCTTCCCTGTTTGCATGGGGTTTTTTTGGACTGCATAAGGGAGAGAAAAACATTTAAAAAATAAGAAAGTGTGACTGTAAAACCACAAGAACTGGCAGGGGACTCAGCCATATGTCCTACCTGAAACTACTTTTAACATTTTTTAAAAATAACTAAAATTTCAAATTGTCAGTGTCCCTTCCTTCTAAGGTTGCCCATGCAATCTTTACTCTGTCTCATACAGTGTATGCATTACAATGTATTCTTTAATTACATGGTTATATAAATATATTTCCATAGGAAATAAACTGGATACTGATCTGTGAATGAAGCAGCTGAATTATATTTTTTACTTTCATTGTTCAATGAGTGGTCCCCTGATCTCATTCATTACTCCAGGTCCATTCAATATAAGTGATAAAATCTGGTCTCAGTTATAGCAGTGTAAATTCAAAGTCCCCAGCTTTCAAAAGATTTAGTCCATATTTACATTTTGGAATCTGCAATCACAACTTGGCCCAAAATCAAACACTGATCTAGACAACTCCTGTTTCATTCAGTACATATTGTCTGTGTATTGACATCCTGATCTCTAATCATGATAGTAAGTTAAGCACATGCATAAGTGTTTTCAGGATCAGGCACTGTCTGAGATAGGATCCCGTGGAAGCAGTGTGAGAGACTGCATATGTAAAAGCAAATCATCAAAATATGTGCAACCGCAATATTAACACTGCCTTAACACATGCATGCTTTTTTCTTCAACCTTACTTTTTTGTTAACATTGCTCTTCGTATGGAGTTTCCTAGTTTTTCTTTTTAAGGAAACTTGTAAAACAAAAATTCCATAATATGAAACTATGATAGACAGCAACAGAATACTGTGGCCTGTACAACATATGCATTTCTACAGAATCCTTGCCTCTAATCTGTGAATTAGGAATAGTAACATAAAATATAGTAACATCTGGCATAACTCCATAGTAATCACTGGAATTACATCAAGAGTGAATTTGGCTCACTGCATAGAGTTGAAGTCAGAGTGGCTCAAAATAACTTAGTATTTGTTGACTGATGTCAAAAACTTTAACACAGTATTATTTAATTTAGTCATTAATATTTAGCTACTACTGGAATTCAGTTATATTTAGTATGATAATATGTTCGCAATACAGGATATTTCCCTATATCAGTTCAATTGGAAGCTTTAGTAAGTTTGTCTCGTGGGTTGTTAGAAAGATGACAAGTCAACAAAAGATGCCACTAGTGGTATTTCTAAATGATAGAACAGAACGTATAATTACACACACACAATGTGAAAATCAACAGGGATTCATGTAGGAATTATGTGAATTCATACTCACTTAATACAGTGTTTTTAAAGTTTTTGTTTTTAAATTGGAGGCGTCCATGACTAAATTCCCCACTTTCAGGGCCAAATCCTCACCCTTGTGTGTTCTGGTCCCTGTGCAAAACTCTGACATAGCCATAGCCTTCCCACAGAGAGAGATGGAGCTAAAGAATGCAAAACTCCAGTGATACCAGGAGGTATAATGGTCCTTAAAGAGCTATTACCAACTGGCATAGTTTAGAGCAGCACTAAGGCTGCTCTAAATGACATTGGAAACGGTGTAAAACTGGCCTTAAGATCACAGTCACAAACAACTCCTTTCCAACTCCCTGTTGAGCTGTGCCAAGGGCTTACTGGGCATAGCAGAGGATACAGCCCTTATACTTCATATTTTCTTACATATGAAAAACACTATATTTTAGATCTTTATAAGCATTTGTTCATACAGTTAAAGAGGAAATGAAATACCATGAATGAAGTACTTCTCCCCACAAATAACATCACCATAAGCAAAAGCTCACTCTTAACTAGAATAAGAATTTACACATTCTAACATACTGTAACAATCTAGGTGTCAGAGTAGCAGCCGTGTTAGTCTGTATCCACAAAAAGAACAGGAGTCTCTAAGGTGCCACAAGTATTAACAAATTTATTTCAGCATGAGCTTTCATGAGCTACAGCTCACTTCTTCGGATGCATAGAATGGAACACACAGATAGGAGATATTTATACACACAGAGAACATGAAAAGGTGGAAGTATGCATACCAACAGGAAGAGTCTAATCAATTGAGATGAGCTATCATCAGCAGGAGAAAAAAAAAAAAAACTTTTGAAGTGATAATTAAGATGACCCATAGAAGGTGTGAGGAGAACTTAACATAGGGAAATAGATTCAATTAGTGTAATGACCCAACCATTCCCAGTCTCTGCTTAGGCCTGAATTAATTGTATCTAATTTGCATATTAATTCGAGTTCAGCAGTCGCTCTTTGGAGTCTGTTTTTGAAGTTTTTTTGTTGCAAAACTGCCACCTTCAAGTCTGTCACTGAGTGGTTAGAGAGGTTGAAGTGTTCTCCCACTGGTTTTTGAATGTTATGATTCCTGATGTCAGATTTGTGTCCATTTATTCTTTTGCGTAGAGACTGTCCGGTTTGGCCAATGTACATGGCAGAGGGGCATTGCTGGCACATATCACATTGGTAGATGTGCAGATGAACGAGCCCCTGATGGCATGGCTGATATGATTAGGTTCTATGATGGTGTCACTTGAATAGATATGTGGACAGAGCTGGCATCGGGCTTTGTTGCAAGGATAGGTTCCTGGGTTAGTGTTTATGTTGTGCGGTTGCTGGTGAGTATTTGCTTCAGGTTGGGAGGCTGTCTATAAGCGAGGACTGGCCTGTCTCCCAAGATCTGTGAGAGTGAGGGATCAATTTTCAGGATAGGTTGTAGATCTTTGATGATACGCTGGAGAGGTTTTAGTTGGGGACTGTAGGTGATGGCTAGTGGCGTTCTGTTATTTTCTTTGTTGGGTCTGTCCTACTACAGGACAGGCGCAACAAAGCCACCTACTACAGGACAGGTAGCTAGTCAAACTATATTAGAAACCAGCTTATCTGGAGCCTAAGCTATGGCTAACTCTGTCTGAGTTCCAGTTTAGACCCAGTTAAAAGGGTTACTTTTAATATGCCCTGAGGATATTGAACTGGTGTTTGTGATGGGGTGGGGCTGGAATGAAAAACTCCAGACTTTGGTTTGGAAGGTCATGGTGCTGATATGGTTTTCTTCTGTTAGCCACTATGGTAGTTCATATGCAGCAGCATTGGAGCTAGTAGTTCTAACAGATAAAGGCCCCTAGATGCTTATTTATGCAGTGATCTCAACTTCATGACATAATCTTTAAGGAGATTGTGACATTTTGCTGGTTTTACTGATTAACTCATTGGAGCAGCTGAGTGGCCAATGGGTACAAGATACATTAAGCCACCTGCACCATACAATTTTTGGTGATCAAATCACTTATGAAATACAGTACACACTTGGTAGTTTTCTTTTTTTACAAGCGTTTAATAGTGGCTGAAAAAACAAACACTGTTTCATGTGGCACAAAATAAAGGAAGTCTGTATTACACATTACCACGTATGATTGGATTTCCACTGTGGTGCCCTTTGTGGCCTGTCAGAGCATGACCGACCTGGCAGCAGGGCTGCACTGGTATGGTTCTGTCCCTGTGAGGTCTGAGGTAGTGAACCAAGGCCCACTTCAGTCCTACTCCCTCTGGGATGTTAAGGCCCAAAAGGAAATCAGGATCAGATTAACAAACTCCCACCCCTGAAAGGAGGGTGATTCAAAGAACTTTCAATAGTCCTCTATCCCTCCATTCAGGGGCATCTCCAGCCAGCAAGCTAGCTCAGTCTTGGGGCTGTAACCAAGCATCCCTCCCCTCAAGTATTAAGTATTTAGTACCTGGGGGAGCAAACAGCTGTGCATATCTCTCTATCCACGTTATAGAGGGTGGACAATTTATGAGTTTACCCTGTATAACCTTTTATAGAGTAAAACAGATTTATTTGGGGTTTGGATCCCATTGGGAGCTGAGTGTCTGGGTGCTGGAGACAGGAGCACTTCTTAAGCTGTTTTCAGTTAAGTGTGCAGCTTTGGGGCATGTGGTTCAGACCCTGGGTCTCTGCTGGAGCAGATTGGTGTGTCTGGCTCAACAAGGCAGGGTTCTGGAAGCCCAAACTGGCAGAGAAAATGGGCTCAGAGGTAGTCTCAGTACATCGGGTGACAGTCCCAAGGGGGTCTCTGTGACCGAACCCATCACAGTAGGGTTCCTTAAAATAGCAAGAGGATCCTCTTCAGGCACCTTGGGAGAATGTGGCTTCTTTTTCCCCGCCTGAGATGGGAAGGCTGAGGAAGCAGCAGTAGAAAAATACACCAGCTGGTTTCCTTCAGCATCCAGGGGAATGAAGAAATGGCATTAAGGAGTTCACTCCAACCCCAGCCTGCACAGGAATGCATGATTGGCTGTAGAAATTCCAGAGGAATCCCAATTGGTTCATTTCTCAAGTTGCTAGAAGTTATGGGAGCATAGCATATGGCCAGCAACCAATTGTCTTTATATTCATGCTACCTTCCATCTCCTACATTTCCATTTCCAGACTCCATAACATGGACCCCATACAGAGTCTGAGATAATGAGAGACATCAACACAAAGAAGGAATTAGAAAGCCAGCCAACAGGCCCCAAGTAACAGAATTCTCCCAAAAAGTAAAGCCTCATTCATGCCGCTGATTTACCATTCTCCAGCCAGTTACTTTTTTTTTTTTAAATCACCATCGATATTTTCACTAGAGCTCATTACAACTACAAAAAAATAAATCATAGATATGCCAAAACAAAAAAGTCTTGTTAGTAATAGTGAAGACTGTGAAGTGTTTGTACAAACAATATTTACTATTACACACATCTAAAAAACAAACACTAAACCCCACAGAAATCATTAGCTATGGTTAACTAAACAATTCAGAACCCTACTTTAAAAGACCATTAATTAACACATACCTACATACAGACAAAGCTTTTCTGTGTAACACTGGACAAAAAGTAAAATTGGGTTCAAAAAAAGATTTAGTTAAGTTAATGGAGGAGAGGTCCATCAGTGGCTATTAGCCAAGATGGTCAGGGATGCAACCCCATGCTCTGGGTGTCCCTAAACTTCTGAATGCCAGAAGTTGGTACTGGACAACAGGAGATGGATCACTGGATACACTGCCCTGTTCTATTCATTCCCTCTGAAATATCTGGCACCTGCTACTGTTGGAAGAAAGGATACCGGTCTAGATGGACCATTGGTCTGACTCAGTATGGCTAGTCTTATGATCTTAACTCTGCCTTGTAATGATGTCCTGAAGAAGAAAGAAGAAACATAATCATTGTTTCATCTCAGTAACCAACACTAGGATACCTTCTCAACCATTCTGTAACTGTGCCAGCTCTGAACATTATTATAAGTACATCATCCACATTAAAAAATCCTGATTAGAAAACGAACTCTCTTAGCACAAAATTTAGAGCATACGTGCAATAACAGGACCGACAAAAAATAAAATATCTTCATAATCACTATCACAGACTAACAGATCAAGCGTCTGTAAACGTAGAGTCTGATTTTGCAAACAGGAACCCAAGTAATTTTACTCAGGTGAATGACTTCAGTGGGAATGCAACTTTACTCACCTGTGCAACTGTTTGCAGGATAGACTCCAAAAGATTTAGCTAAACAAGCTAGAAATTTATTTGTAATAAACAAGATCTTAATTCTTTTCTCATGCTAAACTAAAAACAAATTAATATGACAAATCAGCACAAGCAAGGACATCAATATTTAAAATCAAACTCCCTCCTTAACTTACCTTCTTTTGCCCCAAGTATTCCAAGGCATATGTTATGTCACCTAAATCACTGATTATACTTCCTTGGAGCATGCAGGCACAAAGGGTCAAGACAAGGACAGAGTAGGCAGTAAATTAAAGGTAGAGTTTTATCTCTCTCTGGTTTTTGCTTTCATTTGGGTATATCAGAGGTGGGCAAACTACAGCCCGTGGGACTGTCCTGCCCAGCCCCCGAGCTCCTGCCCCAGGAGGCTACCTCCTGCCCCTTCTCCTGCTGTTCCCCCTCCCCCGTAGCCTCAGCTCGCTCACTTCGCAGCAGGCGCAATGCTCTGGGTGGTGGGGCTGTGAGCTCCTGGGGCAGCTCAGCTGCAGAGCCCGGCAGTAAGGGGGCAGGGAGCGGAGGTGTGGCTAGAGGGCAGGGGAGTTCGGGGTGGTGGTCAGGGGGTGGGGGTATGGATAGGGTTTGGGGCAGTCAGGGGGGTTGAATGGGGGTCGGGGGGTGGGAGAGTCAGGATGGGGGGGCAGGGGGCAGTCAGGGCAGGGGTTCCGGGAGCAGTCAGGGGACGGGGAGAAGGGGTCCGGGGGGGGGGCGCGTCAGGAATGAGAGGAAAGGTTGGATGAGGCGGCAGGGGTTCAGGGGTGGTCAGGGGACAGGGAGCAGGGGTGTGTGCATCAGGGTCCCAGGGGGGCCGTCAGGGAACAGGGAGGTTGGATGCGGCAGGAGTCCCCGGGGGGGAGGGGGGCACAGCAGTTAGGAGGTGGGGGCCAGGCCACGATCCCCTCCCCTAACCGGCCCTCCATACAATTTATGAAACCTGATGTGGCCCTCAGGCCAAAAAGTTTGCCCGCCTTTGGTGTATATCAAACTTTTCAAACTACACCTCTATCCCGATATAACGCGGTCCGATTTAACATGAATTTGGATATAATGCAGTAAAGCAGTGCTCTGGGAGGGAAGGAGGGGGAGGGCAGCTGAGCACTCCAGAGGATCAAAGCAAGTTCGATATAACACAGTTTCACCTATAACGCGGTAAGATTTTTTGGCTCCCAAGGACAGCGTTATACCGAGAGAGAGGTGTATTTTAACCTTTAACTTCCAAACTGGAATTGCTTCTGAATTGTGTCTAGGTTTTACTATACTACCCCAGTTTTGCCCTCCAGTAAAGAAGTCCTATTAGCCAATAGATCACACAGACTCAAAAGAATCAATTTTTGAGTCTAGCCCCTGAAAGCCGGAGAATTGTCTTTAGAGACGCTCTAGGGTGAATCTCTATCAAGAAAGCATACAGCTATGTCTGCAGCTAAATCATAATAGGGATTAGAAGAGAAGTGAGGGGCTCTTTATACCATTTTGTTGTCATAGAGATTTCTAATTTTCTGCAAACCTAGTAAGTGTGATTCTGAGCTCATTTAAACTTATGTAAAGCCAGAGTAACTCCAATGAAATGATTGGAATAATAATGGTGTAAAACATTTGAGAATGAGTACAAAATCAGTCCCCATATCTTCCGTTTACTTTTAGGAGCCATTATGAATTCGGGCATAGTAGCATGACCGTACTGCATCTTGATCATACGGACAAAGTAATTCTAAGATAAAAGGACAGCTAGGATTCTTTAATCCTGCTGTGAACTTTAACTTGCAAATGAAAGAATGTTTACCTCCCACCCCAAGGGACTGCGTGAACTCAGACAGCTGACACAAGTGAAATGGAAATAAACAAGAGATGCTTGAGCCTGTGGGCCGAGCTTATCGGAGCCTGCACCCCTAAACATATAAACAGTTCCCATTGCTGCTGGCTCTAGGAGCTGCTGTAGAAACAGGAAAGGAAGACAGGCAACAATTCAAGAAACTACCTACTCCTCTACCTTTAGAAAGAGGCAAGTGTAGTGTGAGGACAAACACAAAAGCCATGCTTTAAAAAGCAGCAATTAGAAAACTCCCTGACCAAGAAGTTCCTATCTTTATAAAGCTCCCCACTGCAAAACATCCTCTTGGATTGTTTCTACTGCTCTTGATGATCTGCACGCTTTTTGCAAAATGTCCCATTGTGAGGCACCTATTACATTCTGCCTCTTTTGCTGGACATGGTTGCCATCTGTGGCTTGGTGTCTTGCCACAGAAAGCCTATGCTGTGAAAGCAGAGAGTGGGGGTAGAACTATGCAGCCATCTCTGCCCGTACTGCTCCTCTCTTCTCTTCTCCTCTCCCCAGCCTATTCCTGTGCTCCCCACACATCCCAGACTAGTCTGAGATTTGTGACAGCCTTACAGGTTAGGAAACTCTGTATTAGAGGCACATCTGCTGGAAAGTGTAAATATTTTTTAAAGATTGATTTTTTGTTTCATATTGCAAAAATCTCCCCACCACCTCTTTAGAACAGACTACAGGTGAAGGAACCTAGAAATAGAAATATATATAGAAATATATATAGAAAATACAAGACCCAGTGTGGTTCATTAGCTGTGGAACATCACCCAACATCTTGTACAGTAAACATCCACATAAAATATTTTAAAACAGATTCCCTGTATCTGTTGCATCTTACTGAGTGTGCAATTGAAAGATCTCTCAGGCCTGGCTCTCTGTTCAACATTCACATAAGTTTGACTTTTATTTAAAATTTGGAAGGGAGAGGAACATAATATTCTAAAAATAGAAACCTTAAAGATGTTGGCTGTCTAACCATTAAGACAAAAGAGAATTAACGAAAAAGTGTTAAATGCTTGGTCATTTTCTGAGTCAACATTTTTTATGAAAGAAAACAAAGTGTGTGGTCATTATTATCCTCTTTTCAAGAAGTAAAATAGACAAAGTCTCTTTGCCTGTGATATCCAAGTGCATAGCCAAAAAAATCTTTGGTGCTCTCGTTTCTGAAACCCTACAGGAAACCTATCATTACACAGTGAATCTGAAGTAACTCCACTGACTTCAAAGGAGTTAGAGATATGAGGCTATTTACTCATGAGATCAGAATCAGAACCATAATTTTTCTTTAGAAAGCAAATGTCATGCAACTATACTTAACTTCAATTGTCATCTGCATCTAGCTTAATAATCAGAAAATAAGCTTTTCACAACAATCGTATTTCAAAATGAAAGTATAATTACATTTAAGTCAAAGCCACGCAATGATGGACTGTATGTTTATGTGTAACAGCAAATTATATCCTTTTAAGCATGTCAAAATTTTCAAAAGAATTAACCATTATAATAATTCTACTGAGGAAGTTGTGGTAGGAAGACAAACTCCCCCAGGTCATTTTTCAACTAGTTCATGCTATCTCACATAATGTGATACATATTGTATGCATTGCACATTTTTTCAATTCCTACTTCCATAAAATGTCATATATTTTAATATCTTTCAAGGGAAGATTGGCTATATTGCTTCACACACTTAGTTAAAAAGTAAAAATCAGTAGCGTAGTGAGTGGCTCATGGGGCTGGTAATGAATGGGGAAGTCTTTCATCTGTATGGCACTGTCTCAAACCCCGCTTAGATTAGTAGTGACAAAGTCATTACCATCAGATGGTTGATATGAAATGAGTTCAGTATGTCAGTACAATTCTTAATAGACAGGTATCCAAACATTTAAAAAAAATCAAAGGAAAAAGCTTTGTCAGAAGTTTCTGAGGAGAGCAGAGACTGAATTGCCAAGGAGACAGACCAGAGCAGCGTAAGGGAGATTTCGCTGTCTATCTGGTGTCTGTTTTATGATTAACTAGAAGCATTCTGTCTCCAGTGCTTCCAAACTGGAACCTTCCACAAGCACTTGTCTTCTTAAATTGCAGGTTCTTCAGGGCAGGGACAATGCCATCTGATGTGTTTGTACAGCACCTAGCACAGTGAGAACTGTAGGTGCTACTGTAAAATAAGCATTAAGTAATAAAAATATAACCAATTCACATACGGGGGAAATAAAAAAAAATCTCCATCTTTATTCATAGCAGACTACCTCAATTTGGTAAAATATTTACTTCAATTTATTATATTAATTTCTAAGCTACCCTTTTCACAAAATAAGGTCTGCAATGGAGAGTGTTTAGTTGCTTGAAATAAAGCAGAAGAGTACTTAAATAACTCCGTTTCTAATACATTAAAGTTAATCAATTATTTCTGCATTCAAATTTCCATTATAGTTGTAAAAAACACAAAACAGGTCTGTAAAATATAATTATAGGGAGATACTGCTACATAGAGTTTGCTAAACCAAGACTAATGCTTTTGTTTCAATGATCTGTTTGTGTTTTGGCTTCCTTTAAGAAAGATCTTTTCATTTAAATGTCTTGATCTGTGTAGCCATATTCATATGGGAGAGAAACAATTAATGGAATTAAATTAGTCCTTATTTAAGATGTATTTGAAACTGCCTGAAACTAATCCTGTTGATCAGCTCCACAATTTCTAAATTAGCTAGAAAACAATTTCTTTGATATTCACAAATTATAAAACTGCAAAATTAATGCATATTTCTTACATTTTAGACCATCTGCTGACCTCTACTATTCCACTTAAATATAACTATTGAGGTGCAATTTTATACACTAATAAATACTTAGGAAATATGCCACCTTGCATTCTAGAAAGAGAAACAACATCTGTATCTCCCCAAAAATAGACATACAGAACTGCATATTAAATCTCCAGTCCAGAAGATACCTGGGCCCATGGAGAGTCCCACTAAGTTCAGTTAAATTCTGCATAGGCACCAGAGTCTGCACTTGCAGAGTTCCTTGTGAGTTTAGGACTTTGTTAGCTTCATTCTGGGCTTTGTGCCATTAAGACATAGATCTGTATTGGGGAGATGAAGAGTCACGCTGCCCAACAGGTATCACTGAAGATATTCTGCCTCTTTGGCAGAATTCCTCCCAGAGACCCCAGTGCACAGGGGGACCAGGCACACTGCTACACCTCTTGCAGGGGTACAGAATACTCCGCTACATGCATGTGACTGGTAAACTCCACTGGCCAACACATGGAACAGCGGAGCCATGACTCCGTCTTCTCTGTGCCTCTTCCCACCCACTTTGGAGTAAGGTGGGCCTCCAAAGGAATGGTAAGAGAACAGCCTCTGTGCTTCACTGACCACAAGGACTGCAGTTATGCATGATCCTTTCATGTAAGCGCCCTTTCTAGTAACACAGTGAGGACGTATGCTAATAGTGCAATTACTGGGAGGCAATATATAAGAAATACAGTTCAGTATGAAGTCTTTGCTGAGGAGTACATTAGGAGAGAGTCAAGGGAATGTTTGCCAGAACTCACATATCTCCAAATTATTGCCAGTGGGAGGTTCACAAGTTACTGTTGAGGGAAAGTTTGTTGACCTTAAGTCCCTTTACAATAAGTTGAGGAAAAAATCAAGTAATATAGCTGAAATAAAAAAGGTCTTATTTAAGAAGTTTAAAAGAATCCCTTGAGTCCAATTTATGTTCAAGATTACAAATAATAAGAAAACAGAATGTCTCTTCTAACAATACCATTGAGAAGAGGCTGTCCTTCGTTTAAACCCCTTGATATGACTGCACTGTAAACGTCTTCGGGAAATCCAGTCTTGCATAATATGCCTTCACAAGTTGCTTTTATTGGTGCCTGAAATGCAAGACAAAATTTATGTAATACTTGCAATCCCATTCAGCTGAGAAACATTCCACTTGGCATAAACCCGTTGTGTTACCACACCATCTTTGTTTCTAAATAGCTGCAATTAGAAGCCTGAGGGCAAAGGGTTAATCTTTTTGATAACTGGAATGGAAGGAACAAATCCCACTTGTCTCGTAAGATCTAAATAACACACAATCTTGATTCCTTTAACAACTGAACATTTCAACTAAAACAGTCATTGAGACTGAAGTGGAATCACAGAGGAGCCCAAAAACATTCCTTCTACTGGAAATAAACATTGCACAAAACTGATCAACTTTTTCAGACATGGATATGTTACTTTCGAGAGGAGAGATTTAACCATCAGTTTAAAATGTTTGGCTGTGGGTACTTTTCTGCGTCTGCAGTTGCTCAATGGCTAAATAGCTGGGAGAAAAAAATCACAAGTGCAACATTTTAATCAGCTGAACCTATATTTAAACAGATCACAGAAAGGCCACATACTTCTTCTACAATCACCTTCTATGAGAAAGAGAGAAGGAGCTATTACTAAATCAGCATAACACAGCAATATATTAGCCACTGAAATTGAGTTTACTATCTCACTTCTAAAAAATCACACATCATTTTCACAGTTTGAAGAAAATAACTTCCACAAAAGACATTTAAAATGGGTATTTTCACTTTTCTCCTTTATTTCCAAGCAGGTTTTAAAGTTAAAGAGTTAACCTATCAACTATGCATAGTCCTCAGTAACCACATACAATACTATGAGGCAAAGAACTAAGGTTTTCTATTTGGTTCATTTTTTACATTAATGGCACACATATAGCAAAATTCTAGTTTACATGTGGCCAAATAATACTGTATGGTTACAAACAGTCGTGCTGTTTAAGCCACAGTGGCATCTTTGGTATGATCCTAGTACTTACTTTGTTTAAAATAATATATCAAACAAAAGAAGAAGTGTTTGTGATCATAATAGAACAACACATTGGACTTCCCTTAGATCAGTGGTTCCCAAACTTTAACATCCTGTGAACCCTTTTCACTAAAATGTCAAATCTTGCAAACCCCCTCCTAAAAATGAATATTTCCAGGGATTTTCTCCTTTACCAGAGTATAAATTATGAAAACAGTGATCTTGGAAGTATAACATTTGTTTTTATTACACAGTATTTATTATTAATCACTACAGTATTTTTATTACATTATGAAAATGGCAACACTCTTCCAAGATCTTATTTTCATAGCTTGTATCACTTTGAATAAGCCTGTTATAAGACAAGACTCCTATGTTTCATCAAGGAGTATCTGATGTGAAACAGCATGAGGTATTTAAGAAGCCAACTCAAAGAGTCCCTGGTACACAAGCATTCAGGTCTTGAGCAGTCCAATCAAACAACGCACGTGACAACAAAGCTTAAACTTGTTATTCATAATCATTTAAAAAATACTAACTGCCTATTAATTTTAAAAACAGCAAAAAATATCCACCTCCCTTTCCATTTCTTATAAGGAGTCTTGAAGTTTAAAACTCCTCAGTGTGATAGATATGCTTTCTTTGAACTGCCTAGCTCTTGGAAGTCCAGGGGCTCCCGGCTGCTGGCCTCATGCTGCCCGGGGTTCCTAGGGACTGTTCTGTCTGCCATTAGGGAATTCCCCCCCCCCCCCCCCCGAGAACCCCATGTAACATTTTGCGAACCCTTAGGGGTTCATGAACCCCAGTTCAGGAACCACTGCCTTAGATGGTCTTATGGGACTCAAATGTATTTATTTTATGGCTCTTGGGTCTTTTCACTCATTAGATAAATGCACCAAAGTCTTTTTTTCCATTGGCACATATTGGTAGTCAGCATTCCAACTCTTATTACAAGAATTTTATCACTTGGAGAAATTCTTGAAGTGTTCAGCTGAACCCACATCCAGCTGATCCTGGTTCATTTCAAGAGTTGTACCAGAACAGCAAATCTGTCAGCATACTGTAATTTTATTTTTAATTAACCTACCATCCATTTGTGAGGTAGTACATTTTATAAGAGTAAGCACCTGTAAAAGGGCTCCTAGTTGTCAAGTGTGTCTGTGTCCAATTAACTTTAAACTGTGGACTGGATTTAATTGTGACTTAAAGTGCACCACAGATCTCCCAGCTAAGTTATAACTCTAAGTTATGAGGGACCTGTACTGAAAGCTCAGCTAAGTATCATATTTATAAATGACAAAGATGTTTAGAGGTTTTTTTCAATATTGAAAAACTAGTAAATCAAAAATAATTATGACTGAATCTTCCTCTTTTCCCAGCTTTATAACTCAATTAAAATGGTTTCATATAGCTTCCATAATTTTAAAAAGGAACTGTTTAAACTACTGTGCAAGGTGATCTCAAAGCAAACATGATAGGGAAAAAAAGGGAGGGGGGAATAGTCTTTTATGGTATCCTTGAAACAAAGAAATCCAGGGTGGGCAACTGACTAGGTAACAGGATTTTTAGAAGTCTGCACTGATGTGCCTGGGAACCCTTCAGCCTTTCCGACAAGCTATATGTACGAAACAACTCTTATCAACTGAAACAATGCCCAGTGAAACAAAGACTTTGGGACATGAATAAAGAGACCTTTTTATTCCTTCATTTGCAAGCCCTCAATTTTATCCAGAAACAAAAGACAGTAGCTGTTCCCAAATACAGTCCATTGTAAACATTCTTTGGGAATAAAATCCCAAGGGGAGGCAGAATTCTAATGCTTAACAAAACCTGTGTTATGCATTTTCAATTAAATAAAGTCATAGCTTGAGCCATGGCAAGATCTGGGTCATATCAAGTTCAGCTCAGAAGTATTAAAAATCATTGCTAGGTTTAAAAGACAATATCTTCCAGAAAAACAATCTGAACTAAAAGTATGAAATCTTATGATCAATATTGAAATTTATTTTCCTCCCCTTACTGTCTGGGCCAAATCAAGAAGGAAACGGAATTTATAAGACGTATTGTTGTAATTTACAGGGTTTTTTCTGACTAGCACAGTCCAGAAGACCACCTCGAGGAGAATATAATATTAACTGTATATTCATCCACAAGAGGAGATTACTGAAACATCTACGTTTTAATACAGATAGCAACTGCAAACAATGTTACCAATACAAAACCTTCTGACTTAAAGGGGAGTTTTAAAGCCCGTCCCAGCCTCTTATCTGGGCTTTAGCTCAGCTCCCTCTACCATCTTCCCCCCCCCAAAAAAAAAAAAAAAAAAAGAAGAAACCCACAAACTTTTTACCAGGGTTTGGAGGTGCTTTAAGCCCTGGCTATCTTATCCAGATGGAGGCATAGGTCAGAGCCCGGATTACACTTTAACTCAGACTAGAACCCAGCCACTCAGCACTGAGGATGCAGGCTAAGTCACTCAAATGCTGACAGTCTGACTCCACTTTTCCCATTTCTGCCCCCAAAGACAGACAAGTTCTCCCACAACTGAACAAAGCATGGAACATCTCAGCACTAAGAACAACAGGATATGCCCCCAGGCATATACACGTGAGGGAAGAAACAGTCAGGACACAGTAATGCAGATAGGGCTTTACACCCAAGCTAAGCTAACCTCGGTTATAGTTAGTTACCCTAACTATATAGGTAGTTTCTAATCATGTCTATTTTCTGGTTTCCATGCATTACAGAAAGTTGCAATGTAAGACACAGAAAACTACTGAGTAGTTCAGCTCTTTCTTCTTAATAATTGCACATTAATTTGCAATTGTGGCCAGACACAATGTTACATTTGGGCCGCAATCCTGCAAACATTTATGTATGTGCTTAACTTCAAATAAGGATGCAGTCCCATTAAAGTCAATGAGTGAAATCCTGGCCCACTGAAGTAAATGAGAGTTTTTCACTTTAATGCTGACCAAGATTTCACCTTGTAGGAGGACTACTCATAAATTTAAACCTAAACTTATGCGTAATTCTTTGCAAGTTTGGGACATTGTTTTCCACTGTTGGCCTCAACTGATGGAAGAAATGTTCCTTTCGTTTAAGTTTTTATTTTGTAAACTCAATGCTTCCAAATTCAGCTTCAGAGCAACCTCTTCATGGTTATTCAGTTGGCTGTATTTAAAATGCTCCTGATTTGGTTTTCAGTAAAAGTTCTTCAGATCTAATCTGGTGTTGTATCCTATTAAGCCAGGGGATTTCAAATGAGAAATTGTTGATTCTTAAACCAACAGTTAAGTTCTCTTTAAAATACTTACTTTACCTCAAATGACAAAAATCTGCTTTTCCACCCATTCCTATTGTAAAACGAATTGCAAGGCAAAAAGAAAGTTGTTGTCATTGACTACTGCTTTTCAGTTCATAAAGAACTCCAAACACCATTTTCTTGCTTTTGTCCCATCCCCACACACCAGGTCCTTACTTCACTCTCTTTGCTAGAGCACAAGTGCATCGTTGGGAGTACCTGATGTAACATGAGGCTGCTAGAGTTGCAGCTCTCCTTTCGTACAACTGGGAGAGCAGGTGATATAGTTAAACTTCTAAAATATTTGATCCACCAAAGAGGCCAAGGGTTTCCATTAAGCATAGAGAACAAAGATCCCAATATTCCAATTTTGAAAAGAAAAAAACGAAACGAAACTTTGGAAAAGCTTGAGGCCATCTTTATATATCTTAAAAGAATATAAAAGTACAAAACTACTATTTTGAATTGTGCTCCACAGTTTAAAAAGAAAACACACACACTTCCTAAATCTGATTTGCTATTATGTATAATGCTGCTCCTTACAAAATATTTCACTGTTAACGTATCTAAAATCTACTTTCAGGACTGTCCTCAGGCATATGCAGCATACGCAGCTGCGTAGGGCATCCGAAAATTTGAGGCACCACCCTCGCTGGCTGCAGCGCGGACTCCACTCTGGCCCCTTCCCTGCACTAGGCCAGCAGGCTTCTCCCCGATCTGACCCCCTGGCACCTCCCCTCCACTCACTCTCTCCCTCCTTAGCCAGCCAGCCGGCTGAGGGCTCCAGCTTGGGAGGGGCCAGGAGCCAAAGTCTCCATATGAGCGAGCAGAGGGAGCCAGGCCGGGGGGGGGGGGGGGAGGGCAAGGCTGGGAACAGAGCGGGGGGGGGGAGGGGAGAATACCCGGAGGCTGCGAGGCGGGAGCTGAGCTCAGGGGGATAGAGCCAGGCACAGGACTTCAGGGAATGGGGGGGGGGGTGGAGGAGGAACTGGACTGGGAATGGCTGGGGGGAGTTGGGCTGGGAAGGGAAAAGAGTGGGGGAGGTTCTCTATCTGGCTCAGTGAGCGAGCAGCAAACACGCTAGGGCCTTCTAGGGAGCAGGCTGGTGGCCCTGGGGGAGAGCAACTGTTCCAAGCAGCCCCATGCTGTACCTGCATCTCTCCCCTCTTCTGCCCATGTGCCCTGACCGGCAGGCAATTCCCTGCAATTTCTCTCCTAGGCTCCTTTTCACTCCACCTCCCACTTCTCTGAAGTTTAAGTCCAGATGCCAAGGATCCCCTTTGGACCATCACTTTTCTCTCCTTCCTTCCCCAGGGATTAGCAGCAGACGGGTGCTGGGAGGAGGGAGAGGCACAACCAGGCTGGCGAGGAGGGAAAGTTTAAGAAAAATAAAAGAAGGTGGCATTTGCTTTTCCTGCCCATTCACAATATTCGGGTGTCAACAGGAAGAAACTGACACTAAAACAAAAGGAGGGGGATGTACCTGGAGGAGAAAAGCAGCAATCAGGGCTGCAGAATGCAAGGAAGGGAATGACCACTTAGCTGGGAAGGAGGATGGACTCGCACTTGATAAGGCTGGAATAGCTGAAAACTTTTTATTTAGAGAAAGGGATTTTTTTTTTCTTGTAGATCCAAGTATCTCAAAGGCTGTCTCTCAAGCTGGTAGCATTTTGAACACGAGAGAGTTCTAAACAGTGCAGAGTTGAGCGGGATTTTAAAGGTCCCTTCACGAATACAGCACCTTCCTCCTCACAAGATCTTTAAAAACTGTCTTAAATAATCCAAAACAAGAGCCACTGTTCAAATGAGACTTGGCTGGTTATGGCTCCAGTCCTACTGTTGAAGCACTGTTGAAACTGCGTGCTGAGTTATACCCAGTACAATCCCATGTGTGGCAACCAGGTGTGTAAATCAAGGCAGAAAAAAGACTGGTGTGTGAATATAATTCCTTTTCTTTTTAAACTGCACATCCCAAGCACCTGTTTACTTTTCAGGATTAGAGGGAAATCCTCTATTTTAGGGTGAATGAACGGCCATTTGGGAGTTGATGGCCCAGTGCGGTGGCAAGCAAGGACCTGGATGAGGGCTGGACTCAGCCATTGGTATCAGCTACACCTCTACCCCGATATAACACGACCCAATATAACATAAATTCAGATATAACGCAGTAAAGCAGTGCTCCGGGGGGTGGGGCTGCACATTCTGGTGGATCAAAGCAAGTTCGATAGAACATGGTTTCACCTAAAACGCAGTAAGATTTTTTGGCTCCCGAGGACAGTGTTACATCAGGGTAGAGGTGTATTTCTTTTTTGTCATTCAAAGGGATTTTGGGTCATGGCAGACGTCCCAGACGTCATGTAAAACACTTCCCTGTGGCTTTTTGAGGTGCACACAGAGGTATCTTACTGCCAAGTCTCTATCCTCAGAGAGGAGGGGAGGGGAGGGAGAAGGGTGCAGGGTGATCTCCCACCTCTGTGCAGCCAGTGACCTATGCTTGCCACTGCCATGCTGGAGCCTCCACATTTATTTATTGACAAAATTTGTAGAATTTTAAAATATTGTGCACAGAATTTAATTTTTTGGGGCTGAATTCCCTTAGGAATATGGTGTGCTGGGCAGTGGGGGGGCTGTGAGATGGGCACTGAGCAGTTTTGGGGGGCTGTGGGTGGGAGATCACTGGGCACAGGGATCAGAGATGGAGATCTCTGGTTGAGGGGCCACTGGGAATGGGGGCTGCTGGGCATAAGGGGGTGGAGAGTCCTGGGCAGGGGGACGGTGTGGCAGGGCATGCTGGCAGCGTGGGGTTGGGGGCGCAGGTGGGAGGGAAGTGCACGGATTAGGGATGAAGGTGGCACAATTAAACTGTTTTTAATAAAGTGCATGTGGCAAGTTTTCCAATACTGTAAGCTTGTTTGTGTTGCAAAGAGCAAGTCAGGCATAGGGGCACCAATTTAATAATACTGCATAGGGCCCCATAAATCCTTAGGACGGCCCTATCTTTTTTATTGACCTTCAGAGCACTTGCAAGGCCTACTTCTTTTTCCTAGCTGCCAGGGATTGGTGGGATATCATAAGATCTGAACTATGTTAAGCTGCTGGGTGATGATTATATATTATTGGGAAAAAGTGGAGTCCCTGGAGGAGTTTGTACAAATGTATTTTTTAAATATGTCAAGTCATGCCTAGAGGAAAGGATAAACATTGCTTTTATGAGTGTGTTTATAAATCAGATATATAAATATTGACTGAAACAAAACAATAATTTAGGCAAAATGTTCAAAAGACTTGGCAGTGATGGACCTGCCATTTTGGAAGCTGTAAACCCTGTTCTCATAAATCATTCATGAAAATTGAAAGCCTACATTTTCTCTCCTCACTCAGGCCAAACCAAACTCCCATGGACTTGAGTAAAAATTGCAGGATCAGACCCAATCGTTAATCATGAAGATTAGGGTGTTGTCTTGTGAACTGGTAAAAGAATTGCAAAGTGAAGTTGAGTAATCCTGATACCCAGACCAAAACTGATCCTTCTCAAATCAGTAACAAACTAAAAATTCATTCAATAGCTGGTTTTGATACAATATAAGATTTCCTTGAATTGATCCATATTTAAGGACACTGCCCCTTCCTCCCACATTCCCTCAAGGCCAACCCTCTAAGGAGGCCGATATTTAATCAGTCAATTAACAAGGGCTACGCTGAGGCAGAAGGGGATAGTTGAAATTTAGTTTATAATAATAATAATCATCAATCATCTTAAAGCAAAAAAGGTATCACTTTCACACACACTTCCTTTCATCTGTGACTTATCTTCTTGCATCCTACACTATACACACATGAGTAATCTCACCCTGAGTTCAATGGGACTATGTGTGTATAAGAAAGAATATTATCTTTTCCTCCTAAAATTAAGTTAAAGACATCTTTGCAGGATTGGGGCACACAGGTTGGGGAAAGGACCATGATTTTTATACATTTGTTGAGAACGACACCGCCTCTATCCTAATCAGGTGCCCTGTGCACTCATGAAACTGTAAGAATGAGTTTTTAAATGGATATAATATTGGGTTTCTTTAGTAAAGGGCTTCTTTTTTTAAAAGGAAGTGTAACTAAAAACATGTTATTCTAAGGCATGTCAGAGAAGTTATTTAACACCCCTGCCCTCCACTGCCTCACCTCCCAAAAAAAGGAAATGAATCTTAAGGCTGAACTCTGGGCTGATTAACTAGCCTTACAGGGACAAATTGATATGCAGTACTTTGGGAGTTGTCCAAAAGTACCACTTTTAGGCTCCAGTCCTACAAACTTTTATGTACATACTTATCTTTACATCTGTGCATAGTCCCACTGGGACTACTCATATACACAAACTTAAGTACGTGTAAAAGTCTTCATTGAATTGGGAACTTCAATATTCAATCAATATATATTTTATTTTTTAACATAAGAAAGGAGGAGGACAAAGACATAACAGAAGGAAGATATATATTCCATAATATATTTCTCAAAATTATAAATAAAAGAACAAAGCATGAAAATACAGCATTATTCAGCAAAGTGTATAAAAAAGCCTTTGATGCTGTACTTTTGTAAAGTTAACTATAGGTCAATAGCAAAACTGGGAGGTGATTTTAAGCCATTCAGTTATCCAAAATACTCTTGTATGTAGACATTCTACTGCACTCCTCATTCTCTATATAAACTGGAAAAAAATTATATGGTACAAAAGACTATACCACACATGGGGGAATAATTCATTTTCACAAATGAATGAGTACAAACAATTACAAGATGAGAAAAGAAGCAGAGCATGAGTCACTTATGTATGATCTCTAGTGAGTAAAAATAACTTCACTCCTAACTTCCTCAAGCTATTCTTATATTTATACAGTACGTTTTTATAGCTTGCATACTTATTTAAATAATTTTTAAATAATTAAAGAACTCTATAAGTTTCACTTGCTCTGGAAAAAATCACCTGTATTACGATGGAGCCTGACGTGGCTCACAATGAAGTTACTGGGAGTTTGCCATTGACTTGAGTAGAAGCCAGATGAAATCAATCAAGAGGTGAAACTAAACATTTGGATATACATATCCTGTGCCAAATTAATTGCAGTTTTAAAATAAGGCCACTTCACTAAGTCCCCAAACATATTTATTCTGACATCTTAAGCTGAATTTATTTATTGGCCTGTATTTAAAAATTGCAGCAGAGCAAGTTGTGTGTATGTGTGAGGGAATGGCAATGGGGGCTTAAAGGAAAGAAGAGGGACGGTGTATAAACAGATTAAAAATGTATGGTTTATTTATAAGCTTACTTTAACATCCTGAACATATGTAATATTAACATAATATATGATGCTAATGTAACTCTATCATCTTAACAGCAAAACAAAATGAACTGGGTTCATGCAGTATGAAGTAATTTATGTGTGTCAAAACCCAGTTATTTTATCTCAAAGAAGTAAGTTTCAGACTTAAAGATCCGATATATTCTAAAATAAATTTAAAAAGTTGCAAAAAAGATCCCAAATCATTTCACAAAACATCTTTTAATGGTATCTGCAAGTTTAATAATAGGAGTAAGACAATGTAAAAAGACAAGAGTTCCTTCTTTTTTACTTTTCTGCATTTTCCCAGGAAGTGTGGATGACATCACTAACACCTAGACCATACCATGACCGTAGCTCCTTTGGTGGTTATAGGTTTTAGTGATCCAGGAGAAAATAAAATCTGGACATCAGATCTTACCAGGTTAAAAGTTTTCCACATACCCTAAAAGTGGATGTACTTGGAATAGTAATAATAATGTTTTGCACCTATATAGACCCTTCCACTGAAAATCATGAAAGTCTACACTTGGCAAGTATTCTACACAGGAATTCAATCATTTGGTTCGCTTCAGAGGGGTAGCCATGTTAGTCTGGATCTATAAAAGCAGCAAAGAATCCTGTGGCACCTTATAGACTAACAGACATTTTGGAGCATGAGCTTTAGTGGGTGAATACATGACATGCATCTGACGAACCCACGAAAGCTCATGTTAGTCTATAAGGTGCCACAGGATTCTTTGCTGCTTTTGGTTCTCGCTGATGCTGCTAGCAGGGATGTCACTTAGGCTGGTGGTTTTGCCACATGGATAAATTTACTATGAAATGTAATAAAACCAATATAGTCATCAAACAGTATTAACCTAGAATGACAGAATGAAAGTTAAGTTCAAACCAGCAACTTAGGAGTAAAAGGCTCCATAGCACATTATTACTTTTTTTTTCTAACATGTCCATCACCATAGTCTGAGCACATCCAATCATCTTTCATAGATTAAAAAGTATTGTCCCCTTTTCTGAGTACTTAATTGCTATTCCCCTTCCCAACAAATGTTTGAAGGGTAGACACATTTCTGTCAACAGCACCACTCCCTCACCTTATTTCTTCAATTCTACATCCAGCTTTCCTGTTTCCATTTCAATTTTGTCCTTATCCTCAGTTTAAGCACCAATGGTAGCAGCTGATGTTTTCATAGATTTGAAGGCCAGAAGTGACCATCCAATCTGCCCTCCTGTATTAGCCATAGAACGTCCCCAAAATAATAGAGCATATTTCAGAATAACAGTCAATCTTAATTTAAAAACAGTCACCAATGGAGACTTCACCACAACCCTTGACAATGGTTAATTCCTCTCTCTGTTAAAAATGTATGCCTTATTTCCAGTCTTAATTTGTCCAGCTTCAACTTCCAACCACTAGATCATGCTATCTGATAGACAGAAGAGCCCATTTTAAAATATTTGTTTCCCATATAGGTCCTTATAGACAATAAATCAAGTCACCCTTTAACCTTCTCTTTATTAAGCCAAATAGATTGAGCACTTTGAGTCTATCACTGTAAGGCATGCTTTCTAATCCTTTAATAATTCTTATGGCTCTTCTCTGAACTCTCTCCAATTTATCAACATCCTTCTTGAATTGCGGACACCAGAATAGGACACAGTATTCCAGCAGCAGTCACACCTGTGCCAAATATAGAGGTAAAATAATTTCTCTACTCCTACTCGAGATCCCTTTGTTTATGCATGCAAGGATCACATTAGCTCTTTTGGTCACAGCATCATACTAAGAAATCTTGTTCAGCTGATTATCTACCAAAACCCCTGCAAAAATTGTCCGGGGTCTGTGCTTCCCAGAATACAGTTCTCCATTGTGTAAGTATGTCCTACATTCTTTGTTCCTAGGTGTATAAATCTACATTTAGCCATATTAAAACACAAATTGTTTGTTTATGCCCAGTTTACCAAGCCCTCCAGATTGCTCTGTATCAATGACCTATCCTCTTCATTATTTAACACTCTCCCCACAATTCTTATAGTAAAACAAATCTCTCATTTTGCCTTCTCTTTCCTCCTCACCCCACTGCTCTGATATTAAGCTTTTGCATAGCAGCTACAGAATCACATTAAAATAGTTCATCACCAGAGACTAAGGGCCGGTTTCTAATCTCAAATGTTCTGCATATGTTGCTGAAAAACTGAGTTTAGTATCTGCTCTTAAATCCCACCTTTCTCAAACATAAACTGAAGTTACAAAGGTCTGACTCCTGACATTTTTTCCAGTTCTAATGATCTTTCAAATAACTCAATTCTGACTGTTTCACTACACCACTAACAAATGATGAAGTCATCAATAACTTGCGGAAATAATTTATGTCTTCAATACAACAAAGATTTGAAATGACAAAATAAACAAATTAACAGCAAATAGGAAGCTTGGACATTTTAGAACAATATCTCACTAATTAACTTGTATTTACCAAAAGCAGTCAATATGGAAAGAAGTTAGAATGCATCTCTGAATTGTAAGTTTTTTCTTAGCAGTACACAAGAAAAAAAATCTGTTAAAATAAAAGACTGGTTTCCAGATATGGGGTTATAAAACTGATTTCATACCTAAGTTCCAACTTTATCACACCCTATTAAAAACAGCCCTAACCTGAATTAGTAGATACCCAAACAAGGGGGAAATTGGATTTCCCAACCATAGCTGAGGCTGAGTGATACACAAAAGCAATTAGGCTAGTTCCTGTCCTTAATTCATAATTTGTGTTTTAATTTAAAAATTAGTCCTGCATGAAAAGGTGGTAGAATAATAGCCTACTGCAGAATTCATGACCTAAAGATTTACTAAGTGATATGGTGTATAAACAAAAGCAGAAAGGCACTTACAAGAAAGGCCACACAAAAACACCCATAAAGAAGCTGCAGGTAGGCTCTGCCAAGTTAATAACACAGAAACAACCACCATCCAGACTTCCCCACACAAACTCAGATAACAAAACCAACCTTTTTAGTGACATATCAAAACAAGTTTCTGAGAAGGGCAGCAGTTTCATATGGAAGGAACCTTGGCACCCAGTCAGACACTTTTCTGTCACGAGAGAAACTAACATCCTCTTAAGCTAGAGAGAAAATCCCCCAGCTGTTTAGAATCAATGTTTCAGCACCTCGTATGCAGGGGGTGCAGCCATCACACCCTGGTAAAGGGGTAGAGAATGTCGGGAAGAGGCAGAAAAAAGTGACTGGAAATGGGTGAGGGGGGAAACGAGAGGGGAGCTATCTGAAAAACAAGGAGAGACTTTGGTTTGTTTCAGTGTCACGGTGTAATCCAGGCTCTGCACCATGGACAGTGACTCTGCTGCTGCTGCTACCGTCTCCGCCTCCTTCTACCCAGTCACCAGCCCCTGCAGGACGAGGGGGAGGCCAGCCACAGCTACCAGTCTGCTCCACTCAGCATACACACACTGTCCTGCTAGTGATACCTCCTTCTCCTCATAGCACACACTGTGCTCCCCTCCCCCAGAGAGCCAGAAATGCCCCAACCATAAATACCATTAAGGGGGATGATCTGTGCCATCTGTCCCTCAGATTTACTGCCCTCTCTGCCCCTTGCACCCAGCTTCACACTCAACTCATAGCAATGCCAACAACCCAGACAATGACATTCATCCCACACACCCCACCCAGGAGCACTCAATCTCCAACCATAGAAAAGACAAGCGAATTGGGTAACCTCACTCCACCACAAGAACCCCCATTTCTAATTCTGAGCGCACCCAACCACCAGAAACACAATATCCCACCCCTAGCCAGCAGCACCCAAACCCCTTATAGAGGAGGACATACGGTGGGGATACCCATCCCGGAATTTAGGGACCTAGTCACGCACTGATCACTCTATCCCAAGTACACACTCCTCCCTCGACCTCCAAAGGATATTTCCCCCTCCTCCAACTCAACATACAAACACACACAGAGGAGTCCCATCCCAAAGACACTCACCCACTCTAGGGACACCTAAACTTACCTCCCCTCCAAACACAGGCTGCACAGGACCCCAATCCCGGGAGCACCAGCCCACCCTAAGACTACTCAGCTCAACCCTTCCTCCACAGCCACTCCCCCTCACACTGAACGGACCCCTACCTCAGGGACACCCTGCCAGGCGCCAGACACTCCCTGGCCTCCCAGGCGCTAGGGTCCCCTCCCGGGAGAAGGAGGCAAGGCTGTAATACACATTCAGACTGAGGAACTGTCCCAATGGAAATTCCCCGTTAGTAGCAGCGGGGGCAGGCGAGGCTGCCAGGCGGAGGAGGCGGCTGATTAAATTCTTCCCGGGAAAGGATTAGCGGGCACATGGCTGGGGGAGGCGGCGGCGGCGGCGGCTATGCCTGCTCCTCCTTAGCGGAGCTCAGGGGGCGATCCCCGGAGACCCCTCCCCAAAGCCGGAGCTCCAGCAGACGGGCTGCAGGGCGCAGTGCCCGCTACCGATAGCACCTCGGGGGTGGCGCCCCGAAACGGGCTGGGGTCCCAACCCGAAGTCCGCCCCCTGCCTCCCTACTAGCCGGTCCACCAAGCAAAAAGTGAACCAGCTCCCAGCCCAGCCCAAGCACAAGACCCCCGCTATTGCCCTCCCCCCCCCAGTCCTCCCAACCCCAGGGGACCTCCGCTATTGCCCTCCCTTCCCCCCCAGTCCTCCCAACCCCAAGGGAGCCCCGCTATTGCCCTCCCTCCCCCCAAGTCCTCCCAACCCCAGGGGGCCCCGCTATTGCCCTCCCTCCCCCCCCAGTCCTCCCAACCCCAGGGGCCCCCCGCTATTACTCTCCCTCCCTCCCAGTCCTCCCAACCCCAGGGGACCGCGCAATTGCCCCAGCCCTAACACCAAGCATAATGGGACGCCCCCACTCCCGCTATTGGTCTCCCTGCCCCCAGCTCCCAGGCAGAGCGGACCTCCTCTCCCACGCAGCAAAGCACCAGCTCTCGGAAAAACTAGCCACCAGCTCCCATCCCTTCATCGTGGTGCACCAGCTCCTCGGAGTCCCTGCCCGAGGCGGGGGTATCACGGGAATGGGGCCCCAGCTCCGCCCTCTCAGCCCGAGGCTCGGGCACCGGCTCGCGTCTCCCCAACCTTTTTTTTTTTTTGCCCCTCGGCTCGCCCCGGCCCCAGCCGTTGAAAGCAGCCACCTGCTCCCTGTAGCCCCCTGCCGGGGCAGAGAAAACAGACCCAGCCTACGGGGCAGCGCAGAGACACCCTCCGTGTCCCCGTCCCCCCCGTTCCCCTTCTCCCGCATCGCCGCGAGCAGGGGAACAAAGAGCCACAACCCCGACCCCCCTCCGCCTTTACCTGCTGCAGGGCTGCCAGCAGCAGCAGCGGCGGCAGCAGGCTCCGCGGCGGCGCTCCCGCTATCCGGCACATGGAGGCGGGGTGGGTGGCGGGAGGGAGCGGCGGCCACCAGCGGTCTCGGGATGCCGAGCAAGTGCGGGGATCAGCGGAGCAGGGGCGGCTGCGGGCGCTGTCTGCCCCCCCGTTGGGCTGGCGCCGAGCCCGTGGCGCTACTGCGGGGGCTGCTCTAGCTGGCTCCTGTGCAGGGTGCAGCGGGGCGGCGACGGAGACTGGGTGAAACTCGGCACCGGGTCAGGCGGCCGCTCCTCTGCTTCCCTCGGTCCTTGGTGCAGGGAGAGAAGGGGATGGGCTGGTGGAGAAGGAGGAGGAGGAGGATGGGCAAACAAAAGGCAGGGGGACGAGTAATGCCGCTGCCGGCTCTGGCTCGTCAGCGGCTCCTTTGCTGCTTTCCTTGCTCCTGGAGCGCGTCCTTCTCGGCTGAGTTAGGGCAGGCAGGTCTCCTCGCTGCAGGCAGCCCACTGTGCACCGCCAGCCCCGCCGCTGCTGCCGCTCTGCTGCATGCTCCGCTCCCCACTCTCTCTCCCTGGCACTTTCTCACTCCTCCCCTCCCCCGAGCAGCCCCGCGCACAAACCCCTCTGCTCGCACAATGATAACAATGCCAGCCGGAGCAGCCGCTGCCTCTCTCTCGGCGTGCGTGTGTGTGTATACGCCTTCCCTGCGCCTGGCAGCTTCTCCTCCCTGGCTCTCCCTGCCGGCCGCGCGGCCAATGGGAACCCAACTACCCGCAGCAGCTCAGCCCTGCCTCGCCAGGCATCATCCGCCCACAGGGTGGGCAGCAGCTGCCGCCCAGGAGCAGAGGGTTTGCTGCAGCCAGAGGGGAGTCACGGGGGGTGTCTGTGAATTGTTTGCAAATGTAGGTTGAGCTCTTCTCAGCCGGGGGAGGGGAAAGTTCCCCGGCACCCTGTGGATATCGCGACCAGACAACAAACAAATAATACAAATTAGCCCGGAACTTGGTCTGTAATTAGGGAAACAACAGAGTGAGGAAAGGGCTGGGGGGCGGAGGGGGTGGGCGGGTGAGAAATCGCCCCCTCTCCCGCCTCGCCAGGGAAACGAATGTGCAAAAGAAACAAACAAACTCCGGGCGCCGGTAGGAAGCGCCGAGCGTGTCCATTGTCTGATGCAAGGCGATCGCGGCGAGCCACCTGCTGGTGGGGGGGTTGGCGCTTGGAGGCTTTGCCTTTACACCTCTCGCGCCCTCGCCTAGCCCTGCTTTGAGCAGCCCCTTAGGAAGTTGCGGTCACTGTTTGTTACTTGGTTAGCGAGTTCAGTTTGTTTGTAAACTAGCGGCCTAATTTATCTGCAAATGTTTCCAAAGGCTGGAGCAAGGGTGATCCCTTAGCAAGGGTGAAAAATGAGGGGGGGGGGGTGTTATAGGCACCTATAGCAAACAAAGCTCCGAATATCAGGACCAGGGGTCAGCACCACCATGTTGTACAAGGGACACTTGACAAAATTACTGTACATAGTGACGGGGGTCTTATGTTAGTCAGTCATTTAATTTTTTGAAAAATTATCACAGACCTCAACATTTTTACCACGGACACTTGTGTCCATGTATGGACACATTGCTGACCCCTGATCCGGATGTTTGATCACCCTAGGTGGGGTTGAGCTCCAGCCTGTGGCTCTGAAAAAGGTCAGCAGGCATAACAGAAATGAGGAGGGTTGCTGAGTGAACAGTTACAGAAGCATGTATCAGTGCTGGGTCATTTGCTGTGCTGGCAAGAATTCCCCCTCACCCACAGGTCACTGAGCAAAGTTGTTTTGTGTCCATGCATCAGAGCTCCCATCCTGGAACATAGGACGGGGAGGATTTATAAGTGTTAGCCCCCTAGACACTCTCACAAGCAGCAGATACAAAATGGTGCATTCCTCATTTTAAAGCATCTCATTTTACACTTGAACTTTTTTTTGAAAAACAAAATCTTTGATTTGCTCATTGATTTGGAAATAATAATGCAAACTGCCAGGCAGAGATGTTGAGAGGAAGGCTTGTATGTATCTTTATATTTAGTTATTGATGGGGAGGGGAGAATCTACAAACTAGTGCAATGTTGATTTCATTAGCTTCAGCCTTCAAAATACCAATCATTTCTGAATTATGATGCAGCTCTTTACCCAGCCCAGAGAGAGAAAGAAGCCCTCTCTGCCGTACTCTCCTCACCTTAAACCCTGACGATATGCATCCGATGAAGTGGGCAGTAGCCCACAAAAGCTTATGCTCAAATAAATTTGTTAGTCTCTTAGGTGCCACAAGTACTCCTGTTCTTGTTTGCGGATACAGACTAATACGGCTGCTACTCTGAAACCTTGTTATATGGGCCATGAGAAGCCGTACTCCTTTCTCTCCCTCTCCTTTCATGCCACACCTTGTCCCAGCCCCGCACCCTATTACAAGCTGGGATGAAGAGGCTTACTGCTGTGCTAAGCAGTTCCTTGTCACAGGAGGAGCCTTCTTAGGGTATATCTATATATACAGCGCTGCAGTGGCGCAGCTACCGTACAGCTGTGCCACTGCAGCGGGTCTGGTGAAGACAATGCCAATGGGAGAGAGCCCTCCTGTTGACATTAAAAAAACCACCTCCGTGAGTGGCATAAGCTATGCTGGCAGGAGAAGCTTTCCCTCTGATGTTAGCTCTGTGCACGCAAACACTTATGTCAGTGTAATTTATGTCACACGCACACACCCCAGCGACATAAATTTTGCTGACATAGGCTGTAGTGTAGATATAGCCTTAGGCTAAAAGTATATCTTTACTACCAAAAAAGTATTTTACAGTGAGATATCAGGCATGTGTTCACAGAGGTGTAGATTTTATGGACAGAAGGGACCATCATGATCATTTAGTCTGACCTTCTGCACATCATAGGCCACAGAAACTCACCCACCCATTCCTGTAATTGACCCATCATGTATCTCTTAATCAGCTGTCTTGATGTAAAATCCTAGTGGATTATTTATTGGAGCTCTTTATGTCAGAGTAGTATTAAAGGGTCTTAGCAGAAAGAAAAATCAGCCCCAATGTTTTGCAAAACAACTTTATGACTTTTTAAAAGGCTGTGGGTCCATGGGCCCATAATCTTGTATGTTGTCACAAACACCTGGGATTAATTTCTTTAAGAACTATAAATAATAGAAATTGCAAAGGCCAATAATGAGGATTTGCATAGAAATTCAGTCCATGACTCATTGAAAGTAACCCTGAGCTGCACTGCTGCAGTTTGGAGTATGGGATAAGGATAGAAGGATGAGTTTACCACATTTGCACTTGAGCAAACATTGTGTTGGATTCAGGTAGCAATATCAATTTTTATCTTTTCCCCAAGCTTCCTTGGTCTAAGGCTATTTCTGTCTTATCTATATTGCATTTGTTAGATAGAGTGTGACTTTTTATGGGTAATAGATTTGTATTTGTATTTTCTGTGCAAGGAGACATGATTAATAATATTTGCATAATTATTTTATTTATTGAGAATTATTTTCAATTATCTAAAGCTTTAGATGTTTTACAAAATGCAAATCATACAATATAAACAATCTCTATATATGTAAAATAAACAGAATGTCCAATAACATAATAAAATAGCAATTACCCAGGATCTAATCAGCCCTGGTCCTTCATATCTCTCAGCACATCCATTTCCAAAATGTTTGGAAAATAATAGCAGTGAGCCTGGAAGGTTACCACATGCAGGTTCTGGCTGACACTTTTCATGGTGCTGTCACTGCCATTAAATTACTTAACAGAAAAAGTCATACTTCGAAATAAAAATTGCTTTCACGAAACCATTCTATTCAGTCCTTCAGCTTTCAACAAGCTGCTGGCAAAGGATCAGATTCTTTCTTCATTGACACTATTGCAACTAAGATCAGTATCTGGCCCATGGCATTTTCCCACTGCTGGAGATGCTCCTAGAGCAATGCAGTTCATGGTTTTTCAGACCCACCTGCTCAAGAGCACATTTTAATCTAGCTATTTTAAGGTGAATGTCATGCTTATGAAAGGTGCCAGGATCACCACACTGGTGACTCTTGTCCTCTATCCACAGAACATGCAGAAGTGGAGCATTGAAAAGCTAGTTTAGTCTATGTTAAATCTGCAACAAAGGTGCTAGCCGTTTGTCACCAGAGTTTCTGTGAAATGGGAACTGGGAACCGGACTAAGACCACCAAACCTTTTCATGTAGGTCACTCAACAGCCAGCAGATGGTGGCAGAGGTGATGTGCGGGGGTAGAAGGAAGAGGATGCAGAGTCACATCCCCCGCCTCCCCCGATTTCTGCTAGGGTGGGAATTGGGCTGAATGTGGGTGAGAGGGACAAGCCTGGGAAAGGCACTGGCACCTAGCATCCCACTAGGCCCCATTACCTGGAAAGGGAAGAGAGACCAGACTGGTAGCAAAGCTCTGCCAGAGTGGGCACAGGGAAGCCCGCTGAGTCCTATCCCTTCCTTGTCCACAGTTACCAATGCTCAGCAGTACAGTGTCCGGAGCCCGCTCCAGCACATGCCGTGCCCAACAGGGAAGCGATGGGAGAAGTAAGTGGGGAAGAAGCTATGAGGGGGTAGAGCAAGGTGGTGCCATCTTGGAGTGGGTGTGGGAGGCGCAGGGGGGGAGGAAGTGGGAAGCACCTCTATAAATCAAAACTCCTTTGTCTCTTGTGTGCCTGCCCTGAACTCTGCTGCATACCACCAGAACCTTAAAATTGTGGGGCCCCCCATCAATAGTTATGTGTCACGTTTGGATGGCAGTAACTTCCAGGGTGGATTGATTTAAATCAAAGTGATTTAAATCACTGATTTTAATAATGATTTAAATCACCAAGCAGGAAACCTTGATTTAAATTATTGATTTTAATCTTGTTTTGCATCTGTATTTTTTAGTTATTTCCTAAAGAAAAGTTGATTCTCATTTTCTGATAACCATTAAAATGTTGATTTGCAAATAAATCCAGCCTTTGTACTAAATTTGATATTTCCCTTGGCTAACCAGGAGGATACATTATATTTAGACACACTTAAGTAATTATGTAGCTTACCACACACCAAAAATTCTTAGTTTTTATTGTTTTTATGTTAGCAAATGGTGAATGTCTCATTTCTTATTTATTAGATTTTTTTTTTTACTCATGATTTTTATTCATAGAATGGAAGAGGAAAACAAGCTTTTCTCCTTTTTCAGTTCTTAGTTGGTTTCTTAGCTTTGAATAAGTTGGTCACTGGAATGAAGAAAGTATTCTCTCTTTGTACCTGCAGAAGAAGCTGATTAGGTACCTTATCCCAGATCTTTAAAGGGAACTCAATGGGAATTAGGCACCTAAATAACTTGAAGGATCTGGGCCTTCAACAACAAACTCTGGTTTCAGGTACTTAACCAGTGACTTCCTCCAGTTCAGTGGTTGGACTTTCTTTAAAACTTTGGCTGCAAGCAGGTACTGCTTAATATTTTTTATTTAATTTAAATAATGTTAATAAATTATAGTAAGTTTAGGTCTTAATATAGGTAGTCAGTTTCAAATTTAATTTTAAGTAAGTTTATTTAAAAAAATAATAATGTATGCAATTTACGTTAAAATTTATTTAAATTTAAAAGAAGAATTTTAATTAAATTGTTGATTTTAATTCACCCTGGTAACTTCCTGTCTACATTTGAACTGGTGATCTAATGCTAAAAAGCTTTATGCCATAACCAATTCACTGTTTACATTTCCTTTTTTTGTTGTTGCATAAGGATAATGGACATAACTTAGTTCAGCCTCGAAAAACTCAAGGGGTTTCAGAAAACCCACATTAAAATCCCATGGGAAAACTAATTAGTAGATTCCCCAGTCCCTCACCTCTTTGCTCTGTGAGTACACACAACTCTAGTTATTGAGGTTATCACAGTCTAAGTGAAAAAACATGGCAGTGGTAACTCCTTGCTAGGTTATGGACAGGCAGTACAGCACAGGGAACTAACCTTGCTTCCAACGGTTATACGTTAAATAATATAAAGAATGTTAACAAAACAAGCTTTCTGGGAAGTAAAGAATCATGCTATAGAAACTAGCCAGGAAAGATGCATATAGCATCTATTGGACTTCTCTTTCCCCGGTGGCAGTGTGCTTTCACTGCTTCCCCAGCAAGTGCCCAGAATGTGTAAAGAAGGAGGTAGCTTGAGTAGAACACAGAGGGGTGAAGTGGGGGGTGGGACGGACGCAGTAGTCCTTTTGGATGTAATACTGAAAAGAAATTTGTACTTTAATATTTCTCAGACATGAAGTGTTAGAAGCATTCACAGACTTTCAGGTCCACAGACGACTATCAATACAAATAGTAGTTCTACTTTCTAGATACTTTATAAACTCATTGACTAAGGCCAAAAGGATCATCTAGTCCAGGGGTAGGCAACCTATGGCACAGGTGCCGAAGTCAGCACGTAAGCTGATTTTCAATGGCACTCACACTGCCCAGGTCCTGGCCACCAGTCCTGGGGGCTCTGCATTTTAGTTTAATTTTAAATGAAGCTTCTTAAACATTTTAAAAACCTTATTTACTTTACATACAACAATAGTTTAGTTAGATATTATAGACATAAAAAGAGACCTTCTAAAAACATTAAAATGTATTACTGGCACGCAAAACCTTAAATTAGAGTGAATAAATGAAGATTCAGCACACCACTTCTGAAAGGTTGCTGAACCCTGATTTAGTCCAACCTCCTGCATATTGCAGACCACAGAACCTCACTCAACCAGTCCTGCAATAGGCCCATAGTCTCTGGCTGAGTTATTGAAGTCCTTCAAATCTTGATGTATAGACTTCAAGTTGCAGAAAATCCACCATTTACTCTAGTTAAAACCAGCAAGTGACCCGTGCCCTATTATGTCTTCTTTTGTAATGTAATTGTATTTTCTATAGAGGAAACTGGGAGATGAAGAGTACAAAGCTGCCCAGCATCATGAAATGATTGATATGCTGTTTATGTCCTCCTATATTTCAAAGAAAGAAAGCACAATTACATGAGTTCTAGATCTTAGACTGTGTTCCCAAAATTTTAGATTTTTTAAACAAAAGACCAGAAGCGGTTTCAATGGTCTGGTCCAGTGGTGCTAGAAGTTTAGAGCATTCAGAAATGTTGTAAGATGTGGATTCATGATTCACAGGAATTGCTTTTATTGACAACTAAGGTTAATTATAATGGTGCTCCTCTTCAAAGCCTGGCAATTTGGCTGTAAAAATTCACTCCAGGTTAAAATTTGATACACTGTGGAAAATCCATCGCAGTAATAGTCTCCATACTTTCAGAAAAATCTGTTTGATGATTAAAAAAGATCTTTTCCTGGTGTTGACTGCTTTTTTATATTTGTTGAACTTCAAAATGGCTTTGTTCTTTGAAATGACATTTTGGAGACTTTTTTGTTGTGTTGTGCAAATAATGCAAGTTTAAAATATCCCTAAATGCTGTATGTATTTACATGAGCAGGTCAGCAATCTGCATTTCATTAAATCTTTAAAGCCTTATTTAGTGTGGAGGAATACTCTTGTGATTAAATAACACGTTTGGGAGCTTGGGGATGTGGGTTTCATCCTGTGCCATAGATTTTCTGTTTAAAACTGGGTGACACCCTTAGGGATAACCATGTACTGGCATATGTACCTAGGCAGGGATGTAACTGGGAGTAAGACACCTGATCCCCATCCTTTGTGCCCCTCCCCACCCCCTTGTGTGGCCCCTCCCGATGTTAAGATCATTTAGGAACCTATGGATTTAGGTGCTTAATTTTAGGCTCTGGTTTTTGAAAAACTTGACTCTGTATTTGCTTCTTGTTTGCCTTCTGTTTAGGAGTGTGAACTGTAGTGAGATATGCTTGAATAGCTTCTGAAATGATGCTAGGGATTTTAATTCCTTAACACTTATTTTAAGGTTCTTTCTAATTAGGGCCCATGTGCTAAAAAAAAAAATCCCATTTCTAAAGTGTCACGTTGAAGTTTTTCATAGATTTTTAAGCCCAGAAGGGATCATTATAATAATCTAGTCTGACCTCCTGAAGAACACAGACCATCAAATTGCACTCAGCAATTCCTGTATTAAGCCCAATAACTTGTGGTTTAGCTAGAGCATATTTTAAGAAAGATGTCCAAGCTTGATTTAAAGTGATGGAGAATCCACCACAACTCTTGTTTAGTTGTTCCTATGCTTTAGTTATTTTCATGGTCAAAAAAAGCCCTGTGCCTTTTTACTTGATTGCTTCCCATGAAGATATTGAATTTGGTTATTGTGTGGTCGTTATTACTTCACAGGTCAATTACAGTCACGTCTTGAAGAAAATCCTGTGTCAAGACTAAGTCTAGAGTTGTTTATAAAAAATGGTGAGAGTAATATGAGGCCTTAGTTATTAATGTTTGTAAATCGCTTTGTGCTCACAGGACAGAAGATGTTTTATAGTATAGTAAATATAAAGTATTATTATTTATCTAATAATTGAACATTAGACTGAGACTTGGGCTACACACCATGCAATGGTGAGTAAGAACCACCATTTCCTGAAATTGTTCAGTGAACTACCTGGACCTTATATTTCACCACACAGGGATAAATAAGTCCTGCACACATACATATTGCTGAGTGATGGGGAGCGAACAGGGAATGGATGGAACACTTGCTTCATGTAGCCCTGCTGCCCTGAAGTACTACCCAGTCCAACTGAACTGATGTGGGGAGTGTCAATTTGCCGTTCGTGTAGGGCTACAGCAAATTACTATTCCACCTGGTCAATGTGGAAGGAGGGAGAGTACTGAGTCTCAGAGAGGTGTCTGAGTCACAGTGCCTCAGTTTTCTTACTTATTTACTCTTTGCTGAGCGCTGTGCCTAAAACAAACAATCCATATTTAAATATGGCTAAATGTAAATGTTTACATCTAAGAACAAAGACTGTAGGCCATACTTACAGGATGAGAGACTACAGGAATTCCTCACTTAGGCCACATCCAGACCACCCGCCGTATCGGCGGGTTAAAATCGATTGCTCGGGGATCGATATATCGCGTCTAATCTAGACGCGATATATCGATCCCCGAGCATGCTTATATCGATTCCGGAACTCCATCAACCTCAACGGAGTTCTGGAATCGACAGGGAGAGCTGCGAAAATCGATCCCGCGCGGTGTGGACGGGTGAGTAATCCGATCTTAGATATTCGACTTCAGCTACGTTATTCACATAGCTGAAGTTGCGTATCTAAGATCGATTTCCCCCCCGTAGTGTGGACCAGCCCTTAAAGTCATCTGGTTAAGGTTGTTAAGTTGCTGAACAATTAGGGAACATGGTAATTTAAAGTTGTGCAATGCTCCCTTCTAATGTCGTTTGGCAGCTGCCTGTTTTGTCCACTGCTTGCAGGAAGAGCAGCCCATTGCAGCTGGGTGGTTGGAAGCAGGGTGGATCAGCAGCCCCCTATCAGCTCCCCACTTCCCTAAGTTCCCTGTGCAGCAGCTGTCCCTCCCCACACTGACATGTCCAGCTCCTGCCCTCTGCCTTGGAGCTGCTCCCAGAGACTCCTGCTTGCTATACAGGGGGGGCGGGAGAAAAGGGGGGAGGTAATATTAGGGTGTCTCTTCGTCCCCCCTGCTCCTGCATCCCACTTACCACATCTTCCATAGAACAGGGGGGACACACAATGGAGGGGGGGGGGACTTCTAGGCAGTAGCTGTGGTCTCAGGTCTCAGCAAGCTGATTTAATTAACAAGGCAGTGTACTTAAGCCCAGGGTGAGCTACTTAAAGAGGAAATGCACATTTTTTCTCTCACATACAGGGTGCGTGTCTCTGTCTGCCCTTCCTCCTTTCCTGCTGCCTTGTAGAGTGTTGTCAGAGTTAACCCTTGAGGAATCAGTCAATTGCAAGTTCATGTAGCAGTAAGGCATTCCCTGGGAAATATCCCACCCCCTGACTCCTCCACCTCAACCAAGCTTCACAATCATTATCACTGTGTACCAGTATTAATTTTTTTAAAACTTACACTGTATGTGCATGTGTGTGTGTGTGTGTGTGTCTGTCTGTGTAATATAGTCTTTTGACTGGTTAAAAAAAATTTGCAGGAACCTAACCCCCTCATTTACATTAATTCTTATGGTGAAATTGGATTCACTTAACATCGTTTCGCTTAAAATCACATTTTTCAGGAACATAACTACAACATTAAATGAGGAGTTACTGTACACTGGAAAGCAGAAACTCTGAAAAAGATTTGGGAGTCAGGGTGGATAATCGGCTGATAATCCATGAGCTCACAGTGTGATGCTTTGGCAAAAGGCTACTGTGATCCTTGGATGTATAAAGAGGGGAATCTCAAGTTGGAGTAGAGACATTATTTTACCTCCATATTTGGCACAGGTGTGACTCCTGCTGGAATACTGTGTCCAGTTCTGGTGTCCACAATTCAAGAAGGATGTTGATAAATTGGAGTCGGTTCAGAGAAGAGCTGTGAGAATGATTAAAGGATTTGAAAGCATGTGGTATAGTGATAAACTCAAAGAACTCAATCTATTTCATTTAACAAAAAGAAAATTAAGGGGTGCAGTCTATAAATACCTACGTGGGAAACAAATATTTAATAATGGGCTCATCAATCTAGCAGAGAAAAGTATAACATAATCCAATGTCTGGAAGCTGAAACTGGACAAATTCAGATGGGAAATAAAGCATATATTTTTGAAAGCGAGGGTAAGTAACCATTGAAACAATTTACCAAAGGTTGTAGTGGAGTCTCCCTCACTGACACTTTTAAAATCAAGATTGGATGTTTTCCCAAAAAAATATGCTCTAGGAATTATTTTGGGGGAAATTCTATGGCCTGTGTTATACAGGAGGTCATATTAGATGATCACGGTGGTCCCTTCTGGTCTTGGAATCTATGAAAGAAAAGGCATAATGTATTCTCTAATAAGTATCTGAGGAATCTGTTTTATTAAATATTATGGGCCTTTCCCTCCACTCTTTTTTCATACTTTTAAATTTCACATCAAATTTGTGACACACTCACAAGCACTTGGAAACTGGGCTGATGCAGGGGGGGTGGGGAGGGGAGGAGAGGAGTCAATTGTACCGGGCTCTGAGTTCAGCGACCCCTACCCCCAAAATGTCTGTAACATCTGTGTAAACAAAGTGAAATGGGAGAGGGTAGGGCCCTAATGTTCATGATGTAATAGGCCCAAATTTCTCTCAATGGGCCTGAATGGAAATACAGAATTAAGCCTGAAACTAAACTGAATACACCTTAGGACTCCTGCAATACTCCTGCTCAGCACGATTCTACATCATATGAATATGAGCTGTATAATATTCTTATAATGCAAAATCCCATCAAATGAAATTATGTGTGTGTTTACTACAAAGTAATTCACATTATTCTAACTATGTGAAATCACAATAAATAGAATACTGTGCCGATGCATCTTAAGCATGCTATGTAAAATCTGAGCAAAAGTTTGACTCTGCCAATGTTAACTGAAGGACAGCATTAAATTTATTCGTATCAAAGTGAGTCTGAAAAAAATAAATATGATATCAATGTAAGGTTTTGTTAGTTTGAAACTAAGAGGAAATGAAATAATAAAAACATATAACCATAAGGCTCTCCAAAGAGCCACTGATTCATCTGTATTCACATTTTCTTTGAAAAAAAAAGTCTGTTAAAATAAATACACTATTACAAAATCAAGCAACACTCTTTATTCTGTTTCTGTGACACAACATGCTTTGCTGGAAAATCTATGGTATAGCCCTTACATTAAAAAAAAAAAAGATATTTCATGCAGACCTAATCACCTTAACATCCCATATGAAGAATAATTTGGATAGTTTCCCCCGTATGAAGAAATGGATGAGAAAAGTATAGGAAACTTATTATTGAACAAAACCACTGTAAATAAAGGCTGTGAAGAAGCAAAGCAATTCAGTGCCTTTTTTAACTTTAAGTACTTAAGTAGTCCCACTGACTTTAATTGAGTTACTCACATACAAGTTAGGCACCCGAGTAAGGATATACTAGGTTAAAAGTGCTACTAACTTGTGTTAGCTAACACAGTCTCCCTAACAGTTCTAAAAGTCTAGAATAAATAAGGCAGTGTACTTTCAGCGTATGCTAGCTGGTTAAAGGAGAGTTCCACTGAATATAATGGGCTTAGAATCAGGCCTAGCAGATGATTTCAGAGTAGCAGCTGTGTTAGTCTGTATCCGCAAAAAGAACAAGAGTACTTGTGGCACCTTAGAAACTAACAAATTTATTTCAGCATGAGTTTTCATGAGCTACAGCTCACTTCTTCAGATGCATAGAATGGAACACACAGACAGGAGATATTTATACATACAGAGAACATGAAAAGATGGAAGTATGCATACCAACAGGAAGAGTCTAATCAATTGAGATGAGCTATCGTCAGCAGGGGAAAAAAAACTTTTGAAGTGATAATTAAGATGACCCATAGAAGGTGTGAGGAGAACTTAACACAGGGAAATAGATTCAATTAGTGTAATGACCCAGCCATTCCCAGTCTCTGTTAAGGCCTGAGTTAATTGTGTCTAATATGCATATTAATTCGAGTTCAGCAGTCTCTCCTTGGAGTCTGTTTTTGAACCTGTATCCTATTGAAGCAAATGTATATCAGCTCCACACACCGGCCTATGTTGAAGTGGGGTGGATTTCATTTCCCCTTCTCCTCCATAGTCAACATGCATAGAGTCTGAATATTTAGATTTTATGTAGGTAGAGGATTGAATTTCTCTCTAGAAATAACTTTTGTATAATCTTTTAAAATTCTATAGACTCCTACTGGTGTCATCTCTATCAAATTCTGTAGGACTGTTTCATAAGACTCTGGACACTACATTTTAAAATAAACACTGCCAAGTTTCTTTCACCATGACAATTGACCCATACTGTAATTCGTGTGTTGAGGATTCCTGTATATATATATTTAAATCAATCTATATCCAACAAACATCATACTTTTTATGATAGATGATGGCCCATATACAGTTTTTAGTGAGAGATGCAGTAAATCTTCTTAATGTTATTATTCAGCAAAGATATATCCACATGTGTGTGTATAAATTATTTACTCCTGGAGATAAAAAACACTCGATGTGGGGTAACCTTCAAAGACTAACAGTGTTGACAAAATGTGTCCTTTTAACAAACCTCTTTTTCTCTTCAGGTCTCTTTAGTGAGAGGATAACTCTGTTATTTTGAAGAAGTTAATTGTAGCTAACACTGAAATGATAAATAAAATATTTGACTTTCTAGAGGAGGCTATTTCCTCAACTGATAAAGCAGTAGCAATGCCTTTCACATAATAATGAGATTAATTTAAAAAACAGGCTCAGCTTTGGACATTATGTCCAAAGGCAATGACAAGATTTTATTATTGTCTTGAAAGAAAATAAAAAGTCTTATTTTATGGAAAACAAAATGCATATCAGGAACATTAGGCAGTAGGCAATCCTGTGACTTTGGGGACTTAGCAAATGAAAGTTACTTTTAAAGTTGAAGACTGAACTGCTACAGGGTACATTTTAAAAGGTTTAGATACATGCCTCCTATTGATTTTATTGAGATTCATGCAGATAAAAACCTTGCACAACAAGTCCAGGATTTTCTTGAGTTGATTGCTTTGGAAACTGTTTCACAGGCAAAGCTAAAACAAGATGAAGGACAAGGAGTACTTAATACAATTCTAGTTTTATGTACTACCTTGTACTTAAGAAGACACTGTGTTCTTAAGGCTGCTAAGATTTCCTTTGCAGTGAATTCTTCCCTACCTTTTAATCTATTTATATTTATACATTATAATAGGATGTTCTGTCACATGATCACAGAGTTTTTCAGTAAAAGACATTTGGCCTACACATAATGGAGCAGAGTTAAGGATGCTATAGGAAGCTTAATTCTGAATTTACTGACTTTAGTACAACAGAATTTTAAACTTTAACTGGTGTTAACATAGGTTTTCCCCCATGTAAGATAGTTTTATTTGAATATTGTACAGTATGTTGTAAAGTCCCAGCAAATGGAAATGGCAAACCTCCAAAACCTGACAATGCTAAGAAAAGAGATAATTTATCTTTCCTGAAGACGTGAACAATTGCTTTTTGTTTAGAATTTCTCTCCTATAAGAAATGTAGAGCAAATACTAGGTTTTGCACCACAACCTCAATCCAATGTCCTCTGGAGCAAATGAAAAGAATCCCATAGACGTCAGTTGAATCAGACCCCATATAAGGTGAGCTCTGTGTTCCATTCAGAAATTGTCAAAAGATTTTTTGGAGAAGGTATACATGTAGCAATTATTATGGACTACAGCTACCGATATATTCCTGGTTTTCTTCTTTTAAGGAAAAGAAGTGACCTTCTGAATGATATTTAGTATACTATATACTGTATGAACAATTTAGATGAACAGACATTTTAGATTAATATTAATATTAATATCATAACTCTAAAACAGATAACTTTTTAAATGTTATAAATGAATAAAGTATCTTCAGAGAAGTACTCTTTTCAGAACAGAGATATAGTTGTCCAATATATAAAGGCCTAACACTACCATTGGGCACACATATATACAGATGGGATATAATGACTTTTACACTGTGCGAATTCCTTACTATTATTAAAATTTAAGTCTTCATTGCCTTCTGTGTCAGACAAAATGAACCATTTTATAACTGCAGATACTATTTTCTCTGATGCCTTTGTTTTCCCCTCCAAGACTTCTTAATGCTATTTTAATGATAACATTACATATTATGTTCTTTTTTGTTGCAGTTTGCTGACATGAAATTTTATCATATGTGATATGGAGAGAAAACACTAGAAAGCTATTTGAAATACCAATTTAAGACAGCAATAGGCTCATTCACTAAGTACTGTTTATTTCATATCAGCTTTTGCCATTTTATTCCTGATTACTGCTCATCTTTCTCTCTCATCTTTCTCTATTTTTATTTTTCCTCTCTCTTCCACAGCTATGGCTTCCTTTCGTTGCCACATATTTTTGAACTTAGTTCTGTTATATTTTTCTCCCTGTTAATATTTAGAAAGGAAAATATACAGTGTTGCATTACCTGCTCATTAGTATGGTGGGCTCTTAAAAAGATTTGGGAATGTAGCTAGTATATATTAAAACGAAGTTTTAGCAGCATTAGAGCTAGGTGTAGGCTTGAGCTGCCTAAGCCAGGGCAATAAGCCTTTTTCACAAGATCATCTTCTCGTCAGGCACCGGTTCTCAAGGATGCACAATGGGATCTCATCACAAAAACAAATAAACAAAAAAAACCCTCATTATGTTAAATGGATTAAAATATGTGAATAAATGGTAAAAGGGTAATTTTCACCCAAAGGAAAAAAATCAAATACAACTGGTATAATAGGGATCACCTCCTCCTTATATTATAGGCTTTAAATACAAAGGCAGCCAAAGTATTTAACTCCCCTACATTCCTGCTTGTCTTTCAACTTCCCATCCCTTTTCTCCCCACATCTTCTGCTTTGGCCTTGCAGCCCCAACCTATACTTAGCCACTTAGCTCAAGAAACTGAACTAGAGGCTTTAATTCACCTCCTAGTTCTACTCCCCACAGCTGGTGGCCCTTCAAGCACTACTCAGTGCTGTTAGGGAAAGAGGCAGCTTTCATGGAGTCCTTCTGCCAGGGTCGCCTGGGGGGGGGGAAGTGGGGCAATTTGCCCCGGGCCCCACAGGGGCCCCCATGAGAGATTTTCAGGGCCCCTGGAGCAGGGTCCTTCACTCACTCTGAGGGCCCCGGAAAACTCTCGCGGGGCCTGGGGCGCCAGAGCTTCTTCCGCTCCCAGTCCTCGCCAGCAGGGGGTCCTTACTACCGAAGCGGAACCCGCTGCCGAAGTGCATCCGGCTCTTCGGCGGTAATTTGGCAGTGGGGGGCCCTTCCATTCCGGGACCTGCCACGGGTTTTCGGGGCACTTCTGCGGAAGGTCCTGGAATGGAAGGGCCCCTCGCCATCAAATTACCGCTGAAGGCCCAGCTGCTTTTCTGCGGCGGGTCCCGCTTCGGCAGTAATTTGGCGGCGGGGAGTCCCCACTGCGGGTCCTCAGGGCACTTCTGCGGTGGATCCTGGAACGGAAGGGCCCCCTGCCGCTGAATTACCACTGAAGCAAGGGTCCCTTGTCGCCGAAGACCCCAGGCCCCCGGAATCCTCTGGGCGGCCCTGCCTTCTGCAGCAGAAGTACTACCGATAGTACTTCAGAGTGTACATGTTTTAGGCCAAGGGCTGTCTCTTGTACAGCACCCAACACAATGAGGATCTGATCTTTGACTGGGGCCTCTAGGTGTTACTGTAATATAAACAATCAATATACAAGGAAGGCAGTCCTTCCTGGCTCACCCCATGTTCCCTTCATTCTGTATGGCTATTTGCTTTCCTGTGCCTCCTTCCTCAAATATTTACCCTCTTTATTTCTTATACAGCTGCACTGAATGGTACATTTGGGCATTTAGCTTCCTCAATGTAGGAACCTCAATACATTTAAACTCAAATATTTCAGTATTTGGATAAACCCAAATAACATGGATAAGTTTGTGTTTTCATGGCCTTTTTGCCTTGGAGAGGAATTGACGGGACTAATAAAATAAAACTTGGACATAAAGAATTTCAGAGGAAGGTAACCACATCCCCCATGAAATTAGTAAGCTTCCTTCTGAGTCCTTTTATTATTAAATATCTATATTGTGGTAGTAACCAAGAGCCCCAATTGGGTTTTTGGACTCATTGTGATGGGTACTGTACAAACATAGAAAAAAGATAATTCTTTCCCCGAAGGGTTTACCTCTTGATCCTAGCCAAGGCGTGTGGCTCACTGGATATAGAATTGTTGAAGAGTGGGTGAGCAGGAATTACACACATTCCACCTAGTCTAGTTCTGAGAAAAGACAGCTGAAGCCCACAGATGAGTCAGATTATGAGCAGATGCCACAGATTACTTTAATGAGTTCATTTAGAAAACCAAGAAAAGGGGACTGTGTGGGTTGAGAAGGTTCTGTCCTGACTAAGAACAAAAGTAATGTACCAAATTTTATTAGGATGTGAGAAAAGACAGGAATTAGAAAGGATTTTTTCAGCAATAGTGAGATATTTCATAATAACTTAAACTTAATAAACATTGACTCACACTGCTGCAGTACTGATAAGTACCTACATTATAGCTATTATTTAAAAACTCTGCTAAGGTTTCATAAAAATTGACAACTAGAAACTGGCAAAAAGGTTTTACTTAAAAAATGACAACCAGATGCTTTTTTAAAAACATGTAGTTATACCTGAATAAAATAGAACAAGAATTTTCATAAAGAAATTTGAAATGCCTGCTATAATTTTGCACTAATCTTTTGTAGCAACATTTGCCTCTTGTTTTATAACTTCACTGATTAAAATGCTCTTCAGCTTGCAAGACCAAATTCAATTACTCCTCCTTCCTCATCCCACATTACCAGATAATGTCTAAAATATTTGCTGCTTCTTCCCACACAAGATTTCTAAAATCCAAACTTCTATCTGTTCATATCACTAAAACTCTTATCCGGTCTCTTATCAGGTAGAAGAAAAGAGCCTCCTAAATGACACACCGAATTAAATTCACCACAATGACCAACCACTTTAAACTTTTGAACTTTACCCAATTCCAAAATGTATTCATAAAACCCAGCCTAATGAAGGGGTCCAGAAGTAGTTGTACTAGGAAAACATGACAGCCCCTTCCTGAATCACTCCTTTCCACTCCATCACCCACACATTGCCATGGTATTTGGATAGACCGATATAGAAAAAGTGGGAAGAAAGACTATGTGGGTAGGAGTATGGAAAATGTGGGCTGATATGAACAGCCTTGGATGCAAGGAATTTCTGCTAGTTTATGTCACTTCTGTTTATGTGAAGAGGTTCCAGTTCTTCTGGATCAGAGATAGCAAAGTCATATTGCCTCCACTCAACCACAGAACCTAGCACCTCTTGTTGTCAGGAGTTATCTTGTTGTGCAAGATGGCCTTATGAACCATCAGGAGCAACAAGCCAAGCATGGACCTGAAACATAGGACCTTTCCTTCCAAGAATTTGTCCTATTCACAGAAGAAGTTGTATATGGAGCACAGACAGCAATCAGGAGCAACACCTGCAACTCTGACTCTTGCTTCTCCTGGCTAGTAAAAAATAGTAGGGAACATCTGGGTCCCTCAGGATGTCTGAACAGTAAGCCTCAGTCCTGCTTTGACCATTGCAACTGGCTGATGTATTTGGGCCATGTTCCTCAGCCCCAGCTCCCCAATCATGGTTAGCTGTCCTGGGTTGGAGAAGTCCAAGGATTCTAGCTGGTCAGTGCTGCCTGGGCTGCTCTGGAGGCTCTACTAACTAACCTAGCTGGAGTGATTTCAGCTGCCCACAGCAGAGTCCCTTTGGTAGGCTGCTGCTCTGCATCATCTATCCCATTGAATGTGCCGCCGCTTTCACTTGTCTGTTCCTTCAGAAAAGCTAACAACCTTCTCATGTTTAAACTCTAACTTACCTTTGAAAAAAATAGTTTGTGTGGAGATATCATTGGCCAATGCGCTTTGCAATATACCTTTAATTTCTGGTTTTTATTTTCTTTGCCCCTAAACTTTATAATTCTTTAGAACTTTAGTGAAATTAGAGTTCACTATTCGCCCTTTCAAACTTATTCTGGAGTAAAAAAGAAAGTAGTCAGATTCTCATTCTCACTGCTGGATCATGAACGTATTTAGGCAGTAGGATATTGCTTGCATTTTTTTGCTGCTTCATACTGGGTGCCATTCCTTCCTCCTCCTCTGTATTTTAACTTCTTCTTGAGCTAGTGGCAAACTCCACTGCAGAAACAGTCTCAGGCTTAGATCAAGAGGATTAGATCAAGCAGCACTTGCAGCTGTTCATCATAGTATTTCATCCAGACACTGAAATTCACTCCAGAGAGATGAATGTTTGTCTGCAAATGCTGTCTCTGAGACTTAGAAAGAAGTAGGAAACAAGTTAAGATTCTGAGATAGCAGCCACATGGAATGAAGTTTAAAGTCATTCCCAGGAGTATGATCCTGAACTTTTGAAATCAATGTGAATTTACCATTGACAGCAGTGTTACAGGTCCACTTCCATGTGGAACTATTTTTCAAACAGTGTGGCAAGCCAATATCTTAATTAAAATAATGATAATATTACACCTAGTTTGATGTGTAAGAAAAGTGTCTCATGTTTTTGAATGAAAAGAAGCAGGAATGATTGATTCCTTTCAGTATATCACCAGGCTTGGAAAGATTAGATTTTTAGCAGTAAATGTCAATTTTACTGTACACAAACTGACAATATATTTCCATCATATCAAAATTTATAGATAGGCAAAGAAAAATGACGCTTGAGAACTTACTAGAGAGTTTGATTTAAGGATATTTACTTTGTAAATTTTGACATGTGATGTTGATGATTTGAGTTTTAATTGTTATAAATCTTTAACTTTTTGAATCTCAACATCTACAATCATAAATAATTATAGTCTGGTCCCACCGTAATTTCCTACAACTGTGAAAATGTAATAGATAAAAATAGAAAAAAATGCTGACACCAATAATTTTGTGCAACTGTGAACATTTTAATGGATAAAAATGGGGGGAAATGCTTACAAATTATCAATATTATCATTTAAGATTACTCAAAAAATAAAAATCAAATTCTGCCAAGCCTATATATAGCCTGCAATTTCGGTAAAATGAATACTCAAACCCTTTTCTTCAAGTGTGACTTGTTTTGCAGATCTTATCTAGTTTAGGTAAAAAACAAAACAGGTCCAAAGACTGTATACTGTATTCTAATTTACTGTTTGGAAGGTTGTACAAAAATTCCAATGTCCATTATATATTACATTTTGGAGACATCAACTCAGCTCCTTAGTCAAGGGTCAGGTGAGTTTTGCATGTAAAGCAGGGATTCAATTTAAGTGGCATTACAACCCCATGCACCAAGTCACAAAGCCACTCACTCATGTGAGTGAAATTTTCAGTTCATGCACAAATCTGCACCAGTAGGTGAGTGAGCAGACAGTCTCCTCACACGGCTGAGACTCATTTTGCAATTCCCAATGGAACCAAAAAGAAGAAACCTTTTCCTTCTCCAGCAGTAAGTGAACAGGCTGGGGTTGGAATTTACTTCAGTAGCATGTATGCAAGGGAACATCACCGAGTGTATTTTCCCCTTCTTTCCATTTATTGCCTATTTGTTGTTGTTGATGTCAGAAGGTAGAGGCCCAGAAGTGTATGTTTGCCCAGAGCCCAGTGGTGGCTTAATCTGGCTCTGCAGATGAGCTTTACCCTTATGGTAGAAAGTAGAGATGGATGAAATTTTTTCAGCAAATACTGTATTTGCCAAAGGATTTCCCTTATAACCTTTCACCCAATGAGGTGGGAGTCAACCTCTCAAAAGCAAATGAAAGATGCACCATAGGATGGGGATAAGCCATGAAGGGCCTTGAAAGTGAAGATACCTCGCTTATGTTCTGATGCAATGGAGAAGGGGAAGCCAGTGGAAGGATGCAAGGAGTGGGATGCAAAGCAACAGGCTAGGAAAATGATTTTTGCAGTAGAATTCTGAATGGGAGAAGATTGCATTTGTCAAGGCCAGAGAAACAGACACTGCAGTAACTGAGACAGTATATGACAGCCTGGATGAGAATTTAAGTTGAGTGGATGGATAGAAAAGGCCATATTTTAGAGATGTTATGTAGAAAGAATCGTCTGGATTGAGATATAGTCTGGCTGTGAGGATCTGGAGAGAGAAAACCAAGTCAAAGATGATGCTCAGGCTATGATCCAGAATGACAGGTAGGGTGATGTTGTTATCCACGGTGATTGAGGAAAAAGGTAGCAGAGAAGATGTGGCTGAAGAGGTGGCATGTTTTAGCCATGCTGAACTTGACCTGACTGCTATACATCCACAAGGAGATGTCAGAGAGACAGGCCAGAGATTTTAGTTTGGTGAAGTACTGGTTCTGAGATTTAGCTAGGACAAGATCATTAGAGACTTTGGCAAGAGGCGTTTCAGCTGAGTGCAAGAGGCAGAGGCCAGAGTGGAGAGGATCTAGGATGAAATTGGAGGAGGAGACCTCAAGGCAGCATTTGTAAACAATCCATCAGTAGCAGGGGTTCTCAAACTGGGGGTCAGGACCTCTCAAGAGATTGTGAGGTTATAACATAGGGCGTCGTGAGCTGTCACCCTCCACCCCAAACCCCACTTTGCATTCAGCATTTATAACGGTGTTAAATATATTTAAAAGTGTTTTTAATTTATAAGGGAGTCACACTCAGAGGCTTGCTATGTGAAAGGGGTCATCAGTACAGAAGTTTGAGAACCAGAAAGGCAGCAGGGACAGTAGTTGGAGAGCCAAGTGGAGTTAAGGGTGAGACTAAAGAATGCTTGTGTTGTGAGGGAAAAGAGCCAGAGGAGAATGAGGAGTTAAGAAGAGTATGGGAGGGGATGAGTGTGGGAGATCAGGTGCTGAAATGGGATGGGATCACTGGTTGGAGAGGTTAAAAGAGAAACTTTTGGATCTCTAACAGGGAAGATGAAGGGGGTTCTAGGGGTAGAAGAGAAGGCAAGATGAGGGGATTGGGAAGGTCACATCATATTTTGTCAATTTTCTCTTAGAAGAAATCAGTGCTATCCAGTACACAGAGAAGTGGAGAAAAGAGAAGGGGAAGTTTTGAGGTGGGAGTCAAAGCTGATGAATAGGCAGCTGGCATTGCAGGAGTGAGATTCAGTTAAACTGAAGTCAAGTTGTTCAGTAAGAAAGATAGCAGAACTGAAAGGAGAGAATGAATTTGTAGAGGAGGAAGTCAGGCTGGTTGCAGGGTTTCCACAGCAAGATAAGGAGCACTGGAAGCAGTTGTTGGGATTCAGCTAGAGGTGGGGACTGGCAAGGTGGACCTTGTGATGGAAGAGAAGGTCTAAAGACCATATAAGCCCACAGAATATTTGTTTGGAATATATAATGTATTACACACCCATATATTTAACCTGATAGCGTCTCCTTTAATAATATAGGATGTGTTCTATTGCTAAAGTAGCTTATTGGGAAAAAAACATTTTTAATCTTACCAACATGCTGAGTGAGCTGTAGTTTGTTCTGGTTTACGCATCATCAATAGAAATGTAAAGTACATTTTAACTGAAGAATCCTCATCATAGGTGGTGGATGGCATGTGATGTGTGAAACAGAAAGAACCCAACTAGTCTGAATTTGCAGTGTAGATTGTTAGATAAAAGGCAGTTAAATAAAGTCTCCATTTCACTTGTAAACTGAGGAGATTTAATCTGGAAGACACAGAGGGAAAATAAATGTGGTACATGATGGATGTCATTTTTATAGTTTCATTTTCTCTGACCAGAATTACGCTATAACAGTTCCACTGATGATATATGGGCACCACAGGATCCTCATGTCTTATAGAATGTTAACTGTAAATCCCCATCCTTTAAAATAATCCCAAATCCAACAGCAATAACGCACGCTACAATCAACATTAACATAATTTAAACCCACATCAACAAGAAACTAAAGAGCTACAGCCAGCATTGCTACGTTAATAAGTTCCTTTGTTTCTAAGTATTTCCAGATGATCTGAATTCAGTCTGAGTTTTACTTTCTAATAAGTATTTATAAAATGCAGTGGTACCCACAAAGTGGTATTATTATCCACTTAGTGTTATTCCAATATCAGGTAGAATGTTCTCCCTTTTAATGAGAAGAGAGGAAGAATGTTGGAACCTGAAATGTTGAGTGTGGGGAGTGGCAACTGGAGACAGTATGTTTGCCACGGAAAGACCACCTTAATGAGCTAGAGTGAGGAAATGGTTCTAGGAGGCAGAGTATAGCATGAGACAAGAAAAACAGTGAAAGGAAAGTAAAAATGAGTTGAAGAAGGAAAAGAGCAAAATAAAGAACACTAGAAACAGAAACCAGTGAGAACAAAGAATGTGGCAGGGAAAAAACAAAGAAATCCAGCTGAGTAGAGGCAGTATGTGAGCACCTAGATATCACTGAGTGCACCAAGGGTAAATTTAAAATTTATTACAAGCATCTGTGTGGTCCCAGGAACCACAGTACCTGGAACCGTGCTAAGATGTTTTCTTTCATTTTTACTACACCCCAAAAACATGTCAGCAGTACCTCATGACTGCAGGTTTTGAAAGCCATAGATCTGAATGCCTCCTCCATCTATTGCAACATCAACAACTGACAGGTTTCAGTGTGGTAGCCGTGTTAGTCTGTATCAGCCCCACAGTGGGCTTTAGCCCACGAAAGCTTATGCTCAAATAAATTTGTTAGTCTCTAAGGTGCCACAAGGACTCCTTGTTCTATCAGCAACTGAGAATTACTATTTACTGAGGTCTAAAGCACTAGAAGACTTCTGATGTGCGAAATGGCCTTTTCACGTCCCTTTTCTGGAAAAGATCATTGAAATGTAATGAGGACAGTAATATCAAGAAATGAATTCTAAAACAAGAGCTGGATGTTAAAGGGCTGCAGGCAGCTTGGACTTGCTTTGGAAGGCATTTTTATTCCTCACTCCCCCGCCATGCCCCAGTAGTGGATCTAAGTATTTCCCTGATATTCACAAGGATGTAGATCCAATTGGAAGATAATTGAGTGGCTGTAATGAATTTTTGACTGGGACACTGAATGAAATTCAGGGAGAGAAGATGGTGCAATTAGTCTCCCCTGCATTGTCACAACTACAGTAGCTTCAGAGAAACACTCTTGGCTCAGACTGATCTTTGTGGATGAGCAAATTGAGATTTCCTCATAACAAGAAACAGTTGGTTTTGAAGTCAGTTGGAGTAAATGTGTGAATCCAATCCTCTACCAGGAACAGTTCTGTGCAGAGTAGCAGCTTTTTTAAAAGGTTAGAGAAGAAGGTAAGTTTATTGTACAACATTTTCTCACTCTTCTGGCATTTGCTGTGGTAGCAACATGGGGTGCTGTCTTCTTGCCTCTAACTGTTCCTTATGCATCTGGCGAAATTCTGTATAACACATTGCAAAGGAAATGTAGTTATGTAACAGAATGTCACCTTAAAGAACATTATCATAGAAGAAATATTGGAGAATTTTTATATTGTATGAAAAAAAAAGTTTGGGATACTGTACACAAGATTCTACTAGGTGTAGCATGTGTGCTGTGGGGTTACAAGAGAGCCAATTGTGGCTGTGAGAGCCTGGGGCCAATTTTATGCAAATTGACAGTCACCACCACAGGGTCATCTACTAGCCAGGAATTGCTGGAGTTCATCATGGAGTTCATCATGCTCTTGTGACACTTCCTCCTCACCCCACCTCATCCATACCAGGGAGCATCAGGATGGGAGGTACCAGGGCTAGCCGCATTGGCTCCACACCTCAGCTAGAAAGATCTGGTTATCTTCAGGGTTCTTTGCACCATCAGGTTAGACAAGAGATTCTGACCCTTTGAATTCACATAAACAGTATTTTTCCCTCTAAAGATGTTATTACTGGTGAAATTGAAAACACAGCATGAATTACAAACTTATTGTAACTGTGGAGTGTATTTGATTTTGTAAACATACTGGCGTACAAGGATGAGAAATAGTTCAAGCAGAGTCAGCTGAGGCCTTCATAAAGGAATTTGGACTCTGAATACACAGGAGAGACCAGCAATGTATGCTTCCCACTGCTTGCTTGGCTGAGCGCTACCTGCCCTTGAACAGCATCTGGGTCGCTAACCCACTTTTCAATTCTTTTAATAGAAATAGAACAAAACTCATAATGAAAAATCTTAACTCTAGTGAAATTATTATTATATTATTATTTTGAGTGATGTCCAAGGTAGTGCTCCAATAAAGAAAGATCATTTTAGGGTTTTATTAAAAAAAATAAAATTAAAGGAAATTTCAAAATGAAAAATCACTTTGAATTGAAACTTTTCATTTTGAAAATGTCCAACTGAATCATGTTGATTTTTAAGTCCCCGTCCTCCCCAACTGAAGCAATTTGGTGAAATTGACACAATTTTATAAAGTGCTTAGTTACCACTGAATCTTGATTTTTCTCTGGAAAAAAAAAGTCAAAACATTTTGCTCAGCTCTGCATTGGATATTGAACTCTGTCATGCCTTTTGACACAAGAGTAGGAGAACTTGAATGTACAGCTGTGTTATATCAAGGGCCAGCTTAGTCAAAATTTCAGAGCTAGTTTATCTCTACTCCACGAAATTCTTGCTCTCTTTTCCAGAGCCAAGTTCCATGGAAGTCCTTTATTTCCAACACATGGGAGCTCTGCATGGGCCAGGTTAATCCTACAGAAGGATAAAGTGACTGCTCAGAACCCTAGAGGCTCAGAAGTAGGTGGAGGACACATGCAACGGAATTCCCATCACCTCTGTTGGACTTCACAGGTCCTTACTTCTGCTCCTTTCATACAGCAGGCCAGAAGCTAGTACTGCCTGGAGAAAACAGGAATGCCCATGATGCTGCTTGCATGGAGGAGGCAGCGGCAGGCAGGAATATACCTGAAACTATCTGCCAGAGCAGCTGCTTAGGGGGGTGGAGTGGAGATAGGAATGTTTGGATGGATGTTCCAGAAGCTCTGCTGCCATCTGCTAACTTTTCTCTGTATAATTGGCTTAATGGCCTTTTTGTCATCTAAACAGACCCTGCTTAACAGGAGGTAGCAGGTAGAAGTTATTTGTTCACCTGACTGTCTCCCAGCTGTCTGCCAGCTGAAGATGCCCCAGCTCTCATGTAAGATGTCAGGTACAACACCACCTCTTTCCACATTTGACTCTTCTATATCTCGCTTTCTTATGTATGGATGGAAGCCCCAGGAAAAGGTACATTTTGGTTCTCTCCTGTAATAGGCAACTGTAATTGAAACCATTTAGATACTCTCCTTTTTTTTATCATTTTCAACTCTAGCTACTTAAATTAAAAAAGTAAAGCAGTGGCCTCACCATTTATACCCTCAATCATGCTTTGCAAGTGCAGCTGTTTGCTTATATTTTGTAAATAAAATTTCACTTTCATTTTAAAATGTTACTCTAATAGATTTTTTAAAAAATCTTTGATGAAGCTGGTGTGGGTTGCTTTCAGATAATGTTGTGGGGAACAGAGTAGAGAAAATGAGCAATAAGTTATGCTGGTCCATTGTACAGGTAATTTGCTCTCACTTGCCTTCTTCACTAAGGCCTAGAGGACTGAACTGTTCCTGACTAATTTAAGCACAATGATTCAATATATCCACACTAGTCATGTTTACTCATGTGCTGAACCATTGTGTTTTGCCACACGTCCATACTAATCCTGCTCTAAACCATTACAATTCAAAGCTTTGTGGGTAGCTAACCAACAGCCCCCAACATAGATTTCAAAAGCAATGAATTCTGGGGGTGTTCAGAAGGACCGTGGTGCACACTGGACCAGTAGGAGGAGAACTGTCTGAACTATTTTAGTATTGGCTGCACTAGCACAAAAGCAAGTTCAGCCTAAACTAGTATACAGTCCTGGTGAAAGCAAGTATAATCCAAGTGGTATTTGCAGGAGTGCAAGCCATTTGGAGCACTTTAGTGTGAGGATATGAGTTGTTTTACCAGCACTTTAAGAGATTTCTCTAGTGTAGACAAGGTCTGAGAGTGCAGATATGGAGGACCAAACTGACAGAGTTATTACCATTTTGGGGAGACGAATGCCAAAAGTGGAGGGATCAGAGAGCCCAGAGGGAGGAGCAGTAGCTGCTGAAACACATGTCGTTTCTAGATTGCATAGGAGGAAGCCAGGTGATGACCTTTGATCATCTTCAACAGCAGTGGTGGCAGCATGCTAAGGGCCTGGTTGCAGAACTGTTACTCGCGTTGTTCACTAAACAGTTTAGCACTACCCAAAAATTGGATTGAAAGAACGATTGAGTAGACAGAGGAAAAAAGTATATTAAAATAGACAGGCCAAGAAAAACGGAAAAGAGCAGTAGAGAAAAGTAGAGTGGATTGAAAAAAATCAAACAAACCCAAGAGAGATATACCAAGGAAACTTTTTAAATATTGAAAAGCTAATACCAAAGCACTTGTGTATAATGTGAATACATGTGATTCTTGCAGAGGAATCAGCTTTTGAGAGGAGCTCCCACCTCCCTAGTCCAACACTGTTCCATCACTCTCAATCTATGCATCATAGTCTCCTTCCAGCCTGTGATCCATTGCTCCCGATTTGCTGTATTCCTCTTTATCCTCCTCTCCTAAGCTGTAGACTGGGCCCTAATATCACCTGCCTTACAGTTTGTTTGTCCACTGTACCCTAATCCTTAAATCCATTCCTATAGGAAAGAGGTTAGGTCATTTAGTCCTTTCCTCTGCTAGTACATGTAATACGTATTCTCTATAATGCACTATACAGAATTATCTCTAGGGTTTTATCCAGTCTATTTTCAAAATACATTAAAATGCCCCTCCCCACAACATTAGATTTGTTTAGGTTGCAAAGTCAAGCACCTGAAAGTTAGGAAATGGCACTTTTACAGTTGTCCAGGCACTGTAATTCTGCTGCCTTGTGCAGCCAGCCTGTGCACTGAACGAGACAGACAGAGGTCCAGTGAGGAAAATAAAAACAGTATGTCATCATGTAATGGAAGACTATGATAATGGATATACACAAGGGAGATGAATGAAGCTTGCGAGGGCAACCATAAATCTGGTGTTTTAAAATTTTTTGAGTACTTATCTTTGCAACCAAAATAACATTTTTTGCATGTAATTTCTTAGGGTTCCCCCTCCCACTCAGAAAAACAAATTTCTTATGTACAATTATAACAAAACCAAATTTTATGCATCACCAGCAGCATTAGGACACTGAACCTTCAACACTGTAGCACGGATACCATGCGAGCTAGAGGCATAACTATGACAGCTGGCAGCCAGCAAAGACTTATCCCCAGGGTGGAGGAGGAAAGAGATGGGCCACTGACACCCCATATGCTGGACTATAGAGTTTATGGAAGATGCCTGGCCCAGCTCTCCCCCTATTCTCTGGGATTTTGAGAAACTCTTGTCCCATATGGGGCTTCCAGAATGGGGATGGGCTTCTGGGGCCATGCACCAGGTATGGCGATGAAGTCGCATGTTGGTATGGGGATCCCAGCCAGGACTGACTCTCTTTACCTCCTGCTGCTACAATTGCTTTGGCAGCTCATAGTACTTCCCAGTGCAGCATGTGCTGGTCGTCATATGGCAGAGGTGAGGGCTTAGCTTGAGGACTTTCCCCTGCTGAATTTTAATGACTAGATGCAAATAACAGAGGTGTTAAGAGTTTCTCTTAAAAAAAATGACAAAATTCTTCTATAATGGAAGGTGATAGACAATCTAATTAGAAAGGTCTCTACGAGCTCCTAGACTTTCTTAGGACCACTATTTCACACTCACAATAAGTTTTCTAGACCTGATTGAATGTTTTCTACTTGAACATTTTTCCATCTCAGAATGCCTTTTTGACAAAATTGAAACTTTCTGCAGTAATGTTGATTTTGACAAAATTTCATTTAAAAAAAATCAAAATGAAGCATTTTAGTAAGATCTGTTTTGGCCTATCAGAATGGAATGCTTCCTTTTTTTGTTTTGAAATGACTTTCAAAATTTTATATTATCAATGATTACAGTATAAAATAAAATATGGAAATCAGAACAAACGTTTCAAGTTCACTGAAATGGAACATTTCAATTTACAAAAAATTCTCAAAGTTTGTTTTGTGGAAAATGTCAATTTTTTGCTGTTATTCAGAGTTGGAATGAAAAATTTTTCAATTGTAAAATTTCCCATGAAATGAAAATTCTAATTCCCACATAGCTAGTTTTCCCTATTTTTTGGGGATTAAATTTTCCTTTTCTTAAATTTCATCCCATTACCCCACCTGCCTCTCAGGGCTCAAAGTGAACAAGCAGGGAGGGTGTAGGTAGGAAGGGGGCAGCCTCCTGGGAAAGGAGTACACTAAATGGGATGTGAGTAGTGTTTCACTATTATTCCCTCTTTGCCATCTCATTTGGTGGAGAAAGTAAGACTTCAGCAGGGAGTTTACTGCATTTCTGCCTACACAAAGGCTCTGGCCTCTGTCACAGTGCCAGGCATGCTAATGTTTAAACTAGAGCCTTCTGCATGTATTTCTACATTTTTATTACTCAATTGATGTCCTAGATGCAGACCACAGTTTAATGCACTTTCATCAGTAAGTGTTGACAGTTGTTCTTTTGATAAAACTGAAGGATGCTATCAGAATATCTATCATGTGTAGCACTCAGAAGTACAGCAACAATTTATTCCTCTTAACACTTAACAGATGAGGCGATAGAAATGTTAAAAATGTTTCTGCGTTGGAAGCATCAAAGCAAAAAAACCAAAGCCTTCCACACTCCCCACAAAACCAAACCAAACAAATAGGCTCAAATTATTCTCTGAGTTACACTACGTAAAATCTTGACTAACCCTTGGAATCACATTGTCCTTTTCAACCCTCTTTGCCACACCCCCATTTACAACTTTTGCTTGACATATTTGGCTAAGTTTTAGTAGTTCTGCTTTTCAGGCAGAGGCTGAGAGCACAATTTGGTCCCATTTGTCTATCTACAGGAATGAGAAGGAAACTGAAATGGGCAGAAATAGTCAAGATCAATGGAGATGCCAAGAAATATGCAAAGGTAACTAAATAGATAGCCCTAAACCAAGAAGATGACTTCTCACTTTTAGGCACAATTTGCACAGGGTGTCTTTCTGCCTCAGGAAGACAGAAATTTTTCTTGTATTCTCCAGATGTAGGGAAAAGCATATGAACTATTATACTTCTTGACAGTGTTGGGTGGCAGAACTGAGCAATGAATGCCCCATCCGCTCACACAGGATAACAGTTCTACAGGACAACAGTTCTACCTGGCCATTATCAGGGCCATACAAAGGATGAGGAGGTCTGGCTGTGCCCTTCCTCTGCCCACAAACTGGGCACCCAACATAAAGGCCAGACAGAATATAGTCCTGGGACTTCATCCCTGGTCTGAAGGATGAAGTTGCAAGGGGAAGAAATTAAGTGTGGAACAAAATCAGACAAAATAGAAGCTTAATTTTCTTTCCCCAGGATGAAAGGAAAATCTTTCTTGGTGAAAGATATGGATCTTTTTTTTTCCAAACATGAAATTTGACATCTTCCTCCAAGTTTTGCATTAGGAAATATACTGGAAAAGTTTAAAGGAAAAGAGTGGGATATTTAAAGATCTTGGTGAGAGTCCAGACGAGTTGGAGAAGTGCTTTGTATCAATGAGAATGGTATTAGGAAATTAAGCACTACAAAATTACAACTAAAACAGCACTATAGCTTACTATTATACTGTTTCTAAATGTGGGTGATAAAGTGAATGGAGACAGTTCTCTAGACAGATATTTTTACTGAGATTATGCTGCATTTATGCACCCCTTTTGGAAAAAAATAATTTTGATATACTTAAGAGCAGTAAAGGATAAAATCCTGATTGTAGCGCCTAGCTTGTACAGTAGATCAACAAAATATAGAGGTTTTTTTTCATTGCCTTACTCTGAACACAAATCTAAAAGCAAACCAGACAATAGTAAGGTAAAAGGGGACTTTTCTGAAATGGTGAGCTAAATATTGATCAACAACTAAAGATGAAAAGTAACTGTCAGATCTACCTGTGTTGTTTTGATATAAACCAGTGAGAAGAAATTATTTGCCATTAGTTATTCATTAAACATTATGCTTCATATACTGTGCACAACCTACTTAGTTTTGAAATTCTTCTAAAAAAATTAAGAAAATTTAAGTTTTATCTGTAGAAAATATTATAAAAAGTGACTGACAAAGAGGTCTAAGACAAGACCATTATTCAGTAGAAGTAATGAAGGTTGTATCCACAACAGTGATGGTGAAATCTTGCCAGGCAAGTCAAACAGCCAACCAAAGAAGACCTTTTGAGAAATGGCATGACTGAGGCTTGATCTACACTACAGACTTATGTCAGTATAACTATGTCACTCGGGGTGTGAAAAATCCACATCTCTGAGTGATGCAGGTGTACCGACCTAACCCTTGGTGTAGACAGCACTATGTCGACAGAAAGGTTTCTCCTGTTGACATAGCTACCGCCTCTAGGGAACGTGGAATACCTGTGCCGAGGGACAAACTTGCACACTGGTATAGGTACAGTCTTCACTAAGCACTACCGTGGCACAGCTGCATTGGTGCAGATGTGCTGCTTCAGCATTGTAAATGTAGGCAAGCCCTAAACAGAACTTCTCTCCTCTCCCACTAGGATTCTAGAAGCTGTTTACATTGCTCACTCAGAAAGCAGCAAACTGAAAGTTCAAATGATGCCCTCAACTTGTTTCTTCCTTAATGATATTCTAGTTTTGAATTTAGTTTGTTTTTAGAAAATGATTATCAAGTGAATATAGCAAAGTAAGTCTTATTAAAATCACTGTTAAAATATTAAACTATAAAGCCTACTGCACAAAACTAAGTTAAAGACTCTAATCTGGTATAATAAAGTTGACTAGCCATGCTTTGAAAAAAATGGAGGTAGAAAATTGACACATTATCACTTTTCAATTCCAATGATCTCCTTTGATAACCTGGTGCTTCTTTCATTATGCATTGTGTTGGCAGAGTAAGGAACTGAAATAACTCTGAATCTGGTTCTGTTCTGCTCTTTCAACTGTGAAACATGGAAGTATAAAAATGCAGCCTGTTTATCAGTTTCATATGCTTAATAGCAAACCACCACTGATGTCTATTTAAATCTAACTACACTAGTGGAATGTACTCATTTCAAGTTTTATTTCAGCTAATGCCATGGTTTCAGAAGTCTTGTTATTTACCACAGGGCAAGGGAAAACTCAAACATAGCTTTAAGGAACCCAGGTCTTAACATCTACTGTAGCCACAAGCAGACAGTACTTTTTCTGCTCGTTGTACTAAAAGTGTTTGATATAAATGTCATCCAGTTACAGTGGAGCATTTTGGTTGAATGGCCTAAAACTGAAGAGTGGGGAAACATAATATGTCAAACAGGGTCTTAGTGACTGAAATTCACTGGGATTCCTCACTCTTAACTCCAGTGGTAGCGTGATCCAGAAGCATATGTTTCTACACTGCTGTGTAGTGTGAAGATGGGATCTATGAAAGCCCCAAACAGATTGGAATGGGGATGATAGTCTTTGGGGGTAGAATGAGGGAGAGGCAAGTGGATCTAAGACTATGCAGATCTAGTGCTTGGGACCAAACCAGAGAAGAAGCCGCAAAGAGGTAATATTGCTTCACTGTGACAGCTGGGCAAAATATTTTTGGCCAATAACTGGTTGGCCAAAAAAATGCATTTGGGGCACCAAAACTATTTGTGGATTCAACTAATAGTTTTGACTGGTGGGAGGGGAGAACCTGGAAACAAAAGTTTCAGAAAAGTCAAGATAAACAGTTTTGAAATGCCATATTTGAAACATTTCATTTGACCTGAATGAAATTTCTTTGGTTTGATAAGAAAAACTGAAGAAAAAAAGTTTTTGTTTGAAATGACTGAAATTTTGGAGGGATTTTTTTAGTTCAGCCACCAAACTGAAGATATGCACATATTGGAGAAAGTCCAGAGAAGAGCAACAAAATGATTAAAGGTCTAGAAAATATGACCTATGAAGGAATATTGAAAAAAAATGGATTTGTTTAGCCTGGAGAAGAGAACACTGGGAGTGGGGAGGGGACATATGATAACAATTTTCAAGTACATAAAAGGTACACAAAGTAGAGGGAGAAAACGTATTCTCCTTAACCTCTGAGGATAGGACAAGAAGCAATGGGCTTAAATTGCAGGAAAGGTGGTTGAGGTTGGACATTAGAAAAAACTTCCTGCCAGGGTGGGTAAGCACTGAAATAAATTGCCCAGGGAGATTGTGGAATCTCTATCACTGGAGATTTTTAAGAGCAAGTTAGACAAACACCTGTCGGAGATGGTCTAGATAATATTTAATCCTGCCTGCTATGAGTGCAGGGGACTGGACTAGATGACCTCTCAAGGTCCCCTCCAGTTCTATGATTCTATGAAAAAAGTCAATTATTCACTCAGCCATAATCCCTGTACCCCTGATTTAGGAGGCGGTGGAATATTTTATTCCCTCAAGATTCTTGAATTATTCCAGCATTACATGGCCACAAATGAGGCCTGGTCTTCAGCACAATCCACCAGTGGCTCTCATGGTTCAGCACAAGCTGTGCAACTCGTGGACCTGCCCTGTCTCCACCTCTGAGCTCATTGCTGAAGGGAGAGAAGATGTTTGCTACATCCGTTGGATACTGTCCTTCCACTGATAAATATGAAGAGGAGAAAGGCTGATATAGGATATTATAGTCCTATGAGTCTGATGTGGGCCAATATGTCATTATTACAACAGTCTCCAGGGGCCTCATTTCAGATGGGGGCCCATCACATCAAATGCTGCCCCAAAAGACCACACAATTTAACTGAAAAAACGAGAATGAAGGAAACAGGGACTGAAGCACCTGGTTACTTAGAATAGCTATGTACAGAATTAGATTGAGAAAGTTTTATTTTTGGTTATATGTAAAATATAAATAGAAAAATATTGATTTCAGTAATTCCCACTGGTCTAACAAGTCAGATAAGTTTATAGAAATAGGTCATGACAAACCAAATAGACTTCTTTAATATAATTGCCAATTTAATAGTCAAAGGGGACATGATGGCTATATTACAGTATATTTGAATTTCAGTAAGAGATGCCGTAGAGCACTATATAAAAATCTTATCAAGAAATTAGATAAATGTCAAATAAAAAAAATACTACGACAGAGTAAAAACTGGCTAACAGGAACATCTGTGGGCTTTAATAGTAAGATCTCCAAGGGGGAACAGTGACAATATCAACTTAGGTGCCATATGGATTATTAGACTATACATTTGCAGTCTGTATGTATATTGCATTTTACATCATGAACAATGATATATTATGCTACTCTACATATTTAGCACCAGATTTTGGCTCCTCTTGTGTGGGTGGTACAAGTAGGAGGATGACACTGGCAACCCACTCTATCAATTCCTTTTTGGCATGCAGGGAATCCTGCATGTTGTTCTGTGAGCCAGAGAGAACTGAGGAGGGGTGTTTGTTACAGTCAGCAGAGCTAGTAACCAGAAAGAGGATGGAACAAGGGCAACGGTCAAGACTCTCTTGTACACTGGCTGAAGGTCTAGGCTGGAGGAAGCATACATTGCACCCCGTTAAAGGGTATAGCAGTTGCCACTTTTCCATGCACTCCTTCTGCAAGCTGCATTCTATGGGGTTTAGTCGGTGGTATTGCTGAAGTCATACTCTGTCGGTTTGAGATTTTAAACTGTGCAATCTTAATGTTCCATTAAACCTAGAGTTTGATATTTTATGAAGTTTTCTTTAAAACAAAAATATTTTAGAAGTTAGGACTTAAATGGACCCAACTAAGCCCAAAGTTCACACTTCGGGGGACGCATTGTCAACACTAGACTCTTTTGTTGGAGGTAGCAATGGCAGGAGCAGTAGTGTAGAAAGACCACTGGGAAATGCCAAGGTTTTAATGAGTGCGTCGTCTACACAGTGGTTACAATCAGACATGCCAAGCCCATGAAAAAAAAAGCAGATTTGGGCTTGTTTTTGGCGTAATTGGCTTATGAGTTGCTTGTAGGCTAGATTTTGGCTTGTAGCTTGTTGTAGCTTGCTTCTTCTTTTTTTTGATTTGCTCCTGGCAAGCAGGGGCAAGCAGGGACAAGGGGCAAGCAGAGCCGAGGGGGTGGGGGAGAAGAGAGTCAGGGATGCACAGTGGGCCCACCACAGTCCCAGACTTTACACATGGTGATCTAGTCACATAGAGTTTGGGGTTCTTAGGAATTGGCTTGCTTTTGCCTTGTTTTGAAATGGGATTAGCTTGATTTTTGGCTTATTGTGAAAGTTGGGGTGCTTATTTACCACGTGAAGGTTGGCAACTGTAGTTACAATGCCAGAAATCTGTCTACACTAGCGCTCCCACCAGTGGAACTGCACTGATTGTAGCAATGATAGGTAATTTAAAGAAAATACTCTAGCGTGGACAGCTAGTCTGATGAATGTTTCGGGTGAGTGGCAAGGGAGTGGGGGTGGTGGTGACAGTGACATGGAAGAGAATTCCAGCTTATGTTGTCGATAGTATTAGGATTCAGATAATAAACAAAAGGTCCAAATGTTGAAGTCTCACAAATAAATATAAATTTATGCATTCATCATTAAATGCAAGCCACAGTGCATCCAGGGCCCTAAAATATACCCCAGCACACCCAGGACCCTACAATTCTTACTGGTGTGGCTTCTTCAATGTAGTTACATCCATGCCTACAGTAGGGGTTTGTATTGGTAGAATTACATTGCTATAGTTACACTGTTGTGAATTTTTGAAAGTTTTCCTAGAATGGCTGGCCTCAAGTTGAGCTGACACTGGCTAACAAATGCACACCATTGAGTGGGTTATTGCTTACAGAAAAAATGACATTTTCCTTAGCCAACTCCAGCTGGCATCTTGCCTCAGCATAGAGCCCCTCTTCTCAACTGCAAAGAGTTCCATAATTAGGAGATAGTAAGTTCATAACCCTTTAAAGTACAAAAACTAATGGTTATATTGGATTGATAAGAGGAAACTGCTGAGGTCAGCAAGTGGATCGTGGGCCCTCTACCACTTTGGGATCTTCTGTTTTATCATCTGACAAAAGAAAGAGAAAAGACTGTCCTAGAAATGCTTCTCTTCTGCTAGCTATTTCTAAGTTCAGCATCAATAAGATTTGATACAGGTTTTCATAATGACATGGTGAATGAAGAATTTTTCACTTGTAGACATGCTGGGAAACTATCTTCTGAGTAAAATATTATCAGAGTAAAAGGCTCAGTCAAAGGAACAGAACTGGAAGGCTTAAAGCTTTTCCTCTTAAAACTGAAGATTGAAGCAATTTTTCATGAAAAATGAAGGATTAATACAGTGATGCCTTGCTTTGTTTTTTTACTATGAGACCCGATTCCTGAAGTTCCGTTTCAGTAGTACTCATGCAGGAAAAGCATGAAATCTGAATTCACAAAAGTAGTAAATCAAATCTCTCCCTCATACAATATTAAACATTCAAAATACACCAAAAGACCACACCCTAACCAACTATGTTTTTCTTTCCCAAGGATGTGATAATACCACTTACACCACTGTTGTTTTCTGAGTTAGTGGCTGCCCTCCACAACACCAGATGTATATTAGGAGTAACAGTGTTGAATCTGGGAAGAACATAAATATTAAAAAAATAAAGATTTACAGATATGGACATTATGTACTTCCACAAAATTCTATTACTGGAAGCTAAATCAAAGTTAAAGTACTTTCAAAATGAATTGGAATAGGATGGGAGAAGCATTAGACTTCAATCTGTGAAGTTTAGTGTGTGTGTGCTGGGGAGCGGTTAGTGTTAGAGCCTTATGATTATATTTTAATATAATTTTAAGACCCAAGGAGGGTAATTTAAAATGATTAACTAACATCCTACTGTGATGGGGTGGGGGAGACCCCATCCCATGCAGGATGAGTTCACTCTGTCCTTCAAGCTGCACTCAGTCTCCAGGCCGTGAGACCTAAGGGAAGAAGTCCATAGAGATGCCCCGATCCGCAGGGCTTTACAGCAATAGGGTCACATGACCGATGTCTGGGAGCTAGCCCTTCTCTGCTGGGCAGTAATGCCTAGCAGACAGAATTCATAGGGGCACCCCGGGGTTTGCAAGGCAGTAAGGCCCGATGGCCAAAGTCAGTAGAGATACCCTGGGTCTACAGGGTAGTAAGACCTATCAGCCAGAGTCATTAATGATCCACTGGATTCACTGGCAGCCAGGTCTAGCAGCCTGAGTTGATGGAGATGCCCTCCAGGCCTGGCCATATGGCCTAGCTGCCAGCGTCAATAGGTGGGGACATAGGGCCTAGCAGCCAAAGTCAATAAAGTCATCCTCTAGGCAGGGTTGCACGGCCTAGCGGCCAGAGTCAATAAAGTTGCCCTCCAAGCGAGCTGTATGGTCAAGTGTCTGCCATGGGAGGGGGGGTGCAGATAGGGGGATCCGGACCCTCCCTGCTCCACCAGATCCCAGCCCAGGGCCCTTGCCATGGAGAGTGAATCTGCCACTGGCTCAGTGGGGATCTGTCCACAACATGCTGACCGGCCTCGGGACAATGACTTGTCCTCTCCTGGGCTACTTCCTACCTTGTAACTCCAGTCTGTAACCTGTGCATCTTCAAGGTCTCTGGGTTCTTCAGCCAGTACAACTCCCTGTAGCTTGGACCTCCCTGGGGTGTCCACAGGTATCTGGGTGTCTGTGTGGGTCTCAGCGCCTCTGCTTCCACAGTCCAGGGCTCCAGTGGTTCCTGGGCAGGAGACAGCAAGAAGCATCCTCCCTCTCCGGCAGTCAGCCCCAACTGAGCTGGTCTGCTCCTTCTTATACAGCTGCTAAACCTGGAGCATGCCTGGTAGGGATGTGGAGGCCTGACTTCCTCTACCCACAGTGAGGAGTTAACCCTTCCCTGTCCAGTGTGGGGTGAGTTCACCATGTCACACCCACACTGAAGTTTTTGTATTGGCGCTGGATCTACTTTAATGGAAATCTGCAAGTTGCTCAATCAAACTCTCAGCGCTTCTTAAACCATGGCCATGTGCAGGGCCGGCTTTAGGCCGATTCCCCGGAATCGGGCCCCGTGCCTAAGAGGCGCCTTTTTAATTTTTTTTTACTCCACCCGGCACCTGGGGGGGAGGGTCTTTGGCGGCGGTGGGGGGGTCCACTCCGGGTCTTTGGCAGCATTTTGGCGGCGGGGGGTCTTTTGGTGCCACAGAAGACCTGGAGTGGACCCCCTGCAGCCGAAGTGCTGCTGAAGTGTCGCCGAAGCCTTGAACTGCCGCTCGGTATTCGAATTGGGCCCTGCAATTCATAAAGCCCGCCCTGGCCATGTGACTCCATCTGTGCCCTTGTATTAAAGGACTGTAGTACAATTTTTGTTTCTATAAGTACTCCCAACAATATTGAGTAGGATTTTGGACTACTTGTGCACTCTAAGTCTGGAGATAGGACAGTGGGACTCATGGAGGCATCTCACCAAGCCAGTTAAAAAACTGGCAGTCTCTAGTAAAACTCTGAGCGCTCAAAAGGATACTATTGGTATGTAAGTGGTCATGATTAGACTTAGGCACTGACATTCTATTAAGACAGAGGAAATTTGCACTAGGCTATTTAGCCAAGCATTTCTCATGGTTGTTCAAGCACCGGTTCAGTTGCACTATCAACAGTGGGAGCTTTAGGGGGCAACAAGGCATTAGTATCTGCTGGTGTTCTAACCCCAGCAATGGCTGATCAGGGCACGGCTAGGCCATAAAAATCACAATACCTGCTACCACTGACTGCTTTCTCTCCCATTCAGACTGTTCTTGCTGGCTGCCCCAGTGGTTGAGCTCTGAGGGAGAATGGCAGGTTTTCTCCAATGCAGGACACTTGACTATGGAGTTTATTTCCTCCTGCAGTCTAATAGAATCTCACATTGATTTGTTTTTTTATATGTGTAACATGCATGTACTCTCTGGTGTTTCCATAGTTTGAGGGTGTAGCAGGGTGGGGTTGGGAACTGTGAAATGAAGGAGTCAGAGCTGAGTGTTAGATGCACCCTGTGTTGGCAAAAGTTTGTTTACATTTTTGATAATATACCTACATATGATGGGAACAATATATAATTACATAAAAAGAATAAGACCCAGTGGGGCTAGAAATTAAATTTTTAAATGAAAGCTTACATTCTGTAGAACACAATGAAAATCTATGGGAAATAGGCTGGGAGATGCTGCATCCTCTGAATTTGTGGATTGTTCTCACAAGAATTTGTCCTTCTAGCCCATGATCTGCACATTATGTTGTCCCACTCTTATGCCTTCCAGGAAGGAGTTAAGCAAAAACAAAGCCCAATTGTTTAGAAACAGGTCCTTTTGAGGGGCAATAGTTGTAAGGCAGAGATTCTGCCTTCTAAATTTCCTATCTGAATATTAAATATCAACAAAGCTTTTAGTAGCAGGAAAATATACACCACATTATTTGGAAAGTATATAGCATTTTAAAAAAAATTAGCGATGAGCAGCCTGGTTTGGTGGGCAAATGAGGAAAAATTGGCTCAGACCTCAGGCCAAACCTTAAATTAATTTTTGTCCAGCTGTATGTTGTCTTTGTATTTTGCGCACTCCAAGGTTCCCTGGATAAAGGGGATAGACGCGAATGTTGCCTCTGATTTAGGGAAGCCCCATAATTCATGAGATTTTTTTTTTAAAAAAAATCTGCTGGTGAGAGCCCCCACGGGGGCTGAGAGGAAGGATGCACAAAAGACAGAAATAGGATCCAAGTTCCTCCAAAGTTGTTTATCTTGTCTGTTATCACGAGATGATTCAGAAATAACCAACAATCCACTGCACTAATAGGAGAGGTTGTAAATGGGGGAGGAAGGGAGTAGGAAGCATCTCCTTTTACGCCGAGTCACCTGCCAGTGTGTAATACTAATGTAAGTCTTCACATCCAATTCCAGTTATCTTCAATAAAAGCACTGTTTATTTGCCATAGGGTAGACAAAGGTCAAACCAAAAATCACACTAAAAGTCAGACAGAATGCAAGCACAGTACAGCAGTGGGTCTCAAACTGAGAGTCGGGACTCCAAAATGGGTCACGACTCCATTTTAATGGGGTCACCAGGGCCAGCATTAGATTTGCTGGGGCCAAAGGGCTCAGACTCTTCCCTGTGCACCCCTCCCTGCTGCCTGGGGTCATAAGTAATTTTTGTTGTCAGAAGGGGGTTGCGGTGCAATGAGGGTTGAGAACCACTGCAGTAGACTGATAGGTTTGACTCAGCTAAAATCACCGCAAAAGGTGTTTCAAGTGGTATGAAAGCCAACATTTTAAAATTTGTTTACAGTGCCTAAAGTTAGGTAGCTAAATCCTGTTAAACATCTGTAAAAAAGGAGTGTTTTTCAGAGGCACTGAGTATTGGCAGTTGTCATTTACAGTGCAGAACAACCCCAGTTCCCATTACTACTATAATTCAGGCCACTTACCTGGGTGCCTAATTCTAGGCAACCACGTTTGAAAACTTTGGTTAAAGTTTAAGCTTAAAATACAGTTAAGTGCTGTCTCATTCAGCTGCTGCTACATTTTTGGTCTAAACATCCAAGCTTCAATCTCTGGGAGTTTGTGTGTGTCTCACATTTGAGCAAGGTACGTAAAATATCACCTTTTATTCCTTGATGCACCTTTGCCTTTGATCTGAAATGAAGCAGTTTCCAGTTCAATATCCTTTCATGGAGAAGATCCATCAACTTTAGAGTCCAGGTCCAGTAATGCATGCTTTTCTTCTCGTCACTCAAATGCAAGTTACTTTTGCTAGAACACAAGTGTCACCGCAACACAGAGTTGCTTCCTCAGAGCCTCACTTTAGCAGCCACATGCCCTAGCCTGTGGATTCTGGAATCTTTCAGAAGTTGTAAAACCAATTATCTGCCATTGTTCCATTGTTTGTTTTTTGCATTTTTCCCCCAGTTACATTGATTACAATTGAATGCTGATTTGCATTTAATCAGATAATTTCTGGTCCAGTTCCATTGAGTAAACTGGACCGCCAGGTGTTCACATAAAAACCCATTAGTGTGTTTTCCTTCAACATCTCTTGAGATAGAATGGCCTATTACCATGAAAATGGAAACAACCCCAATTCTCAAGCAGGTTAAGTGTTGCACAGCATAACTTCAAATAAATATTAATCTTACCAATTTTTTTAACAACACAATTCAGATCAGACAGGCAAGACACTGTCACACATAATATCAGCCTCAAGTTGAAGGATTTTTAGAAAAAAGGTAAAACAAAATCAATGTAGCTGTTTCAGAATTATGAGACCAGGGGAAAAACAAGGCACACACAACTCCCATATGTTCCAAATTAACTGTTGTGTTTATATAAGCAAATGATAGCTGAAAATAGAAACTTTGGCCTAGATCTTCAGCTGGCATAGCTCCACTGGTGTTAATTGGACTATCTCCATTTATATCATCTGAAGATCTGGCCCTTTAAATTTCATTTAATAGCCTTAGTAAGAAAAAGCTATGCTAGCTGGTCATATTTTATACATCTTTTAAAATGTTCAGTCAATATTGTAAAAGACATATAGTCGTGCTTGTACATTATACAGGAAAATCCAGGCCCATCCACTACTCTGGGTTCCAGCCCAGGGACCCTTTGCACAGTAACAATGGTCTGCTTAAGCTCAGACCTTGTTGTTGCTTCCCTAGGCTTTTTCTTCACTATTTTCTGGCTCATCCTCTAGTTTACCACTGGAGCTTCCTCCACTCCCCATGACCACACTCCTTAGGGTGACCAGATGTCTCAATTTTATAGGGACAGTCTCTATATTTGGGGCTTTGTCTTATATAGGTGCCTATTACCACCCAACTGCATCCCGATTTTTCATATTTGCTATCTGGTCACCCTAACTATTCCCTTCTTGGCTTCTTGCCAGAGTCTGTGGTCCAAGGGAGAATCCCAGGGCCTACTCAGTGCCTAGACCACCTCCTTATATGTAGTCTATACCCAGGGGCGGCTCTATGTATTTTGCCACCCCAAGCATGGCAGTCAGGCGACTTTCGGCAGCACGCCTGCGGGAGGACTGCGGTCCCTTGGATTCGGCGGCTTGCCTGCGGGAGGTCCACCAGTCCTGCGCCTTCAGCGTAGCCACCGCTGGATTGCTGCCAAAGCCGCGGGACTGGCGGACATCATGCAGGTATGCCGCTGAAGGTTGCCTGACTGCTGCCCTCATGGCGACCGGCAGACCCCGCCCTGCAGCTTGCCGCCCCAGGCATGCACTTGCTGCACTGATGCCACCCCTATCTATACCATTCCTTTCCTGGGAGTGACTACAGAGCTCCTCCCAGCAGCCCTTCAGTTGCAAACTTCCTGTCTTTATATAAGCCCAGCTTGGCCCTGTCCAGCTGGGCTTCATCTTCAGTTAGTCTCTCTAGCCCTGGCTCTCCCCCAGGTGCAAGTTATATGGTTAATTGGCCCCTTCGGAGCCATCTTAATCCCATCAGGGCTGGCATGGATGTACCCCAGATCACAAGCACAAACAAGTGGAGAATCACTGATGACTTTTAAAAATCTTGGTATAGTTATGTTCTATGTTTTCATAATGTCACTAAGCTAGAACATTAGGTATGTATAGTTAAGAACATTTGAATTACAGATAACTCAACCAACCTTGATTTAGATAGGGGTGAAGTGCTTGAGTAATGGAGCAATATTGAGACAGCTACATAAACGACAGTAGTGCTAAGCTCCTAGTGTATTGCCAGTGTGATCAAGCTCATTTGTCTTGAGGCCTAACACTGGAGCTAGTGAGACCCACAGAGGTAAGCCAGAGAATGTTGAATGTAGACATATTCTGATATGTGTAGAAATATGATTAAATAAAATGGGATTACTGAATGCACACTGATTTCTGCCTTTTGCAAGTCTTGTAGTAAGTCATCTTTTTTACTCACTTTGTGAATTACAGAAGTTAAAAAGATCATGCAAACACCCAGCAAATAAAATGTTGACTTTTTCACCTATAAGTGATGCCTCAGATGTTGCAAAGTGAGCTATATTAATGTTTCTGAAGAAAGCAAGCTTTATTTTGGGAGAGAATTCTTGACAATACTTCCCAGAGAGTTGACTCCTAAAGCTGGATGCCCTCCCCCACCAGCAAGAAAACCCAAAACCAGTGTGTATTCATTTTGCACCACTTATCCTCTCTCTCCACAACTCACAAAAGTGCTCTTTCAATAGATAAGCTCAGCCAAGGTTATAGAAGGAACAGAGAGTGAATTTATGCATGATGTGAATCTTTAGGGAGTTAAATAAATGAAGTCTGAATTCTTTCCATTTATTGTAAATCAGAGTACTGATAACAAAAGCCCTGTCTATATCATGGGTGGATGCAGCCCATCCATTTTTAAAACCATATTTAAAAGTTATGTTATAGCACAATAACGTGTTGCACAGTAGCTAGTCAAACTATATTAGAAACCAGCTTATCTGGAGCCTCAGCTATGGCTAACTCTGTCTGAGTTCCAGTTTAGACCCAGCTGAAAGGGTTACTTTTAATATGCCCTGAGGATATTGAACTGGTGTTTGTGATGGGGTGGGGGTCGGGGGGTGGAATGAAAAACTCCAGACTTTGGTTTGGAAGGTCATGATGCTGATATGGTTTTCTTCTGTTAGCCACTATGGTAGTTCATATGCAGCAGCAACGGAGCTAGTAGTTCTAACAGATAAAGGCCCCTAGATGCTTATTTATGCAGTGATCTCAACTTCATGACATAATCTTTAAGGAGATTGTGACATTTTGCTAGTTCTCCTGTGTCATAAACAGATAAGTAAGAGTTAATAGAACAAAAGTACTTCACATCTCTTTTGCCTGTAAAGGGTTAAGTTCAGTGAGCCTGGCTGTCACCAGACCAGAGGAACAGTCAGGGGACAGGATACTTTCAAATCTTGAAGGAGGGAAGTTTTTGTGCTGTGCTGTTAGTGTTTGGTTGTTGTTCACTCTGGGGGCTCAGAGGGACCAGACGTGCAACCAGATTTCTCTCCAATCTCTCTGATACAGGCTCTTATAAGTTCAGAATAGTGAGTATTAGGTAGATAAGGCGAGTTAGGTTATGTTTTTTTTCTTTATTTGCAAATATGTATTTGGCTGGGAGGAGTTCAAATGTGTATTTTGCTGAAAGGATTTTAATTTGTACTTGTATACTTAGGCTGGGAGGGTATTCCCAATGTCTGTAGTTGAAAGAGCCTGTACCTATTCCATTTTAAATTTACAAAGATAATTTTTACTGTTTTTTCTCTTTAATTAAAAGTTTCTTGTTTAAGAACCTAATTGTTTTTTTCATTTTGGTGAGACCCCAGGGAACTGGGTCTGGATTCACCAGGGAATTGGTGGGGAGAAAGGAGGGAAGGGGGAGAGAGAGGCTAATTTCTCTCTGTGTTAGGATTACTGTCTCTCTCAGGGAGAGTCTGGGAGGGGGAGAGAGAAGGAGGGGGGAAGGTGCATTTTCCTCTCTGTTTAAGATTCAAGGAGTTTGAATCACAGTGATCTTCCAGGGTAACCCAGGGAGGGGAAGCCTGGGAGAGGCAACAGTGGGGGAAAGGGTTTACTTTCCTTGTGTAAGATCCAGAGGGTCTGGGTCTTGGGGTTCCCTGGGCAAGGTCTTGGGGGGACCAGAGTGTACCAAGCACTGGAATTCCTGGTTGGTGGCAGCGCTACAGGTACTAAGCTGGTAATTAAGCTTAGAGGAATTCATGCTGGTACCCCATCTTTTGGACACTTAGGTTCAGAGTAGGGGTTTATGCCATGAAATACTGATTAGCTCATTGGAGCAGCTGAATGACCAATGGGTACAAGATACATTAAGCCACTTGCACCATACAATTTTTGGTGATCAAATCACTTATGAAATACAGTACATACTTGGTAGTTTTCTTTTTTTACAAGTGTTTAATAGTGGCTGAAAAGACAAACAATGTTTCATGTGGCACAAAATAAAGGAAGTCTGTATTACACATTACCACGTATGACTGGATTTCCATTGTGGTGCCCTTTGTGGCCTGTCAGAGCATGACCCACCTGGCAGCAGGGCTGCACTGGTATGGTTCTGTCCCTGTGAGGTCTGAGGTAGTGAACCAAGGCCCACTTCAGTCCTACTCCCTCTGGGATGTTAAGGCCCAAAAGGAAATCAGGATCAGATTAACAAACCCCCACGCCTGAAAGGAGGGTGATCTAAAGAACTTTCAACAGACCTCTACCCCTCCATTCAGGGAATGTGTCTAAACAGCCCACACTTCTGCCAATCCCCCAGAGTCCTTCTAACAGGGGCATCTCCAGCTAGAAAGCTAGCTCAGTCTTGGGGCTGTAACCAAGCTTCTCTCCCCTCAAGAGAAGCAGTTCTACTGCTTTCCTTCCTGGCCTAGGTCTCCACCTTTTACCTCCGCCTCCACACCCTGCATCAGGGCAGGTCAAGTGGGTCACAGGGTCTCCTTTCCTGCTTCATTGCCAGTGTGGGACCTACTTACCTCATCACACCATTTTTAAAAGTTATCCCTGTGGGCCAGATCCATCCTTAGTATAACTCCACTGAGTAGAATGGACACACAGTTGGGGGAAAAAAGTGGCCAAACTGGATGCAAACCAGGGATCGGCAGTCTTTGGCACGTGATCCATCAGAGAAATCCGCTGGTGGGCCGAGATGGTTTGTCTACCCGCAGCATCCACAGGTTTGGTCGATCGCAGCTCCCACTAGCTGCGGTTCACCGTTCCAGGCCAATGAGGGCTGCGGGAAGTGGCATAGGCTGAGGAATGTGCTGGTCACCGCTTCCCGCAGCTCCCATTGGCCTGGAATGGTGAACTGCAGCCACTGGGAGCTGCGAGCAGCTGAACCTGCAGATGCTGCAGGTAAACAAACCATTCCGGCCCGCCAGTGGATTTCCCTGATGGATTGCGTGCCAAAGGTTGCCGATCCCTGATTTAAACCATCCAGTGAAGAAAGTCTTAAAGAAACATTGTCACAGAAATATGGGGATGGATCCCTAGATCCACCTAGACCTGGGTGACTCAGACCTGCCCCTGAGAGTATATATATCTATACTGCAATGTAAGCCCATGCTTGAGCCTGGGCTCAAGCTTCCCCTCCCCCACCCCCCTGTCTACACTGCCATTGCGATAACCCAGGGCTTGGACCCAGGGTCCCTGGACCCTGCAGTGCTGGAGGGTCTGAGCTCAAGTTAAGCCAGGACCCAGGGTCTGAGTCCTATTGCTTTGCAGCGTAGATGCTGCCCTGCTTGATTGTGGTCCTGGGAGTCGGCCGGAAGTATCCCAGAATTCCATGGGACACCTTCCTTAGTTCTTTCTATCCCAGAAATCTGCAATCCATTCTGTTGAGAATGGGAGCCACCCACCTTTTGCAGGTGGCAGCCACTCAGGTCAGTGTTAACCCATTGTCCTCTGATCACCAATCTGTAAGCACACTATCAGCGAATCTCCTGGGTTTGCAATGGAGAGCAAACAGATCAAGCTTTTTGAAACACAAACTGCTTCCTTGGGTTGGGGGAGGGGCAGTAAAGTTTTCCCACAGTGCATCACAGTTCTAGGGGTAGAGCAGCTGCATTTCAGGGTGGGGCGCACTAGGGAGTCTGGGATATAGTTACTTTGACTCAGGACTGCTCACTGCAATGTGGATGCCAGAGTGCTAGGTTCAAGCATCGGTTAGAAAAGCTGTAACATAGGATTAAAATACAATATAGGTTCCCTAACACAGGTCATCTGACTCAAGTCCCACTAACCCTTGGGTTACATTGCAATGTAGACATGCTCAGAGAGATAGCTTGTGAGTCTGGTTTGTTCTTACACTTTGGCAATACTTAAAGAGCCTCACTGAACTGATTTTTAAAAAAAAAAACCCATCTGTACTTGACATAGGTTTCAATGGGGGAGAGGGTAGGAAAGGTATTTAAGCAATATTTCTGTCCAAAGCTGAGATCATTCTTGCCTAAATTATACTGGAAGGACTGGGATTATTTCACTAGTCACGATCACCAGGGTGCAAAGTACTTTGGCCACACACCCCTGAATCCCCTGACTAGCCTTGACATGCCCCCTACCATGAATGGGCAGCATAGAGTCCACTATATCTGCTTTACATTGCCTGGGAAATTCACCACTGGAGAATCCTCCATTGTTCTGTTGGAGCAGATTACTGGCTGCCTTACACAGTCTGAATAGCACAATGCAGCTAGCCAGAGGGCTGGGGATCTGGTTCATAGCTGTGGAAACAGACACTATATAATGTGTCTAAATTTAATTAACCTAGTAAAATATGAAATGTATCATTGCTGCTGTTGTGTATGAGCCAACAACATTATGGAAATAAGAAGGAGAGGGCGATATGTTGCAGTATTTTTATGTTTGTAAATTACACACATTCCACTCTCTTGGTCCACTGTCACTAAGTGCATAACACATATGGGGAATCAATGGCAGAGCGTACAACTCCTGATCATCTTAAAAGGTGTGTGCGGAATACGGGCATTGGGATGGAAGGAAGAATGGATGATGCTTAGTCAGAAGCCTTGGTCTCCTGTTTTCTGAATAGGCCACAATATCAACAACCATCCACTATCATTTTAATTGCATAAGTTTAATAGGGTATGTGGGTGTGGGTGTGGGTGGTGAGAAACAACAACAAAAACAGTTCAACATTCACATTTTCATATTTCTGATTCCTTCTCCTTCACTCCAGAAAGCAAACAATACTAATGTATTCTATTGTCAATTTGCCTATGTGGGATATTGTCCCCCAAGCCTTGAGATAGAAGGCTATTTCTTCTGCTAATCCAACCCTCTAGAGGCATTTTAGCAACTAATCGGGATGAATCAAATCATTCCTGCTGCATATAATTAATTCTGAGCCAATCTAATTTTTATTAGTCATGGGTTTCAGTTACCTAGATTTGCATGACTAGAATTGCCCTTGACCACATGAAATTTCTTTGTAGATTTGATTTGAAAATGTAGTGGGTAGCTCCCCCCTCATTCAACCCATTTTTGATGATTGCTAATCCAATTGTGTCTAGATTTGCATCCTTCTTGGTACATGTTGTAAAATAAAATCTTTGTGGTGGAACTTGAAAAATCAACTTACTTACCTGAGATTTTTTAAAAGTGAATTTAGGCCTTGTGAATGAGATGTACGACATCTATGAAAGGATTAGTTGATGGAAGTCAGCTCTTAGCAATTGCTAAACAAGATTCACTTATTCTTGGACCACTTGGTCTGTGAGTCAGAGTTTGTTCTCTAACTGCAGTTTAAACTAGCTGAGGATCTGTGTTTCAGTGGCTGGGTGCATTACCATGTGTCCTGATAGGAGTGAGCGTTCGGTGAGAAGCTCACATGGGCTCCATTTTCTGCTCATGCAGTTTGAAGTAGCTGGCTTCTGATTATTTAGTGGAATTGATCTGTCTTAATAAAGGACTAGACTGCCTTTCCCCCTATCTATTTGTTGCCACACAAAATATGTTAAACCAAGACAGCCTATGATTCTCCCAAGATCTGCATAGAACTTCAGTGATCCTTTACACGTCAGGGCTTTGGAATGAGGGTGCCAACAAGACAACTAATTGGCACTAATACTGATGGTGGTTTTTTGGGCATTGAGAGTGGAGCCAAAGTGCCAACCCCATTCACAGAGGCAGCCATACCACATAGGGCAAAACAGAGGTGGTTTGGAACCAATGATTTAGAAGTTAAAGGCTCCATATACTATTACAAATCCCCTAAGCCATCCAGTCCCCATTTTATTTCTCCCATTTGGAACATCTGATTCTAGATAGATATATTTGATTATTAAACAAGAAGCAGTTCTGACTCTTGCCACATGGTATCAAAACAAATGCAAGAAAAGCTACAGCATTTCCTTTAATAACATTTTCTCTTTACAAACGTCCCATAGAGATGCAGCAGACATATGTGATATTAATATTATGCAACTTAACTGATGCTTAGAAGCATTTGGGAAAACTTTGACTGACTGGCGCTTACAATTGCTAATGAGGGGATCTCAGATACAGGCATACAGTAGAATAAAGCAGTTTATTTTTCAGCATGACATTGCTCCATCTGAGTGGGGAAAAAAACCCAACAACACACCAAACAGACAAGCTACATACGAGATAATGTGGGCCACTGAGCTGTGCAGCAGTGGGTTTGTGAAGAAGCTAATGACTGGAGGCCAATCTCTGTAATCTAACTGTGTACACATGCATCCTCTCCCTCTCATTAGCAGTGTCTGAACATTCATCTTCCCCACCTGGAGACAGCAGAGTGCCTGGGGAACAGCCAGGAGAGAAGGCAACTGGGACTACTTTTTCCTACACAGATCAACTTCACTCCAGCTGGAGACAGCACCTTCCCCTACTTGTGAGAAGCAACTCCTCAAAATAAGACTAGAACAGTTGCCCTTTGAGACACCAAAACACTTCATTTCTTAAAGGAAGAGATGCTGTTCTGGACTCCTTCAACACAGTGATCAGCTTTGTCACATTTGAGACCCTCTATCGCTCATATGGTCCTTCCATTAGCCACCTACTTCCCCCATGCTCCCTGGTTCATCTATTAGAAAATAGCTCTGATTTTGCAACTGCAAGGGGGAGAAGGGGAAAACTTAAATATATTGGTTCTTTACCTTTTTCCTTTAAAAGTGGTTGTCATAAATAGAGTGTTAAGGGTTAATGTCTCTTATACCTGTAAAGGGTTACAAGCAGGAAACTGGACACCTGACCAGAAGACCAATCAGGAGACAAGATACTTTCAAAGCTGGGTGGAGGGAAGTTTTTGTGTGAGTTCTTTGTTCTTTCTTCTTCTCTCAGAGGGTCTGAGAGAGACCAGACATTACTACAGGCTCTCTAAGTTTCTTTTCATAGAGTAAGTAAAACAGGCGGTTTAGGCTTTTTAATTGTTTTAACTCTATTTGCAATTGTGGATCTGCCTGGTTAACTTTTATATGTGCAGTTGCTGGGAATATTTTGATTTGTATTGGTACTGGGGGGGAGGTCTCTTCTGGTATCTGTAAGCTATAAAACCCTGTAATATTTACATCTTGAAGTTACAGAGATAATTCTTTACTTTTTCCTTTCTTTTATTAAAAGATTTCTTTTTAGAGAACCTGACTGATTTTTTTTTGGTTTCCCTTGTTTTATCCCAGGGGATTGGGATAACTCACCAGGACGGGTGGGGGGAGACGGAAGGAGGGAGTGATAAACTCTCTCTCTGTTTTCCTTGAATCTGTTTGCCTCTTTGTGGAAGGGAAGGGAGATGCTTCTCTGTATGGTGATTTAAGAGGTTAGATCAGTATCTCAGGATAGCCCAGGGAGGGAAGTTCTGAGAGGGGGAAGGTGGGGGAATGGTTTATTTCTCCTTGTTTTAAGAACTCAAGGGATCTGGGTTCTTGGGGTCCCCAGGGAAGGTGGGGAGGTCAGAGTGCCCCAAAACACTATATTTTTGGGTGGTGGCAGCCTATCAGATCTAAGCTGATAATTAAGCTTAGGGAAATTCATGCTAGTATCTCATTTTCTGGACTCTAAGGTTCAGATTTGAGAATGATTGCTAGGACAGTGGTGCTAGGAATTTATGCATAGAGATAATGCAGACAGATTGATCTACACTTGTCATAAACAGATAGCTAAGGGTTAATGTCTCTTTCACCTGGAGCACCTGACCAGAGGACCAATCAGGAAACCGGATTTTTTCAACTTTGGGTGGAGGGAATTGTGTGTCTGAGGTCTTTGTTTTCTGGCTGCCTGCTTTCTCTGAGCTTTGGAGAAGTAGTTCTGTTTTCTAATCTTCTGTTTCTAAGTGTAAGGACAAAGAAATCAGATAGTAAGTTATATGGTTTCTTTTCTTTGGTATTTGCATGAATATAAGTGCTGGAGTGCTTTGATTTGTATTCTTTTTAAATAAGGCTGTTTATTCAATATTCTTTTAAGCAATTGCCCTGTATTGTGTCATCTTAATACAGAGAGACCATTTGTATTTTTTCTTTCTTTTTTTTATATAAAGCTTTTTTTTAAGACCTGTTGGAGTTTTTCTTTACTTCAGGGAAATTGAGTCTGTACTCACCAGGGAATTGGTGGGAGGAAGAAATCAGGGGGGATCGGTGTGTGTTGAATTGGCTAGCCTGATTTTGCATTCCCTCTGGGGGAATAGGAAAGTTCTTTTTGTTTCCAGGACCGGGACGGAGAGGGAGAGTCACTCTGTGTAGTTTCACAGAGCTTGCGTCTGGGTATCTCTCCAGGAGCACCTGGAGGGGGGGAAGGGAAAAAGGATTATTTCCCTTTGTTGTGAGACTCAAGGGATTTGGGTCTTGGGGTCCCCAGGGAAGGTTTTTCAGGGGGACCAGAGTGCCCCAAAACACTCTAATTTTTTGGGTGGTGGCAGCAAGTACCAGGTCCAAGCTGGTAGCTAAGCTTGGAGGTTTTCATGCTAACCCCCATATTTTGGACGCTAAGATCCAAATCTGGGACTAAGGTTATTACAACACTAAACTAATCTCACTGACAGCTCCTGTGTTCAACTCTCATTTTAAATGCCTTTATTGTCTTGCAAAAGCAAAAAGATATTCAACCACTAGATTTTGCAGAGCACACAACTCTTCATTTCTCAGGGGAAAACAGTCACAGAGAATTCCATATTGTAGATTCACAAAGAAGAAAAAGTTGGCACCTTTGCTCCATTTATAGATGTCAATAAACATTCAGATTGTAAAACAGGCATAGTTGCTTGGAAGTACATACCATTGCATTTTGATGCAGTTGTTTGTTTACTTCGAATGACTTCCTCCCAAAGAGGAATTTAGCTACAAGACTTTACCCAGAGGTGTAAAGTTTTGCAACCGAGTGCTGACAGCTACTCTGGCCCTGCTTCTTCCTGTGACCCAGCTGGAGGGCTGTCACATGGAGTTAGGCTGGGCAGAAGTAAAAACTGGAGGAAAAATCTTAACAATAAAAATGGACTATTTTTATGTTTTTTATGTTTAGCTAACCTTGTAGGGCTAAACTCTGAAGTTGATACCATGCACAGTCCCATTGAAGTCAGTGGAACTACTTGTGCAGTGAAGTGCTACTCACGATGAATAAGGGTGTTAAAGTCTGGTTCCTAGTGAAATTTATATAAGCAACATTTTGTTTTTTAAAATTGAAGACGTACTGTAGGTGTTTAATATGACTTACATTTTGTATCCTGTCTCCTGCAATAATTTGAACAGAGATGAACAGAAGAGAATCAAACATCTTGCTCATCAACAGCCATCTATGTACCCAGCTTTTCCCCAACTGAAGCAAAGATACAGGAATTTAGCTACAAACTTGATGAATTCCTTTTTTTTTTTAAAGATGTAAATTAATAATGCTCTAGGCAGGCATGATTTTTCAGGGGATGGAGAGTATACACTTGTTTTTACTTTAATTCCTGCCATGGCTCACTTTTTATTTATTTATTTAATTTTTAAAATGTATGTACTGGATGACAGCAGGTTTAGTTTCCTCTCATGTGTTAGAATTCTGAAAGAAGTTTCCTCCTGTCCACCATTCATGTGTAGAAATGGCTCCAAGTAGTTAAAGTACTGGTGCCACTCCTGTCGTTACCTGCCATTTGTCCATTATGCAACATCAGTGTGAGGATATGAAGAAACCCATAAGTAGAGTTTATATGAAGTTTAAATGGAGCATATGAGTGATTTAGTTTAATTGGAAGAGTCTTAATATGCAAGGGACAGCTTTCCCACACTGTAGAAATCCATATGTTAGAATACTTCTGTTTTTAGAATGTCATAGCATAACAGCCAAGAGTTGCCAGAATGAGGCCACTGTGACTGTCCGGCTTTGAAAATAAACATTTGACAGAACTGCTCCTTGTGCTGCAACCACCACATGCACAGCATATTTACAAATGCAAAAATTCAAAGTGGTTCAGTCTGCTTCATTATGACAACACAGGCAATTCAGTGGGTATGTTTTCGGAATGGCACACAGGACGTTAGGCACAAAACTCCTGCTAATAAGAAGAAGAAGTGGGCATTTAATGCCATTTATAGATTGGGAACATATGAAAGCATGCGTAGTGATAGAGACAGATCAATAGGAAGGATTTTTAAAATCAGAATGCAATTTCTCTACCACACAGTTGGCAATAGTAAGTATTTCCTAGTAATAGATCCAGTCTGCATCTACTGAAACAGCATCAGTGCTATGCATTTTAATGAAACTTGCTCTCCAACAAATGCCATTTCCTCCCTCTTGGGTGGGTTCCAGTGATTCTGTAAAAAAGAAAAGGGATCTGCTTTGATTTTTGGAAGATTTCCATGTTTATTTTCATGACATTGGGGTACCTGGATTCCCTGAAACTACAGGTTGAAATCCCAGCAGGATTATCTGTCTGGATATGTAGGTTTTTATAGGGTGTCCATCTCTGTGATATGCAAATTCCTAACTCAGGTCTTTATTTTTTTTTCCATTTGAACAATTTATTAGTATGCCTGTTTTACAAGTTTTAGAAAAAGAATCCCAGGATTTTGCCTCCTGTGTGTTTTCGTCTTGCTTCCTCATGGTCCGTGATGCCAGCAGAAGTTGTCAGCACTATGTACCCAAACTGACCTGAAGGCAAACGTTTGTTCTGCCACTTTTCAAGGTCCTTCAACTGAACATCAAATCTGGGACCGATCACACTACACTTGTTCAGTCTGGCTGTGAGATTAACAACAATTTTCCCAGCTCTGTGATCATCAGTGATCTCAAATTCACCAATGTAACCATGCTTCATCATCACAGTTAAAAAACTGCAGCATTACTTTAGAGAACTTGACTTTTCCACATTTCTCTGCATTGTTGATGCTCTTAAGGGCATTGGCCAGAACATTCATGCGCACCATGATGTCGGTGCAGCAAGATGACAGAAAAAAGCTTTATCACAGGCAGATGGATTGAGTATTATGCAGAATACCTTGTGAAGGGTCTTTCCAATGTGACCTTAAGAACCAAGGTTCTGTCTGCTGCTCTGATTGGACATAAGAAATCTCTTATCACTTCAGTACAGTAAGGATTCATTATCCTTAGCCCACATTCCCTATTACACTGTTGTGTGCCCTGCTCCATCCTGGTTAGATGCCAACCACCGCACCACATGTGGCCAGATTTCTGAGTCTTGTAGTTTACAAAAGGCTAAAATCACTGATGTTGCTGCACAATATACCTGGGTAAGTCATGAAAGAAAAGAAAGTAAAGACTTGAGGATTTGGCCCATGGTCTGCATTTGTTTTTAGCACTTTTTATTGTAGTGATTTAGCAAACCCAGTATGAATCTTGATCTGTAAACTTCCACATGATTTAATTTGGGAAACCGTATTTAGGTCAATTCCTTCGTGCTATGATTACTGTGGTTTACTAGCACAAAATGCATCGCTGGCCATTAATGTACTAGCAATTACTGGACTGAAATGAGATAACTACTTTTTGCTAAGGCCTTCTCCATCTAATTTTGAACACCCAGTACCTCCATTGGACATCTTGAGAGAATTGGAATGCTCCCATATTGAGGCTTATCCTAACCTTTTTGTTCAGAAAGTCACTCAATTCTCCCCCTGCCCCCATCCCACCCAGAATTCAATAGGAAACAGTTGAAGTTTCCTGTCTCCATTACAATCAGGTATTTAGAGGTTGCCCCATACCCTTTTTGAAAAACAGAAAGAATGTGTCCTAGAACTTAGAAGCAACACTTATAGGATGGTACCTGAACTTCCTACATTTCTAAGTTTACATTTCTAAGTTTCCTACATTTCTAAGTTTCTAAGTGGGAATGATGGGCTGAAAAACATGCTAACATTTTGATATTTCTGCTTTAGTGCAATTTGAGGAGCTTTGTTGCAGTTTAATTTACTGTAGTGAGTTATTGTGCCTTGTCACATGTAAAGCTGTGAGGTCATTATAGGGGAACTTGTGACATTTTTAACTTTTCTGAAGCAGTTTCGAAATGAACATAAAAGTAAAGGCAGACACTGTGTCTGCTCCAAGCTGCTATAATTAATGATAAGGGGTCTGATAAGTAAAATAAGTTATGGAGCTTTCATAGAGGATTAAATCCTGTTCATAAAGAAGCTACAGGCCATGCAATTGGGATTGTTGTGCTTTATGATTCAGAAAGGGTGGACAATGCTTTTAGCCATGTGAAATGCAACTTTACTGCCTTGCTAAAGTGCTTTCTTCCTGTATGCCAGCAACACTTATTCATAATGCCTCTGAGGGAGAAACAACTCACAGTGAAACAATCAAAAAGAAAAGGCACAGACTTTGATCTAAGATGTAAAATGTAATGAATGACACCTGCAAAGACCACTTTACTTCAAATGCTATTGTTAACTTGCTTTGGTCCAAAACAGGGGTGATGATCCAAATAATTTTTTTTTTTTAAAGAGGAAACTTTATAGATCCATCATTTGCTCTAAGTGTTGAAGAAAGCTGCTTGGCATTTATTATAAATTTTCTCTTTTCAGGCGGACAGTGTCCCTTTCAGATTTGTCTCACATTTCTACCAAGAACCCCCAAAGACAAATAACTGTGGTAAAATTACTGTATATGATATTTTGTATGCCCTCCCCCATAGTTAGCTTACATTTGTAGAATCAATCATTGCCAACTAATAAGAGTGCCCATGTAACAAGAGACCTATATTTTGTTAGAGTATATAACTGCAAAAGGGAAAGTTACTTTGGGGCCATAACTCTAAATGTCCTGACTTCTGTGGATTTAAGTCCGAGCCTTAGAGTTCCATTAATATCGCTCTCTGAATTAGATGTAAATAGTCCTTTGACAATCTCAGCCAATAAATGTAGTGTTGCACAGGTTAACTCAAACTAAGGTTACCCAAGAAAAGCTGGCAGCTTGTGCTACGTGACTCTTTATTGTGTTGTTTAACAAGCCAGGGGATATTTACCAGATAAGTTGTTCTGATAAGTTGTTGTACAGAAGGTGAAATTCAGTGAAAATTGAAATCAGTGGAATTTCCGCCATAGATAATGTCATGGCAATGGGATTGGCACAAGAGATGAGCCAAACACATTTGGAAGGGTTTAGCTATCTCCATTTAAGTGCTCAGACACCTGAAAGAAGGGTCAATATCTTGTTACACTCCTACTTTCCATGGCAGCATAAAGCCTTTCTTGGCATCACTGAAAGTACTGTCAGGGTCTATGTCCACTGCGGTACGATATGGGGACATTAGGGTGAATTCCTGGTCTCACTGAAGTCAAAGGTGTATGACCCATCTCTGGTAGCACTCCCACTGCTGTGACGTTAGCTCTAATTTTTACTTAGACTGTAAATAGATAAAGTTTTAGGTAACAGTTCTCATATGCTTCAGAGATGCCAGATTGTTCTGTTAGCTAGTTTCCAATGATAAAGAAACTATGCTGCAAAAGTTAAGAAATGCTCATCTAATCAGAGCACAAGAACTAATATTATGGTGTAAAAATCTGAATAGAATATGGCCCTGCTCCTACAATTATTTATGAACATGCTTCTCTTTTTGCACAAGTACCATTGAAGTCCATAGGACTGGTCACATGTTTAAAGTGAAGCACAAGCCTGTTTGCAGAGAAAGGACCTATATTAATTAAATCATGTGATCAGTTCCTGCCAATCCAAATTGCAACTCAAAAATGCATCATAAAAGCTGTATGGAAATTTCTGCAGGTGCACAGGCAATGGGAAACAGATTGTGCCCATTATTGCTGAAGTTTTCATGAATGTGAAACATTATACAAGAAAATGCTGGTGTGGAAACTTCACAGCCTCAAAAAGGGAGAAATCTGGAGTGTTTTCAGTTCCACTGTGAATATTTTGTATGGCTCTATTATGTAGAAAGTGAAGGCTATTATAGAAAACACTTCACTCACCCATGAAACACAGTCACCTCTGGATAAGTACTTTTAGAAGTTCCCAATTATAGTTGTAACTGACAGAATGTAAAGAACAGTTTCATTTGAAAACTTGTAGCTTCTTTTTTATTTTGTGAAAAATAAAATGAAGTATGGCTATTAAATATAAGCTCTATTTGGAATTAAAGTGACATATTACACATTACAGCCAGATATTAAAATTTCAGGCAACGGTGTTCAGTACTGTGTTGATTTCTTTAGAGAGAGCTGTGTCAAACAGTGAGATGTTCAAATCAATGTTCAGCATACAATAATTTGCACCTTAAAGTTTTACTCATAGCTTATTTTAGTAGCTTAATTTCTACTAGACACAGCTTGCGTGGTGATCCAAGATCCCCAGATTTCTGTATGAGTGAATTGGGAGAGTTCTGTTAGGATGATAAAAAAAAAATCCAAATGAAAAATTTCTGGTAAACTATTTAGTAAATACAACCTTTCCTTTTACTTCTTCTCTACATTCTAGAAAAGAAGGCACTCTGCTCATAAAGGCTAATAGGTCTGGTAATTCAGAAAAACCTCAGACTTCTATTAATTTAAAAGTCAGCCATTGTGTAGCTAATCAGCCTGTGAGTATTCTGTGTTACACTGCCATTTTATTGACCTTACCTTGGACTGCAGGTACAAACATGGATGGGCTGAGTGATAGCACAAAGTTTTAATGTGCTAGGGAGGTGAATCATCTACCATGTTGATTTCTGTACTTGGGGTGGTACTGAATATTGTGACCTTTATTCCATAGGAGCTGCGCTAAATGCAGTGAATCTGGGTCTTAACACTTAGAGTGTGTCTACACTGCAATTAGACGTACATGGCTGACCTGGGCCAGCTGACTCAGGCTTCCAGGGCTGTACAATGGTGGTGTAGATGTTTGGGCTCAGGTTGAAACCCAAGCTCTGGAACCCTCCTACCTCACCAAAGCCCATATGTGTACACCCCCATTAAACAACTCTTAGCCTGAGCCCCGTGAGCCCAAGTCAGCTGGACAGGTCAGCCATGGGTTTTTAAATTGCAGTGTAGACGTACCCTTTGTTAGTGTGGCAGAATCATTCTTAATATGGCTCACAGAAAAAGCCTGATTTTAAAAAACAGAGCAATGTTCCTTTGAGCATGCCCCACTTGAGAGGCTCACTGGTGTCAACAATTACCCTTTCATAATCAATTGTCAGCTTTCTCCCCTTCTTAATCAAATTGGCATAAATAGGTCAGGAATTCTATCTACAGGTTTTATTCAATAACACCTCTTTATCTCTTACTTGTTCCAAGTCCTGTCCAATTTTCTCTTACTTTTCCATGTGTTCTGCCCTCCCTATAATCACTTCTGTTTGATTACTGCCATTGAGTTCCTGATTGTAATTCTTTCCTGATGAGAGATCTCAGAAAGTCAGTTTTACTCCAAGCCTTGCCAGTGCCTGACCTTAGGCAAGCCATTTAGGAGCAGATTCGGATACCTTTATTCACAATGAATAGTACTTTACTCCAAGAATAATCCCATCAAATACAGAACTAATCCTAGAGTAAAGTACTATTCAATATAATTATTGGTCTATGGCCTGGAATCTCTCTCTAACTCAGATCCCCACCTGTAAAATAGGGATAACGACACTTCCCTCTCTCTTTAGAGGATATGTTCATTAGCCATTGTGATGTGCTTTACACCTTTGAACAGAATGACAGCACCGTGGTAAGTAAAAGCCTATATATAAGAACACTGCTACTTTCACCTTTTACTCTAATAATAATGGGAAATGTTCTCTCAGTTCCCTCAGACTTCCCTGCAGTTTCGTTTCCATATGTTATGCATGTTTCAATAGGATTTATTTTTCTCCATTTTGTAAAGCTCCAAGTTTATTGTTTGAGGATCTGACAAGATTGTACAAGTCTAGGATTTATTAACTGTAAGAATACAAGTCTTTTCTCCCTTGGGAGGAAGTGTCATCTAGTGATTAGAGCACAGGGCCAGCTGTCAAGAATTCTAGGTTTTATTCCCGGCTGTGCCACTGACTTGCTGAGAGATCTTGGACAAGTTACTCTAGCCCACGTCCTCAAAGGAATTTAGGCACCTACCTCCCATTGAAATGTACAGGACTTGGGCACCGACATGCCTTTGAGGATCTGGGCCTTTGTGCCAAAGGCAAAACAAGGTTATTATCCTCAAACAATAAATCTTAGAAGTGTTCAGAGGTTTAGTTAATTAGGGCTCAGTTAAGGCTGAGGTTGTGCATAATTATGTGGTGCACTGTGACTGAAAACACCCCTTTTTTCACACCCTAGTGTAATCGTCGTTGTACAAAATAGGCCTTGTGAGGTATCATTTGAGAACTAACTCCCAGGTCAATAATATCATGGTGGAATGTATGTAGCAACATTATATGTAAAGTTATGAAATCCCCCTGTGCGATGTTCTTAGCACATGTTCAAAACCAGACAGCTCTGCCCAGGCAGAAGTATCCTGAAAGAAGAAATGTGTGTTTCCCTCAATTTACATACAAGTAGTAAACAGGATAGGAGGAAGAAGAGATGTCAGGAGACAAAGCAAATTTGCATTTCAGCCAACACAGGTGAGAAGAACAAACATGGAGCCTCCTTCACCAGCAGAGTCCATGTCACCTTCATTACAGTTTCAGTAAATGTTGCTTTGAGGGGTAATAATCAAAAGAATCCACTTCAAAGGTTAACTGGACTATAAAAGAGGGGCAGAAACCCCCAAGCTCTCTCTTTCTCCTTCACCTAAGACAAAGGAACCAGGACGGGTCCTGATCTGAGGATTTAGGGTAAGGCTACATTTGGAATTTCAAAGCGCTGCCCTGGCAGCGCTGCGGGAGCGCTGCCGCGGCAGCCCTTTGAAGTGTGAGTGTAGTCAGAGCGGCAGCGCTGGGAGAGAGCTCTCCCAGCGCTGCATGTAAACCACATCCCTTACGGGTGTAGCGTGCAACGCTGGGAGTCGCGCTCCCAGCGCTGCTGCCCTGATTACATTGACGCTTTACAGCGCTGTATCTTGCAGCGCTCAGGGTGGTGTTTTTTCACACCCCAGTTGCAGCGCTGTAAAGTGTGAGTGTCAGCCATGTTGCTGGGAACACCTGGTAAGGATTTTACCTTGAACCCAAGTCTAGCTTGTTAAGTTTTAGCTACTAGAAAGTGTTTTCTCTTTATTGGTTTTATAAGCATTTCTGACTTTAATACCTTATGCTTGCTCTCACTTAAAACCTCTTGTAGCTAAATAAACTTTTTTTATTTTTACTCTAAGCTACTCTAGTGTTGTGCTTTGTAACTCCAGTTAAAGCAGCAAAATGTTGAATATTGACCTTTTACTGGGGCAACGGACCTTCAGTATTTGAACAGTCCAGGAAAGCACTGGGAAGAAAAAAACATGTTTTGGGGAAAAGTCAGGATTGGGGTCACCCTGCAAGTAGCAAGCAAGGCTAGTGGAAGCCTGAGTGGGAGACTGATGTGTTGCTGAGAGATTGCTGGGGTATGAGCTGTAGGACCAGGGCTGGAGCTATACACAGGCACTCAGGGTGTGACCTGCATGCTGGAAGGCTGTTTGTGAGAGGCCCAGGTTGGGAGCTTAGGGTTGCAGGGCAGGTGGTGACAACCCCTCACTGGTCTGGGTTGCACCTGGAATGTGACATGCACCTTCCCGTTCAAACATTTTACTGGCAGTAGCTGGAAGCCTTATGCCTACCCAGAAAGCTACAGCTTGAAGTCTGGTGCTTACAGTGTGCAAAAATGGAGAAGAGGAACCTGGCTATGGTCACAACCCTACATCCAGTCACTCCCAGTCTTGATTGATCAGCACTGCTGGCAGTATTTGAGGCTCCTCTTGCACTCTGGAAACATGCAACAGCATTATGGATTGCTACATGATGTGCAGACCACAGCATCCACATGTGGTGAAATTTACCCAAACTGAACTTCCAGACCTTTTGAGCTTTGCCCATCGCTAATTTATTAATACTGTCAAATCTAACATCGTCTCAGCTCTATTTCTCTGGAAAATTAAGAGTCATCTGGGGAGAAGAAAGATTTAAAAAGCTATAAATCTCACACATTGCCCTGAAGTATTATGGGATGCCAAATGCATTTGTTTTAATTCAGCTGAAGCCAATTACTTCTTAATTTTTCAAACCCATTTATGCATAATATCTTTATGCCATGAGCAGGTGTATGTTTCCTCCCTCCTCCATAGTAAAATTGTATGGTTATATAATCATATGCCAAGAGAACTGTGGAAGAAAGAAGATTCCAAAATCTTCAGAGAACTAGAGTGTTTCAAGAACCATCAGTCTTGTTATTTATTTCTCTTGCACACATGGTACTATTCTGCAGAGTCTCCCTTTCATGAGCTAATCTATTTCATGGGGCATTGCCCTCTGCAAATGACTAATTTTACTGGTCACAATCTGGTATTCACAAAATAAAATGAAAAAAGTATCAGGGATTGATTAGTTGATCTAGGCACTGGCAGTCTATACCTACATTGCTGCTCTGTGTGTATTCACAGCAGCAGTGCTTCTGCTGTTCCAGCTTTGCTGTTTTGTTTTTTTGTTTTTACCCTGCAGCATTAGCACTGATTGCAACAACTGATCGACTTGGTTGCCAGTGTGAAATATAAAACAACAAAATCTATGGTCTGGCTAGCTCTGTGGATAATATGCTGTAGCACCAGTCATCTCCTGCCTGTGGCTATGTCAGCTGAGCCATCCACAGTCCATTTATTCCATTGGTGTGGGGGTTTTTTTGTTTGTTTTTTGTTTAATTTCTATGAAATCAGGACTGGAACCCAGAATGCTTGGAACTTTTCCAGGGTACTGGCGAGTTAATAGAATGGAAAGAAAATAAGAAGTACACTGACCCAATTTCTTGGACTAAATATACTAGCAGTGACAAGAAAAGCTACTCCAGTATTTGTTCTTAAAATGATTTTTCAGACTGAGGCTTAGGACAATACATTACAAATGGAGTTAGGGATCATAGACTGAAGAATATTCTTTAGGCTCTTGATTAACTGCAAAGGGGTCTTAATATCCCAGGATCTCAGTTTTAAATACTCTGTTAGTTTTCAGTCTCTGCACTGCTTTCTGCCCAATTCCATTTTGATTCAAGTTTCTGTTCACCTTCTTTGCCCCCTTTTAAATTAGAAGTTTTAAAAGACCAACATTAAAAATAAGCATGTAATTTCCCCTACATCTCATGAATGACAGGTCCACGGAGGCACTTAAAGGAGCACATACCCATCGTTCTTTCGTGAGAGCAAAAATCCATCCATCTGCATGTGGTGAGTAGGGTGACCAGACAGCAAGTGTGAAAAATCAGGATGGGATGGAGATAATAGTAGCCTATATAAGAAAAAAACCAAAACCAAAAATCGGGACTGTGCCTATAAAATCGGGACATCTGGTCATCCTAGTGGTGAGAAACATCATAGCATTAAAGTGTTTCAGATGCAGAATGGGGGATGCTCTTAAAACCTGATCATACACTGAACAGGCGTACTTGAGCCAACCTTCCCACTACCCCAGACCTGGTCCTGTCAAAATGTCATCCAAATAGGCACCAAGGTCCAGAGAATAGTGCTGTGGACTATCAGGAGACTGTTCAATTCCTGGGTCTGTTCCCCCTGCAACCTTAGGCAAGTCACTTCATGTCTTCCTGCCTCAGTTTACCACTCTATAGAATATACATGGAGGTCCTTTGTAAAACACCTGGAGATCTCTGAATGAAAAAGCAATACTACACAATAAGTGCCAAGTATAACTACTCTCAGGCTCAATATGGCTTGTCAGTTTGTCAGCATTCATAACTAAATATGCCAGAGTAATTGTACACCTCACCCCAAACTATTTAAAACTAATAAAAGTATGTATATTTCAAAGTTGCCAGTCAAACAAATGTTCTGGAATAGCTCGTCACCTACTGGTGCCAGAAGCAGAGCTACAGGAGTACTGACAATGCTGTCAATAGCTCCTCCCACAAAACTCCCCTGCAGTCCTTGCCTCCTTTAGTCCAGAGGCATGGAGTCTTGCCTCAACGCCTTGTTCAATGCTTTTCAAGCTTTTTCCTTCCAGTGATCATTCCAAAGCTGATGGGAAAAAAAGTAGAGGTACTAAGGAGGAGAAAGAGGAGAACTGTTTTTTGGAGGTATTCCACAGAGTAGATTTATATCAGTGTAACACAGCAGAATGTGGTTTAGTAGACATGGAGACTAAACTATCCCCCTAAAGCAAGCAATTGGCCCTAAAATAGTTCTAGTGAGGAACTGCATACAAAGAAATAATCTAATTTAAGAAATCTCTTATTTGTAAGGATAAAATTTATCCTAAGTGCTATTAGCATGCGTTTACTAGGTCTGGGCCCATGTTGTCAGATATACAGTTAGTGTATTTCTACATTAATTTATGGATGTTTTGTTGTATGGGAGCCCTTAAAAATTCAATTCATTTTAAGAAAGCCTGGATAAGGAAACCAGATGGCTGGAACAAATAAAGGGAAAAAAAATCAATAGTCCTCCTTCTGATACATCAGTACTTGGGGGTGAACACATTCAGAATTGTTGTCTTGATGTTCAGTCTATTACGTGTCACCTGGTCCCAATTTGTCACCTTTCAAAGCCACTCGTCTTCTAATCTTTCCTTTAATCCAGGAAACGGATTAAAGCTCAGGAGTTTTACTAAATATTCCACACCCCTATCATATGCCCTGGGGAGTCAGGAAAGGGGGAGCGGGAGAAATCACTGCCCCCAAATTTCCCTCTTATGCCATTCCGTGACAGTAGCAAAGATGGAAGTTGTAGCATGGGCAAGACACAAGCTCAGAGCATTATGATAAACATGCTTATGCCCCATATACCTTATAATTTCCAGCATTGCTATCTCCAGCGAAGCTGCACGAGAGGATAATTATGGGTCTGAACTTTTCCAAGTGCAGAAACATTTCATATGGATAAAATGCTTTTATTATTCAAATCTGTGAAAGATACTGTAACCACTGAATTATGCTGTGAGTTTGATATATTATATGGACATATGTTTTTCATAGTTTAAAGAATATTTTGGGTAGAGGTTTGTTAGACTGAGCTACAAACTACTAGAAGACCATGAAGGGCGTGTATTTTATTTACTGGTGTTTTGTATTTAAATTAGACCACTGAAGCCAGAAGCTCAGCTGATACAAAGTGGCGTAGCTTCATTTCAAGTCAATCGAACTATGCAGAATTACATCAGCCGAGGATCAGAGCCCTGTAGTTTAAAATGAAAATGATGCAGTTGGTACAATAAATATAGAGTAGGTGGAAACACTTCAAGCTTTCATCTTGGGCCTTGTCTAGATGAAAAAAAGTCCATGTCCACTGTTGTATGGATCTGTTCTTCACTGCCTTTCACCTTGAAAAATCATTGATGTCTGTGGAAATTGGGCATAAAATGTTACTATGTGAAATTCTCCAGTTGCGTGCAATTTTCACAGATAACAAAAAAAAAAAAAAAAAGACTATGGGTATTTCCACACTGCTATCGGAGTTAAATGGGGGCGGGGGTGAGGTTACAGCACATGTAGGCAGACCCGAACTAGCTTTAACCTAGCAATGATGCTGTGGCAGCATGGACTTGAGCGCAGGCTAGCTGTCTGAGTGAGTACCTAGGAGGGCTTGTACAGGTCATGCTGAAGTCCACACTGCCATATCTTCACTCATAGAATAAAGCTAGCTTGCATATTCCTATATGTCCTGATCCACACAACTGACTGCAGTGTAGACATATCCTAAAGGTGCAAGGGCAAGACAGAGTCAGGCTCTAGAGGCCAGCTCCTGAAGGACATTAACAGCTTTCAGTTTCCCTTCATTAAATTGGAGTGTAAGGGTGCTCAGTGCCTTTTGTTTTCTCTCCGCTGCATTGTGTATTATAAATGATTATTGCATGGTAAAGAGACTACTAAAATGATTCTTGAAGTGCCAAATTGTAAATTGTAAGACTGGAACAAAGCTTGTCAACATTTCAAAGACCCCATAAAGGAAAATCCTAAGGAGTTGTTTGAAAGCAACTCCAGGAAGAAACAAAACCGACTGAACTGCCAAAAAAGCAGAAAAGCCACCCATGCCTACACTCTACAAAAAGGAAATCTTCAGGGCATTTGAACTGAGGACAGAAATTATCTGGAAATCCCAGGCTGGCAAATTCACTTGAAAGCATTCTCATTTGAAGTGAATTTTGGACATGCATCTGCCAGGCAGAAGAATCCAACCATTAGGAGAACAATGGAGGACACAGCAGAGGGAGGCATGGCCAATCTCTAAATAGGCATGACTGCCTGGGATTGACATCCAGCTGATCAGAACATGACAGAATTATGAAACATTCAAGCACACTCATCAGTACATAAAGACTAGTTGCTCCCAAACCCAAATCAGCAAGCCAGTGGCTAGGAGCCAATCTGGCAGGTCTGTGCCAAGCAGACAGCTTCCACGGAGGAAGAGGCTAGAGTCCTGAAGACCCACCATAAGATAAAGGTAATTTTAGGATTTGAAGATGGGTTTAATTCTGAGAGATGTAGCATTAGGCTACAGGTCCCAATATCCATATTAGTAAGGGAGAGATTGAAAAGCATTTCCAGAATCAAATCTTTCTAAGACACCCTAGCAAACACGATGGCTCATCTGGTGGGGAGGCTGTTCTGCAGTAAGCTCTGGCAGAGAATTTAGACTAATGATGTACCTGGTTTTCCTTGTCTCTTGTGCATCCTGCATAAGGAGAAGGGACACAACTCCAAAGAGTTAAAGTGGGGCAGACCAGCACCTACTCATGGCCATGTACCTCATTTTCGCAGTAATCAGTTCTGTGGGATGGCCACATCAAAAGGAACATGCTACATTACCCTAAAGGCTGCACCCAGGGGAGCTCAAAGAGAGACTGTGCCATTAAAAGCATAATTAGCATTGTAAATTCACATACAACATTTTGATTGTCTGCTGGATGGTTTTGTCTTACTTCAAAACTAACATTATCATTTATGTTAGATAAAGCTGGTAAAAGTGAGTTTTACTTACTTGAATTCTTGCCATCTGTGAGGAGATCACTTTGATACCTCTTGCTCCATACCTCAGAGTCCCCTCTTCAACTCCCTGCATCCCTCAGTGGCTCTCTGGCTGTCAGCACTGTTGAACCACTAAGGCAACTTGGCCCATTTCCCAGGTGTGGACAGTTGTTTTACTGTAGTACCACCCTCTGGCATCAGCTTGTAGCATTGCAGTGGTCTTCACTTCTACCCTCTCCCCCCATCTGGTGACCACTTCCTTGGCCCCATGACATGATGGCCTGTCTCTGTCATCTCTGTCCAAGCCTTAAAAGTTCAATCCCTTTTCAGACTAACTAAAGATCCGGCTGAAAGCCCAGACAAATTTCCAAATACTAATTCTTCTGCCTTCTTGGATTACACTGCAGTTCTCTGCCTCTTGGCCACTACTCCTGGACTCTGCAAAAAAAATTCTCACACTACATCCTCCTAGCAGGTTCCCATCCTCATTGTCTCCCCTCCCCAGAGATTCTGTCACCTTCCCTCTGGGATCTCCCTGCAGACCCTAGCTCAGAGCTCCCCAACAGAAGGCTGTCTGTCTGTCTGTCTGTCTGTCTTGCTCCCTGTGGGTGTTCCAGCTTGATTTCCCCAGGCCCTTCCGAAAGGAGGAACTCCCTTTGCTCCTCTCTCCTGGGTCTCCTCCTTTGACTGAGTTCAGCTCTGTTTAAGCAGTTCTCTCTCTGATCATCTACAGCTAGGGTCAGTCATTCTAATTAAGCTCCACCAAACCCAGCTGGGCTCACTAGTTAACACTAAGTTGTTAGCTCTTGGGCAAGACTAATGAACAACTGCTAAGTCACAGGCAAGGCTGAGCCTAGCTTGCCTTGAAGTCCTCATGTGACACCATGTTACAAAAGTCTACCCCTTCTAGAGTTAACAAAACAAGTCTTGTAGAAACAAGCTTATCTTCCCACCTTTCTCAGACTACATAGTTTTTTCTATGGTTTGCTCAGTGTGCATTCTCATAGGATCACACAGTGTCTTCTCCTTCACTGGGCTACAGCTCCTCATCCAGCCTCCTCCTGGGCTCAGCAGGCCCTTTGCCCTTTGGGCACAAGGCCATGGAAAGAGAACATCTGCCACCCTCACTGAAAGTCCAAGTCTAGAGCCCTAAATAAGTATGGGAATAAATTCTGTTTACATACTCCTCTACACTATCCTGTCTAGGATCTTTCCATGAGTCAATAGCCCTCTTCCTAAATTCTATCTCCATCTATTCCGTAGTACACCCAGCCTTTTCCTGACACCATTCCACCAACCTTCCTGCTTATTACAATGCAGATCCCAAAATTAAATCATATTTCCAGTCCCTATCCTCTCCACTAGGTCTCAAGCTCCTTCTTATACAGACTTGACCAATCACTTGACACCTCCACAGAGTCATAAACAATCCCTCCTGGAGATTATATTTTCCAGGGTTTCCCCTTCTTAAAGGACCAAACTCTCAATAACGTCTGTGCTCGCACCTGTCACTATTACACATTCTTTTCAATGTTGAGGTGTTTTCCAAGATTTAAATCAAATCAATATACATTACTAATAAATAAGGGGACTACAGCTTGATTCTAATTGCACTTGAAACTATTATTAACACCACCTTCTTTCTAGATTACGTTGTGTAAATTTTTAAGATAAAATATCAAGCATCCCATCTATTGTTCCCATTCCCTGAATATTACAATCGGATTCGTTTCTTCTCATCCTTGTGCAGGCCCCTCTAGAACAGTCTGAGGCTCAGTGATGCCAGTAGGTGGAAATTTACACAACTATTTCCTGTGTTGTGCTTGTTCTGTGGATAAACAGAGGACTTTAGCTTCCAATACCATCATTAGTATCTTTCACGAGTACTACCTTTTACTAAAATTGATAAGGATAAATCTATCTTTTCAGCTGGATATAGTTCCATCTATGCTACAGCCAGGGAGTCATTTAGTGTAACTTGGTTTTCACACAGCCATGTGACCAAGTTATAACAAAGATGATTCAATGTGTTCTCACTCCAGATTAATCCTATTGTGTGTAATCTGCATTTGTCAGTCCCCAACTATCTGACTGCCTGCCTGAGTTTTCCCAGTGCAGTCTGGGAAAACTATGCAGCTATCCCATAATACAATCAGTGTGTCCATTACTTCAGCAGGTGTAGATTGGGGGTGAAATGTGATTTCTGAGAGACTAATGGGGTAATATATGGGGTATTTTTCTCATTTCCTTTGTAGTAGGGTCTAATTAATTGATGCTATATATGGTAAAGGTTGATGATCATTTGATCTGTGGGTGTGGTTGTGGTTTAAATAGCTGTCAGGGTGCCTACAGTTTAGGATAGGTGCTTCTTTTCCCCTTCCTATAAATTTAGATAAATAAATATATAATCTTGATGACAATGACCTTCATTACATCTTAGAACAGATTATTGCTCCCTGTGGTCTTCATTTTCTCAGTGAAAGTAATAGATAAAATTCACTCCATAATCAGAGGGCCCAAAGTTGTTCTGGTTTAGTAACCTGGCACCACTGCTGTGCAGAGTGGCAGGGTTCAGGTGAGGGATTCAAGAGCTCAGAGAGCAAACCAAAGAAGGAGAGCCTTGTGCCACTCATTTACAAATAGGATGGGGGATGAGAAAGAGGCAGAATGAACTGTCTACCTCCCAGCTAGAACCAAATCACTTCCAGTTAGTATAATACAACTATACTTGTATTGCATTAGTATTTGTGAATCACCATTGTCACCTGGGTTAAAATTGCAATGAGATGAGATTCAGACTTTTGTGTAGTCAAGGATAATATTTTGCATTTGCCAGTGGTACCTGTTGGTATTGTGATAGACCCAGGCCAGTTGGGTATAGCAGAAGGCAGATATACTGGCCACTGGGTTAACAGTTTTCTGTTTCCTGACTGACCAGAGCAGGGGCTGCTCCAGGCTAATGAGAATACCTGACTCTAATTAACCTGCAAAGAGTCAGGTGAGGCCATTCAGTTAATGTGACCACCTGACTCTAATTAAAGCCCTGCTGATACTATAAAAAGGGCTCACTTCCCTCAGACAGGGAGGAGCCAGAGGTGAGGAAGTGTGGCTGAAGGATGGGTTACTGAAGACACCCTCAGACCATTGTTAAAGGAGCCCTAAGGTAAGGGAGAAGCAGGAGAGCTGTGGGGAAGTGGCCCAGGGAAATGTAGCAACTCTGGCAGTGAAAGATTGGCTGCCAACAACTGCTACCAATAGGGTCTCTGGGCTGGAACCTGGAGTAGAGGGTGGGCCCGGGTTCCCCTCAACCCACCACTACAAGAACATCTCCTGGGAGGGGAAGTCAGGCCCCTGTCAGGACAGGAGGCTGAACAGAGACTGTGGGAGTTCTCTCACCAATCTTCTTGCAGGCTTATAATGAAAAGGACTCAGTAGACTGTAACCCTGGCCCTAGAGAGAGAAGGGCTACGTGGAGGGTCACAGTGAGCTACTGAGGCTAGCATAAGCTGCCTAGAAGCGCAGGACCCACGGGAGCAAGGTCAGAGCTCTGCCACAGTATGTATATTTAGTGAACCATCCATAGACCCTACCATCTTACCACCAACTGCCACATATCCAGAAGTAAGGATTATACTTCATACCTTGCTAGTATTGGTTTCTCAAGAAATCACAAGGGCATTTTTTTTTTTTTTACAAAGAAATTAACAACGGGCAAGAACTGAACATACTTAGAAAATCCAATATCCTCAGAACCCACCACTCAACTTTAAATCCTAGGACAAAATTAAAATGAGCAACACCATAACATACTTGGCAAGTACCATAGTGCTCACCTGGGAGCCCACAAGGAAGGAGTGTATTAGGGTGGGATTTTTAAAGGAGTCCAAGGGTGTATTGACATTCTGTGAGAGCTGGGCAAGTATCTCCCATAGAGATCCCAGCCTTGGCTTGTATGAGTGGGTAGGGAGAGAGCACTAGGGGTACAGGGCAGAAAACGTAAATCATTTGATGGAACCTGCCTGTTTTGATTTTGCAAGGGACAGAAATAAGGTGTTGCTGGGTTCGTGAGGCCTTTTGTTGCAATGGGACTCTGAGAGCAGGCGTCATGATGAGGGTGGTGTTAATTGTTTCCATCATGGTGCCAAAGGTGTGGCTGATTCTTCCTCTGCTGCATTCTCTTCTTTCTTTCTCCTCCTCTTACCATCCCTCATCCTCTTTCCCCACAGCTGTGTCTTGTATTCCATCCCTAAAGGACATGCTACTATACTCCCCATTCTATTACTTCAGGATTCTACTTCATCATCTAGGGTATACTGACTGAAGGAGATTTCTGCCAGCTTCTTCTTTTTCCTCCCTGGCAGAGATATTTGAGAAAGCCAGAACCCTGGGCTTTTTGCTTCTTACATGTGGTCTCTGACACTCTGAAAGCTGCTGGTTGTTTAATGGCCACCTGTTGGTCTTGTCTGGTCACCAGTCTGTCACTGGCTTCTCCCTCCTCCTTTTGTGCCTCTGTGGGTAAGGAAAGACTTGCAACATGTTCAAAGGAAATTTACACTATATTTGGCAGCAGCATCAAGTCAATGGGTGCCAAGAATATGACTGGCATCATTTTCTTGGGTCTTTCTCTAGTCTCACATGTGGGTTTGATGTATATTCAGGCAAGCACATATGGTAAAATAATTTTAAGAAAGTTTTTTCTACATATAGCTGGGTGAATATTGCAAAGAATGTTTTGCAAGAACTTGCTCAGATATTAAAATGCATTCCTCCAACCATCATCACATCCACTTCTGTATTTGTTGTCTATGAATAAATTGTGCCATCAAGTTTTACTGGGTCTGAGTGTTTATAGCAATCAAATTTCAGAGCTGGATGCATGAGTATTTATGCCAGAAGTGTTTACTCCCTTGCCCATTTAGGGAACAAAAAGAATACTATGAGATTACTAATCAACACAACTGTGAGCATAGGTGTACCATTTGCCTTGTTAGTGTTACAACCTGGTTAAATACTGAATCAAATTTTGAGTGATGACCGGTGGGGTCACATTTTTCTTTCCTACGATAAACACGTGTCAAGCTTTTTTCCCCACTTTGAACTTTAGGGTACAAAAAGTGGGGACCTGCATGAACACTTTTAAGCTTAATTACTAGCTTAAATCTGGTACGCTGCCACCAGCCAGAATTTAGAGTCTGGCACACTTTCTGTTCCCCCAAAACCTTCCCTGGGGAGCCCAGACCCCTTGGGTATTAAAACAAGGAGGAATTAACCATCTCCCCTCCTTTCCCCCCACCAATCCCTGGTGAGTTCAGACTCAATCCCTTGGATTTTAAAACAAGGAAAAATTAATCAGGTTCTTAAAAAGAGAGCTTTAATTAACGAAAGAAAAAAAGGTAAAAGTTATCTCTGTAAAATCAGGATGGAAAATGCTTTACAGGGTACTCAAATTCATATAGACTAGAGGGACCCCCCCGCCAGCCTTAGATTCCAAGTTACAGCAAACAGAGGTAAAAATCCTTCCAGCAAAAAAGACACATTTACAAGTTGAGAAAACAAACATAAGACTAATCCGCCTTGCCTGGCTACTACTTACAATTTTGAAAAATGAAAGACTGATTCAGAAAGATTTGGAGAACCTGGATGTACGTCTGGTCCCTCTTAGTCCCAAGAGTGAACAACACCCAAAACAAAGGGCACAGACAAAGACTTCCCTCCACCAAGATTTGAAAGTATCTTGTCCCCCTATTGGTCCTTTGGTCAGATGTCAGCCAGGTTTACTGAGCTTCTTAACCCTTTCCAGGTAAAAGAGACATTAACCCTTAACCATCTGTTTATGACAACACATCGTTGAAATCCTGATGCCATTTTGATCAAACCAACTCTTTCCCCCTTTTAGTAAGCAACCTGTAACCAGCACTCAAATTTGTGATTTTTAGGGGTGTGATTCCCAGCTTGTGTACACATACTTGCACTTGAGTCTAAATTGCAGCATAGATGTTGTAGCGCTGGCAGTAACAGCATGGCTTAGCCATACCGAGTACGTAACCACAGGTTCAGGTGAGTTTGTACTCAGCATGTCCAAGCCGTGCAGCCTCTGCCCTTGCTACCATGGCTACACTACTATTTGTACTCATGCTAGCTCTCATAATGCTAGCACGAGTATGTGTGTGCAAGAGGGGAATCACACCTCTTGCTCGGAATGGAGATGTAGCCCCAGTGGGAAATTTTCAAAGTGGCTCACAGGTATTTAGTACCACTGCTTCAATTAATCTCAGTGGGTGTTGCATGGTTGAAACCCTTGTACATTGCTTTACGAATTTAGAGGGAGATGGTCAAAGGCAATGGGAGTTGGGTGCTGCTTTGTGCCTTTGAAAATCTCCCCCCTCCCTCATACATAAAATATGGACAAATACTGTATTTACCATATTACAATGTGCATCTTCATGTTACAGTGTTCTCTCTATACTTTATCAAGGCCAGTTTCCTTCTGAATAGAAGATCAAATCAAAGGAAACAGCAATTAATTTTGAAATAATTGGTAAATTAGTGTCTAGGATTGCTTTTCCAACAAGAGAAGGTGAAAACCCTCACCCACTGTGCTCAACTGATGACAAGAAAACATTAGCAAAAATAATATTAAAAGAGCAGAGAAGGAGCAGGGAAAAAAACTTTGACTTTGGGTCAAACAATAAGATTCCCAGGTTTTAGCTTTGTAGAGTAAGAGAGGGCATAGTAAAAGAGTAAGAGGCAGGGCCACAGGGAGATAGTCATGAATCCTAGCATTACTGTGTGCCCAGAGAAAAACTCAGTTTATTCTTCTGGGGTAAGGCAAGTTCCATCACTTGATTCCCTTGAGTCAGAAATCCGTGTTTAGAAATAGTAATGTGATGGCTACAAAGGCACTCAAAGGACCCCCAAGCACCAGGGTTGGTGACAGTGGTGCACTGGAACCAGTACTAACTTAAAAAAACCCCACTGAGGATTGTGACAAATTCTTGAAAGGGATGTGATGTAAGTGACACAGAGAGGAGAGACCTCATCACAGTTAACAGAAATAGGGGAGAAAAGATCCTTAAGCCTGAGTTTTGAAAGAAAAATAGGATGGAAATAATGAAACTGTACTGACAGATGTTACCTAAAGTTCAAGGGACAGCCAAATTCTAGAGCCAACTCATAAGAAAATAAACTGGAATAAGGGTTAAAATTTCAAAGACTAGAGAAGACAGTCTCCAGTTGGGTAGATGGATACCACAGATGGGCAGCTTGTGAACAAAACAGAAGTATTACTGGTGCCAATTGTCTTCTCACGAAGACAACAGTTTAATGGATTTGAGGCTGCCTGTAATGATTTATAAATATTCAGTCTTGATGGATTTATTTTGTTATTTACTGCGTGCATACACTGAGCTAGTTCAATAGCAGGACTCTCAAGAAATACACCCAGGAAGAAGAATGAGGAGTACTTGTGGCACCTTAGAGACTAACAAATTTATTTGAGCATAAGCTTTTGTGGGCTACAGCCCACTTCATTGGATGCATGCAGTGGAATATACAGTAGGGAAAAATATATATACACTAGGACCAGCTCCAGGGTTTTTGCCACCCCAAGCAGCGGGGGAAAAAAAAAAGCAGCGATTGCGATCGGTGGCAGCTCCACCACACTGCTTTCTTCTCTGGCAGCAATTCGGCGGCAGGTCATTCCCTCTGACAAGGACTGAGGACCCGCCACCGAATTGCTGCCGAAGAGCCCAACGTGCCGCCCCTTCCCCTTGGATGCCCCAAGCATCTGCTTGATGAGCTGGTGCCTGGAGTTGGCCCTGATATACACAGAAAACATGTATATCTATATCTCTTCCTACTGTATTTTCCACTTCATGCATCTGATGAAGTGAGCTGTAGCCCACAAAAGCTTATGCTCAAATAAATTCATTAGTCTCTAAGATACCACAAGTACTCCTGTTCTTTTTGCGGATATAGACTAACACAGCTGCTACTCTGACACCCAGGAAGGAGAGGGGTGGATTCTGATATACTTTTCTCCTCAAATACTTGAGATACAATGCAAGAGCAATCTGCTTTGAAGTTCCACCTCCAATACTCTGCTGAGCTCACAAAATTGGCCTTGGGCAGTCGGTCCAAATATGTGAACTGAGACAACAAAGATTTGTGGCTTGATCTAAAGACACTCTCTGAAAGATGGAGAGTGAAGGTGAACCCAGACTCCAGAGGTTGGCATCCTGGGGGAAGTTAAATCTGCTTGTGTTCCCATGAAGAGAATAGTGAGACACTAGGTAAGACAGACACATGTGTAGGCCTTTCGTTGCTTTAAAAACCTTTTCTCGTATATTATGATTTATTATTATTTTTAGAAGGTTGTTTTTGCTGGAGTCCTGTGTGGTCACAAGCTCCAGAAAAGAAAGAACCACAGGTACCCAAACACAATCAGACTTGTTGGGATAAGCACAGCTGATCCACAGGATACTGTAGCCCAGGACCTGGTCTACATGATTCAGCCTCATTAGAAGAGAGGTGTATTCAGATGAAAGAAGTGGTCGGAAGAGCAGCTAGCACTGTACCCATGAAAAATGGCAATGGAATATGTTGTGAGTGTAGAAGTGGCAGGAGGAGTAGTCACATGAGAATATCCACTTGAAAAATAACTTTGTGGTAATATAGCAGAAACCTATGAACAGCAGGTAGCAGACTACCTCTAGCACTGTAGTAGATGAGACAGTGGACAGGAGAAGACTGGGAGTATGTGTGCATCTACATTCACAGCAGGCAATCTACTGAGTGTCAAAAATTCTCTTATCCCATTCCTAAAAATACAGATACTACCTGTTCAAGGCCAGATGGCATACATGCAAATTGCTTACCAGATGGTACAACTGCCTTTGGAAGAAGCATTAGAAAAGGCAGCAAAATATGGTGGAAACTATATTGCAGTGTGCAAGCTAAATGCGATATATTGGCAGTTGACTTGCTGTGGTTGTCTTTTTAGAAGCCAAGAGTTTTATTGGGAACTGAACATCCAGCAGAAGCCACTTCTCTCTGATGCCCCAGATTTGTATCAAAGCCACCAAGCAACAATAGTGTTGAAAGCATTTGGTAGTGTCAGGAAAAGCTTCGTCTCACCATGGAAATTTGAACCAACAGTCAGATATCTGATGTATAATGAAATTGGTGAAGAGTTTGTATTTTTGTTTGTCTACTCTGCCCCATCAATATACTTACATGGCCCCCATTACCATAACATCTGAGTGCCTTCCTAGTATTTAAAAATAGAACTGACAACAAACCCTCCAGATTTATGGCTTCAGAAAACTGACAAATGTGATGCGTGCCACCAAGAATGAGCAATGTACTATGTGCCACATTTTGCACATTGCACTGATTTTATTGCCCATGACTTGCTATGCTGACAAAACAATGTAGAAAACTCTCTGTCTTATGCATACAAAGAGCCAATATTGCATGTAGATGTATGCACAGAGAGGGAGTCTCACACAAATGCATCTGAGGGAAGAATTTGATCTAGAGTCTAGTCACTTGAGTTGCACCTTGCCTGTTCTCTATTTTCTCTTTTCTATTTTTGTAGTTGTTTTTAGTTCAAAGACACCATGGCAAAGGTACTTTATTGATATGTCTGAAGCCAGCATAGAACACTATTATAAGATTGCCAAAAAAAAAAGTTAAGAAATGATAAACAAGAATAGTGGAAAGTTGGATTCCTACTGACCATTCTTTTTCATGTTTGTATGACAGTAGCACCCAGAAGCTCCAGATAGTCAGAGCTTCATTGTACTAGGTCCTGTGCAAATTGTAAACCATGTTTAAACATGTCTGCCAGGCTTGGCAGTGGTGCAAGTAGGGTGACCAGACAGCAAGTGTAAAAAAATCGGAATGGGGTGGGGGTTAATAGGAGACTATATAAGAGAAAAAAACCAAAACCAGGACTGTCCCCATGAAATCGGGACATCTGGTCATCCTAGGTGCAAGAGCCTATGTCTGGGGGCAGACATGACATCCTGACAATATTTTCATTCCTTACAACTAAGTGGTCTCTTAAAAGTGAACTAGTTCAATAAACCAAAGCTAACAAAAATCCTGGCAACTCATTATTTTTGTCAACTTCCATCTCTTCCTGCATCTTCAACATTTTCTTTGCTATTATTCTCCCAATCTTCCTCACCATTTAGTTTACCTCCTGTGCTACACCAGCTGACAGATGTATCTTTTTTCATTTCAAATGCTTCTAAAGCCTTGGGCACTGCTTCCTGAAGAGATTGATACAACTCTGGGACCCAATTGTTAGAAAAGTAGTTTGTACTGAATATTTGCTACTTGTTCCATAAGTTTCTAGGCATCCTTAGCTTGTACTAGGGCTGCCAAACCATTAAAAAAAATTGCAATTAATTGCAAGCTTATTCACCTCATACAAATATAGTAGTGCAATCTTTTTATTGTGAAAGTGCAATTTACAAATGTAGATTTATTATTATTTTATTATTATTTATTATTTACATAAGTGCACTCAAAAACAAAACAATGTAAAACTTTAGAGCCTACAAGTCAAAGCATGAAGGGACATGTGAATGTTTAAGATATCTGGCTACAATATCTGGCAACACCAGCTACAACAGTGCAATGCAAACGCCTGTCCTTGCCTTCAGGTGACACTATAAATAAGAAATGGGCAGCATTATTTCCCATAAATGTAAAAAAAAACTTGTTTGCTTTAGTGATTGGCTGGACAAGAAGTAGGACTGAGTGGATTTATGAATTGAAAAATACTCTTATCTTTTTTACAGTGCAAATATTTGTAATCAAAATATCAAAGTGAGCACTGTACACTCTGTATTCTGTCTTGTAATTGAAATCAGTAGATTTGAAAATGTAGAAAAACATCCCAAATATATATCATATATTTAAATTGGTATTGTATTATTGTTTAACAGTGTGATTAAAATTTTGAGTAATTGTGCCTTTTTTTTAAATCTAGTCAATTTGTTGTGGGTTAATCACATGCATTAACTGGGATTAATTGACAGCCCCAGTTTGTACAGATGAAAAAAATATTGCTTGTGTTTTGCATGTATTTTGTTCACTTTTGCAATGTATATGGGGTTTTGTAAGATGGACTTTGCTGAATTTTGCTAGTCTTTCAAATATTTCTTCAGTAGCAGAATGGATCATATGAGAGACAATTTGCATATATTCCATCCTGCCTTCAGCACCTGGTGCAACACTTTACCACTCTGCTTCACTTCCTCCTCTCCTCTTAAAGATTACCACCAAACAGAGAATGGACTCCCTGTGCCTGATCTACATTGTTGATTATATATCCCACTGTCTCTTATTTTTATTTCCTACACTACTGCAGCATGATGCCCACCCTCCCAAATATCTCAAGAGCCATCATGAAATGCATCTGCAATAACACACACTGCTGAATCTAATTCTCCAACATTAGTCAATATGATTCATCAGATCATGTGCAAAATAACTGATGGCTGCTCCCCCTTTGATCAACACAGAATAAAGTGTAGTTGGTATAAGAGCTGGGGGTGAATTAAAAAAAAATTATATAGAAATCTTTTTACCAATATATGTAATCCTCATTCAGATTACTTTATTGGTTCAGCTCACTGATGTATCAGTGGATGGCTACATATACTGAAGATCCTTTTTCCTGAATACTATACATCTGCTCTCTCTTGTAGATGATTCATATGAAAAAAGAGATAAACATATAAAACTTGAAAATGCCACATCTGAACCCTTAAGGTAAGACAGCTGGCTAATACTTCAGTTTCTGGGACCCCATTTTTAGAAACATTAATTGTTGTAATTATTGAACATTTTCTCAAGGAAACATTTCCATCATATTATTTCATCTTTGAGTCCATATTAGCATACATACTTGCTTTATGACTACAATTTGGGAGTTTTAGAAGCACAAAGGACATAGCTGGAGAATAAGAAACTTACTCTGGAAAGCCTCTGCATTGCCAATTGCATGACTGGCTTGCTAGGGTCAATTAACATTTTTTTTTATTTTTTCCCTTTGATTGACTTACCAAAATATTCCATACTTTGAGAATCAGTCAGGCTCCTTTTTCAGGGTTTAGAGATACATAGCAACATGAAGCACGTTCATGCAGAGTAAGTGCTCTTTGGAGTATTAAAAACCACTTAATCTATATAAATACGCTTCAGGTTGCTCAGTTTTTACACCACCTTGAGAATGAACTGTAGCGGTTAGAAGCTGCATAATGCATTTATTTAAAAGGAAATATATAATCTGTGATACATGTATCTTCCAAGTGATTATTGTCAGAACAGTAACTTATTTTTTCTTATATTTTTGTACTTCACTGCACTGTATTAATGCAAGCGACAAAGAGAATTTCACATTGTATGCCCTCTTACATTCAGAATTTTGTTTTTATCAATGTTGATTTAGTGGATGAGCATGAGATATGTATAAGTATGGAGTGATTTTTGCAAATCAGTGCAGCAAGAAGGATTTATACTTTTAAACAGCAACATGTAAACAGTATTTATTTCCTAATCCAGCTAAATACGTTTGCCCATGCATAACAACGCATACCTTTTTAGTCTCCATTGAATCTAATTTTCATTTTCAACAGAGCTGAAAGAAATGATGTCTGACACATCACTAAGAGCATTATATTGGAATGTCAACTATTTTGCTTTTGGGGTTTACATCACCACATAGTCTAATAACTCCTTACACCACAATTTAATTATTTCCAAAAATAGAAAGTATGCTTGTATTGTGAAGCATTCCCACAGGATATCTTACATGCCCTCAGAGGAATCTAACTTCTATATTTAACATCTTTACAGTGGTAGCTGTGTGTCACAGTATAACGATTTGGTGCATAGATATAATCCAACTGTTCTCAGTGGTATATGTAATAGCGCATCCATAAATCCTATCTACTCTTAGATATATAGTTCTTAAGTATAATACAGTTTTGGTTAAAAAATAAGGGGCGAAATTCTGGCCCCTTTTTAGTCAATGAGTGTTTTGTCATTAACTTTAATGCAGCCAGGATTTCACCCAAGGAATAGAATAGAATAGATTGCATTCTATTTCATCACAACTTTTGAGGTTTGGCATCAGGAAGTATATTACTAAAACAAGCATGGAGGAAGCTTGTAAGAAAAAACAAATCTACATTCTGTGGGCAACGGCATAGGGTGATTCAGTAGGCTCTCCTCTCTCCTGAGTGTATGCCAAGGCCCAGGATGCCAGGGGTTATTGTGCAGTTGGATATTCTGGGTCTGGGTCATTAATGCTGAGCACAGGAAGGTGAATACTCCCCCCCGTCCCCTGCAGCCTTTACCAGTGTGGTTCCCTGCATGCCAGCAATGATTTGCCTTCAAGTAAGGCAGGATACATTATTCCCATTGGTTTTCTTAGGGGTGAAGTGGCCCTTTTTATTGGCTCTTGTGGCTGGGTTCCCATCCCAGACAACACCATCCCCTTTCGGGGCTGCACTGTCTCTAACAGCTCCATGCCGCCAGTTATGAAGGAGGTTGCAGATAGAGCCCTGAGCAGGACTATTTTTTAAGTTACGTTTCCGTCCTGCCCTGCAATACCCACTCCTACTCACTCATATTCAAATGATGACATTGTTTCTTGCATTTTTATCCTGCTCCCAACCACAAAAACCTTAGATTACAAATTCCGCAAGAGAGACTGATTCCCCATGCTACTTAAAAAATGAAAAAAAATGGTTGGATAGATATATAAATGGTATTCAGACACAATTTTACTACTAAAAATTTTGCTTAAATCATGTCAAAAATACTTTCTCTTGTTAAAATAGACCTCAAATCTCTTTCTATTTCTTGCTTAAATTTAAGTATTAAAACCTTTATTTTTTTTAAAAAGAAAAACTTTCTTTACATTGCCAAAATTCTATTGATGACAAACGGACGAGAGATTTAGTGTTTTCCTGCAAATTCCCACAGACTATTATTTTTTGGCCCTTCCAATAATGCCTGCAACAAAGTACATTTTACCCACTCCTGCTATTATGACAGTGGGTCCTGTGGAACTTGTGTGGTCCCAGTGCAGCTGCAGGCTCTAGTTGCAGAATCCCCAGATACCTGTTTAGGGCAGTTTTAACTCTCCTGTGAGCACATCTGAGCAGCATTTGCTGGATGCAGAGTTTAATTTTGCCTTATCTTGCTCATACACACAAAAAATGAAGATATGACCTGAGTCACAAATGATGCAGCCACATCTTTGTCTTGCTCATTTAGTTGCTTCCCAGGGTTCTGCCCACGGGCTGCTCCAGGTCCCAGCACGCCAAGCACGTGCTTGGGGCAGCATGCCACGGGGGGCGCTCTGCCAGTCGCCGGGAGGGCGGCAGGCGGCTCCGGTGGACCTCCTGCAGGCATGCCTGCGGAGGGTCCGCTGGTACCACAGTCCGCAGGTCCCGCAACTTTGGTGGACCTCTCGCAGGCACACCTGTGGGAGGTCCACCGGAGCTGCCTGCCGCCCTCCCGGCGACTGGCAGAGCGCCCCCCCCCCCGTAGCATGCCACCCTGCTTGGGGTGGCAAAATGTCTAGAGCCGCCCCTGGTTCTGGCCAGAGGTTTTGATTTCTGAAACTCTTTCCCATTGTAGTTGGTGGAATAATATTTCTCAAATAATTTCACAATATTTTTCAAATTATTCAGGTTTCTTTTCCCCCATTATTCATCCATCTTAAAAACAGGCTGAATAACTCTCTTGCTCTCTATGTACATGAATTTCATGATGCATTTTGGAATAAGCCATATGCATATTTTTCCCATTGTTGGTCCAGGTCTAGTACCCTTCTACATAAACTATATGACTCCTGGTGTTCATATTCAAATGTTGTGTGAGCTCACCGCTGTGCAGGGGTTTTTCTGTTTGGAGGTTAGTGCAGGACAGGGGTCTAACATTTGTTTCTCTGCTGATGGCTAAAGATTCTACTATACGGTGTCATAATTCTTGAGCTCTGTAAATGTGTTTTATAGTCTGGATCATTTAATTTTGTTAGGCAAATGTGCTTCATTTTTAATGATAAAATGTTCTCATGCTCATCTCTAATAACTGTTTTTCTCCTTTGTAACAACTGATGCATAAAGTCTAATCTTTTGTAGTTGAAGGAAGATGTTCTTTGAGGATTGATTTAGGATCTGCCTTTGTCTTACTAATTTTTAATTACATGCAGTCAGACTTGATTAATTTGAATTAGTATGCAAAGCCCATTTTTAGAACTAAATAAAAATCAGATTAACAAGTAAAGGGTACATACAAGGATGTGTTAGGAGATTGGTTAGAAGTGAATTCCTTGTTATTCTTAAATATACACATCTCCATCTGTACAAAGTCTGCCTCCACACTGACTATTTAGTTCTGCTGTGTTATGGAGCTTTAATTCCTTTTGGTCCTGACTGGGCCTCTAAGCATAATAAATAAAATAATACTAATTTTTTATAGAACAGAAACATGAACGTAACAAGTTCAATCCAATCAAGGCCTTTATGAGCAAATAAGTGTTCAAAGGCTTTTAAAAGCCATATGTGTTTAAAGGCCACAAGGCACTTTGCTTAGCCCTTACCACAGGAGTGGTCTCATTGATATCAATGGGACTTAAGCACATGCTTAAAATTAACATTTATTGAAATGCTTTTTCTGAACTGTGGGCTTCTGGAATAGGGCTAGATTTACTCATCTCTGAACAGTGTGTTCACAGATATTCTGCAAGTAGAACATTTAACTATATTTGTTATTTTCAATTAATGATTGCATTTTACTCAGTGAAATCTAATTATTTCCAAGAATGACTTCTATTTGTCAAAACTGTCCAGTGTTGTAACACTTCAATAGCAGCTAATTCATATAGGTTATAGAATAATCTTAATCTAAAACATGGTATATTATACTGTTAACATTATACTGGAATAGATTTTTATGAAAAAACTTTGCATTTTCTACGGTATTTGAATCCATACAAAGCTGGTAGTACATTAGCTACTTTCATTTCAGATGACAAATAGACATTGGGTGTAGACAACAAGGGCTTTATTCTTGACTGACCTATGCCCTATTCATACTCAATTTTTTGTTCTTTTTTTTCCTCCTGGAATTTATTTCCATGTTGTGTACAAGAAATTAAAAATGACTCAAATTATCAAAATGGTTTTTAATTGGCATGCAGTAAGTAATTTTGCTAGTACATTGTCAAGATGCCAAGATGAAAAGGGACTGAAGCTCATGGAAAAAGACAGAACTGACGTGAATAGATAAAAGCACTTGTCCATGAAAAATAAACAAACTTAGAAAAAGGTCTATGTGCAAATTACATCCAGCTATGTGACTGGGCTCACTGAGCCATCCCTGTAGATTATTAATTATTATTATTTATTATAATAATAAAAAGCTGAACAAGTTGAAGATGCAGGTGGAGACAAGGTGTAGGTTTTTTTTTTTTTTGGTGATTCATGAGTAAGGCTACGTTTTAGTCCTGGGTATTTTTAGTAAGTCATGGACAGGTCATGCGCAATAAACAAAAATTTACAACCCGTGACCTGTCCATAGCTTGTACTATATATCCCTGACTAAAACTTGGGACGGGGGTGGGGATACTGCGGGTGCTCATGGGGGGTGGCCTGAGGGGGTGCTGCGTATTCTTGGGGAGGTGGCCCAGGGGTGTTGTGGGTGCACAGTGGGGGAGCAGCCCGGGACTCCTGCTGGTGCTGCGGGGGTAGGCAGACAGCGGTGTGTGTCCCAAGCCCCCTGTTCGTGCTGGATGGGGGGGATTGGCGGGGCTGGTAGTCTCTGTACCTGGCTCCTTGCAGCTCCCCGGAAGCAAGGACACATCTCTCCCTCAGTTCCTAGCTCCGCACATTGACCCCGCAATGGCTCCACACCTCCCATTGGCCAGGAACTGGTGGCTAATGATATCTGCAGGGCTAGTGCCAGTGGGCGGAGGCAGCGCATGGAGCTAGGAGCTGAAGGAGAGAGGGACATGTCCCTACTTCCAGGGAGCCCCCCGAAGGTAAGCGGCACACAGAGCCCTTACCCCTTCCCACACCCAAACCCCCAGCCCTGAGCCCCCTCCTACACCCAAACTCCTGCTGTTGCTGGGGGAGTGGGGTGCGGTGACCCAAGACAGTGTGGCCAGCCCAGAGGTTGCCTGAGCTGCTCAGGAGGCCTCCAGGCCAGCTGCACTGTTCACTGCAGAAGTCATGGAGGTCTTGGAAAGTCACTGAATCTGTGACTTCCATGACAAACTCGTAGCTTAGCTCATGAGCATTTTCTCTAAGAACTTTTGATATATACAGATGAGATTAATCCATGACCATGGTGATACACTGTTTATCTAATTTCTCCTGTTCTTCAACTCAAAGGTCCTGATACTGCAAACACTGGATTATGTACTCAGATGATGTACTTAGGTTCTTTGCTTAACTGGTCCCTAAGTCAGGAAAACTCATTTCTTTTCCTTGTCTATGAGAAATGCATACATTTCCCATTGATTTGTATATCATCTTTGGGTCTCTAACAATGATCACATTATTGGCAGACCTTGTCTCATTTTCCCATCCTCCACCAAAAAAGAATAAATAGAATGGCTGTACAGTTGTTTAAAAATCTGGCACTTGCCCTTATGAACTTTAGCTGTTAGAAACTCTGTTCCAACATTTCTTAAGAGGAAATACAAATCTACCCATTTTAATGTAATTCCTATTGCCCTTAATTCTCTTCCTTCTCTCTAGATAAATAAAAAGATTAATTCTCCCACACTCCTGAAGCTCTGATTGGCTCTAAATTAGATCAAGCTGGGAGTTTTCCTCATTACAGCAGTTCTCCCCTGCTGGCAGAAGGGCTCTTTTCTCTGTCACTTGTCGGCTACATGTCTGCTTGTCCTTACAATTAAATTGTAAATCCCACATGATCATCATTCAGCCAGGAAGAACAGTCTATCTGGGCTTTTAACATATTTTAAAGATACATTTATATAAATAAATTTTTTATATATATTGCTTCTGGACAAACACTGATGCTGCTAATAAGGCTTTAGACACATAGGAAATATATAGCACTCGAAATACAGTGGAAGCTTTAATTTTCAGATTGTGTTTATTTCAACAGAAAGGCATATCAGCATTCAAATATGTTGGGTAGTCACTTGAGTTTTCTGGTTTCTTCCCTTTGTGTAGCATCATTGTTTTCTCTGGGCAAGCATATTCTGCTGCTCCACTTTCCAACATTTTATTTATTTAACTTTTAGGTTTTTTTAATAAAACCTTAATAGGTGTCCAGCCTAGACTCTGGGCCATCCAGATCATAAATGAAATTATATTATTAGAATGCAATACAAAGACCTGACCATATCACCTGGACATACAATGAGATAAATATCCACCAGTGAGTATGAGGTTAGTCAACTAAACCCAACCTCCACCACCTCAAGCAGAAACCCACACCGTCCCCAAAAGCTTAGGGAATAAAGATGAGCAGTGTGCCAGGAAGGCTGACAAATCCCAGTTCTGTCTGACCATGGATGGAGAGCAAGTTTCAGAGCTGAAGGCCCCTCACACTGAACACTCTGCCAACAGCATCCTCCTTTTTATGCTGAGGGAGCTCCTGTTTGAGCACTTTTGCTCATTACAGCTGCAACACTATGGGCCAGGGAAAGAGGTGATACCTCAGGTGATTAAATCCTGAACCATTTATGATGTTATAGGTTAATACCTTGAATTCTTCCCAAGGTCTTACTGGAAGTTAGTGCAGACTCCTGAGCACCGGTGCACTGTGCTTCTGATGTGAAGTGAAGTGCTGGAAGCTCCATTTCTTTCACTGCTAACTAGACTAGACAAAATAATCAGTGCACCACATGCTACAGAATTATTGAATAGTCTCAAGGTGTAACCCCCTGTAGATTAATGTGGATTATTGGGACAAGGGCCACATACTACACTCTTCTTTTAAGGTGCAGATACATTTACAAATTGTGAGAAATTAAAAATAATGGGCGTTCATCTTTCAAAAATTAAGCTGTATGTGTCAAAAATATGTGGAAACACTTTTAGTGTTTATGATTATATTCTACTATGGCCTTACTTATTTTGAGATGAGCTGATGAGAAATCTGGCAATTTTTGAGTCAGCTAAGTATTTGTGACTATGAAAAAGCAAATTTGCTCATCTATCTTTGGAACTCTGAACTACCAGATTCATTAACAACATATCATTTATCTATGCCCAAATTCAGCAAAGTGGTTAGCACATGTGCTTAACTTTAAGCACATACTTAAGTTCCACTGGGACTTGACTTCAGTGGGACATGAGCTCACACTGAATCACTTGCTTAAATTATTTGCTGAGCTGGATTCATATTTCTGAAATGCAGCTATATCTGAAACTCAGACTTGAAATTCAGATAGACAAAAAGACGTGAAACATTAAAGCTTCATGATTTTTCACCTCAAAATTGCATTCCAATATCACTTTGCTCTGTTGATTATTGTATTAATGAAGACTAAGCTAAAGGGTGAATAGGTTCAGGGGGAGTTCAAGGAAGAATAATTCTAATCTCATAGGTTTACTAACCAGTCCTTTTCGTAAACATGAAGCAAAATCAGCATATATAGTAAAAGGAATTGCTCATTTGAATTTTTAAAAAATTCCCCATGCAACTGGTAAATTAACTGACAGTGTAAAGGCATTTTTTGAACTGTAGGTTTATTACAACCATTCTAAATGTAGGTATCAGGATAAGCTTCTGGTGATGTCCTGGTGTAACAGGGCAATGACTCACCCCTGCGGCACCTCCTGTTGGTCGTCCTGGGAATTAGTTCTTCGACCCAGGAGCCCCCTCGGCAGGCCAGTATCTTGCACTGTCGCTGGCCCCCGTGTCCCTCCCGGACCCCGGTGCCCTTCTGCTGGGGTTCTGCCCCCTGCAGTACCCTGTGGTCTCTCTGGGTCTCCCCTCTTGGGGGAACCCCCAACCCCCATCTCCACCTTGCCTCAGTCTTTGGCTACTGCCAGTCACCAACTAGCCCCCACTCACTGGGGCAGACTGCAGAATAATTGTCACTCATCATTGGCAAGAAGGGTTTGGACCTGCTGCCTCTGCCTACCCTTGGGTTGCCCCGTTGCAACCCCAGTACCTTTTCGGCCCTTAACGAGGTCTGCAGCCTGGGGTTTTCCAGGCTGGAGCTCCCCAGCTCCTCTAGCCTTCTACCAGCCCTGCTCCACTTTAGGTAGCTCTGCAGCAGCCAGGACCTTCTCTCTCTACAGGCAGAGAGAGACTCTGTGCTCCCAGCCCATTGCCGTCTTATAAGGACCAGCTGGGCCCTGACTGGGCGTGGCTGCATCTGTGGCTGGCTCCCTAGTCAGAAAAGGCTTGCTGCTTTCCCTAGCCACAGCCCTCTTGCTGCCATAGCCCTCTTGCTGCCTCAGCCCTCTCCCAGGGCTGATTTCAAGCCCTCAGGGCAGGAGCAGGTGAGCACCCCGCTACACCTGGATATCAGGACAACCTTCTAGTTAGATCTACTAAGGTGCAGCTTAATCTCCCTGGTGACATGTTGGAAGCTCCATTTCCTTCATTGAAAACTAGATTAGCCCAACACGAATGAATATATAAGGAAGGACACACCTGATGACCTAATCACTCTTTTCTGTCTCCAGTGTCTGTGATTCTATAAGAAGTATGTCCCTTTACAAGGTAACTTGGGTATCTATATGGCTCAAAACAGTACACCTCTATCCTGATATAACATGACCCAATATAACACAAATTTGGCTATAATGCAGTAAAGCAATGCTCCAGGAGGACGGGGCTGTGCACTCCAGCAGATCAAATTAAGTTTGATATAATACAGTGTCACCTAAAACGCGGTAAGATTTTTTGGCTCCCGAGGACAGTGTTATATTGAGGTAGAGGTGTATTAAAGCTTTTCGCAGTCTGATATTAGAGGATTGTGCTAGGCATCACTCATCTACTCTCTGATAAAGGTGTGTGTGTGTGGGGGGGGAACTCATCTCCAACCTGGCTAACAAAAAAACCCCTTAGAGTAGGAGTATATTTTTTAAAACAACACAGAATAATTATTTCATCTCTAGGCAACTCAACCTGCTACCTCAGCATTTTGTGTTGCCTATATTGCTATGCAGCCCTATTGAATATAAGTTCTTCATTTTGTCCTTGTAGCTCTCTCAAATTAACTATTATAGGAATATTTTTAGGTACCCAGAGCCTTTTGATTGCACTGGTATCACACATGTGATTCTTTTCATAGAAGCTTAGGTTACCACAGGGACTGCGCCAGCCTCGTCTGCTTCTTTGTTTTGAGTTGTACAAACCATGCAATATGGCACCTACTCATCCAAGCTTTGACATGCCAAACGTACAGATATTAGAATCCCAGAGATCTATGACTGACTATTCTCTTTCAGAAAAGTTCTACTCTCTGTTCCTGTTGGAATCAGGCACAAAGATAGTGAACACAAAGGGACCTTCAGCTCTTTGCCCATCTAGGTCTGAGTTTTCTTGGTTCTCTATAGGTCCTATCACTGTGGTAGCCAGGTGCTTCCCAGATAAATTATATTTGTATGGCAAGGTTCCTGGCAGACTTCAAGGAGTCTTATGCTTTTCTCTTCTCTCTGGTTTTGAGAAACTGCTTGGGATATACATATATTTTCCTTTCTTTCTCCCACATCATTCTAGTTATGGTGTGGAAACTTTATCGAAGAGGAAGTGGTCTTGCAGAATGCCCTATTGATGGTGAGTCAAATCTCTTCTGGAAGCATGTTCCATACCTGTAGCCACTCAGTTAAGAAAGGGGCAGGGAGACAGTGGAGGGATTGTATCCCAGGGGTGATCTGCTCCTGCAAGCCTTTCCTGTTCAGGAGGTGGGCAGGAGCTTTTGTACAAGTTGGAGCCTCTACAGTCCTTTTGCCTTCAGCCCCCTATATCCAGTCTGCATATGATATGTGCATGAATCACTGAGGCCAGGTTCTTGTCTCAGAGGAAGCGATGAAGTTTTCTAGCATGCTAGAGGTAAGAGAAAATATTTTCTGTCAGTAATTAAAGTTGATTAGCTAGGCTTAGTAATGACTCCAGCAGGACCCACATTTTGTGGCACTTTGAGGAACAGAAGAAAAATCTCCTTTGTCTCCATTGTCCTCTAGTTTTTTGAAACATTTCCCCATTCTGACTGGCATCACTTTGGCCTTTCTCAGGCTGAGCTTGAGCCAGCTACTGATATCCTGTAGGCTTTGTTACTGCTTTTGGTAGTGTTTCTAGAAACAGGCCCTTACTATGGAATACTCCATCTGTGCATCTATGTGTGTGTGTATGCTTCACATTCTATGGGTGTGATCTACCTTCCTTACATTGGTGTAAATCCCTTGAAGTAAATCCCTCGAAGACTACAGAGTTATTCATATTTGCCCAGGTGTTAATGAGAGGAGCGTCAGGCTCTGTTTGTTGAGAGGGGATAGGATGATATGCCTCGAGCCGGTTGAATACTGGTTGTGATTAGTGTATTCGATAATTATTTTCATTTTCATTTGATGGAGAAATTATTAGTGAACACATTTTTTCATTATTCTACCATCTCCACAGTTGGTTGAACTGTAGTTATTTTCAGTGCCTGAAATTTATATAGTTTTTGTTATTGTTTTTCTTTCTAATAATGTTACTGGCCCTTCGTCTCATTTCTGTATAGGAAGTAAATTGTTAACACTGAAAACAAGAACAAAAAGGAGATCTTTCACTTCACTTACCTTTCCCTAAAAATGTCCTTTATTCAAAATAAACTTGAAGAGTATTACATATGTCCTTTATTCCTTTTATATCTCAAACTTCCACTACTATTGGGTCCCAGTGGTGTGTCAGGTTGTAAGAAACGGAGACTGGTCCTTCAATAAGCATTAAAACTTAGGAAAACATATCATTGTCCAGAGTGCATACTTTTTCCTCAGAACATTTCCTGAAATTTTGATGTATATGTTTTGTATGATGTCTTAAAAGTGACACAGGGATCCTAAAGACTAACAGATTTATTTGGGTATAAGCTTTTGTGGGTAAAAAACCTCACTTCTTCAGGTGCATCTGAAGAAGTGAGGTTTTTTACCCATGAAAGCTTATGCCCAAATAAATCTGTTAGTATTTAAGGTGCCACCAGACTCCTTGTTGTTTTTGTGGATACAGACTAACACGGCTTGTCATAAACAGATAGTTAAGGGTTAATGTCTCTTTTACCTGTAAAAGGTTAACAAACAGTGACCTGCAACACCTGACCAGAGGACCAATCAGGAAACAAGATACTTTCAAATCTCGGTGGAGGGAAGCCTTTGTGTTTTTTGGGTTTTGCTTTGTTCTCTCTGGGCTCTGAGAGTGACCACACGTACCTACAGGCTATCTAATCTTCTATTCCAATGTTGTAAGTATAAAGGTAGAAAGGCGGTATAGTCTTTTTAATTGTTTTCCTTTATGTGTAAATGTGTATTTGGCTGGAAGTATTTTAAATTGTATTTCTATTGGAGGAGGCTATTTCTCCAATTTCTTAAGCTGACAGACCCTGTAACTTTTTACCATCTAAATTGCAGAGATAGACTTTTTACTTCTTTCTTTTCTGCCACTTCCATCCATTTGGCTCCAATCTCCCCCGCCTCCGTTACCGTTTTGGGTTTCCCATCTAGGATGTACCTCTCTATTTCCTCAGGAACACCATCTAAGAACTGCTCCATTTGTATCAGGAGGTGCAACTCGTCCATATTGTTAACCTGGGTTCCTGATATCCAGGCCTCATAATTCTTTGCAATGTGGTAGGCGTGTCGGGGAAATGACACATCTGGTTTCCATTTTAGGGCTCTGAACCACCGACGGGCATGCTAAGGTGTTATCCCCATTCTGTATCTGGCCTTGGTTTGAAAAAGTTTATAATCGTTCATGTTCTCCTTAGGCATTTCAGCCGCCACCTCTGCTAAGAGTCCACTGAGCAGTGGACTCAGCTCTATCATGTACTGGTTTTCAGAGATGTTGTATCCATGGCAGGTCCTTTCAAAATTTTCTAAGAAGGCTTCAGTGTCATCACCTGTCTTGTAGGTGGGAAATTTTTGGGGATGTGGAACAATAACTGGCGCAGGGTTGGTGGGATTGGCTGTGTCATTCTGTTTAGTTTTGCTAATTCCATGGCCTGCTGGTGGGCCTCCCTTTGGAGTTCCATCTGTCTTCGGTGGTCTGCATCTTTTGAAATTGGAGAAATAGCCTCCTCCGATAGAAATACAATTTAAAATACTTCCAGCCAAATACACATTTGCACATAAAGGAAAACAATTAAAAAGACTATTCTTTTTACCTTTATACTTACAACATTGGAATAGAAGATTAGAAAGCCCGTAAGTACGTGTGGTCACTCTCAGAGCCCAGAGAGAACAAAGCAAAACCCAAAAAACACAAACAAAGGCTTCCCTCCACCGAGATTTGAAAGTATCTTGTTTTCTGATTGGTCCTCTGGTCAGGTGTTGCAGGTCACTGTTTGTTAACTCTTTACAGATAAAAAAGACATTAACCCTTAACTATCTGTTTATGACACAGCTACCCTCTGATACAGGGATCCTGTGATGCAGGGTTTGCTATAGAAAGTATGTGCTGCTTATTGAATATCAGAGTAAGTTGTTTTGTTTTGAACATCTGAAGTTATTACAGTCCTTGGGCTGCAGATACTTACACGTCTTGTTTTTGGAAAGTTATTCAGCATTCCCTTGATACCAACCAGACCCTCACATTTTGTAATATGAAAGTCTTAGATCCAATAATTTTGACGCTTCCACTTATATACATGGAATATAGAAAACGGTTGAGGCAATGGCCTTCTGTCATTTACTCAGCACGTAATATATCCTTTTCATTATTAGGACACGTTGTGATAACATGAATGATAGGGCTGAAACCCTACACTCCTTGGAAACTTAAGGATAGTACTGCCACTGTATTTAATGCCTTTCTAGCAGTACTTTAGTACTAGTTTGCATATTTTATTGTTATGCTTAGACTTATCTTTACAGGCTTTATACATTATTATTAATACTAGCACAGTATGTTAAATACATCACTTAAATCTCTTACTTTCTGTTTCTATACTTTGCAAATTTAAAAAAGGAATTTTCAATTATATATTGAAATATGAGCTGTTATTTTGATACAAAACTATCTTGACTCTTAGAAGTGAAAAGGAGAGACATGGGGCTAGATTTACTGGTACACCCTGGCTGCTTTGTGTTGCTCCAATGAGGCAAGGCAACCATAAACCTGGTTTAACTGGTCAGTTAAACCGGGTTTATGGCTTTTTTGCATTGACGGGACAGTGCAAAGCAGCCAGAGCATGCTGGTGAATCCAGCCCATTAATTTTAACTAGAGACTGGAGCTGGGTCTTTAATATCTGTGGACTACATGCCTCGCTGCCTTTTTGGAGGAATGATTAACATGACTTTTGACAGTGACATATCTTGAATCCCACTCATTTGACTAATAATTCTTATTATAGCCATAAAACATGATGCTCCTTGCAGTTATCAAACAAGAAAAAAATAGTTCTATTATCAACGGTTTCATTTTAAGTGTCTCTTCATATTTATGATGCTTCTTCTCAAGGATCTAATGGCAGAAACAGTACCCAAGCTGCAAGGGTCTAGGGGCAGGCCTACTTTGAACTACTACCTCAGTTTTTAATGGCCATGTGGGGCAGTTATTCTGGGCAGGGATCACCAGAGTGTAGTATGCCCTGCTTCTACTCCCTCCTACTCCTGACGCACCTCTTATTCTTGGGGAAGAGAAGAAAGTAGTATAGAGCCTACACTGTGGGTGTCCTCAGCTGTTGTTGGACAGCTTTCAACCCTGCTCAGCCTGTAGCATGGTCCAACATAAGTTTAAAATATAACTTCATGCTAAAGACAGATGGGGTAACCCTAATATAAAAATACAGAATAAGTCATATAGTCCCCTTACATCCAAAGGATGTTATGGATCAATTAAGTTAGATAGAATTATTGTATCAGTTAGTGAGCCACAAAGATAACACAGAAAGACATAGGTGCTGGAACTGGGGGTGCTGCCGCATTCCCTAGCATTATACACAGGGTTTACAGTTTGGTTCAATGGCTTTCAGCACCCTCACTGTATAAATTTTTCCAGCGCCCTTGCAGAAAGACCCCACTTACAGTGCTTTGCCTTCAGAATAAGGATTGCCTCTAACTGTTCTGTGGTTGCAGCTGGAGCAGAGTCCAGTTCTTCCTTCCCTAGAAATATTAAGGCTTTCAAAAAATCCAGGGGCAGGCCCAGTTATAAAAATGCAGTTTCCTATTAACAAACTCAGTATGCTATCCAAACAAGATTATAAAACTCTGGGGGCTAAATATGACTAAACAATTATCTGATTCCAGTGGAGGCCATATATACTCTGATATTAAGAAGACACCGGGGGATTTAAAACCCATTTTATCCAAAAAGAAAATCAGATTTGAAATATATTGGATTCAGGAAAAACTGCACTCAGACAGTATCGCAAATCATTAATCTGGGTTAGAGATATAAACCAAACTCATGTTCTTTACTCCATGGGATTATCCAAAATCCCAGTTTTGGGAAATAAATTTTTGCCACTATTGAGCATCATGCTCACTGCCATGGGATCCAGGCCTCTGAATTGATACCAGTTCCAGATTTCTCTAAATTGAATAAAGCGTGACTACCCTGAGCCATGGCTCAAACCCTACATTCTAAATGTTAACATGGCTCCTTTGTGGTTCCCCTTGCTGCCTCTGCTTATGCCCAGTGCTGGTTTATGAGCCAGAAGACTAGCATCAGGGATATCCAAAGGGTAGAGGCGACCCCATATTGTCTAAAAATTCAACAGTGCAGCCTAACCTCTCACCCAGCAGCGCCTGCCTCCCCTAGGACTGTGACAGACAGCACTACCCAGCAACAGAGCACCTTGTTTCAATCCTCATTTCCCTGGGCAGCAGCTCTCTCTCAAACCACATCCACTTTCAACTCGGCTAATTGGGGAAGCTCATTATAATACCAAGAATATTGAGACAGTGGTTTTGAATATTAGCTATTCACACTCCAGTTCATTCTGGGTCAGTCTGTGTTCCTTATTCTTAAAGTTATTTAAGTGACTTGCTGGATGGGTCCAGGGCAGATACTATTATGATGCCTTAAGATGCTTTAAAGTAGGCGCAAGAATGACTGATGATACTCATTAACTCTATCTCCCTGGAAGACCAAGGAAGTTACCTCCTCAATGCTTCTAGGGCCAGCGAGATACAGGAGACATTTTAGTTCAGAGATGGTGTTGCATACTGGAGATATGTGCCCAGGATGTTCTTGGTTATGTGCTACCAGCACAATGCCCCCCTTTTCAAAGGTGAGAAGCAATGGGCCTGGGGTGGCATTGTGGAGAAAAAATGAAGACGACATTTGGAAAGAGAGCAAAAAAGTTGGGAGAAAATGCAAATAGCATATAGAAAAGAGAGTGAGGAAGGAGAGAAATATGCAGAGCAAATATTGAGGTGGATCCTCTGTGCCTTCAAGGTGGCACTGCTTGGCATAGACAATGACTCAGTTCCCTTTCTCATACAGTAGTCTTATTTCTTTCTCTAGGCATTGGCATCCAAGTTGTCCTCACGTAACCCAGTTTATCAAGTTGTCTATTTTTCTCAGAAAAATAATAAGTTAAGGAAAAAAGAGAGAGAGAAGAAATTCTATCGGTGCATCAAATGCTCCAGGCACATTTTCATCTGGAATGAAAGGGAATGTGTCAGTGAGTGCCTATGACCGACAATACAAAAGCAGTGATGAAAAAGTACCTTTAAAATACATACATCTGAGTCAGCTGCAGAAAGCCCAGCAGCATCAACAAGTTGCATAGATAGCACAGAAATGTCGAGGCTGACATTTGAATGTCCAGAGACATTTATATCATTCTCCTCACCATCCTATTCTTGGTGATTCTAACAAAACTATATCATATTTGCCATTGAACTAGGAAATGTTTCCTTCGAGCAAATAAGTAAAACAACTAGTATGAAAAAGTTAAAACTCTTAAAGATCTGACAGCTGGTAAAGATCAAAATCTGAGCAAAGACTCAGCCAAACATAGTAAGGGCAACTGTTGTAGAAATTCTAGAGCCAAATTTAGAGCTGTAATAAAATAATAACATACATAACCATTTTTGTGGGGCTCATTATCATTGTATCTAAGCACCTCAAATTGATCCTCACAACACCCCTCTGATGTAATTGTCCCTATTTTATAGGTGATGACTGAGGGATAAAGGAATTGGGACTCATTCATGAGCCCAGCAGTGTGCTAAGGCAAGGAAGTAAGGGGGATAGAAGAAGTCCCCTTATCTCTCTGTGCAGAGTACCTGCATCACCAAATCCCTTGATGGTAGGGTGAAGGGCAGATGCTTCCAGCCAACTACACACCTGATGTTCCTCTGGGTGTGGAGTGGATGGGAAATCTGAGCCAGTGCAGAGAGGAAAAGACTTGGTGTGGGTTACTTCCCACATGAAACAAGGGGGACACGGGGTGCAAAATGTGACCCTCAGAGTCCCTGCCCCATTCCTGGGCCAGTGCAGCTATGCCCAGTTCCATATTTGAGCTGGGATTGCAAGATGTCATTCAAGCCTAAAATGACTTGCCACAGGTCAAACAGAAAGTCTATGGCAAAGCTGGAAAAGATTCAGGTCTATCAGGTCCCAGTCAAGTATCTTAACTATGAGACCATTCTTCCTTCCCAAGGTTCATGCCTTGTATGATTTGCTCAAACAATTGGTGTAAGTGCATAATAGTGGAATATTAATTAGCGGTATCAGTAGTTGAGGAAAATAAATGTACCTTACACATCAAAGACCAAACCTACTCTTAGCAAGGTCAATGGCAAAACTGCAATTGACTTAAATGGAAACAGGATCAGGTCCCAAGTAACTAGAAGCAGTAAAAGACACTAACAGTAAAGTAAAATAAAGCAGATCCTCTATTTTCCCCCCTTTCTCCAATACAATTGGGGGAAAAACACAACCCTGGTGTAAACAGGTGTAACTCCCACTAGAACCAATGGGAGTTGCTCTACTTACCCCAGCAGCTGAATTTGATCCCTCGGAATACTAAATTAGTATTTAGCACCAAGGAGCTTGCGAACAGGGGCTGCTAACAGGGAGTTTTGCAAGGAAGTTCTCCAGGTGAAGGAGGAGCAAATACAGCATCTGTGGGGTAAGTGACTGTCTGTAGTGTGTGTGTGTGTTTGTGTTTGTGGGTTACTTGCTGTGTGCTGAGCTTGTGTTTGGCAGTCTGTTTGTTTGAAGGACCGTGTGCTGTGGCTGGCAGTTGGAGGCCGTGCGTTTCAAAGGAAGGTTTGAAAGCTTGAAGCCTCTGGTAATTGGCTGAGCCTTAATCAGCGGGCGGGGCATTAACTCAGGCCAGGGCTTTATAAAGCCGCGCACAAGTGACCAGGGAGCTTGCGACCAGGGCCTGCTAACAGGGAGTTTTGCAAGGGAGTTGGGAAGGGAGCGGGGGTCCCTTGTCAGTCCTACCTTTTCCCTTGTAGTCCCCTTAAAACCTATAATCCAAACCATATTCCAAAACCCCTTTCTTTAAACCACCCTTTCATTAACTAGGAGACAATGCAGGCAGACGCCCAGCAGCAGAGTGGGGGCTATCCAGTTTATTGTGCTGAGTGTAGCATGTATGATTACCTGCTTTGTGGGCGGGTGGCGTATGTGTGCAGTCGGTGCAAGGAGCTCCTGGCCCTCAGAGATCATGTACAGACTTTGGAGGCCAGGGTGGCGGAACTGGAGGAGCTAAGAAAGGCAGAGAGGCATGTTGATGAGGCTTTCCGGGACACTGTAGAATTGTCCCACCTCTGCTCAGACAGCCTTTGTGCCATTGAGGAGGAAGAAAGGCCCAGGGAAGCAGAGCAGTCAACGGGAACAGAGAGAAACCTTCCCATAGTTGGGACCCTCCTTTTAGATGGTGCTGGGGTTGCCTCTTGCACTGAGGTTACCTCTCCGGGGGAGGGAACTCCAGTTGCTAGGAAAAGGCAGGTGTTAGTAGTGGGAGATTTGATCATTAGAAACATAGATAGCTGGGTTTGTGATGACCGGGAGAACCATATGGTGACTTGCCTGCCTGGTGCGAAGGTTGTGGGTCTCTCGAGGCATCTAGACAGACTTATGTGTAGTGCTGGGGAGGAGCCGGTGGTCCTGGTACATGTAGGTACCAATGACATAGGGAAGGGTAGGAGAGATGTCCTGGAAGCCAAATTTAGGCTGCTAGGGAAGAGACTGAAATCCAGGATCTCTATGGTGGCATTCTCAGAAATGCTCCCAGTTCCACGCGCAGGGCCAGGTAGGCAGGCAGAGCTTCAGAGTCTCAATGTGTGGACGAGACAATGGTGTAGAGAGGAGGGGAAACTTTTGGGATAGGGGGAGCCTATACAGGAGAGATGGGCTCCACCTAAACCAAAGTAGAACCAGACTGCTGGCACTAAACATTAAAAAGGTTGTAGAGCAGTTTTTAAACTAGGAGATGGGGGAAAGCCGACTGCTGCAGAAGAGCATGTGGATCGGACACAGACTTCTCTTAGGGGAAAGTCTGATGATAGAGAATCTCCAGGTTATAGTCAGGAACAGAGGACGGAAGAGGATAATGTAAGGGCCGGATCAGATGATAAACAATCACATAAAAAAAGAATCTGGCACATCAGAAAAGGGCAGAAAAATAAACAGTGACAAGTTTTTAAAGTGCTTGTACACAAATGCTAGAAGTCTAAATAATAAGATGGTTGAACTAGAGTGCCTTGTGATAAAGGAGGATATTGATATAATAGGCATCACGGAAACCTGGTGGACTGAGAGCAATCAATGGGACACAATCATTCCAGGGTACAAAATGTATTGGAAGGACAGAATCGGTCGTGCAGGGGGAGGAGTGGCACTATATGTGAAAGAAAATGTAGATTCAAATGAAGTAAAAATCTTAAGCGAATCCAAATGTTCCATAGAATCGCTATGGATAGAAATTTCATGCTCTAATAAAAATATAACATTAGGGATCTATTATCGACCACCTGACCAGGACAGTAATAGTGATGATGAAATGCTAAGGGAAATTAGAGAGGCTATCAAAATTAAGAACCCAATAATAGTGGGGGATTTCAATTATCCCCATGTTGACTGGGAACATTTCACTTCAGGGCTAAATGCAGAGATAAAATTTCTCGATACTTTAAATGACTGCTTCATGGAGTAGCTGGCACGGGAACCCACAAGGGGAGAGGCAACTCTAGATTTAATCCTGAGTGGAGCTCAGGAGCTGGTCCAAGACATAACTATAGCAGGACTGCTTGGAAATAGTGACCATAATACAATAGCATTCAACATCCCTGTGGGGGGAAGAACACCTCAACAGCTCAACACTGTGGCATTTAATTTCAAAAGAGGGAACTATACAAAAATGAGGGGGTTAGTTAAACAAAAGTTAAAAGATACAGTGACTAAAGTGAAATCCCTGCAAGTTGCATGGGCCCTTTTTAAAGACAACATAATAGAGGCCCAACTTCAATGTATACCCCAAATTAAGAAACACAGTAAAAGAACTAAAAAAGAGCCACCGTGGCTTAACAACCATGTAAAAGAAGCAGTGAGAGATAAAAAGACTTCCTTTAATAAGTGGAAGTCAAATCCTAGTGAGGCAAATAGAAAGGAGCACAAATACTGCCAGCTTAAGTGCAAGAGTGTAATAAGAAAAGTCAAAGAGGAGTTTGAAGAATGGCTAGCCAAAAACTCCAAAGGTGGTAATAAAATGTTTTTTAAGTACATCAGAAGCAGGAAGCCTGCTAAACAACCAGTGGGGCCCCTTGACGATCAAAATACAAAAGGAATGCTTAAAGACGATAAAGTCATTGCAGAGAAACTAAATGGATTCTTTGCTTCAGTCTTCATGGCTGAGGATGTTAGGGAGATTCTCAAACCTGAGCTGGCTTTTGTAGGTGACAAATCTGAGGAACTGTCACAGATTGAAGTGTCACTAGAGGAGGTTTTGGAATTAATTGATAAACTCAACATTAACAAGTTACCAGGACCAGATGGCATTCACCCACGAGTTCTGAAGGAACTCAAATGTGAAGTTGCGGAACCATTAACTAAGGTTTGTAACCTGTCCTTTAAATCGGCTTCGGTACCCAGTGACTGGAAGTTAGCTAATGTAAGGCCAATATTTAAAAAGGGCTCTAGAGGTGATCCCGGCTGGCAATTACAGACCGGTAAGTCTAACGTCAGTACCGGGCAAATTAGTCGAAACAATAGTTAAGAATAAAATTGTCAGACACATAGAAAAACATAAACTGTTGAGCAATAGTCAACATGGTTTCTGTAAAGGGAAATTGTGTCTTACTAATCTATTAGAGTTCTTTGAAGGGGTCAACAAACATGTGGACAAGGGGGATCCAGTGGACATAGTATACTTAGATTTTCAGAAAACCTTTGACAAGGTCCCTCACCAAAGGCTCTTACGTAAATTTAGCTGTCATGGGATAAAAGGGAAGGTCCTTTTATAGATTGAGAACTGGTTAAAAGACAGGGAACAAAGGGTAGGAATTAATGGTAAATTCTCAGAATGGAGAGGGGTAACTAGTGGTGTTCCCCAAGGGTCAGTCCTAGGACCAATCCTATTCAATTTATTCATAAATGATTTGGAGAAAGGGGTAAACAGTGAGATGGCAAAGTTTGCAGATGATACTAAACTGCTCAAGATAGTTAAGACCAAAGCAGATTGTGAAGAACTTCAAAAAGATCTCACAAAACTAAGAGACTGGGCATCAAAATGGAAAATGAAATTTAATGTGGATAAATGTAAAGTAGTGCACACTGGAAAAAATAACCCCAACTATACATACAATATGATGGGGGCTAATTTAGCTGCAAAGAGTCAGGAAAAAGATCTTGGCGTCATCGTGGATAGTTCTCTGAAGATGTCCACAGAGTGCGCAGAGGCAGTCAAAAAAGCAAACAGGATGTTAGGAATCATTAAAAAGAGGATAGAGAATAAGACTGATAATATATTATTGCCCTTATATAAATCCATGGTATGCCCACATCTCGAATACTGTGTACAAATGTGGTCTCCTCAGCTCAAAAAAGATATTCTAGCACTAGAAAAGGTTCAGAAAAGGGCAACTAATATGATTAGGGGTTTGGAAAGGGTCCCATACAAGGAAAGATTAAAGATGCTAGGGCTCTTCAGCTTGGAAAAGAGAAGACTAAGGGGGGATATGATAGAGGTATATAAAATCATGAGTGATGTAGAGAAAGTGGATAAGGAAAAGTTATTTACTTATTCCCATAATACAAGAACTAGGGGTCACCAAATGAAATTAATAGGTAGCAGGTTTAAAACAAATAAAAGGAAGTTCTTCACACAGCGCACAGTCAACTTGTGGAACTCCTTACCTGAGGAGGTTGTGAAGGCTAGGACTATAACAATGTTTAAAAGGGAACTGGATAAATTCATGGTGGCTAAGTCCATAAATGGCTATTAGCCAGGAAGGGTAAAGAATGGTGTCCCTAGCCTCTGTTCATTGGAGGATGGAGGTGGATGGAAGGAGAGAGATCACTTGATCATTGCCTGTTAGCTTCACTCCTTCTGGGGCACCTGGCATTGGCCACTGTCGGTAGACAGATACTGGGCTAGATGGACCTTTGGTCTGACCCAGTACGGCCGTTCTTATGTTCTTATGTACTTTCAATAGCCAAATAGGAGAAAAAATATACTATTTTGCCATTTTGCATCTATTTTCTAGCCAGTTTACACCTGGTATAAAATTACTCCCCTATTTGCATCACCCTGACTTTAGCCCACTGAGTGTTGTAAGAACATAAGAATGGCCATATTGTGTCAGCCCAATGGTCCATCAGCCCAGTATCCTGTCTTCTAACAGTGGATGGTGCCAGATGCTTCAGAGGGAATGAATACACAGAGCATTTATCCAGCGATCCATCCCCGGTCATCCAGTCCCAGCATCTGACAGTCAAAGGTTTAGGGACACTGAAAGCATGGGGTTGCATCCTTGACCATCTTGGCTAACAGACATTGATGGACCTATCCTCCATTAATTTAGCTAATTATTTTTTGAACCTAGTTTATACTTTTAGCCTTCACAACATCTCCTGGCAATGAATTCCACAGGTTGACTGTGCATTGTGTGAAGAAGGACTTCCTTCTGCTTGTTTTAAATATGGGTCTATTAATTTCATTAGGTGTCTCCTGGTTCTTGTGTTATGTAAAGGGGTAAATAACATTTCCTCATTTACTTTCTCCATACCATTCGTGATATCTGTTAGCTTTTTTGACTGCTGCTGCACACTGGGAGGATGTTTTGAGAGAACTATCCATAATGAGTCCAAGGTCTCTTTCTTGAGTGGTAACAGCTAATTTAGCCCCCCATCATTTTGTATGTATAGTTGGGATTATGTTTTCCAGTGTGCATTACTTTGCATTTATTAACATTGAATTTAATCTTTCATTTTGTTGCCCAGTCACCCAATTTTTTGAAAGCTCTTTGTTACTCTTCGTAGTCTTCTTTGGATTTAACTACCTTGAATAATTTTGTATTATCTGCAGTTTTTGCCATGTCACTGTTTACCCGTTTTTCCAGGTCATTTATGATAATGTTGAACAGCATTGGTCCCAGTACAGATCCCTGGAGGACACCACGATTTACCTCTCTCCATTCTGAAAACTGACCATTTATTCCTACCCTTTGTTTCCTGTCTTTAAAATCAGTTACTGATCCATGAGAGGTCCGTCCCTCTTATCCCATGGCAGCTCACTTTGCTTAAGAGCCTTTGGTGAAGGATTTTGTCCAAGGCTTCCTGAAAGTCCAAGTACACTATATCCACTGGATCACTTTCGTCAACATGCTTGTTGACCCCTCAAAGAATTCTAATAGATTGGTGAGGCATGATTTCCCTTTATAAACTTTTCATTAACATATTATATTTATGTATGTGTCTGATAATTCTGTTTTTTACTATAGTTTCAACCAGTTTGCCTGATACTGAAGTTAGGTTTACTGGCCTGTAACTGCCAGGATTGCTTCTGAAGCCTTTTTTTAAAAATCAGTGTTACATTAGCAGTTCTCCAGTCATGTGGGTATACAGGCTGATTTAAGCAGAGATTACTTACCACAGTCAATATTTCTGCAATTTCACATTTTAGTTCCTTCAGAACTCTTGGGTGAACACTATCTTGTCCTGGTGACTTATTACTATTTAATTTACCTATTTGTTCCAAAACCTCCTCTACAGACACCTTAATCTGGGACAGTTCCTCAGATCTGTCACCTAAATAGAATGGTGAGAATCTCCCTCCCATCCACTGCAGTGAAGTAGTAACTAGAAAGGAGGAAAGTTGGAACCACAAATCTGGATCTATTTGAGTATCAAGGGTGGGGATAAGGGAGGATTGTTCAAATTAGAACCCAAACCTATCCTTACCATTTAGTTTCTGAACTAATGTGGTTGGAAGTTTGTGACTGAGGGCAGAATCTAGCTCTTTAATTGAAGCATCCATAGAGGGGATGTTTTAGAATATAAAATAGGGCGACCAGACAGTGAATGTGAAAAATTGGGATGGAGGTGGGGGGTAATAGGAGCCTATATGAGAAAAAGACCCCAAAATTGGGACTGTCACTATAAAATTGGGACATCTGGTCACCCTGGTATAGAGGGACCCAAATAGGGGCGGGGAAAGCTATCAGGGGTCTGAACACTAAGGCAGATGTGAAACTTTCTGATCGCTTCATGGGGTTATTGCTGGGTTTTTTTATATTTTTTTCTTTAGTCTCTTTTCATCTACTCCCAATTTCTCCACTGTTCTCTCCTTTTCCTGTTCGCACTTGTTCTTTGTTCAAGCATAAGAAGCGGGAGAGTCATTCAGGAGGTAATATTCAGGCTCTAGTCCTTCCTTCACATATACTGCATTTTCCCACCAAGCACTTTCTGAAACTAGAATGCTTACGAAGAAAGTACAACACCCTCCCAACGATTGGGGAAGTTATCTGTTGTAATATAAACTACCTATCTGTTTCCCCTCCCTTTTCTCCTCCTCCCAATTTCTATCATCTTTCCTTCCCCATATTCCTATTTTTAAAAATATCCTGTTCATTTTAAAGGTCAGCCAATGCACTCTGCAGCTGTGCTCTAGCCACTCCAGCTTAATAGTTTATGAAGCAAGACTTGCTCAGAAGTATGTCAGAGGTACCAACTGTACTTAAACAGGAACACCATTAATAGCATTCAGAGAAGTGCGAGCTGCAGCACTGCCTTTGCGTTGACAAGTTGAGGGCAGATAATGCCCAGGAAGAAATACTGAGTGTTGGATGTACAGCCTTTGAAAATGGATCCTCATTTGCAAAGCATAGTCAAATATATTCCAAACTATTCTGAAATGATCCTATCCTATAGCATAGAATTCCCTATTTATTGCTCTTAGTGCCTCTAGGACTTTGAAGAATTGTGCTAAATGAAATGCAATATGTTTCTCCAGGGTTTTTTTAAAAGAAACCTAAAATTCAATTTTAAAATCATTGTGTCTGGCAGCCAACAAGGAGAGAGACTTTTGCTCCTTCTTCGCATTCTCCACTATGCTGGGTACAGACTAATTCAGTCCATCTTCCTCATTAGGGTAGCACTTAATGTTTTCTTCACAGCCAATCACCCACAAGCTCTGCCTATATTTCTTCTTCTGGCCCTCAAAGCGAGAAAAATAGCAAAGATAAGAAAAAGTTAGAGGTAATAGATTTACTCCTTATCCAGGGAAGAGATTTCTATTACAGTGTAGAATGTTTTCCTGTTACAGGCAAGGTCTTTCAGCATTGAGAAAATACCTACCTTGACAAAATATATGGATACTGTCAAAAAAGTTTTCTGTGGGAGAAGAAAGGTTGAAGCAGACTATCCAGCCTTTCTTATAGGCAGACCATAGAGAGCATTAACTGTGGGTCACTGATAATGAGCTGTGATTGTGAGTGTGGTGTATGAGGAAATGGGATGTGTAATGTAGTGATGTGTCATTTCCATCAACAGACAGGGTGTCAGAAAGTTATTTGTCTTCTCCTTTGATAGAGAGAAATCTGTCTCCTGCTGCAGCACAGTCATCATCCCACAGCAGACATATGTGTGAACTGGTAGGTTCTTCTTTTGTTTCTGGGCCTCTCCGGGATTGCCAGAGTCCACCATATCTTTGATCTGCAGCAAAGCCCCATTACAACAACAATAGACAGGACATTTCAATGCAGTGAAATCAAAGCCATCTAAACATCAGCAATTAAGCAGAGCACTCATGGGAGAGATTGAGGAAGATTTTATCTCCAGATGCCTTTGTCCAAAGAAGGCCTTTTTCATTTTATACTCATAATGTACACAAGACCATTCACTACATGATTGTGGGGGAGTACCCTGACCAAAGTTTAACTTTATCAACTGATTTGACTGTGTTATTTAGAAAGCCCTGCTAACATTTTTAGTGCATCTTTGAGAGATCATCATTCATATGACAATCCTATCAAAGTGTGTTACCTGGAAATCCCTACATCCTGAGCATTATTTTAAAAATATAGATGAAGATATATGTATGTACATAAGCTATATTTTCAAATAGCAGGGGCTATAAAGAAATAGGCACGCAAATTAGAGTATAAGTGCACTCACTTTTTTGCATGCACAAGACATTCTCTAATATTGGAACATTTGGACCTAACTGCAAAATAATTTCCATTAGGTATGAAAAGTCTGTTTTCGTGTTTTTTTTTCAGGCTAGGGAGTTGAATGACCAATGGGGCATTGGGAAACTCACTCCTGTGGGTGACCCAATGGCACAGGCAAGACATTGAAACGCTCTTCATTTTATACAATGAAAACCAACTTGACCTCAGTGGAAGAGGAATGGTAACCAGTTTAGGTTTGCAAAAGTGTGCCAGGTGATGGAGACCACTGGGTCCTGGGATTGATTGATTTTACTGGAAGTGTCAGGTTTGACAACTTGGAACTTCTGTTTTATTTTTTAAGATACTTGCTATTCACTGTTGCTAAACTAATTGCTATATATTTCTTTTTACAGATGCATCCATAGTTGTTTTAAAACAGGATAGGATTCAGAGCACTAAATACAGATGGCAAATCTGATTGAAAAATGTGTGGCCTGATTCACCACTGCTTCACTGTAGTTTTGCAGCAGAGTGACTCAACCATTTTCAGTGGCATTACATCCTGCCAAAATCTGGCGAAATGCAGGGGTGAGTCCAACTGTGGGTTCCTCATCTAGTTTTACTTTTTATTCCAATTTTGAAGGTATTCATCTTTGGAATTTGCTCCCTCCTGAGTGTCAGAACGTGAATCTAGTGACCAGCAGGGCAAAATGCACCTATTTATGGCATCTGATTAACTTTTTCTGTTTTTAACGTTCTTTAATTAAAGGCCATAGCTCCATATCTGTTTTCTTCCATGGTGTAGTCTTCAAAATTTAGGGAGATTTTTGCATATTTCTGCATTTCCTGCTTTTGGCTTGAATTGAAATTAATAACATACCATGATATAGGCTGTTCTCACTGTCAGGACCTAATTAAAGTTTTTTTGAGGTGCCAAATAGGAGCAGGGCAATAAGATGTGGAATAAGGGATTTAGAAGTAATTTATCTTCATATTGGTCTCACTGCCTGAAGGAGTGATGGGGCCAGGCCATGAGTAGCCATATTCATGTAGTTTTGTGGGACCAAAAGAGGTTGCTTGCATTGCTAGTGCTCATTCTGCTAATTTTCTTCTTTGGGCTTTTCTGCCTGTGGAGAACAACTCCACGTGTAGACAAGACCTTAGTATTTCAGGCGCAACACCAGAAATTTCAAGAGACAGAACTCCTAAGATTTCCAATATAAAGCGGTTCAAAAGCTAAAAGTATGGCTAAGGATGAACTAAATGTGAATGGAATATGAGAACCTTTTGAAGTTCCCCATACTGTCAGCAAGAGTTTCTTTGTTTAATATAATAAGCAGGACTCTTCCTTTCTTAACTATTTTGGTGCTGTATTTTCAACTGAAGCATTAGCCCAATGCATAATCCCAAAGGGATCAGAAAAACAAAATAAACAAATAACTACCCCCCAAATCTTTCCGTCTACTTCTGAAATGAAGCTAAAATTTCACAATAAATCATTCTGATTCTCTATCAATGTTCTAATAAATGATAGGTGATGCTCCTAGTACACTCACAAACTATGGGTAGGTTGATACTGGAAATTGCATGGACTGAGGGCTGTCTATGCCCCAAAGAGTGGCATTGAAAACATGATTAGATACAAGAAAAGGAAGAGATTTCTTCATGACATTTCAAAGCCTCTTAAAGAACAGCACTTTCACCTTTAATTGCAGGGCAAAATATTCCCACAGGCATGGACTAGTCTTTAAAAGGTTTTAAGAATTTTTAATGATATTATTAAGATATAAAGCACTGTCATTTAAAAGCATTTAAAGATATGCTCCTTATCTTCTCCTTTTCAGTACCGCTGTCTAGCTTAGGCTAGCAGAAGGGCTGTGCATGATTAGTTAATGTCTGATGATACTTTAATTGACACTATATAGAGATGAAAGCACTCTGATTTTTGTGTGTGTATTTTAGTGCTCTACAAAGATGCCAAACTGACAGCCCCAGAGACTGACTGTCTTCTCCTAAGCCAGTAAGGGGCAGCATGTGTGCAGGGTAGTTCAGATTTTGTTCCATTCAATCAGTTCTTGACCTATCTGCTGAAGCTGCCATCGGAGTTTCAGCTTACTGACATTTGTGGTGGTGATTTCTGTGGACAATTTAGGAATTGAACTGACTGAAATCACTGACACATTTCACCTAGAATATGAAATAGGGGAAAGACTTTGTCTCATTGACTATGTCTATGCAATAAATTAATTTTCTCCTTTTTTTCCTAAACAATATGCTATCACTGAAAATATTCCTTAAAATGTTCCATAGAAACTGAAGGTGTGCTCAGTCAGAGAGGGCAGCTGGTCTGGGACTCAGACACCTCTCATCTGAGTAGAAGTCAGCCAATTTACATTTAAAAAGACTCTTCCTAAGAAGGGAAGTTTACCTAGATCCTTCAGAGTGGGAATGCCCTTTGAAAAGATACTGTAAGTGTGCCTTGGTTCAAAAGAAGTCCTTGAAATGCCTCTAATGCAATCATGGTAAGTAGGCGGAAGTTAAAAGATTGTGTATTGGCAAACATGCAGTTAGCATTTTGACACAACTTCAACCAAGAGTCTAAGGATAACTGCCTCTGGTAACAACAAAGAATGTGCTTTCTGTATTCAGGTCTGGAGCTGAGTGGGCTGGGAAAGAACAGATATTGAGCCAGATTGAATGTAAATGGAGTTGTGCCATTTTACAGCAAATGACAATCTTGTGCATAGACTTTATTGCAGTGTTGCCAACTCTCATGATTTTGTCACGAGTCTCATGATACTTATTGTTTTTCTTGAAGTCTCAGCTCATGGAGTCAAGTGGATACACGATGATTTCAGCCTTCATTCTTAAAGAAAAAGTGAGTTTCTAGCCCTCATGGCTATGGAGAAAGCTTAAAAATGCGTCCTAAAGGCTCAACACGGGGAATTAAAAAACCCGCACCAAATGTTTACATAATCTCATGATTTTTGGTGAGCCTGACTCAAGATTTTTGACATTTTGGGGTTGGCAATACTGTTATAGGCCAGAGTAAACAGGAACCTGCATCCTACAGTGAAAGCTTTGTTATCTGGCATGTTGGGGAAATGGGATGATGTGCCGGTAAGTCAAAAATTCCAGTTAACTAAGAGTGAGAAGTTTGGGTGCAGGAGGCTGGGGGTGGGGCACAGGATGGGGTACAGGGTGTAGGGTCTAGGAGGGAGTTTGAGTGCAGGAGGGGTTTTTGGGTGCTGGATTCAGGTGGCACTTCGGGTGGCTCCCGGCAAATGGCAACGTGTCCCTGCTGCTCCTAGGTGGAGGTGGCTTTGCGTGCTGCTGCTGCCTGCAGGCACCACCCCTACAGCTCCCATTGGCCCCACTTCCTGGCCAATGGGAGCTGCGAAGCAGGGCCAGTGCAGTGTGGTGGGGTGGGGCAGAGGCAGCGCATGGAGCCCCCGTGGCTGTTCCTCCTTCTAGGAGCAGCAGGGACATGTTGTCACTTCAGAGGAGCCACGTGGAACCTGGTAGGGAGCCTGCCGGCCCCACGTCAGCTGGACTTTTAATAGTCCAGTCAGTGGTGCTGACCGAAGCTGTCAGGTCCCTTGCTGACCGGGCATTCCGGTCAAAAACCAGACACTTGGCAAACCTACTGAAGATTAGAAGTGCTGGTTTATAGAGCTTTCCGGTTGTTAAGGTGCTGGATAACACTTTTATTGTACCATGTAATATCTATGAGTCCAGGCGATTACAGTGGCAGCTGTCACTGTGCTATCTGAGCATGCTACAGATTTATTTAAGAAGATTTGTTTCTCTCTACCTTATTCGGCCTGAAGGGCCTTAAGGAGAAAAAAAAAAGATTCTGTCTGAGTTATTGAGACAAGGCCAGGTAGAAGAAGCAGGTGTTTTACATTTTGCTCTGAAGGCACTGAGGTTAATAATCATTCTGATCTCTTCTCGAAGAGAGTTCCACAGTAGTCATGGGAGGTCATTTCCAGGAAGAGTGAGGTGTTACCTCAGGTAATTAGGTACAATCACAGAGAGACGTTTAAAGATGAAGCCTGCAGCCCAGTTTAACCTTTGCAAATAATTACATCACTCATAATAGCATACAGCAACTGACTGAAAGTAAGTTGATATGCCTTCTGTGTTTGTATGGGTTACTTCTCTTTGTATGCTTATAAACAATATTTTAACTTCACCTAAAGAGCTCAATTCTGAGAAATGTTGAGAACCTTCAAGCTGCAGCTGAAGATGCTCAATATCTTGCTTGGTCACATCCATAATTTGGATCTGGCTGTAACGTGGAGTTACAGGTGACCGGTTGACTGCACATGAACATCCTGGGAGATGAAAGCTACTGCCCCCTGAGAGGAGGAAGACGCCGGGTGAGCTTAACCGGTGCCAAGGTCAGCAAAGAAAAGGCAGGAAAAGGGCAGCAGTTTTTTCCCATAACAATGCCACCACCATGAATTAAAAATGTCAGCTCTTTACAATGTGCTAATGGTGGATGATTTTTAATACCTTTGAAAATTTCAGAGGGAAAACAGAACTTACATCTGGGACACACTTTATTATGGTGCATGTAAGTCAGAGGCACACTTGTTTTGCCATGCATGTTACTTTCTCAGTAGATAATTTTATATAACCAAATAAACTGAAAACAACAAACAACATGACAATGAAACTGAAAAAAGTCTGGATTTCTAGAATCCTCAAGGCAAGAATAGATTGTTTATAGTGTACCTTGCAGCCCAGTGTCCACTGAACAATTTATTTAGAATAGCTGAGGAATTCTGATCATGACCCCTGCCCCAGAAATTAGCCCTGAAGCACTGTATTGCAGACTTTGGAACTCTCCTAGAAGACTTTTGACTTATTTTATTTCCAAATCTGTTTCCTCTCTATTTATTCTAACCACTGTTTTCCCCTTTTCAACTAACCTTTCAGGCATAAGTAGAAGCTATCCTTTAACTCTGGTCTTCAGGCTCCTAAGTCACTAATTACTGCTATCAGAACTGCTCTCAGTAGAATTCAGGTTACTACAAGACCAACTACAGCAGTTTATCTCAAGACTGAATATCATTGTGGAACTTGTTGGACAAAACTGCATTCAAAAGTTGGTTTTAGGTTAGTTATTGTTTCAATGTGTATTACTTATTTGAATAAGTAGTGTAGTGCTTTTTAGGTATGGTGTATCATTGACAAAAATGTTCTAAAATTTAAATAGATAATTTTCTAAATTTAAATAGATAATTAGAGATTTTTAGATAATTTACAAACATGGACAATTAACTGTATTAGAATTTGTTCCAAACAAAAATATTTCACTGAACTATGTTGAAAATATTTGTCATGAGCTATTAAAAATGTAGGTGAATTACTTCTGATAAGAAAAATAGGATCAAATTTTCAGTAGAAAGATGCTCAACTTATCCACCTACATTTGCACGTAAGATTACCACAGTTGTGCATGCAATTATAGCAATGTGATTTAGATGGTTTATGGGCTGATATCTAATTATGGTTACTGTGCATCCAACTGTAGGTGCACAATTGTGCATGCAAATGGGCCTTAACCAACTCAAAATGTGGCCCCTCTGATCTTTTTCCTTGACAAGTACAAAGAAGAAAATACAGATTTTGATTGCTGTGATTGAAATGTGAAGGTAAGTGAACTCTAAAGTGTTCTGTATCTCATGCTTATAGATGCCTAGTGCAGAAAAGTGGAACAGTCTAACCATTTAAGGGGCTAATAGCAGCTTCCAACAGAAATGATTGGCCTGCTGGAATATTGCAGTACTCAAAAAAATTGCATTAGACATACTCTTAGCAACTTGTTACTGAATAAGTTAACTAGCACCAGTAAGTCAGAGACTTAGCTTAAACTCTGTGCTACTATAACTCATACTTCTTTGCAATGAAGCACATTAGAATATGAGGCTCTCAGCCCTCGTCCAGACTAACCCGCGGCATCGGCGGGTTAAAATCGATTGCTCGGGGATCGATATATCGCGTCTAGTCTGGACGCGGTGTATCGATCCCCGAGCGCGCTTACATCGATTCCGGAACTCCATCTATCCGAACGGAGTTCCGGAATCGACACGGAGAGCCGCGGACATCGATGGAGCGCCGTCCAGACTGGTGAGTACCTCGATTTTAGAAATTCGACTTCAGCTACGTTATTCTCGTAGCTGAAGTTGCGTATCTAAAATCGATTTTAATTCCTAGTCTGGACGTGGCCTCTGTGTAGATTTATGGAAAACTTGCAGCCATTCCAGAAAGTTGTTTGAGCAGAGTGAATACTGCAATTTTTGGTCTCAGCCAGATAATCTCTCTAATCCAAGTATTGGCTCTCACTCTGCAGGAGATGAAACAGATCTTTGATGGAAAAAAGGGACTTCACTGTTCTTGGTCTGATTGATGATCACCTTTTCAAAATCAAAAGGAAAATGATTCTCTTGCATGTTGAATTCTGAGTATTATATAGCTTCTTAACCTGTTGTTTTCAAGGTTCAAAGACTGCAGAATCTGCTTTTTTTGCAGAGAGAAGATTTAGAAAAGAATAAAAAAGTCATTTTTAGGGTTTTTCAAACCTTCACCCCATAAATTTGTAAATATCACCTTTGGACTCACTAGAATGGAAAGAGCATATTATGGCCAAAATGCATTACTTGCGGCAGATTCCTTCTTAGTCTCAAAGGCTTTTGTTAAATGTACTCCTGAAATGTGTTAAATTGTTAATGTTTTCTGACTTTGTACATTGGGAGCAATTTTGTTTGGTATTGGCGCTCCAGAACCTTGACTCTTTCTGAAGGATGGAAGAATTTCTGTTAAATGACTATGCAAAATCCTGTTAACAAAAGCCATTTCTCAGAACATTTTTAAAAGTAACAACCAAGGACCCCATCAACATGGCCTGTTCCTTAACTGAGCTCAGGAAACCTTGTGATTGTGTACTGGCAGAGTTTTCAAAAGATCCATCTGTGTGGGGGACAGAGTGTTGAAACCAATGGGTTCTGGTCTTTAATGTTTGGTGGCAATGATGCAGAGAACATGGCATCTGCTGGATCTTAGATGCTTAGAAAAATGAGAATTAATCTATTGCAAGAAGCAATAAAAAGAAACAACGTTTCTTTTTCCATGATAACTTTTGGTTGATGCTAAAAAACACAATTATTTTAAGTGGATTACTTCCAAAGAATAACTTAATTTGTTTTATTATCAAACACTACTCCTTTCCTATTTATTGATTAATCAAGCCAGGTAACTGGATTTATTACTTCCAAATCTATGGATAATCTTATTTCCAGATTACTTATGTGTTTGCTCTTCTGGGATCATCAGTAAGTGCAAATCTGATGCACGGTTTAAGTTCTCCAAATGGAGTGTAAGTGGAGCCTTGGTGCATTGTTCTGCTGGACAGAATGGGTGAAATTCAACCATTCAGAGTAATTAAAACATGTTTTGCTTTTATATCTATAATATGCATGGCAGCACTGGAAAGAGTGTAAGGAATTTTATAGTGCTGCTTTATAGTGCATCATAAAGCAGACAAAGAAGCAGAAGGGCTTATTTCAGCTTGTACCTACAATAAATCTTACCCTGCAAGGCATTCATGTGATGATCCTGTGCACCTGATTTTGGGAGTGGACTTGCCAAACAGTATCAGTGTTGATGAAAAATAAAAATAAGGAATATCCATTGAGAGTGGGGCAGCTTTCTGCCCCCACTTTCCTAGTGCTATAAGCAGACAGAATCATTTAGGGTCAGAGGGTCTTTGTGATATAACATGACCGTAGAAGACATGAGTATCTTGTATATCTGAATTGGTAACTTGTGGCTCTTCAACTGTAATAAATTTATCTTATAATAGTTTGTAGTAATGTAGCACCTTTATGTGAGAACTTCAAAGCAATATACAAACATCAATTAAGCTTCTTAAAATCCTATACGGATTTTATCCATTTCATAAAGACAAAGAAAAGTTATGAGACTTATCCAAATTCTGACATTTTGGATTTTGTTTCTCAAAGGAGCAAGGAATCCTTATATTCAAACTTTTTTTTTAAAGTGAGATTCACTGGACAGAGGGTGAAAGTCTTTTATAGCCACCAACTACAGAGTCCCCCCTTTATATGGTGGTGGTCCTCCTGGCTGACACACCAGGACTACATTAAAGAGTTTCAGATCTGAAAGCTTGAGTCACTGTAACAAACACAAATCCTCTGTCCATAGTGTTGCCAGCTCTCATGATTTTGTCATCAATCTTGTGATATTTGGATTGTTTCCAAAAGCTCCAGCTCCTGGAAGGAAGACATTGCATAAGAATCTCAGCTTTCATTGAAAAATAAGTTTCTTGCCCTCATGGTTGCCAAGAAATGCATGAAAATGTGACCTAAGCATTCCCTAAAGGGGCCCAAAACCTGCACGTCAAAAAAGCCATCCCACTTCTCCCCCCATGAATTATTTTTCAAAAAAATCTCAATGTTTGTAAGTCAATCTCATGATTGTCAGGCCTGACTCACGACTTTTTTGAATTCTTGGAGTTGGTAGTACTAAGACGGGGCATACATGCTGTCATAACATTTCTTCCCAGATCTGAACCTTAGCGTCCAAAATATGGGTGTTAGCATGAAAACCTCCAAGCTTGGACTTGGTAATTGCTGCCACCAGCCAGGAATTATACAGTGCCTAGCTCACTGTGGTCTCCCCAAAACCTTCCCAGAGGACCCCAAGACCCAGATTCCTTGAGTCTCACCACAAAGGGAAATAACCCACTTCCCTTCTCCCTCTTCCCCTCCAGGTGTTCCCTCCCTGGGTTCCTGGAGAGATATACAGATTCAAGCTCCGTGAATCTAAACAAAGGGATTCCACCCTACCTGCTTCAAGTCCTTGAAACACAAGTACCGAGAGATCTAACCTCTCTCCCCCATCACCCAGAGGGTATGCAAAGTCAGGCTTAGTAAATCTAACACAGAGACTTTCCCCCTCCCTTTCTTAGCCTTAACCAGTGAAAAACACTCAAACAGGTCTTAAAAAGAAACCTTTATATAAAAAGAAAGAAAAAGGATATAAAATGGTCTCTCTATTAAGGTGACAATATACAAGGTCAATTGCTTAAAGGAAAAAAAATGAATAAACAGCCTTATCCAAAAAGAATACAATTTAACATATTCCAGCAACTACACATATGTAAATACAAAAAAACAATATAAATCTATTGTCTTACTATCCATGTACTTACAACTTGGAAACAGAAGATTAGAAAGCCTGGAGATAGAAAAATCACTCTCAGAGCCGAGAGGGCACAGACCCAAGACCAAGAACAATGAACTCACACCCAAAACTTCCCTCCCCCAGATTTGAAAAAGTCTTGTTTCCTGATTGGTCCTCTGGTCAGGTGTTTCAGGTTACTGTTTGTTAACCCTTTTATAGGTGAAAGAGACATTAACCCTTAGCTATCTGTTTATGACACATGCCCTGACCAGTGGATTGAATGTACTTGACGCAAACAGAAACATGAACTGATAAAAGGGCTGGAGCTTCCAGCACTCTCATTGTACAGAGAAGAGAGTATGAGCTTGTCTGCCCTCCAAAACTGAGGCTGACTTATTGAACCCATTCAGCCTCCCATGTGTTTACATAGAACCTGTGTTTACTGTAACAATTAGCTGGAGTTTGTCCACTTGGGTTGAATGAGAGCAGCTGTACTGTGAAAAAAACACTCAATATACAGAGTGATTGGATTAGCAGTTGAGTTTGTGCTATAGCCTGCAGCTGTATCCCTATTGCATTACTAGCTGCCGCATCAGCAGCACCCATGTTTCAATTCCAACCCCTCCGACAGGCCAGCTAGCTCAAATGTATAGCATCACTTAATTCTAGCTAGAGCTTTGAATGTGACGAGATGGGAATCCAGTTAAGGGGAACTCTGAGGTTATATCTTGTGCTAACAGCGCAGTAAAGGAAAGCCCGTAGAAATGTAAACTGCTCAGAATAAACAAGATGTTAACACCCAGCCCTTGGTTCCTTGAACCCTTGAGTCTGAATCCTTTGCTGTGATTGCCACTCATTTTCCTTCTTCAGTGATTTCAGCCGTCATAGGCTACGTCCAGACTCCCCGCCGTATCGGCGGTGTGAAAGTAGAATGAATTAAATTGTAAAAATAAGAATGGATTAAAGAAATGTTATATGTACCTTTAAGCAGAAATAAGAAATGTTGAAATACAGGTGCCAGGAAAAGAAACATTAGGCATAAACAAGGGTGCTAATGGCAAAACATTAACAGAGGATCGGTAATAGTTAGTAAGGAAATAAGATATGCATGCCTAGCCCAGGTAAACTTATCAGATTCTGCTTCCTTTGTTATCTTGTTAAGTGCTCGCTCTTTTATCTGTATAAATAAGACTGTTTGGGCCTTGCATGGCCACTCACATATTCTGAATGTTATTGGCGGAGCGCTGTGCTAATAAACAGAGTGGTCTGACAAATTGTGAGTCCTGATTCTAACTTTGACAATTTGGAGGTTCCACCGAGATGGCAACCGTCTTCACTAGGGCTGTGTGATTCCTGACTGTTTTTGTAGGATGACCATGGCAGCCGGCACCTGGGCATTTGGCCCAAGCGGTCCCCCACTAGAGCGGAAAGGTCCACAGCCACAGTGAGGTCTACGCCATCGAACCTGTTGGTTCCCACTCTGTTCTGGTAGGGATCCCGGGATCTGACATCAGGAATCTGGTCAGGTAATTACTTCTGTGTTTTGTCCGGACTGAGGACTGTCCTGTCTCTGTGTCTATCTGTCCTCTTGTGGAGTGTTTGAGTCTGGGTGCCGTCTCTGTCTGGGGATCGGCCAACCAAGGGGTTCCTGTCCCTGTGGTCTGAGTGAGTGGAATCTGCACAATCGCAGCCGCACCGCACTTTGGGTAAAACCCTTGGTGTGAAAGCAAGGGCGATTGAGGCAGTAGCCTGTGGGCTCCTTTTGTGTGTTGCACTGGGCATCGCTCTGACGAACCCGAATTTCCTTCTTGTGTGATTGGTGTGTGAAGTCCTCCTGTATGAGTAACCAGACGTCTAAGTCGGGACCATTCCCTAAATGAACACCGGCTCATTTTATGTATTTAGGATGGGTCCAGACTCCTGTAAAAAGAGTCTGGACTCCTGTAAATTTCTGGAAAAATGGTCTAGGCTAACTCAGGGGGATCCCAAAACTCAGTGGCCACTGTTAAAATCTTGGAACAAAGACTGAGTGGACATCTTAAAGGACAAACTCAGCCAACCTAAAACTAAATTGGCTAAAGGAGAGGTTAATTGTTTCATGCAGTGGTGGCAAGAGGCAAGTCATAAGTGGACAAAATCAAAACTCGCCTCTCAATTATTCAAATAATAAGTTAAAAGCTTTATTAAAAGTCTCCTCTCCCACCACCAGACTGAGCGCGCCCCTTTACCCTGTTCTCCAAACCCCAGATCGATCCAACCCCCTTCATACTCCCATCTCATTGTAAAAAGGACAAAAAGCTCCTTGTTCTGCTCCCCTTTGTCTGCCTCAGAAACTGATTCGTTAGTGTTCCACTACCAATTCAGCAAGAGGGGGGGGGACTCCTCAACTAGCCCCCACCCTTCCTGGTCCCTTTCCTTGAACACTTCTTTCAAAATTGTGAAGTGACCACAATATCACTCACAAACGGTTCATTGGAAAAAGCAGGATCGGGCCCAGACAAGCAGGCAAGCAACAGATAAAGAAACAGGTTGAAAGCTCTAAGGGCATAGTGTCAGGAGTAAGAAAAGCAGTAAGTGCAGGCATGAACCCCTGGAACAATACTTAAAATGGTGAAATCTGAGGTGATAAAGGTGTCATTTTGGGACATAAACAAGTGATTTAAGGGAAGAGAGTGAAAAGTTAACTCTACAGAGGCTGGAGAGAATTAAGCAGTTAAACGTTGTGGAAAATGTTAAAAAGGACCATGTTAAAGAGAGAATTCTTGGTTTCTTTGCAGCCATTCTGAAGGGAAAATGGGCCCTTTTCCAAAAGAATGTCTGTAAATCATCCAAATATATATACAGCTATGTAAAAACAAAGTAGTGTAAAGAAATGTTAAAAAAAAAAAGTGTATGTATCTATTTGTCTGTGAAAATATGTAAAGTTCTAAGAATCTAAACCAGCACATCTGGTTTGTAAAACTCCTGTTTTGTAGGGGTAAGATAAATTGATTTTGTTTTTGTTGCCACTACAAATTCATTTGACTCTAATTCAAAGTTGCAAAACTGACAGACCTTTTTGCAAGACACAGGCAATTAGTGTTGTTTGGCTTTGGGATTTAGCATTTAACCCTTAAGGGGTAACTTGATTCTTTACAAACATTAAAATGTTTTTAAATAAAGACCAAGTCATGGCTGCAATAGGGCACTCAAAATCAGGAGAATAGGTAGAGATTCTGGAGTCTGTCTGTTTGGTTTTTTTTTTTTGGTAACAATAGCAGATAAGAGCTGTAGTGAAAGAATAAGAAATTAACAGTGACCCTCTGAAGCAACAGCAGAGGTGAGGTGCACAAAACAAAGAGAAGCAATGTTAAAAACACTGAGCCTTAAAATGGCTCTGTGGAATCAGACTGACACTTTAATAAGGATACATGAAAACTCTGTAAGAACAAAAGAAACGGTTACACCTTATGTAAAAATTGATATGGCTAATGTTATTAAAAAGTTATAGTATAGAAGGAATGTACATTTTCCCTCGGACATGTGCGGTATATATTGTAAAAAGGGGTAAAAGAAATGCAAATGAAACATGCTGCTGAATTAAAATCCTATTAGGGCTCCAAAAAGAGCCGCAATAGGCTGTTTTTTTTCTTTTTCAGATCCCTGTGTGTTAAGACAGAGTCTCTGAGCTCTGCTGATGGCTTTGAATCCAAAAGTCAAGCCTGTGTTGATGCAGATTACCTAACTGATAAAGAAAGGTGAGAACTGCCAGCACAAAAGAAGCTGCAAATAAATAACATACCTGGTCAGCAAACAAATTGCCCACATAAAAGGCATGGTATAACAAGATACCTTTAATAGATTTGATGCTAATGTTGTTGTTAATATTAAACATTGAAATAAATTTAATGTTAGTAAGTACCCCTGTAACAAGTTAGAGCGTATGATTTTTGGAAAAATCCTTTAAAGTAATATGGTAATGATGCTTCCCAGCTATTATCTGTGAATAAACTTAAAGTTTAACACAGCAGGAAAAACATTACAAACCTGGTCTGCTATACAAGAGGAAAAACTTGAGGTACACCACCTCATGAATTTAATAACTAAACAGTGGAATAATTTCCGCATAACCCTTAAAAAGCAGAAGCCATTAAAACCCGGCCTGCCTATAGAACAAAAAAAAAAAACACAGGAAAATATGAGGTAATTCCTCTGTTTTGCCTGCAATCAGCAAGGGTATTTGTAAAAGAAAGGAATCTTTTAAGTAATAATCAATGCCACACCAAAAGGGATAGAAAAATGTTGTTTTTTGTCTTTCAGATAATCCAAAGTACTGTATAATGGGCTATGTGTATGTGTTAATTCTTGGGGAAAAGTGTTTAAAAAGTGTTAGCAACCTACTGGACCATTCGTATTATACACACAAATGGGGACATGTTAAGAATTGCCACTACAGAAAAACATCATAGCTTACCATTGGTATAACATATTTTCTGGATGGTTTCCCACAACTACTGGCATACTAATGTTACTACCCCTAATTGTGTTTTTGGTTTTAAATTGTATGTGTGTAATTGAAATGTTTACAATGTGCTGGTGGATAAAACAAATGTGTGCAAAGCTAAAGCCACAGGCCCAAATCATCTCCCAGTATTTTCTATTACATGGACTAAATAAGAAGTGACACTGGCGATTAATAATCTTAGTGTCAAAAGGGGGATATGTAGGAGCAGGATTTTATAATGTCCCATAAGAATTAAAGTATAATTTGATTTCATCCTGCTAGCCATTTTTTTTAAATGGCAGAAATAAATGACCCCCTGGGACTATAAGATTCTGTTTTCCCATATGCATTACAAATTGGGCCCCCTCTAACTCTTTGTTTTAAGATTTAGGTAGTAAGAGACAGGATTCTCTATTGTGTCTATGTTAAGTAAATTAGAGAAACATTGAAGGCCTGGGTCTCAATGTAAATTGTCTTAGTTATCAATTGTAAAACTTAGCAAGGTTTAATTTGCAATGCTTTTTTGTTCTATATAAAATACTACTGTTCGTATTCTCAATCTATTTGTGTGAATGAGGAATGTATGCATCAGGAAAAGATAAGGTGTGAAGGCCATTGTTATAGCCAGAGTCAAGGGATGGCTGTTAAACTGTCTGGCATCTCAGAGTGGATACATGCTTCGCAGTGTAAGAATGCACCACCCCCAGTGAACCAACCACCACCTCAGGACCGCGCAGAGTCAATTTTTTGACTCCAGAAGAAGACGTAGAGGAACAGCCTGCAATACCTTACAATCTATGCTCTCGTAAGGGTTGCCAGAAGCAGATGACTACATAAAGCAAGGCCCAAGAAGAAGCAGTAGTGAGCCTAGCGCCTGCTGCCTGGTGGACATAAAACTGTAACTGCAGTTTCCTCAGTTGAGGTTGTCAGAACCAGAAGGGCCCTGCCTCCAACAAGCTCCTCTGGTGGAGCCTGTTCTTCGGCTGCTGGTGTCTTAAGGTCTGGGGAGTCCACAATGACAATTCTTTTATCCAGCAGCACGTGTGGATAGCTCAGACCCTTATTATTTCTAAATGCTGGGTCTGCAGCCACATCCCAGCCCACTCTCAAACTGGTATTCCTGTCCTGGCTATCCCACTCAATTCCCCAGACCTCACTGGAGGACCTTGTCCGTTTAACACAATATGGAACAGTAATGACACCTGGGAAGAGGCTATTGGCAGTTCTTTTATCCCACTTGGGGAAGTAATACACCACGCAAAAAGACTCCTAAGGTTACAAGCTGTGGTTGAAATAATGGCAAATGAAACCGGAGAAAGTTTAAAAACCCTGGCCAAAGAAACAAGGGTGATCAGACAGGTTGCCCTCCAAAACCGTCAAGCATTAGACATAGTGCTGGCGGCCAAAGGAGGGACCTGTGCTCTCATTGGAAAAGAGTGTTGTGTGTTTATACCTGACAATACCAATGAGGTAATAGATCATGCTAGCCACTTAGAACAAATCACATATCTTCCCCATGAAGAGTCGAATTCTTTAGGGAAGTGGCTAAGTAACCTGTTCAATTTCTCTGGCATAGGAAACTGGTTATTTCAGGGAGCCCTAACTATCCTGTTTGGAATCTTAGTGATTTTTGTATGCTTTCAGTTAATCTCCTGTTGCATCCAAAATAGTGTAAGACCATGCCACACAGATAGCTGCCCCAAACCAGAGTGCTATTATGATGATTTTAAATATCACTGATGAAGAAATAAAGAATGATTGATTTGTGGAACCAGTAAAATTTTGGTCATGGCGTGAGCTTGACCAAAAGGAGGGATTGTGAAAGTAGAATGAATTAAATTGTAAAAATAAGAATGGATTAAAGAAATGTTATATGTACCTTTAAGCAGAAATAAGAAATGTTGAAATACAGGTGCCAGGAAAAGAAACATTAGGCATAAACAAGGGTGCTGATGGCAAAACATTAACAGAGGATCGGTAATAGTTAGTAAGGAAATAAGATATGCATGCCTAGCCCAGGTAAACTTATCAGATTCTGCTTCCTTTGTTATCTTGTTAAGTGCTCGCTCTTTTATCTGTATAAATAAGACTGTTTGGGCCTTGCATGGCCACTCACATATTCTGAATGTTATTGGCGGAGCGCTGCGCTAATAAACAGAGTGGTCTGACAAATTGTGAGTCCTGATTCTAACTTTGACAGCGGGTTAAAATCGATTGCTCGGGGATCGATATATCGTGTCTCATCTAGACGCGATATATCAATCCCCGAGCGCGCTTATATTGATTCCGGAACTCCATCAACCCCAATGGAGTTGCGGAATTGACAAGGAGAGCCGCGAACATCGATCCCGCGCGGTGAGGACGGGTGAGTAATCCGATCTTAGATATTCGACTTCAGCTACGTTATTCACGTAGCTGAAGTTGTGTATCTAAGATCGATTTCCGCCCGTAGTGTGGACCAGCCCCTAGATGATCTGCTGTCCCTTTTCCTACTTTGACTTCCATTTCTCTATGCAGGTAACATCCTTGCTGTGCTATGTATTGTCTGGAAGGAAGCAGGGTACTGCAGAAGTGGATCTCACATCATTTCCAGCCTATTCCTAGTCTGTAGTGGCCAAGCAAGAATGTTCTAAGTTTGCTTTCAGTCTCAGGTCATCTGTATCACAACTTGAACTGCCATGTCAGTGCCAATGAGCTGGCTTCAGAATCAGAGCTTTGTCATGAGTGTCTGCTGGGTCAAATTACACATTCCAAAGGAATTAGTGTTAAACATAAAACAGACAAAGGAAACTGTATCACACTTGAATGACAACAATGCTTACACCACAGTGTCATCAACTGCACAGCAGGAATGTCCTTCTCCAGCTGTGTTTATATATGATTTCCATGAATGATGGGTGTTGTTGATACTTGGCTACACTGGGGACATTTCCACTAGGCTACTGTTATATTAAGCTATTGTTTTTTCCAAACAATTACATTGCTCCCCCCATTAATTGATTGGAGTATTTTAAAAAAACAAAACAAAGCAAAACAAAATCCAACCAGCATGATACCGTGAGCTTTTTCTCTTTGGTCTATCATTTGTGAAAGAATGATTCTTTCCTTGCCTGCCCTCTCTACATTTTAAAAATCACATTTAATCTGTCTTAAAAAACCCAACGGTCAAATTCATCCTTGGCATAACCGCACAGAAATCAGTGTAATTGCACCAATGATTAAGTTAGTTTTAGGAATTCAGTTAGGCTCTGAAAGCTTTTTGATGTTTTGTTTTGTTTTGTTTTATTTATCTTCTTTTTAAAAACCAAAGCTGCTTTGGGACCATATTAAAAATACAAAGTTAGTAACACTGGCTGCAGGAGAACCCCAGTAAGGCCATACAACCCTTTGACAAAAAATATATGTAGAGAAGCAGCTACAAAACTGGTTATTTTCAGCAATATGCCTTTTGAAATACTTCTGCATCTATTGTCTACAGAAAGCTGTTTGAATTCAGACAAATGTGTTGCAGACAAATTCATTTCAGGGCTGATTCATTTTATCTGCATGTCTTCTGTGCCAAGTGAGAACATTAGGCCTCTTTAAAAAATGATGGGGGATAATAAATGCTCCAGGCATTTGTTTTGCTGAAGTGAAATAATGGCAGAGGAGCATATGGTGAAATATATTTTTAATTACTTTTCAACAATGTTAAATGTTTTTTTCCTTATTTTCATATTTAATGGTCTTGATCAAGCTTGCTAAATTGGCTGCTCATAAGGAACACCACTTTGTGCAATAACACATGACTAATTTTATGGGTATCATTATATATCACTATATATCAGCAACATTTTACTGCAGGAGCTTTCGAACTTTGTTTATGATGTTTTATGTCACTGAAGGAAGCTGTCTCCCCATTCCTCCCCCTGAGCACAGCTATCAAAGTCTTCAGTTCAGTTTTGTTTTGTTATATTTTTGTTTGTGCATATCAAGCAGGAAATGTGCTGTTCTAGTAGACTAAGCACAAGGAAATCCACCTGGAATTGACAGGTGACACCATCCTCCATTTTACAGCTTTGCTTCTTGGTCATCCCACCTTACAGCCCCCCAAACTAAACAAACAAAACAGACACCTGTATCTGGCCTGCTAACCAGAGAGAACCTGATTACATCTAAAGGCGTCTGTTTTTAGAACTGAGACAGTTAAGGACAAGCTGAAAATATAGCTGCAGACGCTGCCTATGCAGTGGATGGATCTATAAAGGGAAAATATTGGCTTATTGTGCAATACCAGAGAAGCAGCAAACAAAAGTCATAGGAGGCGAATAACAGTAACTGAGTGCAAATATCATAGTGATTATTAGGGTGGTGCCTAGGCACTGTGCAAACAGAGTAGCCGAGAGTCCCCACCCCAAAGAGCTTACAATATAAATAGCTCCACTGTGTGTATTTAATTTACTGTGATGTATGCAAAAATTGTAGGAGCAACAACAACAAAAAAGAGATAATTGGCAGTAAAATGTCTCAGCAGTCAACAAAAATCCCTTAAATTTCCCCTCCTCCTGCAGCCCTGACACTGCCCTCCCATCCATCATCAATAGCAGGAGCAAGTAGACACATTGTGCCAAATGCCCTGAAGATCAGAAGACTTAGGCTGGTTACAGACCAATGGAAAAAAGCTGTTCCAGAGCTGGAAGTCCCTGCTATCTTCACCTCCTCTTTCAGCTCCAATGCCTCTTCTGACTGCAGCTGTGGCAGGAAGGAGATAGGAGGCCTCTTTCACGTGCCCAGTGCTGCTCTTCTCACTCATTGCCAGAGCTTCTGAGGCACTGAGAGTTAAAATAGCAGGATCAGGGGCAGTTCCAGGCACCAGCGCAGCAAGGTCGTCGGGAGGGCAGCAGGCAGGGAGCCTTCGGCGGTATTTCTGTGGGGGGTCCGCCGGTTCCGTGGCTTTGGCGGCAATTCGGAGGCGGGTATGCTGAAGGTGCGGGACTGGCAGATCGCCAGCAAAACTGCTGCCGAAGCTGCCTGACTGCTGTGCTTGGGGCGGCAAAAAACATAGAGCTGCCCCTGAGCAGGATAACTGGGGATTTTATCCCTAATGCTTTAAAACTGCATTTGAAAATTATCTGATAGTAATGATTATAGCAGCAGCCAGTCTGGGAAATGGGAACCGCCACAGGAGTTAGGGCAGTGGTGGCCCGAGGGCTCATGCGACCCATCAAGGTAATCTGATTGCAGGCCATGAGACATTTTGCTGACGTTGACTGTCCGCAGGCATGGTCCCCTGCAGCTCTCATTGGCTGAGATTTGCCGTTCCCAGCCAATGGGAGCTGCAGGAAGTGACAGCCAGCATGTCCCTGCAGCCTGCCACTTCCTGCAGCTCCCATTGTCCGGGAACAGAGAACTGTGGCAACTGGGAGCTGCAGAGGTGGGGTGGGGGGATGTCGGCGGACAGTCATCAGGAAAATGTCTTGCGGCCCACAATCAGCTTACCCTGATGGGCTGCACGCTGCCCGTGGGCCACAGGTTGCCCACCACTGAGTTAGAGGATGTCTTTGGTCTGGATTAGTGGGGGTACCATCTGAAGCCAGTCAGCAAGGAGTGGGAGCCACTTTGATGGCCAAACGATGTGTCGTCCCTTTTCCCCCACCCCTCCTCCCTGAACAGAGCCAATTTGAGGAAGGAGAAATGCTTTGTGGGGCTAACGGATGCACTCCTCCCTCCCCCCGTGATTCCCCCTAAGAGATCTAGTCTGGGGGAGTGGAAGCCAGGCTAGTTGGGCAGAGTGGCAGTTGCAGTAGAGATGAACTCAAAAACTGTTCCCATGATAAGGCATGGGCAAGGTAGAACTGCAATGCTGGTGCTGGGAACCGACTTCCTTATGTACCTGCATGAAACTTATTGGTCAAAACATTATTTTTGGCAAGTTTTTTTTTTTCAGATTTGGCAACACAAATGTTTTGCAAATTTGCTTTGTTTCTACCAAATGGTTTCAGCTGAAAAAAACTAAAATACTTCAAATACTTCCTTTAATTTTATTTAAAAAAAATAAAACAAGGGTAAATATGGTCAACATTTAAAATTAAAATGTTCATTTGTCATTTCATTTGGCCCAAAATGAATTAATCAGATTTTTTTTATTTGTTGAAATATTCTTTTAAAATACATTTTTGATTTGTCTGGAAACAATCCTCCCCCCGCCCCAACCCCTCGATGTTTCTGAATTGCCAGCAAATCAAAAAATCCATTGTTTCCCCAGCTGCACTTCATTATTCTACTCTGAGACTAAATAAATTTGTGGGGGACACCTGCAAATGGCCTTTCTCCTCACTTCACTTGGGGCTGTGGGCCCCAAAGGTGACTGGCTTGTCCCAAAGTTAACTGTACTCTGGACTTTTTTAAGCCTTCACTGTGTCAGTCTTTTCACACTGCAGCAGAGGGACAGCTGGGGGCTTCTGCTCCTGATCACTGGCATACCTCATATCACTGCTGGGTAGTGCATGAGGTACTCTTTCCTTTTCCTTCCCCCTGATTGTCCCTGGCCCTTGGAAGTGTCCTGTAGATCAGGGGCTGCTGGGCACTTCAGAAGATGCATGGGGTGCTGGAGTGTGCTGATCATTAACCTGTCCTGTAAAGAAAGTGAGGCCTTGGGAGGCCCGGAAGGCAGTGCTTGTGTTGCCAGATGTTGGAGGTGTTGGAGTGCTAAGGGTACGTGCTAGCAAGGTGCCTCACAACCTTGAGCATCCCTGGGAAGTGTCACAGATACCAAGGGAAGGTAGTACCCTGTGGCAATAGACAGCAGCCATTTTGGTTCTGGGAGTCACATGGATCTTCTGGAGCTCAGCAGCCACAGAAGATGTTAACATCTGCAAAGTCCTTAATTTTAACCTCCAACCATTTGGAACATTTTAAAGAATTAGGTCAGTTTATGCCGCAGCAGACAGCAGTTTCCCTTGGGTTACAGCTTTGTGCAGGGGAGATAACACTTTGTATAAATCAAGACAGGCTGTAAAAAGTTACTAAAGCTGTGAAATTCTGCTTGCCATGTGGTTATGGCAGGGAACGTGTTTTATAAAATGTTTCAAATCCACATCTTGATTTTTTGGGGCTTTTTGGACCAGTGATGAGGTTGTGCACATTGCATAATCCCAGCTGCCTGTCTTGATTTTCCTTTACTCTGTTTGCAGAGAATAAAGTTTACATTGTTTTGATTGCTGCATTTTATTGCTATATCTAGTTGAAGGCCCCTTTAAAAATGCAAGAATCTTCTCCAAACAGAATGGATAAAGTGATTGGTGCTTCTTTTGATCATGCCATTTCCATCTCTGCCCTGTTTAGATGTTAGTTATGGAGAGGACAGCTCCCTGACTGCAGTGGGAGGAACAGATCCTGCCATCTGCAACAGCTGAACCTCATGAGCGTCTGAATGGTTTGAAATTGCAAACATCCCCTTTGCAAAGAATCTGTCAGAATGCTGGGCTCATAATATCCAGTTTGCACTTACATGTGCTAAGTACATGGTATTTACTAGCAGTATGCGCTGTACAAACTGCTAGTAAATACCATGGCAGCAAATAAGCCGTTTCCTGTTTTGAATTTCATTCCTTTGTCTATACACAGCCTAATCTCCCTGTGCTAGAGTTGTGCCACAAACCCTAAATTATCCACTAATTTTACAAAGTGGAGGAAAAAAGTCCATTTAAGCATTTAACATCTCTCTGGAGAAGCTGAACATTTTATACATTATACAACAGTCTCACTTGGATGAATATGTGTCCTAGCCTGATACCTTGGGAAAGAGGAGGCTCATTATGTTGGTGAGGTAAATATGTTGTGAATGCACCATTTTGTTCTCCAGCTAAGTGGCAGTGAGGACTTAATTTTGAATAAACTAGGTTTTTTCCATTTTTTTGGTGTATTGCATTAATGCTTCATTGTGAGGGTCCATTACTGTTTGAGAACTGGGATAAAACCACTTTTGGGGGGAAGATCTGTAGTGTCACTATAGCTCAAATATAAGTAACCATATACTGAGAAATCAACTCACAAAACCCTGTCACTTTGATGCCATGTGTTCCTTTATACTGATCCTTATATATTCTTCCCTGTATGTTATAATGTACTTTAGATTTTATATGTTTGAAGAGAAGCCTCAAATGTCCTGCAAAGGTGTGTGTGCACCTTTCACATGGGTAAATGGGGTTTTTATAGGTGTGTTTTTCTGTGTGTATGTGCGTGTGAACGCATGATTCAGTACGCATGAACCAGGTAACATCTTATTTGAGATTTTTAAGTGCTGGCATTCATGTTCTTCGTGCAGTGTCACTGCTGTCGGTGCAAGAGTCTTCCCCTTTACCAGTCCTGTATCTAGAGCAGCCCATTGTTTCTCTGTGTGCCTCATTGACTTTCCCTCTATTTCCAAACCTCAGCTGAATTTTTTACCCTTGCATGCACAATGCCTCTGAATTCTATTCCACTTCTGCTATTAATTAATGCTGTAAAACACTTTGTGATTTGTTTGTAAAACAGACTCTAATTTAAGGCCCAAATTATACCAGGACAATATAGGCACACTAGCATAGGATGCTAGCATAGGTAAACAGATGAAAGACCTTTCCAAGCCCTGCCCTAGCATACAGGGCTGGCACTTTCATTTAGGTGGCCTAGGCAGTTGCCTAGGGCACCAGGATTATTGGTGAGCGGCGTTTTGCTGGAAGGGGCGGCAGGCGGCTCCGGTGGAGCTGCCACAGTCGTGGCTGCGGACGGTCGGTTGCTCCCATGGCTCTGGTGGACCTCCCGCAGGCACGACTGCGGCAGCTCCACTGGAGCCATGGGAGCAGCCGACTGTCTGCAGCCACGACTGCAGCAGCTCCACCAGAGCCGCGGGAGCAGTGCGCGGGGCGGCGAAATTGCCGTGCGCCTAGGGTGCTAAAACCCCTAGTGCCAGTCCTGCTAGCATACCCATGCAGCAGGCAGCCATAATTTGTATGGCTGCACTCCTGAAATACAAGAATGGAGACTGACTCATTCTGAGTCCATATCTCAGAGGTGAGGTGCCCTGAGGCATGACCAGACCCCTCATACCTTTGTGCACCACGTTGTGGCTGCAGAGCAGAACTGGAGCTGGGAAAACACAATCCACGGCAATAAAAGAAGCTCCAATTCAACACAGATGCATGTTCCTAACTGACTGCATCAGTAGCTCCCTTGAAGTCAGTGGGCCTGCTCATGTGCTTAAGTTAGACATGTTAAATATCTTGCGGAATCAGAGCCTGATCCATTAAGCACATCAACAGGAATAGCACAGCCAAACATGTGAGACAGCAAATAAAGAAAACAATGTACTATGGTCACTCAAACTCATTTTTTGGTCTTTTTTAAAAAATGACTTCTAGCAACAGCAGGAATGGAGCATCAACTGTTACCTTGCTTTTCCTAGATTTTTCCTAACTTTCTCAGTTTGGTTCCAACTATAATATTACTTCACCTAGTGTTATTTTTCTCTTCTTTTGAGCAGATTGCACTGTGGCTGCTACTGTGAGTCATTCTCCAGTAAATTGTTTACTACCTGATGTTTGTCAAGTGTTTTCTAACTAAGTTTCTAATTTTAATCATTTCTTGATTTTGCTTTGTTTTGTTAAATTTTGCTGTTTAATAAGGCTTTGTGCTTCATTTCATAATCAGGGGAGTTGCTGTGAATGTCTAGTTTTAGTTGACAATACTTTTGTTAAAGTACAAATGAATTAGTACACAACCACATTTCTGTGAGCTAGAACATCTGAACAGAAGCACACTAAAGACAGTCTCACTTTTGAAAAGTAATTTTCAAAATCCAATTAAAGATCTTACCTACAAGATATCTCATTTTCTATTCAAAATAATCTACAGTCTACATTATTACATTATCATCCAGAAAAAAAGACCCTGAAATTAAGAGAAACATAATACAATCTCAGTGTCTGTTATGCACTTTTCTGTTTATTGAAGCCTTCCTGTAAAATCTGCTTGTTTCCAGGGAATGAAAATTGCTTATTATCCCAGATAATGAAAAAGAATGATGTCATCTATAATTGTTGGTTCAGGGTACTTACTGTACCCTTCTATTAAAAATGATTTGCATAAAAAAGATTCAGTAAAGAGAGTAGCATTTAAAGGATCTTTTAAAAAAATCATACACTAGATTTATTTCTCACATGTAATTCAAAATTCTGAGGTAAATGTGTTTTTCTGCATAAAATAGTGCTTCTAAAGTGAGAGATTACTGCTTGAGTTTGTATGACCTTATGTTGCTTAATTAGTGACACCTAATGTGGATTCTGTGTATATTATAAGGTTCTCTTATATGAACACATCTTAATATATCTATATGTAAATGTGTATATACTATATACATGTTCCATCATTTTGTTTACATGATAACAATTTTGCATTATACAGGAGTATTTTCCAATATGTTTTATTTCCTCTGACTAATCACATGTAAGATAATCTTTACTGTGTGAGTAGGTTTGTATTAACAACCTGTGCCTGAATATGACAGTTCTGTAAACAGCAGCTGTACAGGGTCAGTCAGTAGATCTAGAAATCAAAACTCTATAGGCCTTAGTCACAGCTCATGAGACAAACATTATGCTTTGGAAATTGACTGTCAGCCAACCTATATTTGATAAGTTGCACTAGACTACGTCACACTGTCTACAGCAGTAGTATTTGATACACGAAAAAAGCACTGATACATAAAAGTCAGCTCCAGACTCCAGTAATAGGATATTAAAATCATTCAACTAGAAGGACGTTCCAGGAAGAACAAATGTTTGTGCCTAAAGGGCTGGAAAAACAGTTTAGACCCAAACTCCCATGAACATCATGTATTCAGAAGTGTTTAGCTTCGGCTCCAATTGGAAAAGTGAGCTTATATTTGTGACTTCAGTCAGCCAGCTAAAGTTTATCCTTCCACAGAGGAAAGAATCAGCACTGGAACAATGAACCTGAACAGCTACAACTGGAGAGAAAATGGACAAATTTTCAAACAAGAAAAATGAAAATTAACAAAATAATAAAGAACAATGAAAATATATTCAAATATGTGCTTGTATAATCATTCATTTCTTTTCCATCCTAGTCACTAACACCCTTGCCCAATTCTGCATTATCCCTCACCTAGACTACAATAACTGACACCTCTGGGCTACTCTCATCCCATCCCTCCTGCATTTCCAACATATCCAAGACACAATTACCAAGATACTCTTCCTCCCCTAACATTGACTCACCACTCCTTTTGAATTACTTCCCTGCTTCTTCTCACCTTCCATGGTGAAAAGTGCTATGTTATATTTAATTGCCTCCTGAAAACACATTTCTTCCACTTTCAGCACAGATCTTTCCAAACTTCTTCATCCCAAACTACCTGTGTAGTTTACAGGAGATGCAGGCCTCCATGCAGGACTCCAGTGGCATACAGAGGAGAAGTAATTGCTGCATAGAGGACTACAGGTGAGTTCTCCTGGTACAGGAGCAGCTTATGGTTGCCAAGAATTGCTAACTATGTTTCTGGATTGTTTCAACTGTGTCTAAAGAAGACTGCACATTGCTAGGGAGCAGGGCCGGCTGCAGGCTCCAGCACGCCAAGCGCATGCTTGGGGTGGCATGCCACGGGGGGTTCTCTGCCGGTTGCCTGGAGGGCGGCAGGCGGCTTCGATGGACCTCCCACAGGCATGCCCATGGCAGGTCCACCGGAGCCGTGGGACCAGCTGACCGTCCGCAGAAATGCCTGCGGCAGGTCCACCGAAGCCGCGGGACCAGCAAGCAGTAGAGCGCCCCCCACGGCTTGCTGCCGTGCTTGGGGTGGCGAAATGGCTAGAGCCGGCCCTGGTAGGGAGCTATGACCACATTGTTTTTGTTTGCTTGCACAGCATCAGACGCACCAATGGTGCTTTATAAATATATAATTTTTGTCTTAATTTCCTGACTTGTAACTCTGGAGGGAAGGCAGAAGGATTCATCCTCTTCTTTCTCCAGCATTTACATGGTCACAAGCTGCATCAATAGCACCTCCTGTGTTTTTATGAGTGTATTCTCTGTATCACAGAAATGCCTATTGTTAGGTAATAAAGCAAGTCCTTACTCACCTCTCCAGCACCCGAGTTCGTGCGGAGTGGTTATGGGCACATAATTCTGTCAGAGACCAGACACCAATGCGTTGATCAACGGGCTCACACTAACCCAAAAGCTTTAGAATAAGTGTGGCCCCTTTATTAGGGGTGAGCATCAATATTTATACACAGAAGTAAACAAAGTGATTAATAAAAGATAATGGTCATGCATAATCAATCAAGATTTTACAGGAAAAGCAAGTTTAACAAGTAAATGCATAGAGATAAAGGCTAATGGCTACTTGAGGAAGGGGGTGTCATGAGTAGTTTGCAGGTCAGTGCTTTGTTCAAAAAAAAAAAGGTTCAGAAAGGATTATGCAGAGACGGCCAGTCTGGGTGTTTTTTTGGCTCCAAAGTTCACCAAAAGTTTAGACCCAACATTCCTCCATTTGTAGCTTTGAGATAACTATTAATCAAAAAGCTACACCCTATTTCAAGATCTCAAGGGCCGCTTGGCAATTTCAGCCTGGGCCAATTCGAAGAGAGTAAGGCTTTTAGCTGAAGTGGGAAAAGAATAAACTGACTTACATGAGTTTATGAGGGAGGGGACACACTGAATACAGCAACACAGTATTATAAGGACTACTATGGCCCCAACAACACCCACCAAGAGGTTTTTAACCCACCCAAATCCGGGCAGCCAATTCCATAAGGCTTCCCACCAATTATAAGGTGGCTGGCCAGAGGAGTAGTTTTTAGCCATTTCCCTTAGGTGTTTGGTACGTTGAAAAGTGTCAGAGTAGGTGTCATTTACAAAAACACAGCATTCTTCATTTATGAGGGCGCAAGTTTCTCCCTGGGCTGCTAACATCATATCTAAAGCCATTCTGTTTTGTCCCATGTAAGATTGGGTTGGACTGGATCTTTTATTCTAGTTGGTGGCATCCAAGTTATATTAGCAGTGGTTAGGGGAATGGGTGTGAAGGGGAGTCCCTGTGCTGTATTTACTGGAAATTGAGTACATACCCAGCAATCACTTCTATTTCCTAAAATACGAGTTTTAACCTCGTGGGAATATCTAATAAAAGCATTATCTTCATAAGCAGAAAATAAACTAAAAAAGCATAAAAAACATACAGTTGTCAGAATAAAGGGTCCTCTCATTTTTTCGAGTTAATTTAAGTCTAATGTCTGAGAGAGGTAAGCTGGTCCACTGGTCGAAGGCAGTGTCCTCAGTGGTGACAAGAGCTGCTGGTCCGTCACTGTGGTCCACTACGGCTGGCTTGACGTGGGAGTGGTGGATCCAAGATTTGCGTCCTTCCAGGAACACTGCAGTCTGGGTTGTCAAAAGAACCTGGTGGGGTCCAGTAAACCTTGGCTGGAGGGTGTCGTCACGAACGAACTTTTTGGCCCAGACGAAGTCCCCTGGTTGGAACGGGTGGATTTGTTCCTCCAGCGGCACGGTCTGGGAAAACTGCGAGGCTTTCCAAAGGGTACGGAGGCGAGCCTGTAGGGAGAGAAACTGACACGCAGTCATATGATCCCCTCCCAATAGTGAAACATCAGCACGTGGTAGCGCCCCGCCTTTGAAAGGGGGGTGTCCATAGAGCAGTTCAAAGGGGGATAATCCCAATGTGCGGGTTGGGCGAGTACGAAGGTGAAACAGGACCAAGGGAAGTACCTGAGGCCACTTTAATCCTGTTTCCTGACAGTATTTAGCCAATGTAAACTTAAGTTCCCTATTCATACGCTCAACTTTCCCGCTAGACTGGGGGTGGTAGGGTGTATGGAAGGAGTGTGAAATGCCCAGTCCTTGTTCTAAACGGCCAAGGACATGACCAGTAAAGTGAGGTCCGCGATCTGAGTCGAGCACAAGAGGGATGCCAAAACGGGGTACAATATCTCTAAGGAGAATCTTCGCCACTGTGGCAGCAGTACAATTAGCAGTAGGAAAAGCTTCGACCCAGGAAGTCAGAGGACAAACCAAAACAAGGAGGTGCTTTTTCCCAAAAGCCTTTGGCATATCTGCAAAATCAATTTGAAGATGCTGAAATGGAGCAGCAGGCGGAGGTCTTCAACCCTTAATTTTGTTAAGAGGTGGAGCAGGTCCATTACGCTGACATGTGCTGCATGCTTTCACTATTGATAGGCAATAGGGTTGAATGCCTGGAGCATACCAAAAGCGAGCGATAGTGTCCACGAGGGCGTGCGTGCCGTAGTGACCCCCTTTATCATGGTGCCAGCGAACTGCCACGGGGTACGTGGAGCGAGGGAGGCAGGCTCGGCCATCTGGCATAAGCCAGGTCCCTTTGACCAGAGTGGCCCCGAGGCTTTCCCATGATTTTAGTTCAGCAGCGGGTACTGGTACGGGGTGCGGTGGAGTAAAGGAGGAGGTTGCAATAGCCAATGTGGGCATGGCTAAAGGTAAGGTGGCAGCCTTCTTGGCGGAGGCGTCAGCCAGGGCATTCCCACGGGTAACGGGGCTGCTATCTTTAGTATGGGCCCGGCAGTGAACTACAGCCAGGACAGAGGGTTTTTGGAGGGCGTCCAAAAGCTTGTGGATGAGGGGGAGGTGCTGAATGGGTTTACCGGCAGCTGTCTGGAAACCTCAAAACTTCCAGAGGTGGATATGACAATGCACAACTCCAAAAGCATATTTGCTATCAGTAAAAATGGTAACGGTCTTACCAGCGGCCAACTGGCAAGCTCGGGCCAGGGCATAGAGTTCAGCGGCTTGGGCTCCCCAGTTGCCTGGCAGTGAGGCGGCCTCTTGAATGTCCCATTCAGAGGTGACAGCATAACCAGTGAAACGCTTGCCATCAACATAGAAGGAGCTTCCGTCCGAGAAGAGGATGCAATCGGGGTTGTCCAGTGGCACGTCAAACAGGTTGTCTCTTATCTGTAAGATGCTGTAAACTACTGCCACACAGTCGTGCTGGTCCTGGGGGACTGGCAGGTCAGGAAGCAAGGTAGCTGGATTAAGGGGTCCACACCTTTCAAAAATTAGGTTAGTGTCTTCTAAGAGTTCGGCCTCTAGCTGTTGCTGACGATGGGCCGAAAAGACTTGGGTTGTGCCCCTACGCAGAAGGGCTGACAAGGCATGAGAGGTCCAAACCGTGGTAAAATGACCCAGGGTTAGGCTCTTTGCCTTTGTGATCAGCAGGGCAGCTGCTGCCAGAGTCCGGGTGCAGGATGGGGTTCCCTGAGCGACAGGGTCGATTTGCTGAGAGTAAAAAGCAAGCGGGAAATGGTGGGGCCCGCTCAGCTGGGTAAGGACACCACTAGCAATTCCGCCCCTCTCGTGGACAAAAAGGTGAAAGGGTTTGCTGTAATTGGGGGGGCGGAGAGACATGGAGGAGGCCACACTGTCCTTGAGTAACTGAAAGGCTTGAATAGTGTCCGGGGACCACTGCAAAGGGTCAGGAGCAAGGTTAGCAGTGAGTCGGTGGAGCGGTTTGCTTAACTCCCCGCAGGACGGCAACCAGGGGCGACAGAAGCCAATTAATCCTAAGAAACCTCGAAGTTGTTTCTTGGTGTTCGGTAGAGGGCAGTTTTGAATAGTCTTTATGCGGGCTGGGTCCATCTGTCTTCCTTCTGGGGTTAACAGGAAGCCCAGATATCGGACCTTCTGTGAGACCCACTGAATCTTTTTAGGGTCTACCTTGTGGCCTCTGGTGTGTAGGTATAATAAAAGTGCCTTACCATCGATGCGGAGGGCAGCTTCTTCGCGATTACCTAATAGGATGTCATCTACGTATAGGACCAATGTGGATCCCTGCGGACTGGTGAAACCTTCCAAGTCATGGTGGAGGCACTGGCTGAAAATCGTGGGGCTGTCTCTGTAGCCTTGAGGAAGTCGTTGTCAGACATAACTTTGTCCCTCCCAGGTGAAACCAAAGAGATACTGAGAGTCTGGGTGCACAGGAATGCTGAAAAAAGCTGATTTTAAGTCAATAACAGTGAACCACTCAGCATCCCAGGGGATTTGGCTGATGATAGTAGCTGGGTCAGGGACTACTGCATGAAGAGGGACCACATACTGATTAACAACTCGTAGATCCTGTACAAAGCGCCAACGAACAGGGTCTCCGTCCTTTTTAGGAGGCTTTTTGACAGGCAGTATAGGGGTGTTACAGGGAGTGCGCTGAGGGCGGACTAGCTTTTGTGCAATGAATCCCTCAATAATGGGGCGGATGCCCTCCCGGGCTTCCAGAGACAGGGGGTATTGAGGGACTGACGGGGGGTTAAGGAAGGCTTTACCTGAATCCTTACGGGCTCTGCCGAAAGGAGCAGGCCAACATCAGTGTCAGAAATTCCCCAGAGGGATGAAGGCAAGTCAGTGAGGTCAGGGGAGAGAGAGAGAGGTGTTTCCCAATTACCCTGAGTAGGGGCCGAATCTCCTAACACTGTCATCAATAATCCTACCCCTTCAGGAGTGCAGGTTAAAGTAGCCTCAAGCTTACAGAGTAAATCCCGGCCCATCAAAGGGATCGGACAAGCTGGGGAAAAAAGAAAACGGTGAGAAAAACATTTATCAGCATAAATAACATTCAAAGGCAAAGTGAGTCCCAGAGACTGTGGGTTGCCCTCCACCCCAGTCGCAGTTTTAACCTCAGAGGATAGCCAGGGAGAGGGGGCATGATTTAAAAGAGAGAAAGTAGCCCCAGTATCAATGAGGAAAGAGACAGGCAGTCCCTGGACTGAAAGGGTTAAACGAGGCTCTTTGCTGGGAGGGGAGAAAGTGAGAAAGGAGCCGGCTAAAGACATTAAGGAAATAAGACCATCACATTGTTTGCCTTCGCCCCCGGGGTACCGTCATTGAGGAGGCTGAGTTTGCTGCGGCTGCTGCTGTTTCCCGTAGTTGATCCAGGCCTGGGGGATGGGCTGAGCTGGTGGTGCAGGGGTGTATTCCTCACTTGTATAAGCATCTGCGGATGCAACCAGACCCTCTTGGCGTCCCCAGGGGCATTCACGTTTAAAGTGACCAGGCTGTCCGCACTGAAAACAATTTCCTGATGGCTGGGGTCGCCAGGATCCTCTTCCCCGGGCACCCTGGAATCCCCTGCCACGGCCACGGCCTTTGCCTCGAACACCACCGTGAAAAGCTAAAGCCATCAGCTTATGTTCTTCCTTTTTCTCTTTCTTTTTACTACTTTCCCTTTCTTTCTCCCAGGCAAAATCAGCTACTTCCAACACTGAAGTGACTGACTCACCTCCCCAACCAGGGCGAAACTTTAAGAAGTAATCCCTTACAGGGGGCACCGACTGATTCAGAAAAAATGAAATAAGAGTAGGGTGGTCTGCTTCTCTCTCTCAGGATCCATCTGAGTGAACATTCGGGCCCCCTCCAATAGCCTCGACCAGAACTTTCTGGGCGGCTCATCAGATTCCTGCCGAATCTGCATGAACTTAGCCTGATTAGGCGAGCGGCGAGCCATTTCCTTGAGTCTCTCTAACAATCGCTCTCGGTCTGTTTGCAGCTGAGTCAGCCTTAGCTGAGTCCAGTCTAGGGGATTCCAGCCAGCGGCCAGATCCCGCCTATCCATCCAAGTAAAATTAGCTGCATTGCTATCTCCCCATGTCCTTTCTGCCATCCACAATCTACTATGTTCTTCTCCGGTCAAAACTCTACTTAACAACTGATCCACATCCGTATAAGTAGGATTATAACTTAAAAACAATCTTTCTAGAAGTTCTATGATCTTTCGGGGATTTTCTTCAAAAGACCCTGACAACTGTCCCCACTCTTTCAAATCCCATTCTAGCCATCCTTTATATTCCACAATACTAGCATGTTGCAATCGTCCATCATTGCCCATATAAGGTTGATCGTGCACCTGTAAAGGCATCTCTATAACCATACTTTTATTATTCGCAAGAGATTTCACGGAGACATCCTCTGGGCTATCCTCAGGGGGGGGGCATGCACCCTGCTGTACCTGCTTGGACCTAAGCCTAGTAACTACTCCTCCCGAGGTTTGCCCCTCCAATTCCTCCTCATCCTTCTGCACAAATTCCAATCTGGGATCCTGCAGATTCCCCTCTGCTACAAGGAGAGAGTCCCCCTGCGGAGGAATAGGGGCAGGTGCAGAGGGGACCAGCTGACGAGTCAAAACACGCCGTGGTCTACACCCTTCATCGAAATAACCTGGAGGGGGTTCACTCTCGGGAGAGTACCTGACTGCCATAATTTTTAAAGATTTCCACAGCTCTGCTGCTGTGTCCCAACAAAACCAGTAACATAACTGTCCCGGATGGTCTTTTTCGATCTGGCTCTTTACTCCTCTTAAGGCAGCCTGTTCGAAAGAGCCATACGAAGGCCACCTCATCTCCGAGTCGGCCAATACCGCGGTATACCCAGTCCAATTCCTTACACATAGTGTGTACAACTTCTTCCTAGACATTCCTGTCTGTACTGGGAGTTTCCCTTCGTTCCATAACTTATTTACAATCCCCAACGGACTCTCAAGAGGCACGCTAGTCCCTTGACCCATGGTGTCTGACAGGAGCCCTCCAACTGGCGTTTACCCTGCTGTCCAATACACGACCCCTCAATATTGAATTGGCTGGGAGAAATCTCCTGTGGCGCCTTGCCAATTCATATATGAGTGGTCTGACCACTGGACAGAGGTACCGCACCAGAAGGTATCCCGGACGAGCCCCCAAATTGTTAGGTAATAAAGCAAGTCCTTACTCACCTCTCCAGCACCCGAGTTCGTGCGGAGTGGTTATGGGCACATAATTCTGTCAGAGACCAGACACCAATGCGTTGATCAACGGGCTCACACTAACCCAAAAGCTTTAGAATAAGTGTGGCCCCTTTATTAGGGGTGAGCATCAATATTTATACACAGAAGTAAACAAAGTGATTAATAAAAGATAATGGTCATGCATAATCAATCAAGATTTTACAGGAAAAGCAAGTTTAACAAGTAAATGCATAGAGATAAAGGCTAATGGCTACTTGAGGAAGGGGGTGTCATGAGTAGTTTGCAGGTCAGTGCTTTGTTCAAAAAAAAAAAGGTTCAGAAAGGATTATGCAGAGACGGCCAGTCTGGGTGTTTTTTTGGCTCCAAAGTTCACCAAAAGTTTAGACCCTGACTTGTAACTCTGGAGGGAAGGCAGAAGGATTCATCCTCTTCTTTCTCCAGCATTTACATGGTCACAAGCTGCATCAATAGCACCTCCTGTGTTTTTATGAGTGTATTCTCTGTATCACAGAAATGCCTATCAAATTGTCTCAGGACTCAGATTTTCAGTCAAAAGTCACCCTGGCAGAATTTGTAATAAGTGAATGGGCAATCTTTCCCCAAAGCCATTTCACATGGAAGCCTGGAACTGCACCTGTGATGAAATATAGGGCCATATTTTCAAAATAGCTCATGCATTTCCTGTGTCCCAGCTAGGAAGTTGTCTATCTAACATGCACATGCACATACAAGTTTTGCACACTCAGACAATGCACAAATCTTATGGGTGAAAATCTAGACATTGAGTTGCAGCTATGTAGAAAATTTGGATCTAATTTTTCTATCCTTGCCCTTAGGCTCAAATCTTGGGCAGCAGTGCACATCCTGAGCACTGATCTATATACTGTTCTGATATCCAAGGCAGTAATGAAAGCAGGATTGTCCTCCCAGCCTGTGGATTTGCTGTAGAGCTATTCCGTGGCCACTACGGCAGTCGTGAGGAACATCTGCAAATGTTCTGTGGGGGTGACAATAGAAGGGTCCACAAAACAGCCAATCCTCCAGCCTTGCCTCTGATTCTCACAGGTACCAGCCAAGTTCTTCCCTCTGCCCTCTCACAGCCTCCCAGTGCTGCCTGTGTGCTAGCATGTAGAAGGCATCCCCAGACTTGAGCTTTATACTATGCAAAAGGTGTAATTCCTCCTATCCATGATTCCCCAGAAACCCTATCCCCACCCATAGCTCACAGCAATAGTTTCAGGACAGGGGAGAAAGCTTGTGTAAACTGCTGTTTGTCAAGCTGAGAAAGAAGTGATACTAAGGGGATCTGCTCTCACTCTTTGATCTGAGCAGTTGGCATATGGGTCGGTAGGTCACTGAGAACAAACGAGGATAATTTCTGTCTTAATGAGGCAAAGATGGCTTAGTTACTCCTGACAGATGGCAACAGCTATGAGTCATACATATTTCATATTTTTTTTTCTATCCAAGTAATTTGGACAACCATTTACATTAGCTTCTTGATCTTCCCTGTGGTGCCAAAGTTTGTATGTACTTTCCTGATTCTAAACTCTCTTTGTATCATATTGTCAGAGTGATATAGCAGACAAAAGGGGAGGAATACAGGTGTGGTGATATAAATATTTATCAGCATGAGACAGGAATAGCCACATTACTTACCACAAATGAATGATGCCCATCCCAAATGAGTACTGGTAGCACCTCTTTACCACTCGACTCCATCTATTTTCTGAATACACCACATATTTCAGAGAAAAGACTTGTAGAGAATTTTGTAATTGCTCATTGAGATTATTTTTTATCCTGGGGTCTATAAAAGGTGATTCCTGAGAAATGAGTAGTGCTATTGACTGGGCAGGGGAGTGTGTAAGTCTTTCTAGGGCAGATGGAAAAAAGAAAAACTAAAATTCAGGTCATGACAGTTTTTGTGTTTAAAAAAAGCTACCTTGGAATCTTTCATGCATGGAAGCAGCTGCTTCTCCCCTTCAGAAACCTAGGAATCACTCCTTCCCATTGGTTTCTAGCTCAGATGCACTGCAGGATACTAGGTTTTAGACATTCAATTTTTTTCTGATTTCAGGTGCTGCTTCTTAGACAAGTTAGGGCTCATTGTTTAAATTAAAGAGAGAGATAATTTGCCTTTTAAAAAAATCTTCCTTGCAGTATATCAGACTTGAGTTTTCTTTGAAGCTACCTGGTGTTGACTTCCTTGAGATAGCAAGATTAGTTTGCTTTTTGAAGTCACAGTTTAAACAGTTTCCAGTGCTCAAACATGATAAATTCCAAGTAGTTTTGGTGTATATTTTGTAAAACATACCTTTAACTTTACTGGGGTATTGCCAGTTTAAATTTTATTTTTTAAATCCAACCTGAAAAATATTCAACCAAGACATGCAGAGCAGATGAACAGTTTTTGAAATTTGACTAATATTGTCATGAAAATATTTTGTTGCTTTTCAACCAGCTCTAAAAAGAGGGCAATAACAGTCAATCAAGATTTCAATGCATATTTGCTTTTCTTCCATGTATTATAAGTATTTAAAGTACAGTACCAGTCTCTAATATCCTATTTATGAATACAGATTTTTTTTGTTCCAGATGCCCACTCACAACAAGCAGCCTCAATCAAGAACATTGGCTTCTATTTTTAATACAGATGCCTAAATGTTGTATCCCTTCCACCTACCACATCCCTTTGGTTTCCTTTGACGGGATATGTTTTACAGCCTATAGAAAGGACAGGTATTTGTATAGTTGCCAGGGTTTGAAGTCGTTATCACAGGCATCACATTTAAAAGCAGATCTCCTGGGAATGACATTACAGCAACATCTATTGTCTCCTGATGTGACATCATTTCTGCAGGTACTAGGTATTTTCTTGGCAGCGTATCTCTAGGTTACACAGAATGACACAGCTCACGCAGGCCGAAAAAAGACTGAAGTGCATTGGCAGTTCTGAGTTGGCCATGTCTGCATAGCACCTGTCTGCAGTTGTATCCAGTTCTGTAATCAAGACATTAATAGACTACTGAGCACTTCCAACCATTCTAAGAACCCTAATTTATTCTCATTACACAGCTGTGAGATAGGTCAGTATTGCCATTCCTTTTGTAAAGATGGGGAAACTGAGGCTGCCTAACTTGCCTAAAGCCACAGTGTCAGATCTGGGATTAGATTTCACTTGTACCTGACTTCCAACCCTATGCTCTGGATGCACCTTTCTACATGCCCAACTGTTTTCATTAGCACTAAAATTCAGCAGATTCATTAACAAAATTGGCAGATGGTGTGGTAAGATGAGACCCTGAAACATAAACCCTTGTATCAGAGGCCCAGTATGAGGCCTAAGGCCTGAACTAAAGTAATGGTCAAGATTTTGTTAACATAAAGCAAAGTTAAGTGTGAGCCAGAGGCAGGCCCTGCTCACAGAAGCTGGCAAGGAAAGGGCTGATTTTGCAAAAATATACATACCTACAAGTACTGGACAGTAGAGGCAAAAGGGTAATATGATAGTGTTGTTTTGTTTGAAACAACATGTAAAAGGTGAGAGGTGGTACCTTACTGCGTAGAGGGGTTGCATCTTGCTGAGTAGAGGGGTTGCACCTCAATACGTCAGGAGTGATGTTAACTAGTTTGTATCTGTGTATTAGAATGCATCCCTGCAGGGTTGCCTTTGGCCTAGGGGGCAGTGGAGATTTCCGCCACCGACTGAACCGGTCTATTGTCAGGGGGCACATGTTCTGCGGGAAAATATTACTGTGCTTCGTTTGGCAATAAACCTGGCTGGGTGCCTTCGTACCTTATTGGAGTCTGTGGTCATTGGGGTGTCTCGGGGTCTGCTATGTCAGCAATCTGAAGAGCCGGGGCAGCACACAGAGGGAACAAACTTAGGCAGCCAACCATTATTAATATATTGAACAGAGCAGAGCACCACACAGGTGATATCTGATGACAGATGGGTCAGTGATAGCCGCAAACATCAAGCTTAATTAGGACTCAGTTGTGACCTAAGAAGCTCTTAATGCCAACACTTATATTATAATTCTGCATGTACATTCAGGTTCACTAAGGAATGTCATGTGAGGCCTTAAATGAAATCCTGGGTCTCCTTGGTTATTAATATCATTGGGGAATGGACGCACTGTTATTTATATATACTGAAAATATGCTCTTGTAGTGTTAGTCACCAGGAGAGGTGAAAAAACAGACGAGATGTTCTGTCAGACAAGAGATGTTTATTCATCTGTCTGTCAGGATATAATTTAAGCACTGTCAGTTAACACAATGAGTGACCATTTACATGTGAAATCAAATGTTAAGTTATCAAAGGGATGTGAAGTTAACATGGGAGCAGCACACAGAAGACTAAGCCTTGGGTAGTTAGCCTCTCTGTGAGCAAGGATAATGAACTGGGGGGAGAGGGGAGAGAGGCATATCTGGGAGGCAAAAATAAGACACTTCCCTCATCCTGTATCAAAGAAGTAAACAAACATTCATGAAAACAGGATCCCAGCCAACCTTGATGGAAAATGCTGCAAAGGACTTTGGTGAGATAAGCTTCTTTAAACATAAGATTAACCTGTTAGTTAAGATTAGTCTGTAGAATGATTTGTCTGTAGATTATGATTTTTGTTTTGCATGTTTCCAATATTCTTACACACGATCACCTGAATCTAAACTTATTCCAGTTTTCAATATAACTACAGCTAAGTGTGGCAATATTAAGCAAAGTGCTGATCCTGAGTTGAAGCTTACAAACTGGTATGTGCTATTCCCTAGAGGCCTTGGTAATTCTGTGAGTAGCCAATGTCAGGGACTGGATATCACAGAGAAATGTGTCAAAGGGACTCAGGGACTGGTTGCACCTATTGTTAATCTGCAAGGCAAAGCGGCATAACCTGGAGGAGAATGCATAAGTGGCTAACTGGCTGGTGGTGTTAGGGAGCTGGCACCCAGCTAAGCAAAAGTAAGACTCCTTCACCCTGGAGACGGGGGTAACAAGGTATCTCACAGTCCCGGGTATCCTGAGAAATGTCACACCCATCCTGAAATGTTTTTACATACAAAACCCCCATTAACTACATTGGTAGTTATTTGCAGAGAGCCAGCAGGGTCTGGTATTAGCCATTAACATCCTTTTCTTGGTGAGGAAAATGAGCTGCATGCATTACTTACTGGCTCTTGAGAAGTCCTCAGAGCTGAGTGCATTCTTGATATGGCTGCTTCTCTTCCTGTTACATCACATGTGGGCTTTAATCTGACAATACACAGCATACACATGTAGCAGTGCATCAGTAATGTCAACAAAGTTCTTCAATTACTCACAAGAAGCACCATATGCTTTTTCACATGGTGGTAACTTTTCATCACTGCTCCCCATTCCCATCTAAATTGTACTTTTCAGACTGATACATTATGTTGCAATATGTCAGGTCACTTTGCATAAATCACCTTCCATGATGTTACATAGTCACAATACAAAGTGACTAATGTAATCTACACTCGTGCATCACCGTGGGATGCACCACAGAGGAAAGGTGGCTAAAAAGGTGCTTACCAAGGCATTGCATTGAAGGAAAGATTAGTTTGATAAATAAAGCTGTTGTAGAACTTAAACAAATGTGCTGCATTATCACCCACAGCAGCAAAAACCAACAACAAAAGAAACCCTAGGACTTGAATTTTTCCTCAGGCATTGCACAGTAATTATCTGTCCTTTTTCTGAGGCCAGCAAATACTGCATACTTGAATGTCTCTCTGTTTAAGACAGCAATAATTATTTAACATATGAAGGGTCACATGTTCTTTTTAGTGGTAACTTCAAATAGGAGAGTAGGAGCGAATACTATTCCATGCTATATTAAAAACTGGGTTATCCTCTCTCCACTCAAAATATATAATGCTATGTAGAGTTAAGATTTTGTTTAACTTTTGTCTTAAAGTCTTGCACAATTTCCTTCTCTCAACTATCAAGGCTGCAGAATGAATACAACAGGAGATCTGCCAGACATCAGCTGTAGGGGGATAACCGCCTTCCCCCCTACTCCCCCCCATAGTACCTACTGTAAGCTGGACAATTTGGAAGTTACTGGGATCTGTTCCAGTCCTTTCTAAATGTTATTGCCTGAGCAACAGGAGAGGAGGTGCTCTTTGGCCAAATTTAATCACTACATTTAATCTTCCAAATATAATAGTCTGAAAACATCAGCCATTGTAGGATTTTGGCCTGGGCATCTTTGGATGCTAACTACCAATGTGTCAGCTCAGAATGCTATCATTTTCTAGAATCTAAAACAGTAAAAGAATAGAGTGGATGACCTTACCTTCAAAGAAGCCTCTGCACAAAAAGCTAGCTTCTTGTTATGATAGAATATGCAAGTGGGTGGGAGATTTTCCCTCCTGAATTTCTAAGACCTACATATCAGGTTGTTTCCATATCACATCTGGCATGAGGTAACCCCAAGTGGCTGCATATGATCTGTCATAACCAGGCATAATTTCACCCATGCCTCTTGACAAGCAAAAAAACTACTTTTGACCACAGGAAGAGAGACCTAGTATACACAAGGTAAAAAAGTATGTTCACTCACTCATGTTTAAATCCTACTGTAGGAAAGTCCATTGTAGTTTTAACATGTATTTAGCTGGTTAAGGTCAACATGCTCATTAAAACTTGTTCCAATATGGTACTTTCCCCCATCTATGCATGGCTTTTTGACTTGTTCAGAGTGTTGAGTGCTCACATGCCAAGATGACAATCTTCTTAGAAGAACCGCAGATGATTGATATAGGTAGTAGAATGCACTGTTTTATTTATTTATTTATTTCAAGTTTTATGGTTGAAACAAACTGAAAAGGTTGTCCACCGCCCACTACCACAGTAACTACAAAAACCACATTAGTTCTGAATGCAGGCGTAGGCCATACGATGCTTGTTCTAGCTAAGAACGGTTATCTAAACTTCTGTGGCTGACAGGATAGATTGAAAACATCAAGTTACTTCATACTGGAGGAAATATTTATATTTAACAAAACAGATACAAGATAGATTTAATATATGTGGACATGGAGCAAATAAATAAAAATAAATCCTTTAAATTTTAAACTTTTTAGAACAGTAGCATTGTCGTTTAAACTTAAGATCTATTTATACTGTCATTTACACATTTCAAGGTGGGACGACTCCCATTCAGTATGGAGAAAGGTGATTGTGGGTGTTAAAAAAAAGAGAGACCTGTCTCCTAATTAGAAGTTTTCAGCAATATATCTTGCTGTGAATAGAATAACCTTTCTTGAGGAAAAAATAGAGCCATTATGCACACATCTGTGCACACTAGAATAATAGATGTTTAAGAACAAGGCTTTGGATTGCTTTGATAAAATTCTGCATTAAATCAAGTTGTTTCAGCAGTTGAATTCATCACAAAGGGACCACTTCCCCATGCACATTATCTTTTCATATGCCATTTCTCACCAGACTAATTTCTGATAATTTTGTCAGGAAATGCTCTTTTTAAAAGTAATCTTTTCTAAGACTGGTGCATACATGCCAAAGCAGAAGTAGAAGGGATAGACAGTTTACATAAAATCTGAACTGTGGAAGAATAGATATTTTAGAGATTGCATGTCAATCTAAGAATTCTAGGTAGGAATACATGTACGGAAATATAATTACCATTTAATGACAACTTTCTGTATTTCAAGCAGACAAATAGATGACCTCTGTCTGTCTTTCTCTCTCACATATATAAATATATCTTCTGGGTTTTTTCAGACAGACTACATGTCCTTCCATTTGATAGGTCACATACTGTACAATATACTGAAATTCATGACGACCCAAAAATTATCCTTCCAAGTTTGTATATATTGATTGTCATGGTGTAGCCAAATCAAAAAGAGCATTAATAATTATATCAATGTAGGATCACAATTATTTATATAGCTTTGTAATTGTAAAAAGGAGTTTCGCAAACATCCAGAAAATAAAGGATCAAACCTTGCTCCCCAGTGAAGTTAATATAAAAAATGCCAGTTAATTCATGTATCTGTACAGAGAAGTTTATATTCAAGGAGCCATCCTGGCTCCCAGTGAAGTTCTGTCAATGAGAGTGGGTGGTTTAAGTAGTAAGAGGAGTACTGTGAATCTGCTAAGGAGGAGTCACCAGGCCTAATAAATTGTCAGTCTCAAGTAGAGTCGGCTCCCCATCCTCTTCCTCATGTTCATACAACAGTTTCAAGTTTGATAGGGATGTCCTGTAATTTGAGGGCACGTCTTATAAAGCATTTCTATAGTCCCAAAATATATTTTGAACTGTGATACAATGTGATGCACTATCAGGAAGTGATAATGTGATGTCTTGTGTACGAAACATACCATGCTAATGTAGCGACTTGCACCATGGCACAAACATTAGGCCATCACAATGGAACTACTTTGTCTTCAGAGGTCAAAATCTAAAGGTAAAGAAGGGTTTGATCCACAGAATTCAGATCAGAATTTAAACATCTTCAAATCTTGGAAGTCAGCGTAGCTCCATTATGACTTACAGCAGCTGAGGATCTGACCAGTGTGTTCAACTGTGGCCAACTGAAGACACAGATCCAGCTTGTGAAGTGAGTCTTTGATCTGAAGTGCCAAAATTTGAGTGAAGGAAGGTTGGATCTGTGGTTCCAGTTTGGGTCCCTTGGTGGATTTTTCTATAAGTCCTCAGTTAACTGCAGCTCGGGTTCGTAATAGTATGCACTCTAAGCCTGGCCTCAGGCCTATACTGGATTCAGACAAAGCATATTTTTTTCTGTATTTTTTTAATAGACATAATCCTTCCTGTGTAATTGCAAATAATTTTAGCGAATTATACATCATACGCATGTCATTCCATATTGGGACTTTGATTACATTGATATGTTACTTTCATGGTTTATGAAGTCTGCAGGGCTTTTTCTGTGCATTTGTACCACGAAACGTCTTACCCGTTTCTCAGCAACAATGCAGCTACTGTTGCAGTATTGGCCCAAGTCATCAGTTATGGCTGAAGAGCCTGCAGAGCGGGGAGGAAGGCTGTCAAGGTGACACAATTCATATTTGTGTGATAGGTTCCCCCAGGTGCCACCTGGAACTGGGATGCCACTGAGCCTTCTGACTCACCATCCTGGGCTCCCTCTCAGCACTGTGCTGCTGTGGCAGGCTATAGATGACTCCCACTAGCAATCCAAAGGCAGTGAGTGGGACACACCCAACTGCAGTTACCTGAAGGCATTGACCAGCCACTACATGAACTAACAATAGAGAGACTAGAGCCAAAATAATCCCCAGCCCCCAGACTAGGACCTCAGAGCTGAACCGCCCTGCCCTGATCGAAACCCCGACCAGTATGAATTTATTACCCAATTCACCTTTCCTTCAATGTGAAGAGGAATATGCACACCGAGCTGAGATTTTCCCCTGACACTTCAGTCAAAGGCACGCTGGTTTAGATTAAAACACAAAACGAGTTTATTAACTACAAAAAGATATATTTTAAGTGATTATAAGTAAGCAGGCTTGTAGATTCTCAAGGCACAATCTGTATTTGCTTTACAGCTTGGGCTCCCCATCCCATTCCAAGTCCTTTTCCTTAGGAGCTTCTCTTAGGTGCTGAGTTGTGGGGGAGTGAAGAACAACAGATGATGTCACTTCCACTGTATATAGCTTTTCCAAATGGTGAGAATCCTTTGTTCCAACTCAATTCCCAGACCACCTTGTGGAAAAACACAGGTATCCAAAATGGAGTCCAGAATCATGTGGGCTGGTCACATGCCCTTGCAGAGTCAGAGCAGCCATTATTTACAGGCTGTCTGGAGCATTCCCAGGATGGCTCACCAGTTGGGGGATAAGCTTCTCCTAAGGCCTATTGTTTTCCCTAATGGCTCATTACCCTGAATGGGCCCTTTACAACCAGCTATTTAGACTGGAAGCATCTTGCCTAGTGGGTGTCAACCAGGTGTGACTACATGTGAAATACAGATACATAGTCAATATGTATAACTTCAGATACAAAAATGATACATGCATACAAATAGGATAATCGTATTCAGCAAATCATAACTTTTCCAATGACACCTTACATGACCTGTCTTGTATAAAATACATCATAATCATCCCATAATCATATCATAATAATACCACTATTAACAATATGGGGTGCAGTGTCACAGTTTGCACCCCCTGATCCCTGGGCTGACTGTATGGAGAACTAGTCCTCTGGTATAAGTTAGAGCAGAAAAAAGCATCTCAGACCTAACCTGTAACACCATTGCTATTCTCAACCTCAGCCTCTCAAGCAGAGATTTCAAGCAAGCTGAATGATGCCATTTTTACCTTCAAAAGGAGACCCGCATTTTAAAAAATTCACTATATATAGTAATATACTATTAGTAATAGTTATATGGTGAATTCTCAAAATAGCAAGAGTAGATTATGAAGATATAGATAGCAATGTATTTTTAGTACTTGGCATGATTTTGCAAAGTTTGGAAATTATTTTACTTGAAAGAATATGCTAGGCTTTGGGGCAGTGAGAATAGCTGATATTTATATATGACCAAACTGTTGATAACACTATTTACAATTCAGGGGGGGCTCTTTCAGGTGTAAGGGACTATTTGAAGTGAGTAAGGGTATCAAAGTCTGTCCCACAATAGAAAACTTTAAATATTTGTATGTAATCTTTTATAGTGGTTATGGTGCATCTCTCCCACTCCCTTTTTTGATACTTGTCTTTTAAAATATAAGATTTCCAGGACACGGACTGTGTTTACCTTTGTGCAATGGGGCTCCCAACTCGAGCCTATGGAAACTACCATAATATTTTTTTTCCCTAGGGTGACTTCATGTTCCCATGGGATTTATAACAATTCAAAGCTCAAACCATTTGCCAGTGACTCCACAATGCCTAACACAAGAACAGAGGCTGTTCAGACTCACCCAGGTGCTGCTGAATGCCACTCCTATTTTTACTAGAGTATCTGGGATGGTTGGTACAGAACACTACAATTTGCTCATTTAAAAAAAAAACACACTTGCTGATTCCTATTAGTAATTTGGTTGCCACGCTGATGGCTTAGTGCCAGTTGCCTGCTTCAGTGAATACTCTCTCATCTTACCTTGGGGGATTCTCATCCCCTGCTCTGGCAGAGCACAGTGGTTGGACACCTGGCTTAACCAGCTCTCTTGGGATTCCCCGGCTGGAGGTGAGGCCGGGAGAAGAGCATCATGGCCAGAGTGCAGCTGCACTCTAGTGATCCCAGGCCCTGAGGGGCCATACAAGGTGACAGAGCAGGAGGGCTGCTCTAAATTGCATCAGGCTGCCATAGAATCAGTCTCAAGAAGCTACAAAAAACTCCTTTGCATCCCCCTCCCTTTCAGCTGCATACAGCAAATACTGGGCACAGCAGAGAATCAGAATGCAAATGTGTTTTAAGAGATGCAGCAGATTTTAGCAAAAGAAAAACTGCAGAGATAGGACAGAAAACTGTTGGAGCCATAACATAAGGTTACACAACAGTGGTTGAACCGTGACTTCCCTGTTATGGTAAAAAACCTTGGCCAATCTCCTTGTCCACATTAGATGTAGAAGGAAAGAATAGAAGCAATATATTGTTAACTGTAGCCGTGCCACATATATGCAGTAGACTCTACATCACCATTTCTGCCACGAAGCTAATTATATAGTCATTTTCATACCAGTTACATGCTGGCAGCACCAGTATCAACTCACATACAGTCATGGCCAGGTGAGCCTCTGAAAGGAAGGTCATTGCTTAGCACTGTACTGAGAGAAAACATTGACCATTGCTCCAACTGATTCCCCCGTCACCCTGCCTCAGGTCTCAGAAATAATTAACATGTGTAGATTTTTTTTTGTAATGAGAACAAATTTATAGCAAATGTATGTTTTATGCTATTTATTGTGCCTCTCTATTGTGAATGTGTTTGCACTGAAATATTTTTAATTAAAAAGTTCTCTTAAAGTGGACAATGAACTGACTACTAAAACAACCATAATGCAAAAGATAACCTTGATGCGTTCAGCTAAAGAAATACCTTTTTTGCACCTTAATTTGTTACTGCTAGCTAAATTTCCTTTCGAACAGAGCATCTAACAGTGGAATAAACTCATTCTGGTATGCTGTTCCTCTACTACTCTGTACATTATGAGCTAAAATTTCAACCAGCTTCAAACTTAAACATGTAAATTTTTCATGCACAATCAATGTGTTTGCCAAACTCATGTTTGCAAACACCATTCAAGTAAAGAGGCCCACAGTTAAGTAATTGGAGCATTTGAAATTTTACCCGCTCCTTTTTTGAGCTCTGTCCATCATCAGTGGGAAAAAAAGTATAATTTATTAAACCATCAGGGTGATAAACTCAGTGTATCTCAGATTCCATCACAAAATACTTGGCTGATCTTTGTGATAGCCTCACTTACTCAGTCATGCTTTTTGATATTGGAATATGTACAGAGTGTTTTGTCCTATGTGCTCTTTGGCTGCTGATAGTGAAAGCGGGTATTGTGCTCCCTATTCATAACAAGCACTTGAAGGTAAACCAGTTATATACTAAAAGCAGCAAAGAATCCTGTGGCACCTTATAGACTAACAGACGTTTTGGAGCATGAGCTTTCGTGGGTATAAGGTGCCACAGGATTCTTTGCTGCTTTTACAGATCCAGACTAACACGACTACCCCTCTGATACTTGACAGTTATATACTAGTGCTTCAGTATTTGCAGCAAAGTTTTGCAGCCAAAAGTTCATTTAAACAAAAACTACTCATCCTGGAGTTGAGTTCAGCAGGGAAAGGCCAAGGATACAGAGAAATCTGCTCTTTAACTATCCTGTCCATTATCTAGCACACATTAAAAGGTATAGATTTATCTCTTTGAAAATCTGACAGTTGAAAAGGACAGTGTCAAGGTATTAGAAATCTATGGCCAGGTTCACCAATTCGCTCCGGTTGCGTTGTGCTGCTCCAGTGATGCAAAACAGCCATAAACCCCATTAAGCCATATTTATAACTGCTTTGTTTGCTGGAGCAGTGCTGAACAGCCAGAACATATTGATGGTGCTGGTCTGCATACTATGGCCAAGATTTTCAACAGGAGCTTAGAATTTGGCTCCTAAATAAGAGTCCAAATTTTCAGAAATACTGAGCACCCACGAGGTCCTGCCTATTTCCATCCAGGCAGGTACAGACACTTATACAGTTGCCTAAATATGGATTTCGGTGCCTAATTTCAGTCTCCTAAGTTAGAAAATATTAGCACACATGGATGTAGATGCTGAACTGCCATTCTTTGTAACTTCTTGGAAGTTGGAAATTGAAAAGTATTCCCATGCCAAAATGATTTTGTGCTTCTATTGTCCCACGAACACTCTTTCCCATAGTAGGGTTTCTCATTGTGATGAGTATTGTGCAGAGGGCAGTGATTCTTTTTCATTCTAGTAAAAGAGTGTGGAAGCATTTGCTTATAAAAATAAACACCCAGAGACTGAAAACAGCCTAGAAACAAAGGAAGGTTAGATCTGGGGTCTCTGCCAGCTTTGCGAGTCAACCTTCAGGCAAGGTCTCTGGAAAAATAATAGAAGTAGTAGTGGAATGGACAACCTGGTCCTTTTCAAGCGATTAATGATAGGTAAGCCCTTGGCTCAATGCAATGATTGCCTTTTTCCACAGGCAGGAAGTCAAGCTATTATTAGCTTTTCATGCCCAAGTAGAGAGAATTGTCTCCATTTTCTACTGAAGCAGAATAGTCCTCAGAGCCAAGACAGCTGACATGTTTGTTGCATTCCGAGCTTCTTGCACTATTAGCCTTTCCATCCCATACGTATTATGGACCAGATCCTTAGCTGGTGGAAGTTGCCATAGAATAATTGACTTCAGTTGAGATAAGATGTTTTACACCACCTGAGGATCTGGCCCTTAGAGGTAATCTTTCAAGTTAATGTTTTGTCCTGAAACAAATCCCTGGTCTGAACAGCCCAACATTGCTGAAGTTCAAGAACTTGAACCCAGATCTGGACCAGAGTTTTGCAGTTGTCCTTTAGTAGTTCTATTATAGGCTGCAACAGAACCATAGGTCCAAACATGTCAAGCTTTGAAATCTGGGTCAGAATTTTCCAGCTCATGCTCCTCTCTAATCTTCTCTAAAATAGCAGCATTTCAACTCAAGCAGGAATGAGATCTCTAGGGCCATCAATATGTAAGGAATAGTTGCAGGGTCTGTAGGGAGAAGATACAAAGATAATTTCCAGGAATTTTGGGAGTTTGCCATGCCATTGAGCCCCATTAATGGGTGCAGAAGGAAGAAAGGGTTGAATTATTTTTCACTGGTTGTCAGGTAAGGAAGAGTTTCTGGAATTAAGCTGGTTGGTGGGTTGAGTCATCACTGGGAATTGCAGCACTGTTTTGACAGCTGCAGAGTCATGCTGGGGGTGGAGACTGGAGGGAAACTGGGAAGGCAAGGGATAACTTGGTGCTTGTCACTTGGAACTGTGGGAGGCTGTAGCAATTGATAGTGATGAACAGAGGTAGAGCTGACTGGAGACACATAGATGGAACCATTTTCCACCAGTATACATGGCTCCAAGGAAATCCAAATGTCTGGCAGATTTGGGTTGATTTCACTGGAATTTCATTAAGGAAGAAAACCAGAAAATAAAAGTTCCAACACTGTTGAAACATCCTCTTTTAATATTTTCAGAACAAACTACTTGATTATTAATTTTGAAACACTTTTTGGTTTGAATATTTTGACTTACAATACAATACAAAATAAAAGTCAAAATGAAACAAAATGTGTCAATCATCTTAAAATGTTTTTTCCCCCCCTCTGGAGTTTTTCTTTCTGGAGAAATTCAAAATTTTCAGGTTTCGGTTCAAGTCAGAACAAAGTCCAGTTTCAAAATCCTTCTCAAAATAGAGCTTCTGTACTGCGCCTGTCTCTAGAGGGAGGGTCAGATTAATTGTCACTGAGGAGGAAGTGGCACTGAGAGGGGGAAATTCGGGCTTCTCTGGGCCAAAGGCGTTGGGAAGTAGCCCATGTTCCTCACATTTTATAGGAGGATTCCCAGACCAGAATGTTCTGAGCTGGCTGCATGGGAAAATGGACACTCCAGGGACGGGATCCTAGTGTGTGGGCTCTACCCCAGCTCTTCCTCATGCAGGCATCTGACATTTAGAGTGGTCTAGTTCAGGAGGGGGAATCAGAACCTTATCAAGGAAGAGCTGGAGTGATACTATTTCTGCCCATGCCAACTTAATTTAACCATTGGAGGGCTCTGACTATGGCCCTACATTTATCACATATCTGGGTCCTGCATCTGCAAAACCCTCTCTAGAGGGAAAACCATATGCACAGCATTTCCTTGAACTCTCCATGTGATTAGCTGAGAAGTCACAAAATGGAGTGGACAAGAAGCATCTTGTGATTTTCTAACTTTAGTGGAGAAGAAAGTAGCTGATCCTAAACATATTATATATATGTTTTGTTAATTAAATCTGCCTTTCAAGGCATTTTAAATGACAAGTCTGTCAGCAGCTAATTCCAAATGACTTCCCTTATAAAAAAAAAAAAAAAAAGCTGGTCCTGAGATTACGGCACTAATATTGTGTCAGCTTTCTGCTACAGTCAAGAATTCTATTAGTACATGTGCTTTTAAATTAAAGCCAAATCACAGTGGAAGGCAATGCTGCTGCTGTTCTGTATCATCTCAGTCACTTACAATGTATTCTCAAGGGGACTCTTTCACAAAGTTCCTAACCTTAAGACAGACTTTCCAAAGGCTTTCATCTGCAGCAGAATGGAGTATCGTGAAACCTATGTACATCCTCAGGAGACATGGCAAAGGTTACTAGGCATTATTGACCTGAAATGTAATAATGTCCCTCAAGACTAACCTTGAAAGCTTTATGCTCTGAGCAAGTAACACTATCTAGATCATCCCTCGGTCTCTGGGAATATTATAACTTTCCAGAATGCTGAAAAAGGGCAAAAGGAAATTATCTCCTTTTCTGCAACAGGCCTGCAAGGCACGCAAATCCCTTCTCTCTGTTAAGTAGGTTGCCATACTGGCATTGTTAATATATTATCATGGAGGGTGCAATCCAGATGCCTTAATGCCTTCATTTTCAAAGAAAATAAGTATGAGGATTAAATACAGACTTGATGAGTTTTAGGGCCCAGATTCTCAGATGGTGTAAACTGATTGAGTTCTCCTGACTTAATTGGAGCTACACTGATTTTATACTAGCTAAGCATGTAGTTTACAGTACAGAATAAGGTACAATTTGCTATATAAAAAAGATTTTTTTAAAGACAAGGTTATCTAAATTTTGCCTAGCTGGAGGCATAGGCAGTTTGCATACAGAGCAGCAGGTGACAGCTGCCTTCACTTTTGGTCTGGAGGGGTTCCATCTAAATCGCCTGTATTTCTGTTAAAAAAGAAAAGAAAGAAAGAAAGTGACCATGGGCCACATTTTAAATGGGACTTATACTTGAGGCTCATTGGGTGGGATTTTTTCAAAAACATCTAAGTGACTTAGAAGCACAACTCCCATTGACTTTCAATAGAACTTTCCATTTTGAATTTCCCACCCTTCTGGCTTAAGAGAACCAGCAGGCTACTATGGCAGAAAAGTGGTGTTTCACTTTTCTCCTTGGTATGACATGAGTGGAGTTCATTTGTTCATAGGAGGGGCTCCAATTTGCAGTTTCATCCTCTGGTCCCTTTCCATAACATAATAAAACTGCTCTACACATCAATACTCAGCTATCTCATAACTTAAAACACCAACTCAGGACAGCCGTCAAAGTGAAGTCATTTAAAGTTATAGAAGTGCTATGAAGGCACCTGCTCATATGGTGCAGGTGCCCTTGACATGGCGTAACTCTACATCCAAAGTGCAGCAATGTAAGAGAACCCACATCACTCCTTCCTCCCCCGCAACCCATTTTCAAAAGCTGATGTGTGTGTGTGTGTGTGTGTGTGTGTGTGTAAGTCATTAGATTCTGGCTATTTGGGACCAAAGTGGGGAACAATAATGAAAATAATACTCAACACTCCCCCCATTCCTCAGCACAACTCTTTCCCAAATGCTTGTGGGGAGAGGCAGGGAGAGGGCCTTATAGCATATTCAGAAGTTATTCCTGGCTCTGGAGGACCAAAGGAAGAAGGAAGCTATGGAATCAGATCCTTCCTGAAGAATATCCACCAGCAGGTCTCTTGTTTGTCACTAGAAGGCTCAACCTTGAGCACCTTGAACTGCCTGATTTTCAGAGGAAGACATTCCTACCTTTAGCTAATATATGTGTGACCTTACCTAGTAATTTCAGTCAAGTTCCTGGTGGACAGGAATCTGCATTACAAAACCATCTTGGTAGCAGTCTCAATAGAGGTGTAAAGGACTGACAAAGCTTGAAAAATGAATTCACATTTCACCCCCAAGAGGCTGTCCCTACCAGACCAGCTGAAGCTAATCTGGCCCTCACGCCACTCTGAGTGGCATGCCATACCACTATGGAATGTTCTCCCTGTCCCATCCTCTTGTGGCATGCCAGCTGGTAAGGAGAGGAGTTGGTTTGTCCACTGAGATGGAAAATGGGAATGTGCCCAGGACTGATGGAAGGAGTTAGGAGAACTCCTGGTTGAGAACCACTGCTCTTAGAGCTCTAGAGCAGTGGTTCTCAATCTTTTCCATACCAGGACCTACACAGAATCTCCCTCCCTGTTATCCAGGGTCTCTTCCCTATTTAGCAATAGGGAATGTGGTCATGGTCCCTAATACAGTCACTGAGACCCCTGGATCTAGTGAATGATGAATCTTAGGTTTGAAGGAAAAACAAAAACAGAAGACAGATGCTGAACTTCACCAGTGCAATTTCCATAAGTAGTTGCATTGAAAATCTTTTGCTTTGTGTACACTAGACAGGTAATTTCCAGTAGAGTAGCAACTAGATTACCCATGTAAGTGACTATAGGTTATAACATGAGGAGGGTCAATTACGTCAGTTTCCTGCCTAGCAATGCATGACCATTGAATGTGTTACTCCTCAAGTCCTTTTAACACAGTTAAGAAAATAGCTGTCTTTTCCCTGTTACCAAAATGCAGCATTCACACCTAATGCTGCACCAACACTAAACTCCTCCCACTTTCTGTAAGTATTCTGTCTCCTGTAACTGCGCTCCTAGTACTGATATCAGTCAGAGTCAGGAATGAACCCACATCCTCTTGTTAACTCGCACATCATGTTTATACAAACTCCAGGCTCAGTCCTTCATCTGTCAACTTGTGAATGGAGAATTTGCAGTGGGAACTGATAGCAGCCTTTAACATACAAATCAGGAAATACGCCTGCGCATTTCTCGTAAGGAAGCAGCAATCTGCACTCAGTTCCTTGGGGACTTTTCAGTGACTGGTCATGTCTTATGAAGCATTTACTCATCCCTTTTGAGACTGAAAGTATGACCTACATATTCCTTATAGTCAGCTGATGGAATAAATAATGCATGATCACCCTAGAACCAACATCTCCTGCATGTTGTGTGTTGCTTGCTTCTATTTTATTTTAATTCACTTGTATTTTAAACCTTACTGTGATCCTGGGACTTCACCCACCCTCACTCCCAAATCAAAGGATCTGCAGTATAGTGAAATTCTCCATAAAATGGAAAGCAGGACATGGCTTCTACTGAATCTTTGCTAGTCTTCCTGTTGGCCAGCGGGGGCGTCGCTCGTGAGAGACTGAAGATTCCTAATTCTCCAGGGATGAGTGCATTGTTTTCATTGCACTTCCAGACCTTAGGCAAATTTTTCAGAAGTGCCTAAGTGACTTAAAAGTCTAATTGGCATTTCCAAAATGTGATCTAGACATTTAGAAGCATTTGTACCATCGACATCAGCGGACTTAGGCTCCCAAATCACCTATGAAAATTTTGTTCAGAGTTTGTACCCTGACCAAGCTCTGAACCCAAATGATGCTCCCAGTCCTGCTGCCATTGAGTCAAACCTCTGTAAATAAACTTTTAAAGACTTTGCCTAAAAATGACTCACAAGGAAAAGTTTTGAGAATTTGCATTTTTTTCTAGCTGCACAGTTTAGAATAAAACTAGTGTGTGACAAGCACACTTACTTGAATAGAATGCTGTGGGTGACACTTCTGGGTGTGAAAATAGATAATGACCCAGTTACTTTTTTGAAACACTCAGTTTACAGAAAGTTGTACCTTTTTTCTCTGGCATCATATTGCCTGTAACTAGGCAGATAGGCAAATGGCCTTCTGATGAATGCTCCCTTTCAGTTTGTTTGAAGGAGGTTGGTGTTGTGATGTCTGTCATATGAGCTAGTGAAGGTTCCAGGAACCCAGGGCTGGCCTTACCATGAGGCGAACTGAGGTGGCTGCCTCAGGTTCCAGACTGTGCGGCGGGGAGGGGCGGCACTAGGACCCAGAGTATAGAAAATTGTGTCTGCAGCTGGTGCATATATATTCTCTCTGCTCTAGATGCACAAAGATGGTGGAGTGCTGTGCTGGAGGAAGGAGGGCACAAGAGACATAACAGGCAGGCAGGAGAAAAGGTGAGAGGGAATAACAGAAAGCAGCAGGAACTGCAGGGAGAGAGAGGAGGAGGAGCTTCTTATGTACCTCTCCAGCACCCCCAGGAGCCTGGACTGATTCACACCAGCTTCTGAGGAAGCTTCCTGTTTCCTGCTGCTTCCCTGAACCCACCTGAGGAGAACAGGCCATCAACTGAACTAGTAGGAGCCAGTTAGGCCCTTAAGATGCTGATATCTTCCCTCACTCAGACCCTGCTACCAGCCTGCTTATTTGTCCCCTTCAACTGAGTGTTGAGAGCCACTTTAGCTGGCACAGAACAGCAGTCATTAGTGAAAGAAGAAACACCCCTCTGGGGCAGCATTCAGAAAAGAAAGAAAGCAAAGGAAGCTTTTCTATCTAAGCAGGAAGGAGCTTTCCTGAGCTACATAGACACAAATGTTCACAGTGAGCCTTCCAGCCCCAGCGAGGATGTGAGTAGTGAGGAGATGCCTGATCTTCCAGTTAGTCAGAGTGCAGGTGACCTGGCAGCTACTGCAGCATCCATATCTCCATCTCAAATGGATGTAACCATGCACATACCTGAAGAAAAGTGTAGATCAGAGAAGAGTGTGGTGGAGGAGCAAGAAATGTCTGCTGCTGAGTTTAGTTCATTAAGTCTAGATGATCCAGGACTGTGGAGCCACTTGAGTAGTAGCCTGAGGGACTTCCTTGTACTGCAAGGGCCACAGCAAGTGAAAAACTTCATGTTCCACAAAGACAATGAAAATAGAAGTTTCCATCCAACACATTACTGGTGTGAAATCCCCAATGGTGACAAAGTGGAGAGGCCAGGGCTTATGTACTCAAACCCCCAGAATACTGCATACCATTTTTGTTGCAAACTCTTCCAGTCTAATGTTCCAGCCACATTGGGTTCTACAGGAACAAAGGACTGGAAAAATCTGGCTAGAAATCTGGCATGCCATGAGAAGACAGCAAATCACCAGAGAGCATTCCATAGGTGAAAAGAGCTTGAGATGAGACTAAAGTTAAAGGCCACCATAGATGATCAGCATCAAGAGAAGATTGCTTCAGAGTCTCTTTACCAGCAAAACGTTCTGAAAAGGCTCATTGCCATTGTGATAATGCTTGCTACCCAAAACTTCGCACTGCGTGGCACTTAAGATCAGCTGAATGTGTCAAACAGTGGAAACATCCTTAAAACTGTGGAGCTGATGGCTGAGTTTGATGCTGTACTCCAGGATCATCTAAGAAGAGTCACTACCCAAGAAATGTACACACAACTCTACCTTGGAAAAACAATTCAAAATGAGATCATACAGTTACTGGCAACAAAAGTCAAACAGAAGATTGTGGGAGATCTGAAGTCAGCAATATATTACTCTGTTATTCTGGACTACACACCTGACATCAGCCATACAGAACAAATGACTTGAATGGTACTTTTTGTAACAACAATAGATAAAAGGGATTTAACCCTATCACCTCTCAAAGGACATTGTCCATGCAACTCCTCGCCAGCATGTGGTGTTCACAATGAATTTGTAATGTGCTTTGGGATCTGTTTTGGCTAAGAGGAATACATAAAGGCAAGGCTGTTATTATAAATATAATATATTTTAAGCTAATATGTTTTAAAACCAGTACTGTTGCCATAAATATCAATCATTGATTAAAGGAACCCATTTTTATCAAATAAAAGAAATGTCATTTTAGGTATAATTTGTCACATTATAATAGCTTTAAGTATTCTATATTATATCAGACATTAGCACGAACCCAGGGGCAATTTTATGCTAAATAATTAGAGGATTATCCTAACCTGAAGAGATTCAGAAGGAAAAGAAAGAAAAATAATTTTCAGAATGCAGAACCCAACTTCTTCTAAAGAGAAAGACTGAAATGGAAACAGGCAGTCTTCTTCTCTCCTCCATAATGGAGAGCAGTAATATCACATGATAAGAACCCAGATTCTAAGGACTAAATTATAAAGCTCTCTCAGATTGACCTGCCAGTATTCTGGAAGATAGCCCACTGTGTAATGAGGGAGTAAGAAAAGGCAACATTTTTGCATATGCCTGTGGTGCCTTCAGGAAATCTGACTGAATATGCTGGGTAAAGGACACAATGGAATTATACTGGTAGTTTCTCCCCTGCCACATGTTTAAATTATGCAAGAGAGTTTGATTGGTGGCTTCTTTGTGCTGAGACGTGCCTAATCATTTCATCCCCCGGGTAAAAGAGAACATTATTTAAAAGGAAGTGAGGTTAGAAAATAAAGCAGCAGCAGACACACATACAATATTGGCAGCAAAATTGAGGGACTGAAGCATCCTCCTTAATACACTCAGGCAACCCTGAGAACCAGAAGCAAAAGATTTCAGATGGCCTGGGAATTTGGCTGCCTCTGCAGCAGATACAGAAATAATTGTACATTTCAGCTAATCACTTAGCCCATAAGATAAGTTAACAGCTAAGTTGCCCATCTTGTGAACAAGAAGTGAAACTGCTTACTCATGTTGCTTAGAGTTTCTGTTACTTTTTGCAAAAAGTAATGGTCAGCAGTGTACTGTGGTATTACAGCACTTTGGCAAAAAGACAGGCTATGGACTTGTGGCTCCAGACAAAAGCTCTGCCTGAAACTGTTTTATGTATTAGAATGATAAATGTAACTATCTTCGCAGTGCATCATCTGGTAAAAAAAAAAAATGGGAAATGCAAAGAGTGCAAGAAATCTGATAGTCTAAGGTTACTCAGGTTCTTTACTTTTTTTACTCAGGAAATATGCAGTACACAGTGCTTGCTCTTCAGTTTGCTTTCCTGTAAAGCTCTCAGGCATAGTGGAATTGACATATGTTGAATGTTAAATTACAAGCAATACAAACCAAATTATTTACTGTAGATGACAATTCAGAATAATGCTATATATGATCCTTAAAGTAATAGTTCTTCACTCATTAGAATTACAAGCTATACATTGATGGTACAGAGAATCCTTTACAATTTACCTTCAGCTGTATAAATTAACTCCCAGAGAGATACAATGTTCTTATTTCAGACTCTTGGTCTAGAATGTTCAGGTGATGATTTGTTTCTGTTTGTGTCTCTCACTCCCTCTTTAGTAACAATAGGTTGCAAGTTCATCACTTTAGGGATGTGTCACTTATCCAATCACATTTTATTTTAAAACTGTTTCTAATGGATATTAGGAGATGTATTTATATAGCATCCCTCACAAGTATCAATTTGCTTTATATAAAGGAGGTCAAATGTTCAAAATTGACTTCTTAAAGCCCACATTTGTGCATGCAGACGGGTATTAGCAATGCACAAAGGTGTTCCTCAGATGCAAATGTGAGATGTAGCTAGTGGCCATATTTGAATATGTGGCTCTGTATAAGCAGGGTTCACTTCACCTACAATTGAAATGTTTACCACCTCTGAAGTGGAACTCAGCAGCCCTTCTGCACAAGAAGCTCTAAACCATAGCTTTTAGGGAGAATGCTAGGGTGAAATCCAGACCCTATTGAAGTTTGGCCATTGACTTCAGTGCAGCCAGGATTTCACTCCTGAAATCTTATACAGTAGTTTCATCAGTGACTCAGAAAGGGGGCAAATAATATTAAAAAAATACACAAATGATATTGAATTGAAAGGTGTTGAGAAGGCAGAGAAATAATACGTGGGGACCCAGAAGTGTAATCAATAAGCAGTGTGTGTATGGAAGGAGGGCAAAGGGGCATGTTTCCCCAGGAATTGCTAGGAAAGAGTCTTGTCATTATTCAAATCTCTCTCTCAAGTGGAATGGGGTCAACTACTTCTGTAGCATAATCCATCCCACTGCCTTGCTCAGGACCCAACACAGGACAAGGTGAGGAAGGATGGGAAAATAGGGTCAAGGCAGGAGTACTAGTAGCAGTAAAGCAATTCAAAACTTAATGTGCTGTTCCCCTTTAAGATGTATAAGCAGAGGCAGATTAAGGTTTGGTGGGGCCCTGGGCCAGAACAAGTGGCTCTGGTCCTGCCCCCATTCTGCCACTTCCTCCCCATGAACCCACCCCATTCTGCACACCCCCACCCATTTGCTCCTTTCTGCTCCCCCCAAAACCAGAGAAGCTCTGTTCTCCCTCCTACACACACCATGCCCTGGGGCACAGAGAGGAGTGAAAGCTCCCCCAGCCTTAAGGCTGCGGCAGGGAGTGAGAGGTCCTCCAGTCCCAGGGCCGCAGCGGGGTCCAGGTGCTGAGACTTTGCCCAGCGCTTCTGCTTGGCAGTGGGGTCGGGATGAAGTGGCTTCCCCCACCCTGCCCCAGCTGCTGCTACTGGGGTCAGGGTGCTGGGGCTTCCCCTGCCCCTCTTGCCTGCCCACCTGGCACTTCTGCTGGGGAGCAGGGTCAGGATGCAGGAGTTTCCCCTACCCCATCTGCCACTTCTGCCGAGGTTGGGGTGAGGGGGCTAATCTGCCACTGTGTATGAGTGTAAGTGTAAAGTGCTGAGGGGTACAGGAGGCTTCAGAATCAGGATTGCTGGCTCTGTGTCTCCTGCTGATTCCCTAGAATTGTGTGGCTTGAAGCTAAAAATCTGTTCTACAGAATAGTGGGAGAGAAAGTAAATATCTCCCAGACAGAAGAATTCAGCAGAAACACCATAGGTTTTCTACCCCCACAGTTCTGGGCTGTGTGTTTTGCCTTGTGATGGATAATTTTGGCAAATGTTCAATCAGAAAAAAAATATATCCAAGGTCTAGGAAACAAAAAAGTTTTCAGGAACCAGACAGTCAATGGGAGAAGGATACTTGCTAACCAGTCATCCTGAAAGAGATCCAGGGATAATAGTAGTCAGTAAACTAGATAGAAGTAGGTAATGAAATATATTAGCAAAAAAGCCAGTGTGATTTTGCTGTGTATTCAAAGGCATAATTTCTCAGACTAGGGAAAATATTACTGTCTGTACATCTCTGGTGATTAGAACAGATCGGGAATTTTCTGATGAAATGTGTTTTCATCAGAAAATGCCAATTAGCAGGTTGCAAAATATTTCATGGGAACATGTTGGGTATGATGAACTTTTGTCACCTGCCTGATTTCCTGCCAGGTAGCTGATGGACTGCTGGGGATTTATGGCTTATGGGCTTTCTGGTTCAGGGGAACTCTATCATGCAGACTGCTCTTGGGCTGGGGACCTCAAGGTCTTCTAGATTCCTTGATGCAGATCCAAGAAGCCATAGAAGCCCCAGCTCTAAATCGGGCTCAGATCCCAGCATGGAGACAAGCTTCCAGGGTCTGGCTCTGGGGCAGTCCCACCGTGTGGACTAACCTGGGTTGGGGCTTCTGGACTCCAAGGCCAGTTGCTTACGTTACCCAGCTCCTGAAGCCTGCATAGGTAGCTGTCCAAAGAGCTGGACAGTCCAGAGAGCCAGTTGGCCTAAGAGTCTGAAAGCCACGGAACAGTTGGATGGCAGGTGTGCCTCAGAATGGCAGAACCTAGAAGCCCTGGCAGTGGCTGAGTGAAATTGATGTGATTCCTGTCAGTTTCAGGGCTACCAACACTGACTAGTAGTAGTGAAACTGACAAGAATCATGTCCATTTCACTCAGCCACTTTCAGGTCCATGGTATTTTCAAAGCAAAGTATGTTTCCTTTGTTGGTGCTTACAAAGTGAAAGTCTTTGAAGTTAGTGGGAAATTTAGGGGAAAAAAAGGTTTTGTTCCAAAAAGGGAAGAACCCAGATTTCAAACTGTTGATATTTCCTCATGAACTGGAAATTGTGAATTTCAACCTAATCTACTGTGAGACTACACCTGGGATTGATTTACAGCAGGGGCAGGCAACCTGAGGCTTGTGAGCTGATTTTCAGTGGCACTCACATTGCCTGGGTCCTGGCCACCAGTCTGGGGGGCTCTGCATTTTAATTTAATTTTAAATGAAGCTTCTTAAATATTTTTAAAACCTTATTTACTTACATAAAACAATAGCTTAGTTATATATTATGGACTTATAGAAAGAGACCTTCTAAAAATGTTAAAATGTATTACTGGCACGTGAAACCTTAAATAAGAGTGAATAAAGGAAGACTCAGTACACCGCTTCTGAAAGGTTGCCGACCCCTGGTTTACAGAATGAGGAAAGACGTATATTATTTGAGTTGGCCAAACAGGGAATAAGGGAATAGTCTACAATATGTAGAATAATAGTCTACAAATATGTAGAAAGTATAATTATCAAGAAGGTTAGGAATTGTTGAGGATGATCATGGGATATAACAAGAAATAATGGGCTGATATCAAAGTTAGGAAAATATAGGCTTTAAAAAGTGAAGATACATTTTCTAATTGATTTTTTCCTTCAGGAGCTGTGTTACTTTTTAAATCAGACAGGCAATGTATTGGAGAAAATATTTTAGATTATACTCTTTCACTAGCAGTCAAAAGGACTAAATGACCCAGTAGGTCTTTCAGCACTAATTACTGTTATCGTATGAGCAAAATTCAACTGAAAATGAGGGGGGCAGAGGTGGAGAATTAATCATATGGGAGTTGCCCTCCAGCAGATTTTAAAATGACCTTGCAAGATATTTCTCATCTGAATCTGGCGTAAAGAGAAAAATATGTAGCATAAAAGTAGGCAGCCATGACTCCTCTTGACTGCCTAGAATTCTGGCATAAGGATCATGAAAGCTTCATGGTGAGATTGAAACCAGCATCCCTGGAGGCTAAGGAACTATTTCCAGAAAAAGTGAGTTGAGACATTTTCCCCACAATTTACAATCCCCAAACCCCATAAAACTGTTGAGATTTTTTACCGAGTTAATTTCCCAAGCAGATGTCTTATTTTTAAGGAAAAAAAATCTTATTATATTAAAAATTAGACAATGTGGAGTGGTGAGAACAGATGTACACAGAGGTGAGAAGGTCTAGTTTGGAACTTCATACAAGTCAAATGTGGAATTAATATGGTGCCATAGAAACCTGTTGAAGTGCCAGATTCATAGGGTTTTTGTTTCCCTCCCCTTCGTTGATTTTTACCATTTACATATTTGTGAAATATAGCAATTGCTGGCCTTGTTAAAACTAGTGTCTTGGTGATAGTTGAAGGATACAACCTCATGCCCCATTTTCTTCTATAATTATTGTTCTACTGGAAGCTTACAATAGGATCTTGAAGATGATAACACTTTTCTGTATCTCAGAAAGTCAGTCCGGTAAGAAGTCAAGAAATAAGCCAGTAAAAGAGATTCACGTTATTCTTATTGACTATACTAACTTGTTTAAAGAAAAATGACACAGTTATGTTTCCTTCAGTGGCATTGTAGTTCCTTTCTTAGTTTTCTATAAGTGAGAGAATTGAAAGATCATAGATCACAACCAATGGGAAAAGAAGTTTCCTGGAAAAAAATGTCAGAAGTCTTGTTTGATTCTCATAATCATTTTGCAAACAGTTCATTCATTGAGACTTGGCATGACAAAGTATTCAAGTGTTCACAGGGTGTGAAAGAGACAGACTCCCACGTATCAGTGAATGATAAATAAGATGAATCCAGGATAGACCTACATTTTGGGGGGTTTGTTCCCTTGTGTCCATTCCTGATTTCAGTAGCAAGTTGCTAACTAGTGTGATACCATTTCTGCATCTCACAGTTTTTCCTTAATCCTTGCATGCAAGATCTAGAGTAGAGGGGGAACAAAATGTGGGGTTTCCTGTCAGTTTGGGAGACACCAGTAACAGATGACAAAAATAATAATAATTATAAAAAATACAACACACCAGCTTCATAAACTATATATAATGTTGACCAAGACACTCTGGAGACATAATGTGTATGTGGCACTGAAGTTTCATTGTATCAACTGTCATTTATCCAAAGGAAATCACAATGAGAATTCAAACAAAAGTTCTTTGTAGAAGCAAATCCACCTGCACCAAAGAATCATGAATATATTATAACAAATATTCCTTGCCATCTTCTTCTATAGATATTAAGGGCTAAACCAATGAAGCTATACTAATTCATACCTGCGGAGGAGCTGGCAAATGTTGCTAAATACGTTTAATATGACAGTCTGTTATAGCAAATATCAAACTGAAAATTCCTACTACAATAAATAGAATGGTAAAGCAAAGCTGAAATGCTTTAGCTAAAACAAATTTTAGAATGTTTTAAGATCCCAAACCAGGAACAGAATGTTTAAACACACAAATAAATTCCATTTGAAAAGATCAGCTTATATTTTAAAACCATGTTATACCCTCCACTGACCTCAGTGGTATTAGTCTTGATTTTTACACAGTTGTAAGTAAGAAAACACAGGCCCCAAATATTTTGAACAGCTTCTCTTTTGCTTATCGGCCAAGATGTCAGTACAGGTCTCTGTGCTTGATATGGACACAGTGGCAAAATGAGGACAGACACATCCATGGATTGGGCTGCAACTTTTAATAAACTTTAACACAGGGGAGGGGCACTACCCACCCATCACCAATACTCTCCTATACCAGGCATTTAATTTGCTACTGTGCAGGGTTTATGAGGCTCCTTACTATATAACCTATACCTTGGCATAGACTCTCCTCAGCCTACCCCGCAGGACCTCTGAGTCCTAGCACCCTGCTTCTGATGCAGATGCGGAAGGGTAGGGACTTTGGCCCACTAGGTCTGACCTCA